>NC_044330.1:51159384-51759384 GCF_007399415.2 Gopherus evgoodei | reverse complement strand
ACTTAAGACCCGATTTTCAGGAAAAAATTGTGTCATAAGTCCAAGAACTGCCTGTATTTCTAGACACACTACCCCAGCAAAAAGGTCTTTTTTTGGAAAGAAGACCTTGATCTGTAACACAATCGGGGAACATTTCTTTAGATATTGTTTCAATTATCTCGTACTCCAGCAAAGTTTTTTTTTAAAAAGTTCAGATTGGCTGGGCATGGGCTAGAAGGTGGAGAAACTGTAGAGTAAGAGGTGGTTATTATGCCTGTGTGGTGGACATGTCCAGTTAGTAAAGACTATTGAAATGCAGTTCATAACCTAATATTGCAACCTGTTAGACATTAGTTACCCAGTGAACCTCTGGGTAAACCTTCTTGGGCTTTCTATTGGCAATGGTCTCACTCGCTGAAATAAGGACTGACCCTCTGATCTGTTAGTAGTTGCAGGACAGTTGGCAGCTTCTCACTGGAAAAGAAAAACATGCCCTAAATTAGGGGAAATGATTTAAAAAATGGAATGGTAGTGTCTTGGAAAATTAATGCCTCAAGTACATATACAGCAGAATAGATAAAAGGCACTTAGAGATTTGCTGATCATTTAGTCTATATTCAAGTGGTCTCCAAACTTTTTATGCTATCCCCCCTTACCCATAATATAATCTGTCTGCACACACCCCCGGGGGCTCGGAATGGGGCCAGGATCCAGAGGCCGAGGCTGTGGCTGTGGCTAGGGCCAGAGCTGGGAGCCAAAATGGAGCTGGGGGCAGTGCAGGGCTGGGTGGCACTCGTTCCCTCCCCACCCCTGTAGCGGCTGTCCTGTCCTGCTGCATCCCCATAACATTCTGCTGTGTCCCTAAAGGGCAGTGGCTCACCACTGTCCCGGGGACCACTGCTATATTCGGACAGACCATTTTTGTGTGCAAAAAAGGCTACATTTGACAATTGTCTTTGGATTCTAATAAGTATAACTAACTTGTGTGGGGTGTACTAGTTAGTCAAGGCATTATTGTCTCTCAGTTTAAGGCAATGGCAAGAAACAACGTGTCCTGGGTTATACAGGAAAGATCATGTTGTAACATGGGTTACTTACCTTCCACACTGAAAACCTAGTTGATTCTGCTGTTGTGGGAGGTTTCTCTACGGGAGGAGTGGGAAGTTCACTGGCTGAGGTTGAATTCCAGAGGAGAGAGTTTACATCAGTTGTTTGGAAGCTTGGTTCCCCACAGCCCTGATGAGCCCTGTCATGCTGCGTTCAGTGCCAAAGGTGCTCTGTGAAAGGGGAAACATTGTCAATGAGTGCCACGGATCCAGGGGACCACCTTCAGCTGCTGCAGCATCCAAGCAGAACAGTTGGCTTGGACTGTGGAAGATAAAGCTACTACCACTGCTGCTGAATGGTAGCATGGCCCAAAGTACACTGAATGCAAAGAACAAGAGACTGGAGATGGATGAATTCTTCCTGCTTTACATTACATTACATTACATTCAACCCCATCTATTTCTGCTATGTACATGGAAGCAAGCAACAGTCACTACTATTCCTACACCATCCAGTGCATAACCCCTTCACTAAGCGCTCACCATGAGATGGGGGAAGTCACCACATTACCAGGGAAATATTAAATATTTTTTTCATCGCCCAGCAACACAGATTACAACCCAGGAAGTGGAAGATGGCCCTGAATCATCAGCTGACTCCCATGTAGCAGATTTTGGCTCATCGAGCACACTAGGATGTGATATTCCATTCCAAGAAGAAATGTCTTCTCCAGCATTGCTGTGCCTCTTGGATCAGCCTCCAGTGATGTCAGCCCAATACTTCACCAGAGAGCCTGCCATTAGAGGAAAGGCAGGCCCGGCCATTAAAATAAATCAGTCAATCTCATGCTCCATTTTTATATAGCGCATAGGAGAAGAAAGAAATGTTCCAGATTTTCCCATTATTTTGGGGTACATTGATTTATGAGGGTTACTCTTTGGGGGAGGAGGGGGTTCTGTAATTCTATCAATGTACTGCTTGTGTCACTTGTGTTCTCATACAGAGCTCTAGTTCTCCCTGCTACAAGTTCCCTCCCAATGGAGCTATCCTGCAGGACCTGGGTTCCCCAGGGCTGGGTTCTTCCAGCCCCAGAATCAGATGAACCCACCCCACGCACACAGATATTAACAGAGTCTGTCTGAGAGGACCGGGTTAATCAGCACTCCCAGGCTGACCCCCTTATATGCCCTTGGACTCAGCAAGCTGGGTTGAACAGCACCTCCAAGCTGTCACCCTCATATGTCCCAAGTTCAGCACATCCCTATCCCCACTTTCATGTTACCATTGTTCTGGTAGTAACTCATGTGATGAACAAACCCCACAAGATTTTGGGGCACTGCAGGGATCTTTAGCTTAGGTACGAGGAGCGTTGCTGCAGAGCAAATGGGGAAGCCAAAAAACACCCACAAGGGGGAAGGCGAGAGAGAGAGAGAGAGAGAGAGAGAGGCTACCAGCTTAACCATAAAAGATATTTATTGCCAGATAATAACCGTACAGGGGGAGCCAAGAAAACAAAACAATTATAATATTAAATCTAACAAATTTGATTATAAAAGTCAGGTTTAGAAAACTATAACTGATCACACAAGTCAGGGTCAGAAGCCTATACCTAGAGAGAGAGAGAGAGAGCTGGGTTCTCACCACTCCGTGAAGCTTGAATCGATTGGGGTTCCCACATGGTGGTGGTAGCTGGGGGTACGGAGTGCTGGAGACAGGCAGAGCCCCCAGCACGATCAGTCAGGAGAAGATGAAGTCTCAATGGAATTGATGCAGATTTTGGATCCAGGCATCAGATAGGAGTTTTTGTAGGGAAAGAACAATGGTTCAAGGGCGAACACTAGATTTGTTTGTGGGTAAACTGATGGCTCAATGGAGTACACTAAAGTTATTTTTTTTAGGCTAGACAATAGGAACTGATCATTCCTGACTATGGGCAGTTTTCCTTCGAGATAGCTCACATATATTAGGCAGCTTCAGTATTTTGGATACCAATAAAGAATTATTACTAGAATTGGTCTGATAACTACTGAGTTGGGTGTGGTCAGGCAAGTTCATTAACATCTGGAGCAGAGATTCCCCATCATGCAGAGCTTTCCTACATTTCTGGTCCCAGGGTTTAGTGTGGGTTCTTGCCTTGGAATCTCTGTCTCCATTCTGTATGCTAATGGAGATGCTTCCTTTCCCATCTTTGATACAAATGAGGCTAGGGGAGTTTCCTTAATCCTGTCACCCTCATCCAGAGGGGTTTAGGTGTGTCTTCCACTGCCTTTTCATTGCTTTTTGTAAGTCTTTCTTCTGACTGGCTTTGGTTCAAGCAGGGGCTGGGTGAGGGAAGGTCTTTCGGGAATCAGAGAGGCTGAGTACTGTGCCCTGGTTCCCCAAGAACAAAGAGCTGATAGGTAACAAGTCCCCTCATTGATGGGGTGCTTGCACTGAGCGAGTATCCCCATCACATCCTTACTCTGTGGTACCAGGTCTGATCTTCCATCCATTGCAGCAGCCACATCAGTCGCTGGATCGAGCAAACTAGTAGAACCAGACCAATTGCTAGTATAATTTGGAAACCGATGATCACCACAATGGGGTGAAGCATGATATTCAAAAGACCTGTTGCACCTGGGCTCCACCCAAACAAAGTCTCCCACCAGGAGTAACGGCCTGTGTTTTTAACTAGCTGCTAGCCTAGAGATCTACTGGTTGTGGTGTTGAATCTCAAGTCTGCTATTCTCCCCCGAAGTTTGGAGCTTCTGCAGCTCAGTTTGTAAGGAAGGATGAGTTAATAGTCCCTTAATAAAAAGAACAGGAGTACTTGTGGCACCTTAGAGACTAACAAACTTATTTCAGCATGAGCTCGTGAGCTACAGCTCACTTTTTCAGATGCATAGAATGGAACACACAGACAGGAGATATTTATACATAGAGAACATGAAAAGATGGAAGTATGCCTACCAACAGGAAGAGTCTAATCAATTGAGATGAGCTATCATCATCAGGAGAAAAAAAACCTTTTGAAGTGATAATTAAGATGACCCATAGAAGGTGTGAGGAGAACTTAACATAGGGAAATAGATTCAATTAGTGTAATGACCCAACCATTCCCAGTCTCTGTTTAGGCCTGAGTTAATTGTATCTAATTTGCATTTTAATTCGAGTTCAGCAGTCTCTCTTTGGAGTCTGTTTTTGAAGTTTTTTTGTTGCAAAATTGCCACCTTCAAGTCTGTCACTGAGTGGTTAGAGAGGTTGAAGTGTTCTCCCACTGGTTTTTGAATGTTATGATTCCTGATGTCAGATTTGTGTCCATTTATTCTTTTGCGTAGAGACTGTCCAGTATGGCCAATGTACATGGCAGAGGGTCATTGCTGGCACATGATGGCATATATCACGTTGGTAGATGTGCAGGTGAACGAGCCCCTGATGGTGTGGCTGATGTGATTAGGTCCTATGATGGTGTCATTTGAATAGATCTGTGGACAGAGCTGGCATTGGGCTTTGTTGCAAGGATAAGTTCCTGGGTTAGTGTTTATATTGTATGGTGTGCGGTTGCTGGTGAGTATTTGCTTCAGGTTGGGAGGCTGTCTATAAGCAAGGACTGGCCTGTCTCCCAAGATCTGTGAGAGTGAGGGATCATCTTTAAGGATAGGTTGTAGATCTTTGATGATGCACTGGAGAGGTTTTAGCTGGGGGCTATAGGTGATAGCTAGTGGTGTGCTGTTATTTTCTTTGTTAGTCCCTTAATGGCAGTGAGACCCATTCATTCCCAGTGAAATGGGGGAAACCTCCTTGTAGAGCTCAGGATAAGCTTTCAAATGTTGTACAGTCCATATAGGCACCGTAAACTTACTAACAATAGTAGTTATATTACAGAAACACCGATTAACGTAAGGCACCATGGGTTGTATCCAATGTTCATTAATCAATACTATATTACATCTTGTTCTTACACACACACATGATTTACCAACACAGACAATAACGGACCCCTCTTCCTGAATAACATCGAAAGAAGAGAGAGACTTATTCCCGGGTTGTGGGAAGAGGCATTCATCGGGTTCCTCCAATGCTTGGTCTTCACAGCTATAGCCCAAACCTTCTTTTCTCCTACACCCTTTTACGTTTACTGTGTTCCACACATTATTTTTCTGCCAGGCCCAAGTGTTAGGATCTCTGGAGTACATTACTGAGTTGTCATTAATCCATAATCCCAGGGGGACTACTGGGTGGATTACTCTAATTTCTTTGCCTGCCACAGTTATCAGGAATAACTGCAAGCTTTGCTGATGTTGACTGTATGAAGCAGTAGTCTCCACCAGGGCCAGATGTCTAATTCTTCCTCCATTACATGGGACCAAATCAAGTTGATTGCCTCCATGGGAATGTGTCCTGCTATGGCTTGCCGAATCATTCTCATGATTACATTCTGGGTGAGAGTCTGAGTTTGCTCAAAGAACAGGAGTACTTGTGGCACCTTAGAGACTAACAAATTTATTTGACCATAAGCTTTCGTGAGTTTGCTCACACACTGAGATCAATGAGACATTATTCTGGAGGGACTGTACACAAGATGTCATTAAACTCTTCATCTTTTTCTATGTGTCTTTCCCACCTAGGAAATACCTTACTTATTAACTGCTGTTCCTCACTGCTGTTGTTTATTCGCAGGGTCGGCAGTAATTTTGAAGTTACGGAAGAACTAGCTTCTGTGCATTGTATGCATGGAACAACCATAGGTGAAAAGATTTTCAAAGAAGTTGGAAAGTCACTTTCTCAATACAATCTGCAATGGAAACAACTGAAGTGTGTTACAACCTATGGAGGTAGAAACGTGTGGTTCAAAAAAAGGTTTGGTTGGACAAATCTACAAAGCTTGTGAAAGTGCAGGCTGTCCCAAGCCTATGATTCTTCATTGCATTCTTCGTCAGCAAGCATCGTGCAGGAAATATTTGGATTTGTCATGTGTTATGGAACCCGTAGTTTCAACCATGAATTTCATTTGCTCACATGGACTTAACCATCATGAGTTCCAAGCATTTCTGGTGGAAATAGAATCAGAATATCACAATTTGCCCTACCACACTTCAGTTTGATGGCTTAGCTGTGGGAAGGTTTTGTTGTGATTTTTCGAGCTTAGAACTGAAATTGAAATGTTCTTAAATAAAAATACCCAACCTCTACCTTTACTCACAAACAGTGAATGGCTTTGCACTACCAAGCACATGATTAACTTCAGTCTTAGACTACAAGGGGAAAACGGGCTTATGTGTGACATGTACACCCAGGTGAAAGCATTCGGGCAAAAACTAGTTCTTTCTGAGTCCCAACTGACAAGGGAAGGCTTTGCTCATTTTACATGTTGTGAAAAGTTCAACCAAGACACTGAATCACAATTCCCAACTAGGTTTGCACAAGAAATCATTCTGATCTGAAACTACAGTTCCAGGAGTGTTTGACCTCGATGTGAATGCAGGAGAAATATGGATTGTAATCTCGAAAAACTGCCACCTGAACTTCAAATGGAAGTGATTGACCTGCAATCCAATGACTTGTTGAAGGACAAATATAAGGAAGGAAATCTGATAGAGTTCTATAAATGCCTGCCAAGTGATCAATATGCTCATGTAAAAAACTTTGTGGATTAATGTCAGTGTTTGGCACTACTTATGTGTGTGAAAAAACATTTTTGATGATGAAATATGTGAAATCCAACTACAGATCGACCTTGTCTGATGAACATTTACAATCAATTTTGATGATAGGGAACACTAACTTTGATCACAGCTAAATGCAATTTTGTCAGAAAAACATCAGTACCATTGTTCTCACTAATCCTAAAATAATAATTCTTTTTTTAATGATTTTGCATATATTTAATTTTTTCACAGTTGCTTTGGCCCACGAAGCCCCTTCAAAAATCTAATATGGCCCTCATCTCATAAAGTTTGGAGACTCCTGCCTTAAATCGCCACTCCTGTAAAACACACAGCACTTGTGAGCACTTATAATACAACAAAGGTAGGTTTATTTAAGTGGGAATAAAGATGTAACTAGAAGTGAGAGAAAGTGATGGAAACAAATGGTTACAACAAAAAACAAACTAAAAAAATATGATGTTGGATCTACATGTCTCAATAGTTCCGTTTCCTAGCTAATAAAGTAGGCTTCTCCCACCCCTCCGCACGCCAAAGTTCGGTCTGTTCCACAGCTGCCTGTGGTTCACAAGAACCAGGATCAAAACATTCATGAAACCCCCCTGCTCCTCAAGGGGTTTCTCAGTGAATGGATCCAGAGTGCTTCTCCCTACATTCTGTTATACTGAAAAAGCCTTTTGTCTTTAGTCTTGGCCTGGGCACTCTGCTGTAATGCTCTGGTTCACCTCCCAATGGTTTAGATCATTTGCTCTTGGTTTTCCATTGACTGTTCTGGGATGTGGCATGGGTAGACAACAGAACCTTGCATTACCTCACTGGCTGACTACAGAGGAGTGATGACTCCCTCTTGCTTGAAAGGGTCATCATCGAGACACATTACTCCTGTGACTAATTTCTACTCCAAGTCCATAAAGCAGACTTTCATTATAAATACAGTATTCCATAAACATTACCTGTATACACATCACACAATGATTATGAGTCTTGACAAGTTAGGAGCTTTCTGTAGATACCAACACATTCCTCTGTACAGATAAATCTCCTGTAAGACATTTTTGGTGTGGTGAGCTTTGGTCCAAGGTGAGAGTTATTTGCAAAACACAGGAGATCCTATGCCAAGGAGCCTGTGTCACAACAGATGCTTAGCAAAATAAATCAGTGGCATAAAATAAAATCCTTTGCCAGGTCTTCAAAGAAACTTATTCAATCGTCTGCTGTGGATTTGACTGGTATGTATGGTGGCTCCCCATTTTCCTTAGTCTCCTCTTACTTAGCCTGGGTCTCTTCTCTGGAGGCCAGCAACTGAAAAAAAGACTGAAATCCAAACAGACAGAAAATCATCTTTCTTCAGTTTACTATCAAATGTTTAGCTACAATTATGACTGGAACTCTTCAGAAATTAATCAAAATTTTCTCCTCTTTCCTTCCCTGCTCAGTGCCAATGGCTCCTTAGTGGAAAATAATCATTTAAACCTTAGACAGGACAGGGTTTTACATCTATTTAAAATGAGAGTTGGGCTCAGGGAACTTTGATGGGCTGGAAGAGAGCATGCTGAGAGCCTCCTGTGAGAAAGGTGGGGACTGGCAAGCTTCAACAGATTGAGGAGGGAGTGCTCAGATAAAGAGCCTTTGCCCCGTACAAACTTTTGTACATTTAGATTGAAGCTCTTTGGGATGAATACTATCTTACTGTTGTCTATATAGGCCTATCACAATGGGGCCCTGATGTCAGCAGGGGCCTCTCGATGTTATGATAGTGGCAGCAGCAGCAGCAGAAGAAATCAAGAGCACCAAGTGATGCATGAATCATTTGTGCCAAGCCATCAGACCAGACCTTCTCCAAGGACGGACAGTGAAGCTCTATGCATCCATTGCAGAGCACTACAACCAAAGCAAGAGCAGTGTGAAAGGAATGGGAAATTGCTGCGATCATCCCAGGTGTTTTAAATCGCATCTAAATCCCAGCTGTGGAGAGAGATGCCTGTTGTGTCCAACGGAGGAGATCCTCCAACCCTACCTCGAATAGCTGGGCTGCCCCCCACCGGGCTCCCGCCCGTGAGCCAGGTGATCTCCCAGCTCCACATGGGGCTCGGCCCCACACCAGAGTCGCCAGCGCGTCCGAGGGGCGCAGGGCGGCCGTTGCGCTCTCCTAGCCCTGGGCCCCCGGGGCCTCCAGCGCTGGGCGGAAAGGGGCTTTCCTGACCCCCGTCTCGCCTGTGCCTAGCCCCGAGGGGACTCCCCATGGCCCAGCCCGCGGGGCCCGGGGCTAGTCCCGCACGGTGCCCCCGGGCGCCCCCTCTCCCCAGCTCCGGGGCGCGGAGCAGCTACCCGGCCGGCGGAAGCGGGGCTCGGCCAGCGGGCGTTGCGCTCTCGGGCACCGCGCGAGCCCAGCCCGTCCCGCACATGGTGCCCGCGCAGGCGGCGGGGAGGGCGCTGGATCCCGGCGCCGGCCGGGGAGACCCCCGCTGCGCCCCCGGCGGGCTCGCGGCTGCGGGAGGAGCCGGCGCGGCTGTCCTCGGCGCGGTGTCCCCGGGGAGGGCGGGGGGAGGCGGCACACGCGGGCTGGGCTCGGCTCGGCTCCGCCCGCTGCCCGGCTGCGGGGCGCTGTTGCAGGCTCCGGCGGGCGGGCGGGTGGCGCAGCGCGGTGCCCGGGTCTGTGCCGGCGGCGGGCAGGAGGGGCCGCGGGCTCCCCGCGAAGAGGCGGATGATGAACAAGCTCTACATCGGGAACCTGAGCCCCGCCGCCACCGCCGACGAGCTCCGGCAGCTCTTCGGCGACAGGAAGCTGCCCCTGGCCGGCCAGGTCCTGCTCAAGTCCGGCTACGCCTTCGTGGATTACCCGGACCAGAACTGGGCCATCCGGGCCATTGAGACCCTCTCGGGTAAGCGCCCGGGTGCATCGAGGCCAGAGGACCCGCGGCGCCCCGCTCCCCCGCCGGCTTGCTGGGGAGCGCCCCTGAGCCCTGCCCGGACCCTCCCAGCCCTGCCCCGGGACACCCCAGCTGCCCGAGGACCCCTCTCCCCGGGGAGCCCCAGCGCGCCCCTCTCCCGCGCGCCCTCCCGGATCCAGCGCCCCCTGTCCAGGGAGCTCCAGGGACCCTCCCCGCCCCTCCCGGGATCCCTTCCTGACCCCCCTCCGCGACCCCCGGCTCCCCCCCCCCGGGGATCCCGCAGGAATCCACTCAGCTCCCCTACGCCCTGCTGGCCCCCAGCCTCTCAGGGGTCCTGTCCCTCGCCCAGTGACCCCCGACTCCCCGCCCGCGGCACCCGGGTCCCCCCTCGCCCCGGCCCTGCGGGACCAGCCGCTCCCGCCCCGCTCCCTCGCTTTTCTCCAGCCGGGCTATTTTTCCCTGATTTTTTTCTCCGATTTTATTGAGAGGAGCCGGGGCCCGGGGTCTGCCGCCCAGCCGCCCCCTCGCCACCCTCCAGGCCTCGGGCATCTTTTTACGAGGTGCCCTGACCTAACTCGCCGGGGGCGCGGAGCAAAGAGCGGCCGAGAGGCAGCTGGGGGGCCCCGAGCGAACTGCAGCCCAGCCAGGGAGTTGGAGCCACACGGCAGCGCAGGCCAACGCAGCCCGAAACACAGGGGACCCTCTGGCAGCCCCGGCGGGCCACTCCGGCCGAGCTGGCGCCCCGTGCCGGGTAGGGGGAAAGGAGAGGCAGGAGGAGAGCAGGAGAGGAGGCATGTGGGGCTGGGCTGTTGGGAGATTGCCATGGTGTTCCGCGAGCAAGCGAGCGCAGCCCCGCGAAGTCCTGCTAGCTCTGGTTAGCGGAGTGGGCGGCAGGAGCCCTGGGAGTGGAAGCATGGCTGCCCCAGTCCTTCATTTTGAGGGCTCCGGACTCCAGCCTCTCCATTTGGTGCTGCTTGTGAAAATGACTGTACTATTGTCAGGGGTCCCTGGCGGGGACCCCTGGGCGCCCTCCCGCCCCCAGGCAGCACCCCCTGACCCCCCAGCAGGCTGGCCCCCTACCCCAGGGCTCTCCACGCAGTTCGGGCTGCAGAATAGATTTCCTGCCCCGTTCCCAGACCGTGCTTCGGACGATGTTGAGTCTCTCTTGTTGTTGTGTTTTAAAGGTAAAGTGGAGCTGCATGGCAAAGTCATGGAGGTGGATTACTCGGTCCCTAAAAAGCTAAGGTAAATATCCCTTTCCATGCGTTCTCTGTGTCGAGTCCGTGTGAGGGGCGGCGAGTCCCAGAACGGCTCTGGCTCCTTGGCAGTGGGTTGTTTGCAAGGGTGCTGAAGGTAGTTGCAAGAGTTGCATTTTTACTTTCATTATGGCTAGCTGCGTGCCCTAGCCATTGATTTACTTTTGAAGTCTGATGGGCTTTCCTCTCTCCACGCGGGTTGGGATGGAAAGCATTTCTTCCCAGTGCAGTAACTTGTTTACCAAATGCAAAAAGCGCCCCCCCCCCCTTTTAAAGATCACAATGGTAACAAAGGCTTTGTGGAAGACTTCCTGTGGCAAGTAAGTAGTAAATATTTACTGTGTCAGCTGAAATTCCCTAGCTAAAATTACAATTAGTTAGTTTTTGCTTTTCTTTCCTCTGAAGTGCTTTCTGCTGAGGGTAACAAAATGTCCTTTGGATAAGTTAGTCAATATCTCGCAAGGCTTTGGAGCAACATCTTGATTTGTTTTGAGAGTTAAAGAAGTTAAAAGCCCGTTTTGGCGTGGCAGCTGCTTATGAGCCAAAGTTCTGAAATGTTTGTAACCAAAAGGCACTAGTGTGGGACGTGTGTAAACAGAACTTTCTGGGGATGGCATAGAATCTAATGCATGTCATTTAGATGGATGCGGAGTGGTCTGTTCATGCGTGGGCAGATGAGGTCTCTTCTATCACTGACTTACTATTTGCATTTTCCTTGAATTAGTTTTTATTCTGATTGCGCCGTATGACACTTCTTTGCTTGGTCACTATTGTTCCCTCAGGACGCAGCATATTAATAAAAAAATTTTGTGGTCATTTTGGTTATGAGTGTGAAGCCCTTGATCCAAATAAATCCAGTGTACTGTCTTTGTTATAATGTAATGTAAACAACTTGTAGTATTTTACTAGGGCAGCTGTTTAACACAAACTTTTATAAATGTACAAGATCTGCTGCCATCTCTTGCTAAACCTCTAATATAGTGGTGGGCATTTTTTACCTTGAGAAATATAGTTGCAAGCACTCTCACAGATCTGCAGTACTATAGAAAGGCAGTAGTGATCTTTTTCTGAGAGGCCTGCCTCTTGCAGAGATGGTACAGTTGAACTGTTATTGGGGAAAAGGTGTTTTAGAGAGTTTGTTGTATAGTTTGCGTGTTGATAGTCAGATGCAAAACCTTTTGAACAGTGGAGGATTTGCAATATTATCTAGTGTGTGTTATTTGTAAGTGTCACAA
The DNA here is from genome assembly GCF_007399415.2 of Gopherus evgoodei. NCBI lineage: Eukaryota > Metazoa > Chordata > Testudines > Testudinidae > Gopherus > Gopherus evgoodei. The sequence goes on along the minus strand of NC_044330.1, from coordinate 51,747,331 downwards.
GACGTGAACTTCACAATGCTCTGAGAGCGAGGGGCAGGGCATCTGTTCCTGCTCTGAGTCCCCTCCCCCAGCAGTGGGTAAAGGGAAAGCTTTAAAGCAAATTTCACATTGAAAATGGTTTGGTTGCCTAACGGAGAACACAATAGACTGCAAAATGTGGCTTGCATTAAATGCCAGCTTTGTAAAGAGGTTTTAGCAAAAGAAAAATAATCCAGGCTTTTGTTTCTGCAAGCTGAAGTTTCTCCTTCCTTGTTCTCTTTTAGAATAATAAACACCTAAATATATTTATGTTGCTGATTTGAAGTGTCTTTGAAATGAATCTTTTAACCAGGTGTGTAGAATGTGTAATTTAAAAAAAAAAAAAGTCTAGAATTTATTCTATAGCTCGGCAGTCAGAGTGTTCTTTGAACATGTGCTCCTGTGAAATGTCTGAAGTGGAACTCAGTGAAAACTCAGGCTCACTATACAAATTGTATGCAAAGGCTCTTCTTGAATGTGTTAATTTGCTGGTGCTGCTTCTTTAGTTTCATGCTGGGTATTTTCAGTGTGATTGTCAAGTATTATTTTTAGAATACGGTACATGGAAAATTAACCTAGGCAGCTTGATGAAATTTGGTGAGAAATGGCTAATGTCTGGCACTGGGTTGATATTGTTGGTTGTTGCTAATGCACATATGTGAAAGATGTGACAGTGTTCTGGGTTCTTATGCAGTGAGCATGCACAATTTTACCTGGAAATAAAAAAGATTAACTCTCAAATATTTCAAAGAAATGAAATCTTTACAGTAAGTTTTTCAGTGTTCTTGCACTCTTAGGACTTCTTTAGGAATGATCGAGCTAGAGCCCAGTTAGTTAGAAGGGCAGTTCTCTGGGGGTGTATTAGCTTCCAGGTCTGTTACATATGTTACACAAAGCAAAAAGATGTGAACAGTGAATTCCTCTTTACCTGCCATAAAAGCTTGGGGATCCCTGAAAAAAAAACCACTGAACAGTTGAGAGAGAGAGAGAATCTGATATTTCTTTTGCCTTTTTCTGCTATATGTTCAGCTGTCCCTGAGGGTTCTATTTCAGTTTGGTTACTTGGTTTCCTCAGATTGTTGAGCTCATGTTTGGATTTGATCAAATCATTTTTTGATCTCTGAAAAAAACTGTTGTTAATATAAAGGTGTCTTTGGCCTAATATTAGTTAGCTTGGGCATTTCATCCTGTTTTTTTATAACATGAGTTTTATCATGGAATAAAGGCTTACACAGGCTTACATTTAGTTTTTCTTGGTAGAAAATCCACGAACTATTCTAAGACTTGTAAGAATTAGAATTTGTGCAGTGACTTCCATTGATGCAGCAAAACTTCCATTGATGTCAACGGCGCCAATATTTGGGGACCCTTAACCTGCACGCACAGGACCCTGCCCAATGCCCCTTGCTCTGGCAAAATTGCCATTGACTTTGCAGGGAGTTTTGTCTGAGTTAGCTGTGTAGGATCTGAAAACTTTCCATGTTACACACAGGCTGATACTATTCTACAGTTCTGATGCTATGTGAATGTAAAACTATTGAATAAAACTGCAGAGAACTTCCCCTAAATGCTAGCTTTGTCCCAGGTTAATTAGATGTATTATTTTTAAATCTTTTGGTCCAAATTTGTTTTGTGTTTTATGGTTTTGTTTGATACTTTTTATGTTGTGATATGTTTGGACTGAAAGTGTAGCATTGTAGTGTTTGGATTTAATAAAGAGGGAAAACCTCTGTTATGCCTGTTATTGAAATGTATCTGCAATATGTCTTGATGTGTAAATAATAAGTTTTATTATCTGTACTGTGTTTAGTTAAAATTTCCTTTAACCTTTTTAAGAATTAGATTTCAAAAACAGAAACAAAAATAACTCTCATTCTCATCTGTATGTTTTTATGTAGCTAAAGAATAGTGTAAAATAGTCAGAAGTAGCACTGCAAACTCCACTTTCTATACACCTCCTCATGGTAATGTAGAAGGGTTGGAGGTTACAGGGCTGGAGGTAGTGAAAAATAGCATGAAGTAATGCAGGAGAGCTTATAAATTTGTCTTTCATGAGTTAAAAATCAGTAATTGTGTTCTCTCTACTGCAAGGGATTTTTGCCTCCTATAAGAATGTTAAAGAAAACAGTATCCCAATTGTTTTTTGTTTGTATGTACTACATTGTGCATAGACAAACTAATTAAAAAAAAAACCCACTTTTTATCATGTCAACTTTAATTTCTCTGGTAAAAGAGAGTGCTTCATTTGCTTAAAATCATATTGTTTCAAGAATTTGCTGAATGAGAAGCTGTGTTTAAAAAAAAAAAAAAAAAGAGGTCCTGTAATTATGGTTTTTATGCTTCGATTCTTAACTGCAGATGCTGAATGCATAGTTAATAATAATAAACTTTAGAAAACTGTGAATTGTGAAATTTGAACAAAACAAAATCTGTTAATATTAACTTTCATATAATGTGTATTTGGCAGAAATAAAACAGATTAGTTTAAATAACTCAATTCAATGTTCACAATGTTTTAAATTTCCAGTTCCTTTATTTGAAAAGTCTTCTTTTGTTTTCAATATTATTTTTAAAAATCAAAATGTATAACATTAGTATAATCTAGAACAATGCACTGGGTGAGCTAATTAGAGAAGTCTTCAAATCTAATTAGTAGAACATTTAAAAATATTTTACTATTCTATTTAATGGCAAAACTTCAATGGAATATTGTATTTGTTAAAGTAAATCAGAAAAGTAAATGTCTAATGCATACAGATCTAGATTTTTGCAATTCAATCAAAGCAATGCAATTTTTTAAAAAAAAAAAGACCCTGTTTCTAATAATCTGGAAACCTGCTGCACTTTTATGAAACTTGTCTTCATTTAAAATCCTTCCTTGCCCGTGGCATGTCCTGATCCTCTTTTAGTGTTTTCTGTGAACATGGAACAGTTGTTCAGGAGATAGGGGCAAGGAATATCTGCCAGAATTACACTTGTGGATCTAATCTCAGAATGACTGGGAGAACAGTGATCTTTCACAATTTTCAAAAGGAAAACCCTAGATTTTAGCAACTTTTAAAATATCGAATTAGAAAATTCCAGGCTGAAAGCTACTGTGTCTCTGTAGTGCTGGAATCCCCCATTAAACAGTTTGCTACCCTTTTAAGAGGAAAAGGAGCATTAATATGGTGTACAAATGAATTCTGAAATAGAAAACTGTGCAAATGGTTTAAATATATCTAGGTATTTGCTTTAGTTGTTGAAATAAATAATCAAAACACAGAGGTTTTTACAAAGAAAAATGTCCATTTTAGGGGTAGATTTTATTTTTGAAACTTCAAACTAGTTGATGTTTAAGTGTGAATCACCATTCCAGTCTGAAACTGAATGTTCACAACTGCCCCAAGTGGTTAGAGGCTCTGGTCTGAGCTTTGTGTGTAATTGTCATGATTCATTTGGTGGCGGTAGTTTGAAATAAAGCAATATATATTTTTTTAAAAAAAGGATAGAGGGGGCAGAGTGTTGGGATGGCAATGGTGCTTAAATATTTTAGGACTGCTGTATCAAGGGGCAGATTCACATGGCACAAAGTGTGGACTGCCAGAGGGCTAATATCATGACCATCCGGTTGTTGTTTTGTTTGTCCCTGACCTGCATAATTGTGACAAAAATGATTTACATGTGAAATGATCCTGTTTAGTGCTTTAGCTAAGGAACCTCACTCTTGATCAAGAGAAGTCCAATCAGGAGACATGACTGACACTTTTACTTCTTTAGTTTCTCCCGCTTGCTGCCTTCTTGCGCGCGCACGCGCACACACACACACAAGTAATTCTGTGTGGGATGTAATGGAAGAAATATGACTTTGCTGATCCGGGAATGTTTGACTTTTTCCAAAGCCCATTCATGCCACATTTTTCAAATATTAATCAAAGATTTAAATGTCACCTGCCCTTCTGGATTCCTAGAAAGGGGCAGGATGGACCTGAGTCATTTAATGTTTAAAAAATGTACCTGAGAATTTTAGAAAATGGAATCAAAGGATTCATATAGATACCGAGAGGGTCTTCTGGCTGCTGTGTGAACTGAGTCTCAAACCAATTTGCGCTCTGTCTACAGAGCACAGCTAACTGTATATGGAGTATCATTTATATCTTCTTAAACAGCCATGATTTAGTCACAGTTAGACGAGAGTTAACTGGTTTATGCAAGAATGATGGAAATTGAATGTATTTTTAAAATAATACGTACCTTCCCTATAGCAGTGAAGGGAATTGTAGTTAGTTGGCATTTGGACTGTGTTTTGAAAATGTGAATTGCTGCATGTGCCGAGTATTATTATTTTAGCAGAACAGAATGACACTTAGCGGGACCCAGGACTGAAAATATTTATTTCCTTCCCTCCCCTCCCCCCAAAGCTCACTGTCATTAAAACACTTTTTAAAAAGCTCTTTTACTTTATAATTCCACTGGTTGCTTTTGCAAACTTATAATTTGCATTTGGTGGCATGTATGGGTTCTATTTTGGGCAGCCAAATTGCAATGTTCTTCCAGCATTATTTTTAAGGTTTTCTTTTTCCTCTTCTGATTGTGAACTTCATTCTGGTTTTCCACATATTGTACCAGTGAGAGGGAATAGTTGCAATTTTTGTGTACGATGATGTGGGAGAGAACTGGAGAGCCTATCACTTGGGATTCCCAAATGGAGGAAAAAAGCTTGAGTGGTTTGCTCCATTATCTTGCTTCAGACCGTGCTTGTAGTAAATACCATTTCATCAGGCAGGATAGTCCATTTTAAACTAGTGAAATGTATTTTTCCAAGAGGTTTTCTTCATTTCAAATTATGCCTTACATGATGCTTATTTGTGCCATACTCTAGTATGCTGGGATTTGTTTCTTGATGACATGATGTTCTCTCTCTTTTTTTTTTTTTTTTTTTTAATAAGCATTCCACATGCTGCTGAAGAAGTCTAAATGTCTAGAATGGAATTAAGTTACAAGTCTCCGTGTCACTGTGAATAGGCAGCTATTCTCCTTTTACTATGTGTGTGTGTAACTTCTTTGAGTGTCAGGTACACATGTTTATGGAGAGGAAATTAGACCACTGTGTAAAACATCCCAATCTTTATCTTTATCAGCTTGCTGGAAACCCATGAACACCTATTTGCACAGACAGACTATTGTAAATACAACTGCTGAACCTCTGAATCTATAGTTTAGCGTTCTCTCGCTGCTTATTTAAAGCAAAACATAAACTCTTGAAGAATCTATCTTAGAAATACATCTATACAAATATTGTGGCTCATCTGTTGTTTGTATGTGTTCCTCCTCTCTTCCTGTCACCAGCATGTGGAAGGCTATGTCTTGATAGGGATCTGATTTGTTCTAATGGATGTATTATCCTGTCATAATCAGGAAAGGTGTCTACTGGGAATAAGAGTAGAGTGTTACAATTCCTAAAGAGCAACACACTGTTTTCTCCAAATGCCTTACTTGGGGGTGTCTGGGGCTGAAAGTTCTGTGAAATGTGAGGAAGGAGCTCATGAAAAAGTAGTTCAGCAAAGTAAATTGACTGTAGAGGCAACAGAGAGACAAGGTGGGTGAGAACATGTATTTTACTGGACCAACTTCTGTTGGGGAAAGAGAAGATTTCCAGCTTGCCCAGAGCTCTTCTTCAGGTCGGTGAAAGATACTGGTAGTGATGGCAGGTTTTCACGTGTCACTTCTCCATTAGCCTATTCTTTCCCCATTTTCCTCTTTGTGTTGCTGTTGAGGTGTGAGAATTGGAAGTAAAACTGAGAGAATAAGCCGTTTATATTGTACTCCCATCCATCTCCCCATCCCTTTGCCTTCAGATAGCATAAGAAAAAAATCACTTATTTGTATAAAGTCAGTAGTGGATAGTTTGTTCTAGAAGCTGTGGTAAACGCCAATCCTAAATTAAGAAACTCATTAAGTCACTTAAGCACACGGTTGCTAGAAATTTTATCCATACAGTATATTGATCTAATCTGGAGGCAAAATACAGACTAGAGAGCTATAAGGAAACGCCCACCCAGGCTACCTTAGTTCCTATCTCAGGTAGCTAGTTTAAATGATCTCCTAACAGTTTTCAGTGTAATTATATTAGAGGCTCTCTCTACAAAGTGACCTGCTTTGACTGGTTGCATGCAATGTTGTTGTGGTACTATAGCTCTGGAATGGCAATCTTTTCCATAGACGGGGGGGAGGAGGAGGGGTAAAGCACCTATATTTAGTAATGGTTAAAAACTAACATTACAGAGAGTTTTTGCCCGAGCCAGCAAAAGTTGGCATCTGTAATTTGGAGGAACTTGATTCTTTCCTCGAAGGAATCTCTCTGGTATGTTATAGTTATGTGCACTGATGCAATTTGTTTGATATAGATTGATCTCTATTTCTCTCTCTTTCATATACCTCTCTGGCTGTACAATAGGGATAACAATGTTATTTTATTTCCCCCACCCCACCCTCTTATCTATCCTGTTAGTCCCTCCCTAAACAGCTCTTAGGCTGAACAATCTCTTATTTTGTATGTGTACAGCACCAAGCACAGTGCATGGCACTACTGTCAGACAATCAGAATACCAAGTCCCAGTGGCTATAAGCTTGATGTTTGTGGGGTGTATTGCTGGAAAGAGATCCAGCCAGCTACATCCTTCTGGGGAGATGTGCCGCTTGCTGCAGTAGAGTCTGCAGACATGCAAGATTTGTTCAGATGAGAAATGCCTAAGTAAGAAGCGAAGGTTTTCATTCCACATTGAGAGAACTGATGCATGCAGCTGACACTCCTGTTTCTCCACCCAAATTCTCAGGGGCCAGTGAGCAGTTTAATGCTGAAGTGGATGGTCAGGGTTGAGGACATGGCTGGTCTCCCACAGAGCTGCTTGTCCGTAGGCCTGGGTTATGGTGTGGAGATGGTGGCAGGGTGACCCGCAGATAGCTAGCAGGCTGCTAGTGGAACCTCTGCTGTGGTTTTTACAAGGAGGCATGAAGCCGGGCTTGTCTGCTGCCAGCTGTGCCTGTAGGGCAGGCTGTGGAGGCTGCTCACAGCCCTGGTCAGAGGAGAAGTGTTACAGGAATCCTTGCTTGATGAGCTCCTGCTCTGGTTACAGTGGAAGCTGTTTAGCCTGGAGTGACATGTGCCCTCACAACGCCTCTTCTCCAGATCCACAGTCCACTTGGCACCTTTCCTTCTCTCCTCCTCCCTTCACCTCTGCTGCCTCTGGATGCCTGCTCCGGGGCTCCAGCAAATTAACCCCCACTCTCAGTGTCAGGATCCCATTCTCCTGCCACCTTCTTGCTCCCGCACTGGCTCCTGGGGGCCTCTCCTGCACCATCTACAGCCAGGCTGTTCACATGCCTTCTAGCCTTTCTTGCCTGCACAAGCCTTTCGCTCCTGTCTGCCTTTCCCTCCCTGCCCATACCTCTTTGCCTCCATCCAAGTAATCTGCCCTTAGCCTTGGCAAGGCCAGCTCCCACCCTCCAGACTCAGCTGGTTCTTCCTGCCTCTCTCTGGCTTCCTTATTGGCCTTCCCAGGCCTGAGTCAATCAGCTCACTGCCCTTCTTGCTCTTTAGACCTGGCTTTCAGGGCCGGCTTTAGGCTGATTCGCCCGATTCCTGGGAATCAGGCCCCGCGCCTTAAGCACCTTTTAAATTTTTTTTACTTGCTGCGGTCTGCTCCGGGGTCTTCCATGGCCCCGCTCCCCTGACCAAAGCGGTGGCGGGAGCGCAGCTGCCCCACAGCCCCCCTCTCCCAGCTGGAGCTCTGGCTGGAGCGCAACAAGCCCCGCGGCCCCGGCTGGAGCTCTGGCCGGAGCGCGGCAAGCCCCGTGGCCCCGCTCTCCTGGCTGGAGCTCTGGCCGAAGCGCGGCAAGCCTCGTGTCCCCGGCTGGAGCTCTGGGCCCTTTAAATAGCCCCCAGAGCCCTGGGGTAGCAGGGGGCTCTGGGGCTATTTAAAGGGCCAGGGCTCCAGCTGCCTATGCCACCCTGTTCCTTTAAATAGCTGCCGGAGCCCTGCCGCCCCCATGCATTCCCCAGGGCTCCCGCAGCTATTTAAAAGGTCCAGGGCACGGTAGAAGCAGGGGCACCCCAGGCCCTTTAAATAGCCCCCAGAGCCCTGGGATAGCGGGGGGCTTGGGGACTATTTAAAGGGCCAGGGCTCCAGCTGCCTCTGCTGCACCCCCTGCATAGCCTGCATCAGCCCCGGCCCCCCGCCTGCAGCCAGCTCTGCACCCCCTGCCCACAGCCAGCCCCTACAAAACCCCCTGCCGTCTCCAGCCAGCCCCCCCCCACACCCCTGCCCGCACCAGCCCTGCACTGCCTGCCCTGCCCTGTCTCCAACCAACCCCTGCTGCACCCCCCTGCCTGAAGCCAGCCCGCCCCACACTCCCCTGTCTCCAGCCAGCCCCACACCCTTTGCCCTGCCTGCAGCCAGACCCTGCCTCCAGTCAGCCCCTGCCCTGCGTCGAACCAGCCCCATGTCCACTGCTGCCCTGCAGTTCCCAAGGCAGTAACCTGCACACCTGCTTCAATGAGGGGGGCAGGAAGCAGCTGGGACCCACACATGTGCACACCCCCAGGGAGTGGCGGGGACCCACATATGTGAAACAGCAGTCATTAATAACCAGTCAACAGCGTATATGATGCAATGTACATAATATACAATTTTATTATTTATATAGTTATGGAAAGTAAATAATACATGGAAGAAATGGAAGGCTTTTTTTTTTACACTTTTTTCTTTTTAAGTCATCCCTGCCAAGGCACCGCCGAAAGTGTTCGAATTGGGTCCTGCACTTCCTAAAGCCGGTCCTGCTGGCTTTACCAGTTGCTGCTCTGAGTTCCCTCTTCCTGGCCTCATTTTTCTTCTCTTTGTTCTTCCTCTTTCCCCCTTCTCCCAGGACTCCCATGGCAGGGATAGTCTGTGTGGTCAGCCCCTCTGAGCACCAGCCCTCTTCTCCTTACATCCTCCGGTTGCTTGGGGGAACTCCTCCCTGCCTGCCCTGCTCTCACTGCCCTTCAGTCCTGGCATGGCTGCCTCCTGAGCGCGCTCTGCTGAGTGTGCTGGGAAAAAATGCAGGCTCCTTGCTCGCATCCTCTTCTGTCAGCTTGTTCTTGTCACCTTTTTTTAGAGCAGCCCCCCTGCCCCCTTGAGCCCAGTTCTGTCACCCTCAGCAATTCCTGCATGCCCAGCCCCAGCCCCTCTGCTTTGTCCACCTCACCAGCATCTGTGGAAAGAAGTGACTGGATCTGGTGCGAGCTACTTCCTGTCACCCTGCTCCACCCTCTCTTCCTTCATTCTGGTTCCTGACACTGAGGTTTCTCTCTGACCCCAGACCCTGTCTCCTCCACCTGCAGGCTCTTCTTGCTCCCCCATTCACTGCTTCCCCCTTCACTTCCAGCTACCTTCCTGGATGTTCTTCTGTGCCCTTATTTCCACCTCCCTCTCCAAACATCATCCCATTTCCCTCCTCCCCTCTTGTCTCCAAATGTGCCATCCACAGCCCCAGCCTTGACCTTCTCCCCTCTCACTTCTTTTTGGGCCCCTCTGCCACCTGGCTTCTGTCCTGTCACCCTTCCCAAATGACTTGCCAGTGGGTGAGTCAGGTTCTGGCCACATGCCCTGCTTGAGGGAGCCATTATGCTTGCTCTGTGCCACCTGGGGTTTCTCTCTAGACAGGACCAGTTCCCCGCTGGCCAGAAGTGCAGGGTTCCTGTCCTCTGTGTGTTGGCAGAGCCACTCTGAGGGGCTATAGTGGAGCAGAGACTGTGGTCCCTTGTGCCTGCAGCTCCCTCCTATCTCCTTGGTACCAGGTGAGCCCCCTGCATTCAGAATCCCCCTTAGAACTCACTCCTCGGACACCAGTAATTGTCCACTGCAATAAGGCGCTGCCACGCCCCTCATCGTCTGAGACTGTCTCCCTCAAAGGATAGAGCTCTTGCCCACCAGCTGTCCTGGGCATGGTGTCTCCACGTGGTTTTTCCTGGTTCTCCTTGGCTGGCCCCTAGGTGGGTGTGGGGGGTTGAGGGGTGAGGGAGGACAGGGAGTGGAGGAAGTGCGTTTCCCACTTAAGATATTGGTGCCAGGGCTCAGCAATCACAGAGGCCACCCCAGACTGTGGGCACCGCTGTAGCTCAGCCACCTGAAAGGGTCAGAGAGGGTTGAGATGGCTTCGTACCGTTAGCACAGGTGGCACTGGGGGAGCTCATGCAGTGCATGATGCCATAAAATGCTGCCCCCTAGGAATTCCAGGGGAAACGCGGCCTCCTGTATCACTGCCTACTCAGGACTATGCCTTAATGGCACGACCCAGCTCCTAGATTGCAAGAGCAGTGGCCTTTATTGTGTAGCATGAGGAATCCTGCATGGTGCTTGTCGATTAATATCCATTTGCCAGCCCTTAATTATGGAATCCTGAATTCCCAGCTGCACATGTTATGAGTATAATTTTATGAATGGCCTTAGACAGCTTGAGAGTGAAACAGTGCCATGTGGCCTTTGTGACATTGCACTGGGGGGCAGGGGAGAGGGAGGGGAGCAGGGAGGAGCTGGCATTATTATGCAAACAGCGGAGTTCGAAAATTGTTTCCTCAAAGGCTTGACATTAGTAGGGCCTGTGAAAGTCAGGCAAAGAACAAACACAGCCGGATGGTTTAATGTGGATATGATCAAGAAAATACATGCTACCAAATTAACCTCCCCCCCACCTCCCAAAAGAAGAAAAAGAAAAAACGGTTTGAGAAGGGAAATTGGCATTCTGAATCCTAAGTGAATGACAAGGACTTCTGGGTTACTCCAGAGCTGCTATTACACTGAAATACTTGACACAACATTTTGGCAGGAATCTCAGGTGAGCAGCGAATATTGAATTCCTGATGACAATAGAAGATACATTCCTTGTTTTCCAAGTGGAATGTACACGAGGCACTCTAACCACATGCTTCTTGAAAATGCAGACTTCTCTGTGTATTGACATGTGTCACTGTAGTGGGGTGGTCACCTGCTCCTGCCCTGAAGGGCTTGAAATCAGCCCTGGGAGAGGGCTGCTGATAGGAAAGCGGCAAGCCACCGCTGATTGGGGAAACAGCCACAGCTGTGGCCACGCCCCAATCAGGCCACAGCTGTGGCCACGCCCCAATCAGGCCACAGCTGTGGCCACGCCCCAATCAGGCCACAGCTGTGGCCACGCCCCAATCAGGCCACAGCTGTGGCCACGCCCCAATCAGGCCACAGCTGTGGCCACGCCCCAATCAGGCCACAGCTGTGGCCACGCCCCAATCAGGCCACAGCTGTGGCCACGGCCGGCCACGCCCCAGTCAGGCCACAGCTGTGGCCACTCCCCAATCAGGCCACAGCTGGCCCTATAAAAGACCAGTGAGCCAGGAGCTGGCAGAGAGTCCCTCTCTCTAGCTGTAGAGGGAGACAGACTTGGCTGCAGGGACCTGAGCAGAGTACCTGAATGAAGCAGGGCAGGGGAAAGGCAGAGGAGCTGGTGAGCTCCATCCTGGAAAGCCCCAGGCTGTGGCCTAGCAGAAGGCCAAGAGATCCTGGGGGTTGCAGAGGGCAGCCCAGGGGTAGGCAAAGGCAGCAGGTCCAAACCCAACCTTGCGGGTGATGAGTAGACTGAGGCGATATGGGGATAGTGGGTGGGGGTTCCCTGGGGAGGGGAGATCCTGAGAGTGAGGGGTTACAGCAAGGGGGCAGCACACCAGATAACAGAGCACCGGGTCTGGGAGGAAGATGGGGGGCCAGCGGCAGTGGGACACTGGCCTGCAGAAAGCACTCCTGAGGCTGGACGAGCTAATTCCATGAGAGTGGGGGTGAATCCCACACCATCACAAGCAGTTTACTGAAGGAGACCTGCTTCTGTCTCTGGACTGTTCGGTGTCCATGGGACTGACGACTTCAGTGCTTTTACATTGAAGCAGATCAGAGTACAGCACATAATTGGTGTTGCAGAGTATAGTGTTTTATGATACCACTGAAAATCTTAGATCTGGTATAAGATACAGGGAAGATGCCTACGTGAAAATAGAGTATATACTTTACTATATATTCACCATTAATGAACTATTAAAGAGTAAATCAGAAACACCATTATTCCAATGTGCAGCAATCTTGAAATTTTGTAACAAGAGGAGTTGTCACAAGTCCGTTACAAAGTCCAAACCAGTTTTTATACACCTATATGCACACACACTTGGTGCTTTAAAAGGGCCAGTTTCACAAAGCTGAAAACAATTATGAGCCAAATCAATTGGGAGGAAGAATTTAATCAGAAAAATGTGAATGATAAGTGAGAATTGTTTAAGAACACTTACTAGATGCCCAAAAAGCCACAATTGAGGAAGAAGGGTCATACTGGTTTAAAAAATGACCTGGTTTAGCAGGGAAGTGAAGGCAGCTGTACAGAACTCTGTGTATGTGTGTGTGTGTATGCGCATATACAAATGGAAGAAAGGGGAAGTTGACAGTAATGAGTATAAATCAGAAGCTAGGAATTGTAGAAATTTGATAAGGGAACCAAAGGGAGACAAGGAGAAATCCATGGCCAACAGAGTTAAGAACAATAAGGAGATTTTTAAAGTGTATTCAGAACAAAAAGAATCCTGACAATGGTACTGGTCTGTTACTAGATGGAAATGATAGAAGTATCAATAATAATGCAGAAAAGGCAGAAGTGTTCAATAAATATTTCTGTTCTGTATCTGGAGAAAATACAGATGACACAGTCTCATATGATAGTGATAACATTCTTTCCATTCCACTAGTCTCTTTGGAGGATGTTAAACAGCAGCTACTAAAATTAGACATTTCAAAAAAAGCAGGTCCAAAAAAACTTGCATCCAAGAGTTTTAAAAGAGCTGGTTGAGGAGCTTGCTGGATCACTAATGTTGATTTTCAATAAGTCTTGGAACATCCAGAAGACTGGAAGAAAGCTAATGTTGTGCCAATATTTAAAAAAGGTAAATATCATCACCCGTGGAATTGTAGGTTTGTCAGTTTGGCGTTGATCCTGGGCAAGATAAAGGATATGATTAATAAAGAATTAAAGGAGGGTAATATAATTGTCAGTCAGTGTGAGATTATGGCAATAGATCCTATCAAACTAATTTGATATCTTTTTTGATGAAATTAAAAGTTTATTGATAAAGGTAATAGTGTTGATGTAGTAGACTTCTGTAATGTGTGTGACCTGATGTTGCATGAAATTTTGATTAAAAACACTAGAAAAATATCAAATTGACATGGCACACATTAAATGGATTAAAAGCAGGCTTATGAATCTCAAAAATGTAACTGTAAACAGGGAATTGCATTGAACAGCTGTGTTTCCAGTGGTGTCCTGCAAGGATCAGTTCTTGGCCCTATGCTTTTTTACATTTTTATTAAAAACCCAGAAGAAAACTTAAAATCATCACTGATAAAGTTTGCAGACGACACAAAAGTTGGGGTAGTGGTAAATAATGAAGAGGGAAGGTCACTGGTACAGAGCAATCTGAATTGCTTGGCAAACTGGGCACAGGCAAGCAATATGCATTTTAATATAGCTAAATGTATACATTTAGGAACAAACCATACAGGCCATACTTACAGGATGGGAGACTCTATCCTGGAAAGCAGTGACTCCAAAAAAAGATTTGTGGTTGTGGTAGATACTCAGCTGAACATAAGCTCCGAGTGCGATGCTGTGGCCAAAAGGGCTAATGCAATCCTGGGATGCATAAACGGGAATCTCGAGTAGGAGTAGACAGATTATTTTATCTCTGTATTCGACACTGGTGCGACGGCTGCTGGAATCCTATGTCCAGTTCTGGTGTCCACGATTCAAGAAGGATTTTGATAAATTGGAGAGGGTCAGAGAAGAGCCACCGACATGGTTAAAGGATTAGTAGACATCTTATAGCGATAGACTCAAGGAGCTTAGTCTATTTAGTTTAACAAAGAGAATGTTAAGGGTTGACTTGATCACAGTCTGTAAGTACCTGTCTGGGGAACAAATATTTACTAATGGGCTCTTCAGTCTAGCAGAGAAATGTCTAATACATCCAATAGCTAGAAGTTGACGCTAAACAAATTCAGACTGGAAATAAGATGTGAAATTTTAAGAGTGGGAGTAATTAACCACTGGAATAATTTACCAAAGGTCATAGTGGATTCTCCATCACCAATAACTTTGAAATTGGCTGTTTTTTCTAAAAGCTCAGCTCTAGGAATGATTCTGGGGAAGTTCTCTGGCCTGTGTTACACAGGAGGTCAGACTAGATGATCACAATGGTCCCTTCTGGCCTTGGAATCTATGAATCTATTTCTTACATCAGGACTGTAGCTTAAGGGTGCTGTGAAATATACTCTTTCCTTTCAGGATTATGGTGCCGCAGGAATAAGACTGCAATAGAATGGACAGATACTTTCTGTTCAGCACGTAGCCACTGTTCTTACTGTGATGTTTCTTTGTTAAATTTATCTGATAGAAAAACAGCTTTTCTGATAAGTGTGTATTGAGATCTCTGTGGGTATAATATGCCCTTCCTGGCTGCTCTTCAAATTCCTTGATTGCAAACTGCAGTGGGCGTCTGGAGTGTGAAGGAAATCGGTACTGAGCACATCTATGTATCTGCGTTATATTTATCCCTAGCTCAGTTTGACACTTCCACTGCTATATTTCAGCCTAATTTTTACAGTCAAATTCATACCTCTAAATAAAGGTTTATGAAAGAAATGTTACTAAATTCTTACCAATAGTTGCACTTGAATGAAAGGAAGGTGTAACAAGAGAGATGCCAAGATGGCATCTAGTCCTAATTTTAATAAATTCTGTATGTAAATAGCCTTATTTTCATACTGTGTTAAAAATCCATACGTATCTTTAAAAAACCAACCTCACGTTAGATGAAATCAACAAGATGATTGCTGAGTACAGACATTTAGATGACTCTATTGTTTGTACCTGTTTGCAGTCCCTGGATGTTCTGATAGCATTTGTGGTTTTTCTGCAGAGAAGTGGCTTGTTTCTGTTCCAGAGTACATCGAACAGCCTTTGCACTGGTCAGCTTGTGTTATTTCATTTGCTTTTATTGTCTACAGATCTAGCCAGCTATTGTTTGCCAGGTGCATGGAGATTATCTCTCACTTGTTTTATATTTTTTGTTTGCCCAATAACCAAAGATCGCTCCCTCCCTCCCCTCTAATGAAGATTAAGACTTTTTACACACAATTCCTCCAGCAGCTGCCAGAGTTGTTTTACCATCTTTGAAACTGGGTGAGGTCTCATTTTTCCAGTTCTGCTCTGTTGTGGTTAGATATGGCCTATAAGTGGAAAATGTATCTATCTGTCTTTTTTTAATCACAGATTTTCCATGAAAGGTGCCACCTACTGTCCTGTACTAATGGCCAGATTCCTTTCAGAGGGTATGTATACACTACGGGATTATTCTGATTTAACATAAACTGGGTTTTTAAAACAGATTGTATAAAGTCAAGTGCACATGGCCACACTAAGCACATTAATTTGGCGGTGTGCCTCCATGTACCGTGGCTAGCATCGATTTCCAGAGCGTTGCACTGTAGGTAGCTATCCTGTAGCTATCCCATAGTTCCCGCAGTCTCCCCCACCCACTGGAATTCTGGGTTGAGATCCCAATGCAAAAACAGTGTCACGGGTGATTCTGGGTAAATGTCGTCACTCAATCCTTCCTCCATGAAAGCAACGGCAGACAATCATTTCGCGCCCTTTTTCCCTGGATTGCCCTGGCAGACGCCATAGCATGGCAACCATGGAGCCCGTTTTGCCTTTTGTCACTGTCACCGTATGTGTTCTGAATGCTGCTGACAGACGCAGTACTGCAGTGCTACCCAGCAGCATTCATTTGCCTTTGCAAGGTAGCAGAGATGGTTACCCATCCCTATTGCACCATCTGCCATTGTAAATTGGCGATGAGATGATGATCATCAGTTGTTCTGTACCGTCTGCTGCTGTCATGGGTGCTCCTGGCTGGCCTCGCTGAGGTCGGCCAGGGGTGCATGGACAAAAATGGGAATGACTCCCCGGGTCATTCCCTTCTTTATGTTTTGTCTAAAAATAGAATCAGTCCTGCCTAGAATATGGGGCAAGTGTACTAGAGAACCAGAGAGCACAGCCACTCCATGTCAGAGCCCCAGAGATCCAGCAGAAATGATGAGCTGCATGCCATTCTAAGGGGTGCCCTGCAACAACCCCACCCGTTGCTTCTCTCCTGGGCTACCGTGGCAGTGTCCGCCCATTTGTGTGATGAAGTAATAAAGAATGCAGGAATAAGAAACAGTGACTTGTTAGTGAGATAAAATGAGGGGAGGAAGTCTCCAGCTGCTTTGATAGTCCAGGCACTACAGAATCTTTTCTTTAGACATGAAAGGGGGGGGCTGATAGAGCTCAGCCTCCAGTTGCTGTGATGAAGACAGTTGCCAGCCGTTCTGTACCATCTGCCGGGGATAACTGGGAGTCATTCTCATTTTTACCCAGGCGCCCCCGGCCGACCTCACCGAGGCCAGCCAGGAGCACTCATGGGCTGATGATGACAATGGATAGCAATCATATTGTACCGTCTGCCATCGGGAAGGGAATGCTGGTGTTCAGCGCTGCAGCACCGTGTCTACCAGCAGCATGCAGTAGACATACGGTGACATTGAAAAAAGGCAAGAAACATTTTTTTTCCCTTTTCTTTCAGGGAGGGGTGGGGGAAAGGATGTAAATTGACGACATATACCCTGAAACACCTGGGAAAATGTTTTTGACCCTTCAGGCATTGGGAGCTTAGCCAAGAATGCAAATACTTTTTGGGGACTGTGGGATAGCTGGAGTCCTCAGTCCCCCCTCCCTCCCTCCATTGGCGTCCATTTGATTCTTTGGCTTTCCGTTACGCTTGTCACACAGCACTGTGCTGTGGACTCTGTATCATAGCCTGGAGATTTTTTCAAATGCTTTGTCATTTTGTCTTCTGTAACGGAGCTCTGATAGAACAGATTTGTCTCCCCATACAGCGATCAGATCCAGTATCTCCCGTACGGTCCATGCTGGAGCTCTTTTTGGATTTGGGACTGCATCGCCACCCGTGCTGATCAGAGCTCCACGCTGGGCAAACAGGAAATGAAATTCAAAAGTTCGCAGGGCTTTTCCTGTCTACCTGGCCAGTGCATCCAAATTCAGATTGCTTTCCAGAGCAGTCACAGTGGTGCACTGTGGGATACCGCCTGGAGGCCAATACCATCAATTTGAGGCCACACTAACCCTAATCCGACATGGCAATACCGATTACAGCACTACTCCTCTCGTCGGGGAGGAGTACAGAAACCGGTTTAAAGAGCCCTTTATATCAATATAAAGGGCCTCGTTGTGTGGATGGGTGCAGGGTTAAATCGGTTTAACGCTGCTAAATTCGGTTTAAACGCGTAGTGTAGACCACGCCAAAGTCAAAGACAATGTGGAAGGGTCTATTTGGGTTCAGCATTTTGCCACTGAAAAAGAAGACCAAGCCTTGACTTTGCAGTAATTCTCTAAGAGTGTGTGTGTGTGTGTGTGTGTGCGCGCGCATGCACAGTTTTAAGATGAGAGAAAATTTATCTGATCGCACCTACAATGAGCCCTGGGAGCTCAGCAGTAAGAGAATGCAACTTTCATTGCTTCAGCTTTTTCAGCTCCATTGTTGATTTGATTGCTCAAAACATTCGGCCTTGTCTTTATTTCAAAGATGTACTTCTACCAGCAAACCCTGCTTTGTCTGGTCTGACTTATTTCAATTCTCTGAGCAAATTAGTTATACCAGCACAGGAGTGTGTTGCTGCATAGCTGTGTCTACGCTAGGGCTTGTGCTGGCACAAACCCAGTCAGCAAACAGTCCCACTCCTAACCAACATAAGCAAGATGGTGCCGGCAAGCCTTTGATGTGTAGACTGGGCTTGAGACTGTCTGGCACAGCCTCTCTCTCCCCCTGAAGTAGATTTGTCCTGTTGATCACACAGAAAAGGGAGGGAGCAGCAGGGATTGAGCAAGGGAGGTTCATGGAGAGAAGAGGCCAAGAGGGTCGTTGAGCAGGTCTGGGGAAGGAAGATGCCCCAGAGTGCAGTTTAACACAAAACACCCTAGGAACTTTCAATCCCAAGTAATAACCTGGAACTGTCAGTACATTACATGCAACAGGACAAGATACTGCACTGCAGATAAGTAAGGGCAAGTGCCATCCCCTGTGCCTGTCCCATGCCCTCTTCCAGGGGACGGAGGTAAAAACACTCAGTGGCTATGTCTTCCCTGCAATTAGACACCTGTGGCTGGCCCATGCCAGCTGAGTTGGGCTTGGGCTAAGGGGCTGCTTAGTTGCATTGTAGAGGTTCAGGCTCACGCCAGAGCCCGGGCTCTGGGACCCTTGCAGGGTAACATTGTCAGCGTAAGTAAAGCCTCGGAGGAATTGTAGATCCACTAGTCTGAGCCTAACCCCTCCTCTGCCCGGCCTCTGTGTCAGCAAGACCTCACCCTAGAGCAGGGCTGCCAGATGCATGGAGAGCAAATGAGGGGTCATGGCTAAGCCCCCCCAGCGCCTGGATACAGCACCTGATCTGCTGTGGATACTTTTGGGGCTGTGGTCAGCACTGGGCCCTGCATACAAGAGCCCCTCTCTGTTCAGATCCTCTCTGAATCCCACACGGAGTAGGGCTGAGGGTTAACCCCTGCCAACGGCCTATTGGCAAGGCAGCATTCCTTCTGTGCTTCCATTAGGGAAGAGTCTGCATCTCTCTTTCCCCACTGGGGCTGTTGGCATTGGCTTTAGTCCGTTCCTAATACGGCCCCAGAGTTTCAGCCTGGTCCTGTAGCTTCCCATGTCCCCAGAACATCCCCTGGGGCATGGAGTGGGGATCACTTAACTCAGACCTACCACGCTGGCCTCGTGTTGGTAAGCTGCTGGGTACAGCTGCTTGGAATAAGGGATCAGCTGCCATGTGCTTGTCTGCACTGTCCTCTGCTGGACAGACCTGCCCCAGGCTATGGGACTGTCCAGGGGCTGCCCTGTTGGCATAGGCCCTTGGCCTCCATGAGCTGTACAGTGATCTCCTTTAGCTTGTGGTCCTGGCCTACGTTTGTGGAGATGGAGATCCTGTGCTCTGTTCCATGGTGTTACCTGTGGCAGGTGGCTGTGTGATCTGTTGTTTGTAGTCACAGTGCTGCCCAGGAAATATGTTGCCGTTATGCTGTGGGTAGGGATGGGTGTCTGGACCATGCTCTGAGTAGGGTGGGTGTGCAGGTTGTGTGTCTGGACCATGTTCTGAGTGGGGGAAAGTATACAGGCCAGGTGACACAGTCTCAGCAGAGATCTGGTTTGATCTAGTTAACAACAAAGAACCGAACAACACAAGGACAAAATCAGAAAAGAATTCAGAGAAGCTATGGAATCTTTCCATGCCAAGGCCAGCATGGTGGAACCCTAATACAGAGGCCATAGATCGAGCCTAGACCAATAAAAAGAGGCTGGTACATACCTGATGGGAGTTAAACCTAATTTCCTAGAATGTTAGGAAATTTTGCATTAGTTGGCTCAGAGCCTCATAACTGGCTTTTTCAGCTCCCAGCCTATAATCTGTTAAAAGTGTATCAGGAGCTAAAGGCAGATCCAGAAAAACGGCAGGGGCCCTAGCTCGTTAGCGGACAGGAAACTCCAAGGCACCCTGTGCACTGTGTTCCATTTCCTAAAACCTGATGGGTAGTTTATTGGGGGATTCGTCAGGTTGTTTTAAACCACCACCCATACCAAAGCTGACGATAGGACTTGGAGAGAGGTTGGGAGTGAATACTAACCACCCTGGTGGTTGGAGACTGGGCATGCTTCATGGCAGTAGGACCACCGCTTCCCCCTCCTGCTTTACCATCTGTGTGGTGGTGTTAGTGCTAGCGTGCTAACAATAGCCAGCTGCTGTATTCTCGGGAAAGGGAGCAGATCTGATTCAGACACGCACAGGTGGCTGGGCCGTGAAATAGGACTGTGCCTTTTTCTGCATTGACTGACTGTATTTCTGACTGGAACAGCACTCACAAGAAAGACCATAGAGTGTTCAGAGAACACACGTCTGCAGGCCTAGAACGTCAGGAACTAATCCAGCTTGATCAGCGTTGTGTTCCCAGGCCTTGTGATGCAAGGAACGATTTGCCTAGCTATGTAGTTAATCAATTGCATTGTCATGCTTGGGTTCATAGAAAGGGGGAAAACGCCCCAATTGCCCTTTCACAGAGATCCAATGTAGGGTGTTCAGATGGAGGGTCCAAGAGATTCAAGTGACTCCACAGTAGCTGTGCACGGCAGGGGCTCCTAGGGGCTATTTCAGAAACTCACAACTGACAGTCTGCAGGGGAGAACCACAATACCCTGTGATTCTGGAATGGAGGCAGGGGGCGATGGGGCAGAAGCAAAAAGAGAAAAGGGAAGGCAGAGAAATAAAAAAAGGTTGGAAATAAAAGGAAGGAAGGAACTCAGAGATGGAAGAAGAGAGAGAGAATGGAATGAAGAAATGGAGAAATGTTGAACCCCACAATTTTTGTGTTTGTGTTCCTACACTGAGGTTGGCTAACTATTGCAGTGCTAATTGCAACTTATATTTAAGTATTTTTCTGTAAACTGTAGTCTCCTGCTGTATGTCTGTAGTTACTGGTTTTATTCTGCTACAAAACAGGTCAGATATAATGCGACTGCTGGTTTATCATTATGGTTATTCTTTGATTTTGTGTTTGGCTTTCTCTGAATACTAAAATTAGACATTTGATGCACTCCTAGCTGGGGGCTATATGTAACTTTGGCTGTTGGCATGGCTTGGAGAAAGACTGAGCAGAGAGGGAAAGAGGAGAAGACGAGATGAGGAATACAAGACCCTTTTCTGCTCCACAATCCTCACTGTTGCACTCTGGAAATCATAGGAAATTCTACGTTTTTGAGGAGCTGGCCTCAGACTTTGCCCTTAACTTTTAACCCCACCAGCATTCGGCTTTTCACCAGGAGTATGTATCACCTGCCTCCAGCTGCTGACGGGGTCTCCAGCAGGAGAGGCATCTGGCCCACAATGGACATCTTCTGTCTGGCCTTAAAGGCAAATGATCCCTCTAAGGGTTTCTGTACAGCCCATTTATCACGGCAGGGCCTATGTGCTGCACAGAGAGACAAGATCTGCAGAGCCAGGACCCTAGACATCAGACAGTCATAGATTGGGGGCCAAGAAGGGCCATTGTGATACTCTCGCCTGACCCTTGCACACGGAGTTTGTCCAAGCAAAGGTTAAGGGGAGTAACTCTGTCAACAACCCTTAAGGGACCCAGGAGCCCAAACCCCATTTTCAGAAATGATGTAGGGATTTAGGCTCTTAGGGATGCGGATGGGTGCCTTAGGGGATTGATAAAAGCACCGAAGAAGGTTAGGTGCCTAACTCCCATTGGGAACAGAGCAGGGGTGGAACTCCCCATTGGGAGTTGGACGCCTGACCTTCTTTGGTGCTGTTGTCAATCCCATGCAATGTCCTTGTAACTGTGGCCTGTTAAAGCCAATTGCCTTTCAGTGGGACATGGGCTGCTCAGGGCAGTCTCACTTCTGAAAATGGGAGTTAGGCTACGAGCTGGTCTGCACTGGAAATGTACATCGGCATAGCTGCGTCGCTCTGGGTGATAGACAGCACAGGGCAACGGAAGAATCTTTCCATTGACTTAGCTACTGCCTCTCAGGGAGATGGATGGGCTGACTACAGCGAAGGGAAAATGTCTGTCGCTGGCGTAGGTGTCTACGCTGAAGCTGTAGCATTTGAAGTGTGGACGTAGCCTACGTCTACAGAGCACACCTCTTGCGGCAGCATGTTCGGTTTGTGTCACTGCGTGCCACAATGAAAAGCAGGCTGAGTCCACACAGCAGTGAATAGCTAAATGTGTCAGTGAAAGGCTCTGGCAGGGGAGAGCTAAACCTTTCCCTGCTGTCTGCCCTCTGCCAGAACCTTCTGTACTGCTGGAGTCTTTCCCTGTGGCAGTGGGGAAAAGCTCTGGCAATGGGACATTGTGTTGCTAAGAATAGCACTGCTTGGGCCCTGTGGAACGCACCTGGTTATCTACCCACAGGGTTCAGATCTCACTGTCTACACTGCTCTCTGTACCAGAACAAGGGGCCTGGGCTATGCAGGAGGTGTCAGGCAAGATGATCCAATGGTCCCTTCTGGCCTGGGGAATCCATGGCTTCATAGAGCATGAGGCATTTGGTAGGAGGCTGGCAGGTTACAGGCGTTGTGTAGATTTCCAGGAAGGACTTTTAAAGGCTGGGATGAATCCCAGCATATTTTAGTGGAGGAAAGTGGAACCTTGTCTAGCTGAAATGCAGTGTGTGTTGACTACGTTGGTGGGAGGGATAGCTCAGTGGTTTGAGCGTCGACCTGCTAAACCCAGGGTTGTGAGTTCAATCCTTGAGGGGGCCATTTAGGGATCTGGGCAAAAAATCTGTCTGGGGATTGGCCCTGCTTCGAGCAGGGGGTTGGACTAGAAGATCTCCTGAGGTCCCTTCCAACCCTGATATTCTATGACTAGCAGGCTGTTGTTCTCAGCTGGCCTATGACATGTGCCTGCGAACAGCAGACATGGGGATTTAGGGGAGTGGAAATCATTACATGCATCCCAACCCTCCTTCCCAGACAGGTTCAGGTTTCAGTGGCCTAGTGCCATTCTTCAGACACCAACCAACCACTGGGATTGGAGGAGGAGCGGGTAACTTGCATTCTGCTGGGTTTCCTTAGTCTCTTCCTAGGAGCTGACTTGTTCTTTCAGTCAAGGTAGCCCTTCATGAGCACCCTGGGCCAAGGTGTGATCCAATCTCTGCAGAGTGACGCTATGGCACTAGCTGTGTTCCTCCTGCTGCATGCATGTCTCAGCCCTGACGGCTGGCACTGGGTACTGACAGCTTTTGGGCTTGCCTCCTCTGCTCAGAGCAGAGCAAGAGCTCGTTGCACTTGGGGGTGGGGAGAATGGGCACCGGTATTTGTGATTTGTGTTACTGGAGCCCCAGTCACAGATCAGGACCATGGCCAAAGGCAGAACAAAGACCTGGTCCCTGCCCCAGAGATCTTCCAGTCTAAGCCCCCTACTAGCATCATGCCTTTGTGTGGAGTGCTGCCCCCTGTGCATGGGTCACGCTGGGCCAGGGGACGTGCTGCACTCTGGGAAGGGTGTATGCCATGCTCCCCTCAACGCAGCTCTGTTCACAGGGATTCAGTCTCTCCTGTGGGTTCCCCTCAAGGTTAGAGTTCCCCCTTTCAGGCGGGCTGTGGCCTTCCTCTTTCACACACAAGTGCACTGGGGCAGCCCGGCTGTGGCCCCTGGAGTGCAGGTAGATGTATGGGTAGGGCAGCGAAGGGGGGCCAGGTGGGGAAGTGGCCAGGTGCAGACAGTTGGCACTGAGTGTGTGCGACACTACATAACCTGGAGTTAGTCATAGAGTTTAAGTACAGAAGGGACCACAAGATCTGATCCGCTCGTGGGTACCAATTTTGATGGAGCACGAGCCAGGATGCTGCTGCCCATGACCAGGCAGGAGCTGCCAGAAGCATTCAACTGCTTGGTTTCTCCATCTTAAACAACAAGGAATCCAGTGGCACCTTAAAGAAACTTGATGGCTGTGCTGCTGCGGTGGCTCGCACACGGCCCCAGTTCCTCGCACCACCACGCCCCTGGGCTCGAGTTAGGGGGCTTGCACTGAGAGAGAGAGAGCTCAAAGTGCTGAGTGCAGGATCCGGGCTGACGAGATTGTCTTTTCCCTCTGCCTGCCACCCACACTGGGCTTCTGTGGCCCAGCCCCCGTGCACGGCTTCCAGCACGGACCTCCGCACCGTTCGTGTCATTAGAGCGAGTGCGCGGCCTCACGACATGCAACTCTGGGTTCGCGGCTCTGGGGCCTGGGTGGGTCTTAGCTGGGTTATTTCATTGGGAAGGTGGATGCTGCCCCTTCCGTTATTGCTGCCAGGTTGTCACTCATGCTGACCGCTCCCCTGGCACGGAGCCTGTTCCAGCCACAGTAGCAGACTGGTAATGCTCACTCCCACCTCTGGCAGAGGAGCATCCTTCCCTTCTGAGTGACACGGGAATCCCAAGGCCAAGACAGTGGTGGGAGCTGCTGTGCCAGTGGAGGCAGTGCGTGTGCCAGCTGCATGCCAGGCACGGGATCAGGGCTTCACCTGAAACTCAGTTACTCCAACTAAGGTATGAGGGCAGGGAAAGAGTGGAGCGAATTAGAAAGAGGCAGCGTCACTTGTCAATGTTAAGCCATTGATTTCAAATAAATTCTCAGGCTCCACTGGTCCGTGCTGCGTGTTCCACCCAGTCTCCAATAGCCTGAAATGACGCTTTCCCTTCTTAATCAACTTTGGGCTCGCTCACTCACTCCTCTCTCTCTCTCTCTCATATCTGAGACTCCATGACACCCCCTTGCAAACTAATCCCAGCCCTTCCCAACGTCAGTGCTGGGAATGGAAGGAAATCACCATGTTTTTACTGAGGCTGTAGAGAGAGCACAATACACCCTGGAAATACTCTGCCATTTCTATGCTCTAATCACACACCTGCACTGAGAAGCAACTGTAATGAATGGACTTGTCTGTGGCTGTGGGTACGTCTACACTACAGGATAAATTCGAATTAGTTTAAACCGATTTTATAAAACAGATATTATAAAGTCGATTGTGCGCGTCCACACTAGGCACATTAATTCGGTGGTGTGCGTCCGTGGTCCGAGGCTAGCATTGATTTCTGGAGCGGTGCACTGTGGGTAGCTACTGTAAAATAATGAGGCCAATAATGTCGATTTGCGTCCACACCAACCTAAATCGATATAGTAATATCGATTTTAGCGTTACTCCTCTCGTTTTGTAGGAGTACAGAAATCGATTTAAAGAGCTCTTTAAATCGATATAAAGAGCAATGTACTGTGGACGGGTGCAGTGTTAAATCGGTTTAACAGCGTAGTGTGGACCAGGCCTGTGAGTAGTTCTGGCCTTTCTTCTTGGCAGCTACAGGACAAAGAACAAGGCTGCACATTAGGAGCCTCCTCTTGTGTCTCTTAGTGCAGGAAGTTTAGCATAAGGAGTTACCTTGCAATGCAAGTGAATGGGTCTAGTCACAGGTCCTTAGCAGACGGCCAAGCCCCACCCCCTGCCTCCCATGCAATGGAAGGTACGCACACACACCCACACCCACACCCACAGGGTGATCGGGGGTGCTCACAAGGGATGGTCAAAACTCACTATTTCTGTTAGGCAGGAAATTTTGACATTTAAAAATTTTTTCTTTTGGAACTGAAATGAAATCCTCTTGCTGCAATGTGCCTCAAAACAGAACTTTTCCCCCAAATTTTGTTTAGCATATTGTGTTCAGGAAAAATTGCAAAATGAAATGTTTGTTTAGAAAATTATTTCCCCCACTTTTATATTATGTTTGCATTATTTTATGCTGTCAGTACAAATAGTGCATAGTATGATGTGAATGTTCTCCAACATCATACAGTAAAAGTATTCTGTTTTTGTTGTATTTTTTAAATTATTAAGGGCAGTGCTACTTAATACTGATGAAGGCACCTTATTTTCTAGATAAGTGTCTCCTGTTTGATGTTTTGAACAAAAAAAGAAGACAAAGTGCCAAACTATTTCATTACCATGCAATGTACTAATTAGAGAAGCAGCTGTTTTCAATATCTTTGTGTCAGTCTGGAAGCATTTTCCAAGGATATTCTAGAAAATAAGATACTTCACTCTAAGTACTAAAATTAAATAAAATAATAGGCAATTAAATAATTATTCAAATTAATGAATTAAAAACATACAATTCTTTTTTAAAATGGAAAAAATAAAATCACTTTTGAATAAAATACCATATTTAGATGAAATTTTAATTTTTTTCCAAAATGAAAAAAATGTTTCTTCCAATGGTTAGTTCCATAGGAGGTTTTGTCAATGTCCACAGGCCATCACAAAAAAGTTACTTCCTTGAAATGGCATTTTGCAACAGAACCCAGCCAGCTCTGGTGCTAACTCAATGCAGGTAGCCATGGCTTCATCATTTCCCTTCCATGTAGCACCTTCTGACATACGCATCAGCCAGTCATTCAGAACCTGCAATACCCCCTCTCAAGGCCTGATGAGAGAGCAGGAAGAGCTAGAAGTGGTGGTGTTACACCAAGAAAGGTGATGGGCAGCTGCATCCCTGTCGTATGTACTCCAGAGTCAGGAAGAGCAGCTTGTGCCACAAATGCCTCTTCTGGGCATGGTCTACAGTTTCTTAGCGAGGGTCCAGACAAAGGAATGGCACCCCAGAATTCTCCAGTCTCTGCTGGTGCCTTGCGCCATCAAGAGAAGAGTGCTGTGTGTAGGTAGGATGGTGCCTTCCACTGCAATCTTTCCAGCAGTGGCTCCCTCTTGAGACCTTCACCAAGGCCCACACTTCAGTCCTGAAGCCTTGGTTAATATCCAGGTGGGTTTGGGAGTCTCCTTTTGAGCTATTTGTGTTGCCTCCCCTCCATTTTGGACTCGCAAACTCCTTTTCTGGGTGGCCATGTCCTGGTCTTGCACGCTTCTTTGGCCCTGCCTTCTCAGCGTTCTGTCACACAGTGCCAAGGACTGGCCCAACATTCCCTCCAGAGGTGCAATGAGGGTGCTTCTCAGCCTAGCTTTTGTCCATGTGTGAAGGCCAAGGCAGAAGAGAACTGTCGTGGCTTCCGGAGGGCCCTACAGTTCTGTCTGGAAAGAATGACGGATCTTTCAACTGCAGACAGCATTGCTTATCTGGGAAGGTGCCAAAGTAGGATATACCATTGGGTCACGTCCCTCCTTGGATGAAACTGGTGCTCCTCCACTGAAGCCAGTAGTGCCGGTTGACACCAGCAGAGAATTTGGCCTATTAAGAGTAACTCCGGCAGATGGTTCTAGTGGGGTACAGAGAATGCTCACTGATCTCAGCAGCTAGAGATGCCAAAGGGCCGAATTGCTTGTCTCTGCTTGTCTTGCAGTATCGTTATAGATTGGACAGCTTTGTCTGGCAGGAGCAGTGCTCGGATGAAGATTTCTGAGAGCAGCAATATCTTGATTTGCTTTCTTTCCTGTCGCATGGCCAGCAGTGCTGGAACAATTTTTATAGTAGAGGTGCTGCTGATGGTGTTTATTACTACTACTTCAGGCCAGGGGGACAGCAGCACCTCCAGAACCACTGTGCATAGTTGTATTTTGTGATGTTCAGTTGACTCTTGAGATTGTTAACTCAGACCTCAACTATCCAGAGTGAGTGTGGTGCAGAGATTAGATTGCTTACAAGGTGTGGTGTAGAGCTTTGACCCTGCAATTGGCACTCAGGCAGTCTGGCTGAGCTCGTCTTGGGTAAGTCACCAAAGTAGACCAAAATGTTCAAATTGGAGAGCCTCGGGTGCCTACACTTATTATCCAGATGTGTGCCTTGATTTCCAAAGTTGCTGATGCAACCCAAGTGAGCCCAGTGTGGTGATCAGGGCCCCTCTAGTGGCCTGAGCATACAGAGGTTGATGAGTCTACTAGAGCTTTGGCTAACAGAGTGGGACCTTTTAGCTCAGACAGTAGAGAGAGGCTCCTGCATTTAGAACCAGAGGTCCCCAGGTTCAGTGCCCACTGCCAACAGCCCACCCAGGGACATCTAGCTACAGTGACATATAATAATCCTCCTCACAAACTGGGTGGCCTTTAGCTCACAGCCTCTGGGCACATCTATGGATCCTGGTGGAGTTTAGGCTGTTTTCTCTGAAGTGGGGAGTGGGGTGGCATTGAAAAAATACCCCTTTCAGAACACCAGTGAGCTCCCATCCTGCTCAGCATCACACGCCAGCAGGAAGGAAAGGAGTCAAGGAAGAGCAACACCAGCCTACCAGATATCTCACCAGCATCCGAGCGTCACAGTCATCAGATGCAGTGACATTAGTGTCTGCTGAACGGTCAAGTACCATGGCCATGGACACTGCTTTGCTTTATATCATTGATCGTCGAGATCAGTGCAGCCTTGAGCCATGACCAGAACAGAAAGTGCTTCTGTGCCTCATATGCCTGGGAGAGACCCTGCTCTGGCCTCAGGTGTGCTCCCAGGCACTGCGGGTATGGCTGTGAAGAGCCATCAAGGGCCTGGCCATGTACTACTTCCTTTCGCCTGAGTGGTTATCTGGAACCTTACCAGGCTGTTTGGGTCAGGAGGTTATTCAAGTTAGGTGTTTCCCTGGAGCAATCCTGTGCATTTACAGAGCACGTCCATCAAGGCCTGTTCCCCTGGACCCAGCAGGAGCAACTGACAGCCAGCAGTTTCTATGCTGGCAATTCCCAAGCCTTCCTTTGAGACAGTCCTGTCCTCCAAGGAGCTCTGTCTGCTCCCTCTCAGGGCCGTGCTCACCACTGCTGCTCTCACTGTTCGCTACCTCCTCATGGCTTTCCAGTCCCTTGCTGCTGCTGACACATGCAGCTGCTCCCAGTCAATCCCCAGCCCCAAGGTTGGTCTATGTGGCTGGGCTGCTCATCGACTTTGCGTGCAGTCTAGTGCCTTGGGCTTTGGCTTCCACTGTCCCCAGTGATCTGACTGCATCAAGGAGCTCAATTGCTTCTTCTGTTTGGCCCAAATGAAGGGTGGCCGGCATGTCTGTGACTGCCTAGCAAACACATGCTTCATGGCAGCCATTAACCCTTCCAGCACCACTGCCCCAAGCTGCTGTTTCACATACTGTGTCACATAGGCTGACAACAAGGATGGGGCAAAATTCACTGAAACCCATTCTTTGATCCGTCATTGTGAGTAGGAGGTTGCAAAGGGGAAAGACAGTAGATTCAACTCCCTCCAACCCACACTGATTGCTTTCTACCTGCCATCTTAGCACTTTAAGTACTTCCTCTCAGGGCTGCTCAGAGGAGGGGGGGGCAAGTGGGGCAATTTTCCCCAGGCCCCACAGAGGCCGCCATGAAAGTTTTTTGGGGCCCCTGGAGTGTGGTCCTTCACTCGCTCCAGGGGTCCTGGAAAACTCGCGGGGCCTGGGCCCCCGGAGCTTCTTCCGCTCTGGGTCTTCAGTGGCAATTCGGCGGTGGGGGGTCCTTCTGCCCCAGCACTCGCCGCAGAAGTGCCCCAAAGACCTGCGGCCGGGGGTCCTTCCGCCCTGGGACCCGCCGCTGAAGTGCTGGGTCTTCGGTGGCAATTCAGCGGCGGGGGCCCTATGCCGCCGAAGACCCCGGGCCCCTTGAATCGTCTGAGCGGCCCTGCTTCCTCTTTGGGTCTGATCCAGCTCCCCTTGGCAATGGCAACATTCCTGGTGACTTCATATCAGACCCGGTAAACTCCAATCTGTTGTCTTCCTCCAGCCTCTGCACCCGTTCTGTCCAAATATTATACATTTGAGTGACCAATCGCTTGTGAATTTAATAATAGACAGAGGTCACTAGTCTGGACTGAGCAGGAGGCTGGAGAGCCAAGTGAGCCTAATACGCAACCAACCCCAGGATAATTTAACATCATAAGAACAATTCTATGGCAACAATGCAACACCCTGGATGAGCCCAGGGTCGAATAGAAACTGTTTCCTTCAGTGGCATTACTCCTGTCATACACCAGTGAAGGGAGAGCAGGTCCAGGTTTCCTCTTCCACTTGTGCTCTGCCGAAGAACTAGAATGAACCTGCCAGGCAAAATGCCCTGTGCAGAGCTGTTACAGGTTTGTGGGTGCCCGCTGTTTCCCTGAGTGTTACTGCAGTTCACCACGTGCCAGGTTAATATCTCTGCTCCCTTTTGTCTCCTCTTTCTGGGTTCATCTTTTTCCTCTTTTCATCCTCTCCTTGTTCTTCCTTTCTTTGGGTTCAGTGCAGCAGCTGCAAAGAAAGTGTCCATTGCAAAGAAATGTTTACCAGTGACATCTGCTGCGTGAAATTAACAAGGATGGTACAACCTGTGCCTCTCTACATGCCTGTGTGCATGTGCGAGTGTGTGTATGTGTGTGTATGGGGCGGGGGGGGGTTGCAGGCTCCGTAGGTACTGGATGAATTGTTTCCGCTGCTGACATACACTTTGATGGCCAGATTTTCAAACTGGCTGAGCACTTTTATCTCCCGCTGACCTCCGCAGGAGATGGAGGTGATTGACTCTGAAAAACCAAGTCACTGGTGTTTCACTCTCACTGAGGCAAGCTATTCAGCTGTCTTTTGCCCGTGACCTTGCTTGTCTTTTGGGTTTTCCCTCCTGAGCTTTGTGGAGAGCCGTGGGAGGAACTGGGCTCTGTGTCAAAGCTGACCTGCTGTTGAGTGGCGCTGTCAGAGATGACACTTGGCACAAAGAAAGCGAGGGGACCCTTTTCTGAAGATGGAGTAAAATGGGTTGTATTTATAGTCCCAAGAGGTCAGGAAGGGCAATGATTTCCTTGCAATGAAGTTGCACTGGAAACTGCAGAGCAATCAGTCACTGGCAGCCTGAAAATAGCCATGTGGCTGCTAATTCAGGGACCATGTAAGCCTTTGTAATTTTCTGTCTAATGTAGCTTTCTTCAGCAAGGCCAGAGCATTGGATTCAGCCTCTCACCCCCTGCAAGGCCGGGCGGGGCTGTAACCCCATTGTACCAACTGCCCAATTTCCATGAATTCCCAAGTGGCCAAGGCAGCTTTGAATGTCCCACAGGTCACAGAGGGAGGCTGGGAGAGCATGGGATTGAGCCCAGCACCTGATCTACAAGTCCACCCTCCATGATGGGGCAGCTGGGGTTGAGTCAAATCTATCCTATGCTGAGGAGGGTCTGATGCCATGGTCTGAGTGCCGTCCACACCAGCCGCTGAAGCTCTATCGGCATCTGTCTCTCTGCTCACCTGCCCCCAAGCACGTTTCCACTCCAGGCACTCTTAGTGCCTACGTCACGTTCAGTAACATCCGCCTGAGCTGATGCCTGGAGGAACCACCTTGGGCAGGGCACCCCCCTGCTAGAGCGGGGCTAGCACACAGACACCAGCTATCCAGTGTCACCAGTTAGGGGGATCAGATAGTCCAAAGCGTGTGAAACTCAATCTTTCCCATGAAAACTTTAGCTGTCCTTAGCAAAAGCTGAGATCCAAACTCTGCCCCATTTGTCACGGACGCAGTGTGAGTTATCCTGCAATCCACTGACGTAGGCATGAGAGAACTGGCAGCTGGTGCCTTACCTGGAGCCAACTGCCCTGCTCATGGGGTCTGGGGCCAAGCTGCCAGCCAGCCAGCCCCGTGAGCAACAGGAAAGGGTGGCTATTTGCTGCTTTCTAGCTTCTGTCCTTTGCCTGCTGCTTTCCTAGTTCTGCCACTTTCCTACAGTCACCAGGGAATCGCCTAATGTGCAGCTGCAAAACGCACCAGGACTGCTTGAACCCAGACCCAGTGTGACAGCTCCCCGGAGCACAACTGCAGGATGTGTGAGAGAGAGGTACAGAGTGGGACCGGGGTGGGGGTGGGGGCAGTGCTCAGCCAGCCGAATGGTTCTTCACAGCAGGGTGAGTTTTCACCCTTCAAGACTGCTGCCCTGGCTGGCACAGGTGATTGATCAGCTATGTTCCAGCACACCAACTTCTGAGGAGGACAGTACACCTAGCAAAGCGCTAGTCAGGATCTGTGGCTGAGGTTTCCAGCGCTGCCTAAGGGGTTTGAAGACACAATTCCCTTAAGTGTCCTTGGGAACTGGGTATTCAGATCTCTTAGGCTGAGATGTCTGAAGCTGCCGTTTGGGGGAAATCCCAGAAAGCTGCCTAGTTGGAGGGAAGAGTTGGGACAAATGCTGCAATGAGTTGTCCATAGTGCAAGTGATGAAAGAAGGTTTCCCCTTTGTATTACACCGCTAACTGATAAACCCAGGCTCACGCTGTCTTGGATTTTCCTTGTGGTTCAGCGTGCTCACCACTCACATACAAGCCTTCTTGCAGTAGAAGGTCCAGCATATTGATGTTGGTCTTGTTGACCTTCATTACATTTTTGAACTAATCACCCACCCGTTACTGTCTGGCTGGTTCTGGTTGTTTTTCAGAGAAAAGCCCCAACAAGCTGACAAATGAATGGGAGTTCTGTGTCTGTCTCTGCAGTGTTTGAGCACCTCCCAAAGCATTACCGGGTTGCTCCTGGCCCTTCAGATGGGCTGGGAGATGTTCATGTTACCCTGTGAAATATGTCATTTTCCTGCACCAGTCTACCCCACTGTTCTGTGGCAGAGACCCACCCATCCCTGGGAGATGGGAGACTCATCTGGAGGGCCAGGAAAGCAAGGGACTTGGTGTCTGATGGGAAATGGGCACATATAATTGTGTGCCTGCTGGGATCCCATTCACCTGTCCTTATGGTCTTATGGGAACCAGGCTAGATGAGTCCACTGATTTGTGAGCCCTTTTGCCCCCCAAGTAAAATCTGGTTTTGTACCAGTAATGATTGAACTTCTGGCCTCGATGCGATTTGTCACCTGATTAGACTGTTTCCTGTTTCCCTCTCAGCATCTCCTCCAGCAGCAGGACCAGAGGCCTCTCTCGGTTGTCTCTGGCTGTAGAAAACAATGGGATATTTTATAGTGCCTGAGGCAGGGCTCAACTGAGCTGTTGGATTTGGTTGGTTGGGAGGCTCTGATTGTAGCCAGCTGAGGCTTCACTTCTGTGCCTCAGGTGTACTCTGCCCTCAGCCCTCCCTGCTGCCATGCTCCCTGTCTGGGGGTTCGCCAGCTCAGAGCAGGGCACTTTGGCTCAGCTGTTACCCCAGGACGTGTCCTGACGGTGCTACTCAGAAAGGAAGAATTCATTCCACGAGTGCCTTATCACAATGTCTTGCCTCCCATCGGCCTCCGGCTGGAATGCAGGTGGGCCCACACAGAAGGAGCAAGAGTCAGCAGAACCTCTTGGGGCCTGCACTCCCAACCCAGGAGGGAAGAGGCTGGTGAGCCCTGTCCACACGAACGAGGTGCGCTCCAGCCCAAATCCAGATTCTGCAGCTCAGAGCCCTGAACAAGTGCACATGTCATCTGGGCTCCGAAAGAGATGTAACAAGACACTGCTCATTGGTGTGTCTATCCGGGGGACAGTAGGAAGTACTAGATGCTAGCAGCCGATGCTTGGGAGATTCCAGAGCATGTCTATGTGAATAAGGATCCAGCTCTGAGACGCTGTTCCAGGCAGAACATTTGGTGCTTCGCCAGTCTAATTTGAACACAAACAGCAGGATCTTTGAGTGCCCTCATGTGCTGTATTTGCTGCTGCTGACCAGAGACAGGTTAGTTTAAAACACTGCCTCTGATTTGACTTCAGTGCGAGTTCTGAAAACCAGGACACCTATTTTAGTGTCCAAGTAGTAGGGATTTCGAGGGCAAGCTTTCAGCGCACACATTGGAGCATATGAGCTCTGGTGTAATCCAGGCACACACTGTTTGTGGGTGTTCATCTCTGAAGGAAGAAGGGTAAAAAGAAGAGGATGATTTTAACTAGCCAGCCAGTAGAATTATGAAGTTATCATGCAGCAGTATTGTATCAATATTAGACTTACCTAGGGTGAGAGCTGTTCAACAGCACCTTGTAGAGCACAGGTGAGTGAGTGCATCTTGTGCCCAGGAAATGGAAGGTGTTGTCATAACTAGGACCCTGCCAGATTCATGGTCCATTCTGGTCAATTTCACAGCCATAGGATTTGAAAATTAGTCAGTTTCATTTTCAGATGTTTACATCTGAAATTTCAGGTGTAACCATGGAGATCGCAACCCAAAATGGGGTTGGGGGGGTCGCAAACCTGTTGTAGAGGAATCACGGGGTTGCCACCTCACTTCTGCACTGCTGTGGGTCCCATCTCCTAGGTAGAGGTGGGTCCCATCTCTCCCATGCTGCTGGGAGCGCCCAGGGACTCCTAGCTACTAGTCCTAACAGGGCTGGGGAGGGACAGGACTTGCTCTTCCTCTGCACAGCCACTTTCAGGGGGAGATCAGACCCCCCTCCAGGTACCTGCCCTGGCTGCAGGGCACTCCCCGCAGCATGGGGAAATCAAACCCACCTCCACCTCTGGCAACCTCTTGCAGCTGCAGGAATCTCCAGGGCTGCTGCCCAGCCCTGAAGCTTCCTGCAGCTGGGGAAGGTACCTGGAGGTGGATCTGATCTCCCCTGTGAGAGTGGCTGTGCAGGGGAAGAGTAATCCCCATCCTGCTCCAGCCCACAGGGGACTAGCAGCTGGAGCCATGGGCCATCCCCTCCAATAGCTAGATTTCCAAGAGGAGGTCTGATTTCATAGTCTGTGACCTGTTTTTCACAGCTGTGAATTTGGGGGGGCCCTAATAATATATATTTCCAACAGCAGTTGTATACATCAAACCAGATCAAAGGTGTAGGGCAGACTCTCGGCTGATGTGAATTGTCGCTGGCATTACTGGGCCTATCACTGCTCACACCAGTTGAGGATCAGACTCTTCAATCTGCTCAGATTTTCAGAGCTGAAGCATGTTTGCCCCATGTCACTTCTTCACTGGAGGACGGTCTTGAAATTCTGCTGTTCTAGGGTTTGTATCTGTCTGCGATCTATAGCTCACAACGTGCAGCTGGGAGGGGACTTTTATCAGCCCCTCTAAGACCCAACAGCATTTGACCTGGTGAGTAGATGAATGTGAAGCCTTGAAACAAGCATGTCTGTCGACCACAGGGACTGGCTTCTTACATGTGTATGCGGCACCCAGCGTGATAGATCCAGATCCCAATGGGTTGGGCATTACTGGTGTGTGTGTGGGTGGGTGTGTGTGTGTGTGTGTTTGTGTGTGTGTGATTGTTGTATTTATTACTAGTGTTAGTGTAGAGACCAGGCCCCTATCACACTAGGTACTGTGCAGACCCCGAACAAGGCGATAGTCCCTGTCCCAGAAAGCCTGTGATCATGAGGTTTCTGTGTCCTAGATTGTAACTATCCCTGCACTTTCTAGAGCCCCTGCACTGTGCATGCCAATAAGGTATCCTACTAATAAGCATTGTATGCTCTGACCTGCACACCATATAAGATGCACATGTGTCAGTGGCCCCAGAGAGCAGGGGCCCTTTGCCTGAGGTACCAGGGTAGTAGTGTGGCCAGCTCTCGCAATGTCCTCTCCAGGAGTGCGATTTGGCCAGGGCTGGAGCCAGTCTCACAATGATTGAGAAGCCTTGATGGGGCAAGGGACAGATGTGGGGCTCAGAGTGAATTGTGGGGCTGGGGGAAAGGGGCAGATTGAGGAGGGGTCAGCACTGATATGGGGGCAGGGGGTGTATAGTAAGTTATTGGGCTGGGGGGCAGAAATTGGCTGTGGGGGCAGGACACAGAATTAATGAGTTAGAATGTCAGGGTTTGGGGAGAAGCTGGATGCTGTGTGCCATGGGCGGGCACACGCGTGCACACACTCATTTTTCAAAATCCACAAACATTCCCCAAAACACATTACAATCTTTGGCCCCAAAATCATGAGGGTTTTTGTTTGTTGTTTTTATCTTGTGATTTTTGGGGGTCTGGCTTGTGATATTTGACGTGGTTGGAGAGCAGTAGAGGGGTGAAGTGGATAAAGAATGCCTGGGCCCCAGAGTGGGGCTGAAGCATGATCCTCACTCCATAACCTCAGCCTAGCGCCGCACTTTTCGTAGATCGTTTTTTCCCCAATTTTTAACCCAGGTGAAAAGCACAGTGGGATCCTATAAAATAATCATATG
The DNA here is from genome assembly GCF_007399415.2 of Gopherus evgoodei. NCBI lineage: Eukaryota > Metazoa > Chordata > Testudines > Testudinidae > Gopherus > Gopherus evgoodei. The sequence goes on along the minus strand of NC_044330.1, from coordinate 51,711,606 downwards.
CAACTGCAAGTAAGGTAGTTAGACATCTGACTGGGTGCTCCTGAAGGCACAAATAATAGTGAGTGAAGTGTGTAGATACACGATGTCTGTCTACTCCTTCTGGGAAGTTTGGCTTGTAGAATTTTACCATGTCCTGTTGCTTTTGGAAAGCATTTTACTCTCTCTAAATATAATCCAGATAGACACCTCTGTTGTCAATGAAACCACCCACTTGGGAGTAAACTCATAACCTTCATCTCCCCAAACAAACCCCTGGGTGGCTTGTGCTAAAGAATTGCTCCTGCCCTCTTGCCTTGAGTAGGGAATGTGTATTTAAGGTCATTAAACCACTTGGAGAGCACCCAAGAATAGAGATCTCCCTACCTAATGTGGCCTCACTCTGCCCTCTGCCAGTGCCACTCACTCAAGTGCCATCATCTGCATTTCCGGGAAATGGGATGACACAACCGCCCAGCACAGAGGTCAGGTGAAGGCAGGGGCGTATGTTCTTAGACTCTGCCAGGGGAGACGCCCTAGGTAGCTCTGTGCTGCCTGCCATTGCATCCCGCCCATAGTGCCCAGGGGGAGTTTAAAAACCCACTAGTTGGAAATTGCTCTCAGTGCAGAGGGGAAGCTCCAGGCCCGGCACACCATGGACCAGTCCTCCCCAGATTGGCCTGATTGGTGGGGAGGGCTTTGCCAGGTGCCATGCTGTTGGGGTGAATTTCAGCCCTGCTGAATGTTCATGTACCCCAGGTGAGCCTGTGAGCTTTCTGTGCCAGTGGGGAGAGGGGAAAACAGCCCCCGAGCTGGATTGCTGCCAGGCCAAATCCAGTTCTGCTCCATCTATCCCAGCCTGCTGCCCCACAGAGGAGGGCGCAAGGAGCCCCCCCAGTGGCTGAGGGTGGAATGACCTGCTGTGGGGGATGGCTCCCTGACAGCATGATAGAGGATGCCCTAATGCACGTGGGTTTATGTCCCTCATCCTCATTTCTGTCGGTGTTTGGAGCCAGGGAACTGAAGCATCCCAGCTCCAGGAACACCCTCCATCCAGTGCTCTGCGAGAGCGGCAAGCAAGCTCTCCATGCCCCAAAGTGGCTGCAGGTGATCATTTCCCTCTACTCCAGCATGGTTGTTGCACGAGGTGCAAAGGTGAAACTGTTGGTAGCATTTCCCCCAGCACAGTGATATCTGGGCAGAGAACCGGTTGGACTGTAAGATGCAGTCAGATCAGAGCAACGATGAGAACATATCAGCATGGTAGAGATGATCACAATGGGGCATGAGAAACCTGTAGAGCAGCGGAGAAGAAGCTTCCCTCTCTCGTTATACTTGCTAACCTTCCTGGAAGTGAAACAGGGGCTGCCTCTAGAGACATTCTTAGGGGAAACAAAGATCACAGAGGGAGATGCATTAGATGGTATCAGCCTAGACCAGGGGTTGGCATCCTTTCAGAAGTGGTGTGCCGAGTCTTCATTTATTCACTTTAATTTAAGGTTTTGCATGTCAGTAATACATTTTAATGTTTTTTTAGGTGCTGTCTCTCTATAAGCGGTGGATGTGGTATACCTAGACTTTAGTAAGGCATTTGATACAGTCTCACATGATATCCTTATCGATAAACTAGGCAAATACAACTTAGATGGGGCTACTATAAGGTGGGTGCATAACTGGCTGGATAACCGTACTCAGAGAGTAGTTATTAATGGTTCCCAATCCTGCTGGAAAGGTATAACAAGTGGGGTTCCGCAGGGGTCTGTTTTGGGACCGGCTCTGTGCAATATCTTCATCAACAACTTGGATATTGGCGTAGAAAGTACGCTTATTAAGTTTGCAGATGATACCAAACTGGGAGGGATTGCAACTGCTTTGGAGGATAGGGTCAAAATTCAAAATGAACTGGACAAATTGGAGAAATGGTCTGAGGTAAACAGGATGAAATTTAATAAAGACAAATGCAAAGTGCTCCACTTAGGAAGGAACAATCAGTTTCACACACAGAGAATGGGAAGAGACCGTCTAGGAAGGAGTATGGCAGCAAGGGATCTAGGGGTTATAGTGGACCACAAGCTAAATATGAGTCAACAGCGTGATGTTGTTGCAAAAACAAGCTAACATGATTCTGGGATGCATTAACAGGTGTGTTGTGAGCAAGACACAAGAAGTCATTCTTCCGCTCTACTCTGCCCTGGTTAGGCCTCAACTGGAGTATTGTGTCCAGTTCTGGGCACCACGTTTCAAGAAAGATGTGGAGAAATTGGAGAGGGTCCAAAGAAGAGCAACAGTAATGATTAAAGGGCTTGAGAACATGACCTATGAAGGAAGGCTGAAAGAATTGGGTTTGTTTAGTTTGGAAAAGAGAAGGCTGAGAGGGAACATGATAGCAGTTTTCAGGTATCTAAAAAAGTGTTATAAGGAGGCGGGAGAAAACTTGTTCACTTTAGCCTCTAAGGATAGAACAAGAAGCAGTGGGCTTAAACTGCAGCAAGGAATGTTTCTGCTGGACATCAGGAAAAAGTTCCTAACTGTCAGGGTGGCTAAACGTTGGAATAAACTGCCTAGGGAGGTTGTGGAATCTCCATCTCTGGAGATATTTAAGAGTAGCTAGATAAATGTCTATCAGGGATGGTCTAGACAGTATTTGGTCTTGCCATGAGGGCAGGGGACTAGACTCGACCTCTCGAGGTCCCTTCCAGTCCTAGAGTCTGAGTCTATAAGTCTGTATATTATATAACTAAACTATTGTATGTAAAATAAACAAAGTTTTCAATGTTTAAGAAGCTTCATTTAAAATTAAATTAAAATGTTTATCTTATGCCGCCGGCCCGCTCAGCCTGCTGCTAGTCTGGGGTTCTGTTCATCTAGGCCAGCAGTGGGCTGAGTGGGACCTCAGCTGGGAAGGGGCTGGCAGCCAGAACCCCAGACCAGCAGCAGGCTGAGCAGGGCAGGTGGCCAGAACCCCAGACCGGCAGTGGGCTGAGCCGCTCAGCCCGCTGCCGCTCAGGGGTTCCATCCGCTGGCTCCTGCCAGCCGGGATCCTGGCTGCCAGACCCGCACAGCCCGCTGCCGATCTGGGGTCCCGGCCCTGCCCACATACAGTGGGTACCTACCTTCTCCCTGGTTCTGGCCCATTCTCTTCCTCTCTCTGCACTGAGCTGAGGGTGGGAGTGGACTGAGCACAGGGCTGGGGGTGAAGTGTCTGGCCAGAAGCTAGAATGAGGGAGGGGGCTCAGGGTTTGGGCAGGAGGTTTGGGTGTGGGGCACTTACCTGGGCAGCTCCCATTTGGTGCAAAGGGTGCAGGTGGGAATGTGGGGGTGGGAGGGTGCAGGAGCTCCCATTTGGTGCTCAGGGTGGGGATATGAGGGGTGCAAGAGTCAGGATGTGGGGGCTGCATGGGGGGTGGGGGGCGCAAGAGTCAGGGCAGAGGGCTGGGGGCATGTGAGGGGGTGCAGGTGTCAGTGCGGGGGGCTGGGGTCGTGGGGTCGTGGGGGGCGGTGAATGAGGTCAAGCAGAGGGCTGGGTGTGTATGAGGGGGGTACTGGGTTCAGGGCACGGGCCTGGAGGGTGTGCAGGTCTCAGGGCAGAGGGGTGGGGGTAGGGGGCGGCCCCAGCAGAGCTCCCTCCCACTCCTGCAACCCCCAGCCTGCTCACCCACTCGGGGCCGTGCAGTGCACTGCATGAGCGAAACTAGTGCCCCCCTGGCAAGAGAGTCCCCTCTGACTGTGTCTGGAGGAGCCGCTCCGGGTGGCGCATGACCCTGCAGTATACGAGCTCCTTGCCCCAGGGCTCTCTGGCCACCACCAATTCCCGCTCACCAGCACCTGCTACGTGCTCAGTGCCACCGGGCCGTGGGGCTCTCCGCTCCTCCCAGCTCACAAACAGCAGATCATCCATGGCCATGGCTAGGTGCCTCCTCCCGGGGACGCTCAGCAGCCGACGCTGTTGCTGCTGCTGGCCTCTCCCGCCTCCACCACCCCCGCTTCCTGCCGCCGGGAGTTGGGACTGGGTCCCACAGTGAACTCACTCCCCCGGCGCGCTGCCAATCCGCCATGGCCATCTATACCAAGGCAGCCCAGGTGAGCGGGCCCCTCCGTGCCCCCGGGCAGGGCTTCTCACCGGGTGAGGGGACTCAGGAGCCCACGGGCAGGCTGCTGAGGCGACTCCTCTCTCAGGGGGCATGGGCTCTGCCCCTCACTGGCTGTGTCTCCTCAGGAACTCTGGCAGGCAGCAGTGTGCCATTAAAAATTGGCTCGTGTGCCATAGGTTGCTGACCCCTGGCCTAGACCCTAGCAGGTGTTTGTCCAGGTAAGCCAGGTTCTGAATAAGCTCTCCACTGCCCTCTAGTGATGAACTGGGTGAAAAGGCCTCAGGAGCGGACTGTATTTGCATAGACACACCTATTCTACCTAGTTGATCAGCTGACAGATCTGCCTTGCCAAAGCATTCAATTTTGGCTGTTTGGGTTAAAATTCACTTTAGTCTTAAATGCACAGGTAATAAAATATTGTTATCCTTATTGTATGTATAAAGGGCAGCAGAACTGTACTTAATATAGCCTAATTGAGAGGGTCACCTTAACTGTAACCACACTTGCTAAGCAGGGAGTAGCAAAACTTAAGTAAAAGAGTGGGTGGGGATGGATGTTCTTATTTGGGGGAGAGTGTGGTGTTTGTTTAATGACCCTTACATCCCATTTGATCATCTTCCTTTAGTAAATCAGAGTCAATTGAGAGTCTTGTCTCTACTCAATGATCAGTAGAGCTGAACTCATTCATGAGCAGATTGGAACCAGAGTCACCCAGGTGGAATAAACACCACTCCCTTCTTGTCTGAGCATCATCAATGATGGCAGCAGTACGACTTTGGAAGGAGGGTTTATGACTGCATTTTGTGTGCCTTTTTCTGGCTTGGCAGCAGTATTTTAAGTCCTCAGTATGACACGTTGTAGGTCCTACATACACAACACTGATTTGATTTTTCTGGTGACAAGGCGATGGGTTTTAAAACAGCAAGCATAGGCATTTAGTGTAATGTACAGCCTCTGATATTGCAGACTGTTTTCTGCCTGAAATGAAATGCAGGTGTAAAATGTGGGTGGCTTTTTGCCTCTGCAGTTGCATCTATAACTAAGTCTCGCTTCTGGACTGCAGTCACAAATCAGGCAGTTTTCTGTCTAGAGAGGTCATTTTGTGGGTACATCGGGGCTTGCATGTTGTGCTTGCATGTTAAAACCTCTCCTGACCATTAGGGGATGCGAGAAATGACACTGCATGATAAGTTGCTGACATTCTGCCACTATTTATCAAGGGCAGGGGTCGGCAACCTTTCAGAAGTGGTGTGCGGAGTCTTCATTTATTCACTCTGATTTAAGGTTTTGCGTGCCAGTCATACATTTTAACATTTTTAGAAGGTCTCTTTCTATAAGTCTATGATATATAACTAAACTATTGTTTATGTAAAGTAAATAAGATTTTTAAAAATGTTTAAGAAGCTTCATTTAAAATTAAAATGCAGAACCCCTCCCGCCCCCCGCGAACTGGTGGCCAGGACATACAAATCTCCACCTTCTTAGGTCTGAGTTTGCCCCCTGGTTTTATCAGGCCTATGTCACAGTGGCTTGGTGAGCCTGGAGTTTTCTCCTGGAGTCAGCTCTCTATGGCTCCAGAATTTGTGTTTGGGGTGTTTGTTTTTTTTTAAATTAGCCTCTCACCTTCGTAGTTGTGAATAAATCTTCAAAATGTGAACCAGAGTGTCACTGATGCCTGAGTCTACAGACAGCTAGAAACAAAAGCCCATAGAGTTACAAAATGTCCCATTCATCTCTTTGGTGTGTTAACTCAGAAGCCTAATGATGATGACTTAAATGTCAACACTGTTAACTGTTTCACTGCTGATCAAGGCACATTGTAAACATAGCACATTTTGTTACCTATCTTACTAATAACATTGTAGAACAGCGTGAGAAGTGCAAGAACTTTTAACATCCAGCTTGCATGTCTTCTCTGCAAAGGTGCTTGCCTTTCTTCCAGCAGGAAGTCACTTTCACTTTCTCTCCGAGTTGGTTTCGCTCTCAGATGCTCAGTGCTGCAGTGATTGGGGTTTTAGATGCAGGGGAGGGATGGTTTGTTGGTTTAAAATACTTGCTTTCACTGGAGTTAAGCCAAAACACGGTGGCAGCCTCTCTATCGAGCTGTCTGTTAATCACAAGCTGGTTTTTACATCCATTATCAGTTATGACTATCTTTTGAGCTGCATTTCCAGCTGGGCAGGCTGGTGCTGCTGATCAGTGGGGCAAGGGTATGTATAACACAGCTTGCTCCGGGGTGCCCAGGCCAACGCTGGTGCTCCAGCATGTTCACACTCCGTAGTAAGTGCTGCCTCTCCTCACTGTCCAGGGCTGAGGGACACTGTCCAGGGCTGCTCCAGCCACCTCTCAGCATTCCCCCCAGGACTGGAGAGCAACATCAGCCTCCTTTTTGGTTTCCTGCTCTAAGCTGAGGTGGGGGTGGAGAAGCCCCTCAGTGGACATTGGCACAAAGTCCTGCAGTCAGCTTCTGTTCTGTTGCATGAGTGTAAATCTGGAGCCACTCCCATGACCAGGCACCAAGGCCCTGCTCTGTGTATAAGCAGGCTAGCCCCAGATGGCATCGGCAGCTGTTTTGCTGAACAGGGACTTGCAGGTTCATCTCGCCACGCCAGGATTCAGTGCGTCTGCAGTCACTGCGAGCGACTTCCTGCGCTGTCCCTTGTACTAGGTGTGAAGCCAGTCATCGTGGTGCTTTCAGAATGGCGCTCGAAGGGAATGGAAAAGATGCAAATGCTTCCAAAGCCAGTATGGTTCTGAAGTTTAGAGCACTGTGTGAGCTGTTGTAGCAATGACTTTGCCTGCAAGGGTGCGAGAATGGGCTACTGGATAGAGGCTGGTCTGCAAACAGAGCAGTGGGGAGCTCACAGCCACACGCAGCCCCGAATTAACTTTGCTCGTGTATTTGACCAGTGTAGCACAGGGTTAATTGTTTAGGAGAATGTTTCATTGGCTGTTGGGTACATTGATACATGTCTATATCAGCAGTGAAGTCTTAGGGCCTCTCTGTAGCAGGCATTTAACACAGTTGTGGAGGAGCCCAGTTTGAACACACTTCAAGCCCAGCCATATTTGCTGGCCGGGCTGTGTTAGAACCTGCTTTGGCCCTTTGTGTAACCAGAGCTGTTTGCTTTGTGTAGGTGGGGCACCGAAGATGTCCCGGCAGCACTGTGCTATCCAGCCCTGCTGACAAGCCGAAGGAAAGGGCTAGGAGCCAGGAGCTGTACAGGTTAGCCAGGCTCTATTGTACAGTCACAGCTGAAACTCGGCTTACGAAGGGCTGGTCCACACGCAGGCTGGGTGTACACCTTTCACTATCCTGCAGTGTAGATGCAGTTACCAGTGTAAAGGTGCTTTGTACCAGGATAGCTGCTCCTGGACGGGATTGGGGAATAAACTATACTGGGAGAAAGCTCCTTTATGCTGGGATAATTGCAGCCACACACGGGGTTGGACTGTTTGGTAGAAAATCACATCCCTAACCAAGAGTTTAATAAGAACAAAATCTGTGTCGCCTGTAGTACTCTTGGGTCATCATGTCCAACTGCACCTTCACTAGTAACACGCAGCCCTTGTACGACGCCAGCACGCTGACTGTGGTCTGAACGGATGGGACAAAGTTACAGGGAGAAGGAAGAGGCAAAGCATGGCTTTGTGTGCCCAGGTGCCCAGGAGGTGCTGATTTGCGGAGCAGTGCCCACATAGCCCTGAGGCGGTCACAGCCACTGCCCAAAGGGAAGAGGGCCCCTCCAGGAGTCCCCACAAAGCACTGGGAGGCCTGGTCTGCACCCAGCGTGGAATTCCTCTCTGGCAGAAATGCTGTGGGCAGTGCAGCCGCAGGGCGGGCAGCTGGGTAAGGGCTAGTGAAGGCAGGGCTTCAGCCCCCAGCTTGTTTTCATGGCCCGAGCTAGAAACACCCAGCACACGCTAGGTGCCAGTACTGCCCTTACTCTTGGGGCACGGCAGACCCCACACCACACAGCTCGGGGAGCAAGACTGGGGAGCCCAAGCACGGGAGTGGGCCGAGTGCCAGCGTGAGGAGAGCCCTACGCTAGGGTGACCATCCACTCGGAGCCCGGGTCGCTGTGGGGAGCCACAGACCCTCCACTTTCACTGGAGTGCCTGAGAGCGGCCCCAGTCTGTGTCCCTGCTCCCTGGGGCAGCTCTTAACACGACTTGGCACCAGTTTGCGGCCTGGCCAGGCGGCAGGGGCTCAAAGGAGAGGAGGAGCAGGGGGTGGGGCCTCATGGTGGGAGTGGGGGCTAAAGCCCATCTCAGTGCCATCCCCCTTGCCCCCCAGGAAGATGCTAGTGCTGTTCCTGAGCCTTGGGCAGGCACGGAGCAGCGCCGCAGGGAATCTGGGACAAATGCTGTCCCGGAGTCATCCAGCCCGGGACCAGGACTTGAACTCTGCATTTCGGGACTGTCCTGCCCAGTTCAGGATGAGTGGTTACCCTACCCTGCACATCCCCACTGCTCTGGATGCACCAGCCACCCTCCCCGCCTTGGCATGGGACACAAGCACTGTCATGGCTATGCTACTGCTCCATGGCAAGGGGAGGCGCTGTGAGGTGATGCCAGCACCCAGCCACTTTGCTCATGCTGTGCCTGGCCAAGGGTCCCACATCAGAAGCTCCCAGCTGACACGGAGAGCTAGTCCGCGCTGGGATGTTCAGTACGGGGACAGAGTCACCACCAGAGTCCTGCTCCCCCACAGACACCTCCCCTCCTCTGCGCACAACCTGGCCGCTGCCCTAGCGATCCTAGGAGGGCTTGAAATGTAGATCAGCTCATCTCCCCTTGGCGCTGACCCACCTGGAGCCCTGCCCCCATGTTCCAGCAAGCAGGAATTGGGGCTTCTGGGGCAAGGCAGACTGACAGCAAACGCCATGCTGATGGCCACCCTTAATTGCCAGTGAGGGGGGAAGCTGGGAGGAGACACACCCTGGCTGGCATGAGGCACACATCCAAGTCATGGGAGCAAACCACCAGCAGGCAGCACAGGCTGGAGGCAGTCAGAGCCCGGCTGTGAAGGACACTGGCTTGTGTGGCACTGCTGTACTCTCGTGCCCGGCTGAGGCCTGTTGATTTGCTCAGGCTCTGCCAGCCTCTCTCCTCAGTAACCTGGTTTTGTTTGTGGGTGTCTCTGCCTGATGGTTTCCTGCCCTAGGGGCGGGAATGAAGGTTGGTTGACTCATTTCCTGCACTGTCCTCGGCATTGCTGCTGACTGGTGGTTGCATCTCAGCTGGGCTGTGCTTCCCACCCGCTAGGCCTGGAGCAGAGTTCACCCCTTGGTCTGTGCTGTCAAGCTCCCAGGCAGGACTTCTGTTTTGCAGCAGGCTTTCAGTCAAGTCCAGGACCCTTCCCTGTGCCATGCATTGTCAGAGAGCTCTTGGGGCAGGGCCAGCAGCACAGGGGCCTGAGGGCTTTTCTCCACAGGCCAGGTCAGCTGGGCAGTCACAGCTTAAGCTCTGCTATGCTGCCCCAGGAACAGCTGCCAGCCGGCCCAAGTGGACCCTCTACCCCTCGGCCCTGGAGGGGCCAGCCACAGGCTGTGGAAAGTCATATTTGTTTGCAGCTAAATAATTTTGTACCCAGTGAGTTTCATTTCCCTGCTCCCCTTCTGCTCCATCCCACTGGGGAAGGGGGGACCCCCAGCTCCTTTACAGTGGGCATTCAGCCTGGTGGCCAGAACCAGACCTGTCAGTGGCTGGGGACTGGGGCCCAGTCCTGGCATAGGCCCCTAAGTTCCTGTGCTCCCACCCAGTGTGGCTGGCACAGTGCGCTCAGGTCCTAGCCTGTGTTCCGTCTTCTCAGCCAGCCCCAGTGTCCTTGTGGGGATGGGATTTCCCAGCCAGCTGGGTGCTGGGCTACTGGGACTTGTGGAGAGACCCCCCACCCCTTCCTTTGGCGTCCCCAGGCTGACAGCTCCTTGCGGTGACCCCAGGGTTACCCTTCTGCCGCCAGCAGGAGTTGGGAAGCAGTTTCCCTGGGAGTGATGGATCCTGTCTAGTGTGGCGCTGAGCCAGGCCCGGAGCTGCCCTGGGCACTGAGCCAGGCCCGGAGCTGCCCTGGGCGCTGAGCCAGGCCCAGAGCTGCCTTCTGTGGTAGCTGCCAGCCACCCAGCATTGAAGTCTCTTCCTCACTGAACCATGAGAGGCCAATGGCTCTTTTGCTCCCACACAGCCAGGACCCTGGAGATGAGGTTGCCCCAGAACTGTCCTGGCTCTGTGCACTCCGAGTGCATCCCAACCTGGGGTGCGGAGTCAGTCTGCATGGCTTTACCAGGGGGAAGCTGTTCCATTGGCAGCATCAGGCTGGCTGATGTGAGCTCGATCCTGTTGCTGGGCTCAGATGCTCTGGGGAACATTAGCCCCTCCGAGCGAGGCTAAGGTTGAAATGGCTTCCCAGTGCTTTGAGGGGCTCTGCGTGAATAGGCATCAGCATGTTCCCTGAAGTCATGGCACCTTCCTGGCTTCTCACAGAGTCACAGATTCCCAGACCATTAACATCTAGTCTGACCCCCTACACAACACAGGCCCTAGGACTGCCCTGAATTAAAGCCTGTTAGAACTTCAGCAGAGCTTTTGGCAAAACATCCAATCCTGATTTAAACATTGTCCATGATGGAGAATCCTCTGAGACCCTTGGCGAATTCTTCCCGTGGTTAATTACCCTCCCTGTTAAAAATGTGTTGCCATGTGATGGGTTAGGCGCATTTCCTGCCAGGCATAGTTGCTGAGCTGCAGGAATCCTAATCCCTGCGAGCAAGGGTTAATCAGCAGAGCGTATTTGAGCGATACAATTCTATAAATAAACTGAAATATGATACACCCCTGAAGATCTAAGCTGCTGTTTATTTCTTGTCTTTTAAATACTGTGGGCTGAGAAATTTCAGGTGAACATCTGAGGGTATGTCTACGGGCTTGTCTACATCAGAAAGTTGCAGCGCTGGTGAGGGAGTTACAGCGCTGCAACTTAGGAGGTGTACACATCTGCAGGGCACCACCAGCGCTGCAACTCCCTGTTTGCAGCGCTGGCCGTACTCCCGTTTTGTCTTGGGTGTAGAGGATCCAGCGCTGGTGATCCAATGCTGGTAATCAAGTATAGACACTTACCAGCGCTTTTCTTGACCTCCGTGGAATAAGCAGGTATCCCAGCATACCTGAGGAAGCCTCTGGTAATCAAACTGGTCTCCTTCCCCAGCTTGCTCTCGCGTTCCCCGAACCCCGAGCAAGCAGGTCTCCTTCCCTGAGGTTTGCTGGGTGGTTCCGGGAATGCGAGAGCAAACCGCGGCGAAGCTGGTCTCCTTCCCCGGTTTGCTATCGCGTTCCCCGAACAAGCAGGTCTCCTTCCCTACGGTTTGCAGGGGGGTTCGGGGAACGCGAGAGCAAACCGCGGCGAAGCTGGTCTCCTTCCCCAGCTTGCTCTCTCGTTCCCCGAACCCCCGAGCAAGCAGGTCTCCTTCCCTGCGGTTTGCAGGGTGGTTCGGGGAACGCGAGAGCAAACCGCGGCGAAGCTGGTCTCCTTCCCCGAACCCCCGTGCAAGCAGGTCTCCTTCCCTGCGGTTTGCAGGGTGGTTCGGGGAACGCGAGAGCAAACCGCGGCGAAGCTGGTCTCCTTTCCCGGTTTGCTCTCTCGTTCCCCGAACCCCCGAGCAAGCAGGTCTCCTTCCCTGCGGTTTGCAGGGTGGTTCGGGGAACGCGAGAGCAAACCGGGAAAGGAGACCAGCTTCGCCGCGGTTTGCTCTCGCGTTCCCCGAACCACCCTTCAAACCGCAGGGAAGGAGACCTGCTTGCTCGGGGGTTCGGGGAACGAGAGAGCAAACCGGGGAAGGAGACCAGCTTCGCCGCGGTTTGCTCTCGCGTTCCCCGAACAAGCAGGTCTCCTTCCCTGCGGTTTGCAGGGTGGTTCGGGGAACGCGAGAGCAAACCGCGGCGAAGCTGGTCTCCTTCCCCGGTTTGCTCTCGCGTTCCCCGAACCCCCCTTGAAGCCGCCCAACAGCGCTGCAGTGTGGCCACATCTAACACCACTTGCAGCGCTGGTTGCTGTAAGTGTGGCCACTCTGCAGCGCTGGCCCTATACAGCTGTACTAATACAGCTGTAACAACCAGCGCTGCAAAATTTTAGATGTAGACATGGCCTACATCTACAATTTTGCAGCGCTGGTTGTTACAGCTGTATTAGTACAGCTGTATAGGGCCAGCGCTGCAGAGTGGCCACACTTACAGCAACCAGCGCTGCAAGTGGTGTTAGATGTGGCCACGCTGCAGCACTGTTGCACACCGCGCGGAAGGAGACCTGCTTGGAGGGGGGGTCGGGGAATGCCAGAGCAAACCGCGGGGAGGAGACCTGCTTGGAGGGGGGGTCAGAGAACGCCAGAGCACACCGCGGGGAAGGAGACCTACTTGGAGGAGGGGTCGGGGAACGCCAGAGCACACCGCGGGGAAGGAGACCTGCTTGGAGGGCAGTGGAGTTTGCTTAATTACCAGAGAGGCTTCCTCAGGTATGCTAGGATACCTGCTTATTCCACGGAGGTCAACAAAAACGCTGGTGAGTGTCTACACCTGATGACCAGCGCTGGTGATCCAGCGCTGGATCCTCTACACCCGAGGCACGACCGGGTGTACGGCCAGCGCTGCAAACAGGGAGTTGCAGCGCTGGTAATGCCCTGCAGGTGTGTACATATCCTAAGTTGCAGCGCTGTAACCCCCTCACCAGCGCTGCAACTTTGTAGTGTAGACAAGGCCTGAAAAATTAGTCGTAAAAAAGTCCAAGTCCAAATTCCATAGCTGTTTGTTTTCTCTCTTGCTTCCTCGCAATATAAAATGGCTGGATTGGTTTTGAATTGCCCAACTCCAAGTTTCCACTTTCAGCCCCAGCGGAGTTTGAAATCCCGGGCAGTGCAGACCAACGCTGAGCTAGGACTAGCAGAAGCTGGTCCATTCAGAAGCCTTGTTTCCAGGGAGTAGCTCACCTGTGCTTCCCATCAGCCGTTTTTCACCAGGATGTCCATGCAGAGGCATCTCTTGCTGCCCTGGGTGCTGATGGCTGTGACCATGAGCCTTGAGCTGAGATTAGTAAAGTGGTGTTTCCCAGTGGGCAGGAGCATAAATCCAAAAGCCGTTGCTAACATCTCCAACTTCTGCTTTCAGTGGAATTTTCTTTATATAGGCCTGGTTTGCAACTTAGGAAAGTCTGGCCAAATGGCTCTGACACATTGCACGATCCTGGTGCCGGAACAAGGGCCTGTTACATGCTTTCTTGTGCTGATTCTGCCCTATCTTTTACAGGTAAAATACACTTGTGATTAGTGAAGGGAAGGGTGGTGTTTAGCCTGTAGATTCCTGCCAAGAGCTGAGAGGTCTGGCCTAGATCGGGGTAACTACGTCACGCAAAGGTGTGAAAAATCCACATCCTTAGGGACAGTTACACCGACATTACCTTTGTGTAGACAGCACTATTTCGACGGGAGAGCTTCTCCTGTTGACATAGCTATTGCCTCTCACAGAGGTGGATTAACCATGCTGATGGGAGAGCTCTCTCTGGGCAGCTTAAAGCATCTCCGTTAAAGCACTGCAGCAGCATAACTGCGCCAGTGCAGTGTTTTAAGTGTAGACTTGCCCTAAGTGTTAGAGTTCATACCCGTCCCACCCAGCCTCTGGAGGCAGCTGCACTGGGGAGACACCGCTCTGTCGGATTGCACCACGGCTGGCTGCATAGAGTGCTGGGTGATGCCGGAGAATGTTTCAGGAAGGCAGCACCCCTATAGTGAGGGGGTGTGAATACACCCTGTGGGGAGGAGCCTGTGGTTGTGGATGGGGAGTTTGATACTCAGCTGCTAAAATGTGTGAATTGCAGTTGGTTTAAAATGAGACAAGTGCCGGCCTCACTGATTTCCTGGCCTGCATCTGCTGCTGAGATTAAAGAAGCAGCTCTGAGATCCTCCAAAGCGGTATTAGAAGCATAAAATCATAGAATATCGATGTTGGAAGGGAACTCAGGAGGTCATATAGTCCAAACCTCTGCTCAAACCAGGACCAATCCCCAACTAAATCATCTCAGCCAGGGCTTTGTCAAGCCTGACCTTAAAAACCTCTAAGGAAGGCGATTCCACCACTAGTGAGAAAATTTTTCCTAATATCCAACCTAAACCTCCCCCACTGCAACTTGAGACCATTTCTCCTTCTGTCATCTGCTACCACTGAGAACAGTCTAGATCCATCCTCTTTGGAACCCCCTTTCAGGTAGTTGTAAGCAGCTATCAAATCCCCCCTCATTCTTCTCTTCTGCAGACTAAACAATCCCAGTTCCCTCAGCCTCTCCTGATAAGTCATGTGCTCCAGCTCCCTAATGATTTTGTTGTCCTCCGCTGGACTCTTTCCAGTTTTTCCACATCCTTCTTGTAGTGTGGGGCCCAAAACTGGACACAGTACTCCAGATGAGGCCTCACCAATGTCGAATAGAGGGGAACGATCACGTCCCTTGATCTGCTGGCAATGCCCCTTCTTATACAGCCCAAAATGCCGTTAGCCTTCTTGGCAACAAGGGCACACTGTCGACTCATATCCAGCTTCTCATCCACTGTAATGCCTAGGTCCTTTTCTGCAGAACTGCTTCCTACACATTCGGTCCCTAGCCGGTAGCAGTGTATGGGATTCTTCCGTCTAAGTGCAAGACTCTGCACTTTTCCTTGTTGAACCTCATCAGATTTCTTTTGGCCCAATCCTCTAAATTTGTCTAGGTCCCTCTGTGTGCTATCCCTACCCCCCAGCATATCTACCATTCCTCCCAGTTTAGTGTCATCTGCAAACTTGCTGAGGGTGCAGTCCATGCCATCCTCCAGATCATTAATGAAGATATTGAACAAAACCGACCCTTGGGGTACTCCGCTTTATACCAGCTGCCTACTAGACGTGGAGCCATTGATCACTACCCATTGAGCCCGATGATCTAGCCAGCTTTCTATCCACTTTATAGTCCATTCATCCAGCCCATACTCATTTAACTGGCCAGCAAGAATACTGTGGGAGACCATATCAAAAGCGTATTGATGTGCCAGGAGTGATATGTGACAAAGTGGTGCTTGTACCAGATTCCCAAGTGTCCCTAGTGTGTTCACCTGGGACCAAAATGTCTACAGCCACCCAAGAAGTATGTGCACTCAGCACACACACACTCTGCTCCAGGGAAAATACACATGCACCATAGAGCTTTGGCCACGGGTCTGCACTCCCTTGCACTGATGTTGTGGAGCATGTGCCCTCTTGTGGCCGCATGGGGAGATGTCAGGATGCTGGTGATGGACACACAAACTGCTGGATCTCACACACCTTAGTTGTTCTTGTCCCTAGAAACCTTCCCTAGAAAGAGGTAATATTGCTGGCATTTATATCAGATCATTCACTGTATGTAAATAGGCCTTTCGCACACTGTGCTGGCTGCCTGGGCCGGGTTGCTTTGGGCTTTTTCCCATTCTCCGGTCCTTTTCCCCTTGTTGTGCTCCCAGTCCAGTTGGCAGTACGGCTCCCATTGACCGTAGCGGGGCAGGACCAGTCCCCACTTTTTGCTCTTTGCCACCTCAATTGTTCCTCTCCCCTCGTCTGTATAGTCCATGTTAGTCCCTCCGGTTATTTCAGCAGTCCTGCCTTGTTCTCATCTGGCTTCCATTCCTCTTTTGTGTTCACTTTCAGAGGCAGGTTCTGCTCTCACTTTACCTGCCTCTGTCTCCCATTGAAATCAGTGGGCAAGAGCAGACCTGGGCCCGAGGTGTACCCCTCTGTCTCTGGAGTTAGCTGTGGCATTTGTCCTTTAGTCTGGTTCTCTTTTTATTACTCTCAGTTTGTTCCCTGGGATCAGGTGATTGTGGATTTCTGTTCCAGGGAAGCCTCTGCTTTTTTCTCTCCAGTGCTTTCCATTTCCCTAGCACACTGCTGTCTTTCCCAGTTGCACGCATGTCACATAGACGACTTGTGCCTCCGATACTGGAGGGGTCCAATCAAAGGGGAGACACGTGACTGCCCCATGTGTCTCCTCTGCCCAGTGACAACCTGCACCCAGCCTAGGGCTGCCGTGCTCACCCTGCCCCACATCACCTGCAGGGGGGGCTCTGTCCTTCTCCCACTGCGCCTCCACCCCAGCACATTCGGCTGCTCTCCCTGGCTCCTGGGCAGGGGCGGGAGGGAGCCACTTCTCACAGGACTGAGACTGGCCGCTTGGGGTGGCTGCTCTGCACAGCACAGCAGCTGCCTCAGAGAGCCCGGCTGGGGCCGGCTGCTGGGGACAGGGGCCAAGTGAGCCGGACACATGCTGGGAGGGAGAGGGGACTCCGACTCACTCAGGCCTGGTCCCTGGGACTGGAGGAGGAGTGCGGGCAGCTTGCTGCCACTGCCTCCTCAACTGGGCTCTCACAGGCAGCCGCACTGCACAGAGCAGCAACCCAGGGTGGCTGATATGAGAAGTGGCTGGTCCTGCCCCTTCTGCTCCCTGTCTGGGCCCAGCTGCCAGGGACAGGGGCCGAGCATGCAGGGGGGCAGGTGCAGCGGGAGAAGGACAAAGCCCCTCTCCCTTCCCCCACGCCAGGCCAAGCAGAAATCCGGGGGGGCGGGAGGGCATGTCCCCCTTATGCGTTACCTATGCCCTGTCCCCAGCCTGTTTCCTGACTGATATGACAGTTTGAATTTGCCAAGACTCTGCCTGTCTTTTAGCTCAGTGCAGCTACACGGCCACCGCTACAGTGGCCCAGCTGCTATGTTGACACTTCCTACCGCGATGGAAGGGGTTTTTCTGTCAATTGTAGTTAATCCATCTCTCCTAACTGCATCTACGCTAGAGACCTAATACAGTGTGAAATTTTTCACAGCCCTGAGTGATATAGCTACATTGGTCTAATTTTTAAGCGTAGGCCAAGCCTCAGAGTGGCAGAAGCAGAAAGGTTTCATTTCCAGCTGCTTAACTGTAGTGCTGTACCAACTGGAGAGGGCTGCTCTGACTAATCATTTTCTATGGTGTCTGTTTTAATACTAATCACAACTTTCTATGGTGCAAGTGTTTTTGTTCGGACTTGGAGTGTTTTACTTGCAGGAGGTTTTGGATCAGAGATCTTTGTTCTTTAAAGGAGTTATAGGAATGAATCCTCAGTTGCTCTGAGAGAATTTTTGATAGAAACTTTATGGAAGCAAACTTCAACAGGGTTTCAATACAGCTCTCTGCTGCCGAATCGGACCGACATCTGCTCTGTTATGCATTCTTTGCTTAGCCTGTCTAGTGAGTTCTAATAGTTTCCTTGAGAAAAATAAACCTTCCTGAGTATGATGAGGTTAAAAATTGAGCTAGGCTGGTGAATTGGGCAGAGCTTGAAAGTTCATTCTCTCACACACACACACGCGCGTGCTTGTCTATGCCTGCAAGTCCCAAACTTGCACTGGGGCAACTTTTCTGACTTATTCAAGTCTGTCATTTTATGATGTTTCGACAGGTTCGCCATGCGATTGGCAAAGTTGTTTATGTCAATTGGAAGCTGCATAATGAGTAGCACGTTACTCAGTGAGTGGTCCCACCGAAGAGAGTGTAAGACACTACTGGGTGTGCATAATGGGGGCAGTCAGACCTCTGCCACCAGTTTGCAGGAAATTGATGGAGAATTCCTGTTATCTTCCAGCTGTGCGTTTTCAGGTTGGGCTTGGGAGGAAACTTGGAGACAACTGTAGCTATGAGCTACCCTCAGCCATTCTTACTCACTCTGAGCAATGCCTTACTTTGTGAGTAGACTGAGCCACGTGCAAATTAAGATGCTGCTGGCCATGAGTAAGGGTGGCAGAATTTAGCTCTTTGTGAAAGGAGTAGTTCAGACACAGCCTGTAATCTCTGTGGCAGCAGTTTTGCGGGCGTTATAATCTCTGCAGGAGGCCTTGTGGGCCTTCCAGCTTCGCAGAGCATGCTGAGTCTTTATGGGGAACGTATCTACTTGGGGGAAGCCTGTCAGGCCTTTGGTAAATAGTCTAAAGTTCACCAAAGGCGGACGGAGAATTCACGTTTTGGAAGTGAATAGCTCTCGGAATGAGGGCCATGGCTTTCAGAAGTAGCCCTGTACGCTCAGTCTAGCCAAAGGCTCCTGAAGGAAACTGATGGGAAGTTTGTAGGCCAGGCTTCTTCCCAGAGACCAGGTGATTGAAAGAGTTGGGTGACTTTTGCCAGAGCGAGCAGCTTTGTTTTCTAAGCCTTGTGTCTCCGGAGCTACCTCTGATTCCCCGCAAAGGCCATCTGACATTCTCCTCAGCTCGCAGCTCATGTGCAAAAGTTGAGGGGTGCAAGGGCTTTTCCAAGAATTTGTTGGTGGGGGAGGGAGTGGAAATCATCCTGATCTTTGAAGCCTTGTCTTGGCCTTCACTGCTGAGGTTCCTGGCTCTCCAGAAGACAGTTCCGTTTCATTGTGAAATGTGCAGTGAACACAACAGCAGGAATCATGGCAGTCCAGTCAGAAAGGATGGGCCTGGGTGGGGCAGCCCGCAAGGAAGGGCCTATCATAACCTTAGTCCCAGATTTGGACCTTAGCGTCCAAAATATGGGGGTTAGCATGAAAGCCTCCAAGCTTAGTTACCAGCTTGGACCTGGTACTTGCGGCCACCACCCAAAAAATTAGAGTGTTTTGGGGCACTCTGGTCCCCCTGAAAAACCTTCCCTGGGGACCCCAAGACCCAAATCCCTTGAGTCTCACAACAAAGGGAAATAATCCTTTTTCCCTTTCCCCCTCCAGGTGCTCCTGGAGAGATACACAGACACAAGCTCTGTGAATCCAAACAGAGTGACTCCCCCTCTCCGTTCCCGGTCCTGGAAACCAAAAGGACTTTCCTATTCCCCCAGAGGGAATGCAAAATCAGGCTAGCCAATTCAACACACACCGATCTCCCCTGATTTCTTCCTCCCACCAATTCCCTGGTGAGTACAGACTCAATTTCCCTGAAGTAAAGAAAAACTCCAACAGGTCTTAAAAGAAAGCTTTATATAAAAAAGAAAGAAAAATTACAAATGGTCTCTCTGTATTAAGATGACGAATACAGGGTCAATTGCTTAAAAGAATATTGAATAAACAGCCTTATTCAAAAAGAATACAAATCAAAGCACTCCAGCACTTATATTCATGCAAATACCAAAGAAAAGAAACCATATAACTTACTATCTGATCTCTTTGTCCTTACACTTAGAAACAAAAGATTAGAAAGCAGAACTACTTCTCCAAAGCTCAGAGAAAGCAGGCAGCCAGAAAACAAAGACCTCAGACACAAACTTCCCTCCACCCAAAGTTGAAAAAATCCGGTTTCCTGATTGGTCCTCTGGTCAGGTGTTTCAGGTGAAAGAGACATTAACCCTTAGCTATCTGTTTATGACAGGGCCATGCTGGTGTGGGAAGCAGTTGGCTGTTTGCTGGTTGCAGGCAGCATGGAAGGTGGGGTTTGAGCTTCGTAGAATGGAGAGCATTAGGCAGACAATTCCATGGAGTAACAGTAGCCACTGGGCCATTCGTGGAAGAGCCTCAGGCACTGCAAGCAGAGAGGAGAGGGCTAAGGCCAGAGTGGAGGTGAGATCCTGGGGGGGTAGGGGTGAGGGGGACTTGCAGGCAAAGCGTCCAGGAGAAAAGCTGAGAAGACATGACTGCATCCCTCTAGACAGTGAGGACAGGACGGCAACACTCTGACTGGCCTGGAGCTGGCACATGGACCCAAGGGGAGGCTGCTGAGAGGGAGCAGCGATAGTGGAGGCAAGGTGTGTGGCGGAGGATGGGCAGAAGATTCCTGAGGCAGGTGGAAGTGGGCATGTGCTGTGTTCAAAGCAGGTAGTAGGGGATAGGCCAAGTTAGTCATTCCAGTGGCATAACGAGTGAAGGGCTCAAGGTCCAGAGAGGACCGTTTCAGCCCATGCTGAGCCACCAAGGTCTCCTTCCTTGCACTGGTGTGAACTGCGCTCATGGTGGGTAGCTGCTCAGGCATGTGTGCTGCTGCTGGGCCTGCTTTGGCCCCATTGTCACCAGCTGTACGGCAGGGACTAAAGCAGGGTAACTGCATCCGATCTCTGGGGTAGGAGACTTCCCCCTCCAAAATGGGATCTGATGAGTGTGCTACTGAGCATGATGGTCCCTGGCAGTCGTTTGCCACTCACCCCACTGTGCTGCCTCCTCTGCATCCTGTGGCAGTGGCAACAGATACCCAGAGGTCGATTGTTCTCAGTGACTTCCCTCTGCATGCCCAGGATGAGTTTTCTGAGCCAGGTCCACGTCTCCCGGTCTATCCCAAGTAGCCACTGGCTCAGCTCATGCAGCTGGTCACACTGGGGACCTGGCTTTTGGGTTGGCATTGGAGGTGAGGCAAGTGGAAGTTAGCCCTGGGTCAGCAGTCGTTGCCTCATGTGCTTTGAGATTAGAGCATCTCTCCTGCCAGGGCAAGGGTCCGGTTGGATGCTCTGTCCTCAAGGTTAATGGACCCAGGGATGTTATTAATCAGGGGGCTGGTTCTGACCCACAGAACCCATTGTGGCCTGGGACTGGCCTACCTGAGGGATCACCTCTGCCCCATGCCATGCTGCTACAACTGGCTCTCCCTCGTTATCCAAGGGAGCAGGCAGATGGCAGGGTGTTCGGGCTCTGGAACTTGGTCCAGAATACCCCAGATTTGGTGACTGAAGCACACTGCAGATGTCATCTGTTTGAGGAGGGGGCACATTCTCAGGCATGACTTGGGGTGAGGGTCTTTTCTCGTAGTCATTGTCTGCTGGCTGAGGTACTGGGAGTGCTGATGTTTCTGGTCTCTGTGGCTGTGGGGGAAGAAGGCCTTTGTGCCCCAGCTGTTGTGCTGCACCCGGGGTATGTCGCTCAGCATTCTGGAGCGCTCCAGCTGTATGATATCATTTGGCAGAGCGGGGCAGTACCGGAGACAGGCCGTGACATCACTAGGACTGTCGGACAGGAGAATGCCTGGACTTTACAAGGGTCCTCAGGCAGTGGATGCTCCACTCAGTGGCCTCCACTGAGGGGAGCCATGGAAACACCTGGCTCAGGACCGAGGGACCAGCTGTTCAGGTGACACACGTGATGGCTACACTGACACCTTCTCAGTAGCAACTTTGTTCTCCTTAGTGGTGAGGAGAGGCGCAGCGTAATCCTACAAGGAAGGGGGAGTGAGTGAGTCCCTTCCCCAAGCCCTAGATCGTGGCCACAGTGCCAGGAGGGGGCTACATACCATTATGCGGACATCCACTAATCCTTGGGAGCGACCGCAGTTGATGGACATTCCTTCTGAGGAAGGACCTCAGGAGCCAGCCCACTGCAGGGGAAAAGGGACTTTTCTCTCTCTCTTTTCTTCTTGACTTTAGAAATGAGAGGTTTCCTTTGCAGCAGGCTTTTGAAATTTAGCAGAAGCAGGGCCCTGGGACCAGGGAAGTGTCTTTTCCTTGCCTCATGAAATTCCAGTCAGGTTTGGCTGCGATACAAATGTATAAAAATCGCCAGTGCCCTGCCCTCACTTTGGGTGCTTATGTGGCTCATCTCGCATTGTGCAGCATGTCAAAGTGAGTGGAGCCCCGACAAGCCCAGGAATTGTGCCTCTGAAGGCAAAAGGGCAAATGAAGTTCAGTCCATGGAGCACTGTGCTCCAGCCGCTTTGCTGGACAGTTCTGTCAGTGTGAACAAACGGATTCCCTGGAACTGAGGATTTCTAGACAAATCAACCTGTTCTCTGCTCTTCTGTGCATTGCCAGTGTGGTCCGGAGACACTGACCAGCAGTACCAGGGCCTTTCCAGAAGCACCATTAGCCCCGGCCTCAGGGAAATGTGCTTGGTGGGGAATCCTTGGCAGGTTGGAACCGTTAGCTGCTTCTTTCTGACTGCGCTGGCTGCAGGAGTGAGCGGAACTGTTCTAGGGCTCGAGATGGGAGAAGTCCTGAAAGCATGTGAACATAGGACTTGCCAGACTGGATCTGACATACCTTCTGGTGTAGGGAGGGTGATGCTAATGAACTCGTAAGACTGGTTCCTTGTTCAGAGCTGAAGCTCTGATGAACTAGTGGCCGCAAAGATGTCCCCTGGGTGGTGGAAGAGGAACTGATGCCTGGTGAGCTGTTAGCAGGGGTGCAGGTTGTTGTATTGTTTTTGATACCTTTTCTCTGTAAGGTGTTTTATCTGAAGAATAGAGTGGGCTGGCTTAGAAAGAGCTGGGTGGTAACATATCTGGAGCAATCATTGTTACCAGTCTCTGAGGAGAAAGCAAGCAGGGCTGTCTGTGCTGGAGCTAACACAGTGAAGGCAGCCTGGGAATACCCCAGTCAGAAGGGAGAGAGGCGCCAGACTCTACCCAGGAAAGGCAACAGCTAGGGAGCTGGAAGCCTGAGTCTGGGGGCCCTTGCTGGACCTCTGAGGGGAAATGCAGGTGCAGGTGCCTGAACTGGGGTGCCCCCCAGGAGCAGATGTGGGGCAGTCAGTGCCAATTGCGTCTCTCAGATGTGAGGTCTGTGTGGTGTTGCTGCTCAGAAGTGCTGTGCCTCTCCCAAACTCCTGCTGGTAAAACTGGTACACCACCTCCCAAGGCTAAGTCTTTTCCATGCCTGGTATCTGTTTCTGCAGCAGAGCGGGGCTGATCACATGTGGCACCTCTGCTTAGCAATGCATCTCTTGGTCATCCTTGTGATTTGGTGGAAGGGGAGCAAGGGATAAATGCCCCTGTCTCAGCCCCAGGCATGTGCTCCCCAGCCAGGGGAGGTGTACAAGGCGGTCGGTTTTCCTTGCAGCACAGTAGGTTTCCCACCTCTGAGCACTACTTTGGGGGTTGGGAAAATAGTTGTGGGGAGAACAGAAAATGTTGCTCCCTCTCCCTTCACCCCCCCACTAACCTGCAGGAGCTGTGAATTTTCACTGTCTTGACTGGCAGGGGCATTTGAATCGTTTCCAAGGCAGTTTGTCAGCTCCCTGTTGTGTGCCTGGGGTGGTGAGGCACTGGCAAAGTCAGGCCGTGTTTCCTTAGTGTGCTGCGCTCTCCATGCTCTGATCAAACCGTTGTTGCTCCCCACTGCTGGAGGAGGACAGAAGAGTTGCTCTAATTGCCCTGCTGCTGGAGGAGGTGTAGGCGATGCTGGTTCGAAGTCACCGGAGAACTCAGCTAGCAGCAGGAACCAGCAGCCTTGCTGCAGAGACTGGAGATGCTTTCAGAAGCTGTGGTCATGTTAGATCCCCTTGCAGAGCAGGAGAGATGAGTACCTGGCAAGGTCTTCCTGGTGGCCAGCGGTGTGGTGGCACTGTGCCAGATTAACAGAGGGAGTTAGGCACCTAACCTGCTTAGGCACTTATGTAAATCCCATTAGACACTGAAATCTCTTTGTAAATGTGGCCCGTTGTGCCTAGCACAGGTGGCTTAGGGCTCCCCAGACCTCACAGGATTGCAGAAACTGATGGAGTAGTGGGGATGGGCCATGGCTGCGTGCTTTCTGCCTGGCCTCTGCACTGATGCACAAGGCAGAGGAAGGCTTTGCTCACCCCCGGCACACCCGTGCAGGGCTGGGCGCTGTCAAGCCGTAGAAAACACCTCATCAGTATCCAGGGCACGGCAGATACACTTTATCTACCCACACCAACTGAGATCATCTGCTTTTCATTCCCTCCCGCAACACCCCTGAGTGTTCCCAGGTCCCTGTGTCATCCTAGCTTCTCTCTCATGACCTTTCCAGGCAGTGTGTTGTCCTAATGTTGTGATGCACCCGAGCTTGTTCAGGAGGGCTGATTAGTAATGATGATGTCACTGCAAGTCATCAGTGCTGGCTTTTCATGGCTGGAATCTGAACTTCGATGGCAGTGGGGCTCTCACCCAGGACAGAAAACCAAGGGAGAGGTGCTGGAGGAGACACCCTGAAATGTGTGGCTAGCTCTGACATCTTGGAGTTTCCTAGCTGCCCTGTGCCATCCCATAATATATGAATGGTGTGTCTTGGAAGTCAGATGTGCAGTATTGTCTACAGTGGACTTCAGTGGACACTGCTCTGTGCCTGTTGCAGTGCAGCAACTTGTCCTGCCTGGGGGGTCTGGCGGGGTCGTCCTTCCCTGGTTTGGTTGTTGTACAGAGGTGAACCCTGCAGTGTTCTTTGAAACTGGCTCAGCTCCAATCCGATCGTGGGTCCTCCACCAGGCCGTGCAGTGGTCGGGTCCCCTCAGTGGAAAATCTCCATTGTGTGAGAGTTCTGTCCGAAGCACTGCCCTGGCTTTGTCTCCAGCTACATCTTCATTGTCGATGGAGGGGGGGTTACAGCAGGATAACCAATGTGCATGAACTGTCCTGCTGGAAAACCCTAGTGGAGGCAAGGTGCTGGTAGGTTTTACCAAGAGGTCAACACTGTACCCGCTGCCCACCAGGATATGACCTCGCCTAGCCACACTGTGGTAAACACTCCCATGCCTAGGCTCTGTCGGGGTCTCACAGTGAGATTGCTAATGCCCATGGCAATCAGAGAGTATGGACAAGGTTTGCTTTGCCCACCCCATCTCTCTGGGTACAGCTTCATGGGAGCTGGTGCCATAATTCCCAGTTCAGGCAGATGTGCCTGCCATAATGTGCTAAAAACAGCAGCATGGCTTGGTCACCCCTAGAGCATGATCCTGTGTGAAACTCAGTGTATGGGGAGCAGCCAGCCCCTCCTGCCGTCTGCACTGCTGGATCAGCGCTAACGTGGGTATGTCTGCCTGAGCTGGAAATTCTACTTCCAGGTTCAGTGTGGGCACACTGTGATGAACTAGGAATGTTCTTAATGTTTTCTCTGAATACGGTCTTGGTGCCTCAGTGTCCGCATGGCAATTCTTAAGTATATGGCAGAGCAAAGGGCCAGTGCACCTAAATGCCTGACACTTTGTCTCCTAGCATCTTATGGCCTGGGCCCCTCCTCTGCAAAGATGCCAGCTAAAGGTGTTGGAGACAAAGAGGTCAGGTGACCTCCTGGCCTGGGAAAGGAACGGAGCGGAGGAGGAGGGGTTGGAGGGGTTGTTATTCTGGAGCTGGCTGGGGTGGAGGAGTGAAGGGCAGACGGGGGGGGTCTGGTTCACTGCCCCCTAGAATGGACCCGTCCGAGGGGTCCGGTTCTCTGTACCTACAAGCTCTGTTTTAGACCCTGTTCCTGTCATTGAATAAACCTCTGTTTTACTGGCTGGCTGAGAGTCACATCACCCCCACTTCGCAGTCAGCAGGATCCTGTGGCTTCCCCAGGACCCCACTGAGGCGGGCTCGCTGTGGGAAGCGCACGGAGGGGCAGAGGATGCTGAATGCTCCAAGGAGAGACCCAGGAGGTGAAGCCGTGTGAGCTGCTTGCCCTGAACAAGTCTGCTCCAAGGGAGAGGAGGCTCCCCAAAGTCCTGACTGGCTTGGTGGGGAGCAGTTCCAGAGCATTGCCCGGTGACTCTGTGACACACACCCTCTACTAAGAGCCTGGCGACTGCCCTGTGCTGGCTGGCATTAAATTAGACTGTCCCCTTTCCTTCAGCTGCAGCCTGTCTCCTCTAACTGTGTGTTGTTCCCAAATCGTGCCTGCCAATGGCTCTAGAGGTAGAGGCCTCTGCCTCCTTGGCCCTGGGTGCAGCTGCAACACCGTGGGCTTTGTCTTGGCAGAATTTGCTCTCCCTGCAGTTGTGTCTAAGGAAATTCTGCCATGGTTTTCCTGGCCCAGCATTCTTACTGCCTCCTAGGCCGCCTCCCCTTTGCTGCGCCCCACGTTGTTGGCTCCAATGCAAAAGACTTGCACGTGGCTCCAAAGACTTGCACGTGGCTCCAAAGGAAGGGACAAATTTTTGGTAAAATTTTGACTCCTCCAGGTAGTGACCTGATCTCCAAACCCTGGAGCACGGGTGCGTGTGTAATTGCAGATACGCACATGTGCCAACCTTCCATCGGCTTTCCTAGGTTTTGGGCGAATGCAGGAGATTGAAACAGACAAGGCTCCTGCTCTCAGAGAACTGTTTGGGAGCACTGGAGCTCTTTCTGTACTCCTAACACCACCCAGGCAGCGTTTTACCCTGCCACTGGGTTTGCTTCATGCTCTGTAAAATCACATCATACCTGTTCCCTTAGCAGATGGGGGTTACTGCTTCACAGCCGGGGGAGGGGCAGGGTTGGGATTTTTTCCTCCACCTGAATTGTGAGACAAATGAGTAAATGAGGGGAATCATGGGGGTGGCTGGAGCGTTAGTAAGGGGGATTGGCCTCTGGCTCTGAGCACCTGGGTTAACTAGCTTGGGTGTAAGCAGCCACACTCCCAAGCCCTGCCCATTACTGTCCTCACTTGTGCTGTGGTCCCTCAGGTGTGTCGCTAGAGTTTCAGATAGTATATCCCACGTGCACCCCCAACTGGGATAGCTGCTTGGCTGGGCAGCCCAGGAACTGGAGTGGTGTCTGGGCTAATCTGTGCTGGTTTCTTTACAGGAGCAGGAAGATTCAGATCCGGAACATCCCCCCTCACCTACAGTGGGAGGTAAGTAGATTCCCGCTTCCTACAAAGTCCCCTTTGTCATTGCATCTGAATAAACCTTGGAGGCTGGGCAGGAGCTGCAAGCGCAGTCTGAGCTTTGTCCTGTGGCATCTTCCTAGTGGCTTGAGGAGCGAAGCAGAAAGCAGCCTTTGCAGAAGTGACACTGTGTTTCCTAGCCTGAGGCGCACGGTGTGTGTGTGACTTGGCTATAGCGCAAGATGTCCCATCTCCTCAAAGTGGCTACAGAATCGCAGTCCCGGGAGAGGAGCTGCCTAGTGAAAACAATCCGCCTGCTGCTTCTGCCTGGCACCAGGTGCCAGGCTGGGGAGTGGCTCATGTTGGGAAACGCCCTGGGTTCCTTGCCATCAGCTGACCAAAGCCAGACCCAGCATGCAGCTGACATGATGGGCTCTGGGGAAGTACCTCCAGCATATTCCAGGGTTTCTTTGGAGGTGGCATTTCCCCTCTGTTCCTGCTGTGGCGAAGTTCGCTGGGGTGACCTAGAAGGTCTGGAGGCGGCCGAGTCCAATTCTGATGCCAGCAATAGCTGCCATAGGGACAGTGTGCTCGAGAGACTCAGCTGCCGGTTCATTTGGGCTTCAGTGCCTGTTTACACTAGGAAAAGGACATCTTTCTCCCCTCAGAAGGCCAGACCCAGCCATTGTCAGCTCTCCCTCCAAGAACGTGCCTGAGGGTGTGCTGTGCCGGGAATCGAAAAGTGGTTTGGTCCATCCAGCCCAGCAGCTGGATGTGTTGAGCCTCAGGTGACAAGGGCTGAAGAGACACAGTCAGCAACCGGTCACTTGTCTTGTGTAAAAACAACAAGGAGTCTGGTGGCACCTTAAAGACTAACAGATTTATTTGGACATAAGCTTTCGTGGGTAAAAAACCCACTTCTTCAGATGCATGTCTCCATCCTGGCTGGAGCGTTAGTGCATGTCTCCATGCATCTGAAGAAGTAGGTTTTTTTTAATCCACAAAAGTTTATGCCCAAATAAATCTGTTAGTCTTTAAGGTGCCACTGGACTTCTCGTTGTTTTTGTGCAGGGGTTCTCAAACTGGGGTTGGGACCCCTCGGGGTCACAAGATTATTACCTGGAGGTTTGCGAGCTGTCAGCCTCCACCCCAAACCCTGCTTTGCATCAAGCATTTATAGTGGTGTTAAATATATAAAAAAGTGGTTTTAATGTGTAAGGGGGTTCACACTCAGAGGCTTGCTGTGTGAAAGGGGATACAGACTAACACAGCTACCCCTCTGATACTCGTCTTGTGTAGGTAGAGCCAGAACTCTGCTCTGCTCCTCAGGTCAGCCAGATGCACAGGGGAGGGTCGCTGTCGCTAGGTCTTTAACGCTGGGAGCCCTTCCAGGCTGGCTCACCCTGCATTGCCTGATGCTTTCTCTTTCAGGTGCTAGATGGACTTTTAGCTCAGTATGGGACTGTAGAGAATGTGGAACAAGGTAAGAAATGGGTAGGTGGCATCGTCCGCCCCCCCACCCCTCCCACTTAGGAGACTGTACCCCCCGCCCCCGCAGCCCCGCTTCCTTGGAAATCTCTGTGCTCAGTCTCTGCCCAACCCATCTCTTCAGATACATGATACTGTTTTGCCTGGTCATTGCGGACCAGGCCAAAGTGGGACAAAGTGCTCCTAGCTCGGCTGTATTGCCAGTAGGTGGGTTTCCAAGCTACTTCCTACCTGGCCTGTAGGTGAGGAGGGGAGAAAAGCCCACGCTGTCTGTCAGGGCGGGGCTCGGATGGTGGCACGCTGCCTTGCAGGACATGGGCCCACTCAGTGCCACAGCTGCGAGTCCCATTATCTGGGATTCTGACTGTCGTGCAGACCGGAGCCAACTGGCCTGCAGCCCTTTGACTCGGGAGCAGTGCGGGTTGGCAGTAAAAGGCCATTGGAATCCAGAAGCCATGTAGACAGCACCTGGAATGGCAGGAGATCCCCAAACCTATCCTCACCCAGCCGCCTCCTCTTTCCGTGCTTCCACATTGCCGGGCACGGGGCTGCCCACACAGGGCAGGCCCTGGGCCCACCTGAAACCAGGCAGCGGTTTGGCTTTTGCTGATAACGCTTGGGCTCATCTGATAAAGCGATGCGTGGCTTGGGGCCTGATCCTGCCATCAGCGCTAGCTGCTGTTGAGTAGGAGTCCCTCATTTCTCTGGCTGTCCTGCTGGGTCTGTTTGCAGAGTAAAGGCCTACTCCCCCTCATGAGGCTGCCAGAATCTGGCCCTGGGGGCACCACAAAATCCTGCACTCATCAGAGCTGCACCCCATTGTGTTCAAGCAAGTGATGGAGATTTGCAAAGTGTTCTCCAAGGCAATACATGTGTGCACACATACATGTGTGGACACATGATCTTGCAAGACTGTACCACAGGGATGCAGAGCTTAGCAGCTACCCAGAGCATGTCCCAAAAGCCCTGTTAGCATACTAAAAGGGTGCCTTTGTTTTCTGCTAGGCCGTTCCTGGGGCAGTTGCACACGATGGGCGAGGGCAGTATTTTTATGTCTGATTTTTAATGAGACTTTGCCGTACTTTGTACTCAGAGTGCAAGGCATTTACCAGAGCTGTCCCAGAGCCCCTTTCTGTGACATCAGTGATGTGTTGGGTGTGAGCTCTCGGCAGTGCCTGAGAGATCAGTGCAAGAGAAATCCCCCAGGGTCCCTGTTAGGCTGAGCCTAGAACAGGATCAGATCCATGCCACAGGAGAAATGGCCCCATTAAGTCAGTGGTATTTTTGCCTGAGAGGGGATTTCAGGACTGGGCGCTCTGGCGGAGTATCTCAACCCCTCAGGGCATCTAGGTCCCCTGGGCAGATTTGGGAATCAGCCTCTGAGTATAAACCACCCTTTAAAGCAGGGGTGGGCAAACTACGGCCCACTAGCCTTTTTAAGCCGGTCCGCAAGCTCCTGCTGGGGAGTGGGATCTGGGGCTTGCCATGCTCCACACTCCAGCCAGAGCGCTGGTTGGGGCCGCTCCACGTGGCTCCCGGAAGACACAGCCTGGCCCTGCTCTGGCTCCTGTGTGCTCCAATGGCCCCCTTTGGCACTCCAATGGGAGCTGCACAGGCGGTGCCTGTGGATGGGGCAGCGTGCAGAGCTGCCTAGCTGCACCTCTGCATAGGAGCCAGAGAAGGGACATACCGCCGCTTCTGGGAGCCGTTTGAGGTAAGCGCTGCTCGGAGCCTGCACCCCTCAGCCCCAGGCTTGATCCCCCTCCTGCCCTCCGAACCTCTCATCCCAGCCCGGCGCACCCTCCTGCACCCCAAACTCCTCAGCCCCACCCCAGAGCCCACACCCCCAACCAGAGCCCTCACCCTCCTCCCACACCCCAACCCCAGTTTTCTGAGCTTTCATGGCCTGCCATACAATTTCTATTCCCACATGTGGCCCTCTGGCCAAAAAGTTTGCCCACCTCTGCCACCCGGGGTGCTGTAACTGCATAACAGTAACACTGCTTGGCCTTTGTCTACTGCCTTGTCTCTGAGGTCCGTTGAGCCGCCGTTAGCCCTTGCAAGAGTTCTGTGAATTAGGGAAGTGTGATGCTCAAGTGGAGAAACCGAGGCACAGATCATCTAAGTGACTTGCCTGAAATCCCATAGCAGATCAGTGGCCTAGCCTGGATTAGAACCCAAGACTCCCATCGCTCCAGCTGTTGCAGGGTGCAGCTCCCACGCTGCTGTGAAACCGTATGGTAGAGGGTGATGGCAGCAACTAGCCTAGCACAGACCAGCCTTCCTGACTCATCCCACCTGGACTGGGGAGAGGGCAGGAGAAAGCCCTAGGATGTTTCACGCAGTGTGGGGGCAGAGGGGCGGGTCCCCAGAAAGCACAGGACATGAAGAGAAGAGTCACAGGCAGCTACACAGCAGAGAAGCTTGGCCAAGCGCCCTCCCCAGTGCCCCAGCAGCTCCATACCAGGCAGCGCCCAGGAGAGGCCCCTCCTAGCTCCCGGCAACTGCCATTGGTTCAGATAAGAGCTTCACTTCTCTCCCAAAGGGTAGGGATGGCCCTCTAGTGTCACTGCACTCCGCTAGGAATCCTGCCCTACCAAGAATGTGAATCTTCCCCTGGGCACATGAGAGAGAGCCCCAAGCAGTCATTCACCAGCTGCTCAGAGCCAGCGTGGGGGGCACTTTGGCTCCTGGTAATGCCACAGGACAGCAGCCAGGGGCATCTTGTTTTTCTGTTACCCCTTGTTCTCTGGGCCACTTCACTTAGCTACGCTCAGCTCTCCTCAGCTGTGTCACGCAGCACAGAGCCAGCACCTGCCAGCCTGGGCAGCAATGATCAAAGGGCTGGACTACCTGGCCCACTCGCAGTAGGAAATAGAAAAGTTTCCCTTTGCAATTTAGTGTCTGTACAAAACATCCTGGCCATGGGGTGAAGCTGGGCTAGAGAGATGTCTCCAAGAACTCCTAGAAAGAGGCGATCCCTTCTGTTCGCCTTCAGCAGTAGACAGAGCCCTGCATTAACCATGCATCAATGCTCATCCTCCCCTGGACGCAGCTGTTCTTAAGCCCCATCAAAGAGCTGAATTGTTTACCAGCATAACAGGCTGGGGACACTAAATCACTGGTGCAGCCCCTAGAGACAATGGTGAAAAACTGCTGACCAAGTCACAAAGAAAATGAGTTTGGAGTTCTCATCACTGTTAATAGTGGGCACTCATTCACCTCCACCCACAGCCAGACAGAGCGACACGCACCCCGCTGTGACCCAGCTGGTGCGCAGGACAGGCCTCAGATGGCAGGAGCAGAGTGTGCAGCTCCAAGAATGAGGCCCACACCCAGCTACTCCTGAACTTAGTATCCACAAGGGGCATAGATCAGCCATTGAGCAAAGATTAACCAAGCCCACCATCGCAGGCACCCAGCCCAGGGAAATGGCTTCCCTCCCAACCTCTCACTCTAAAGAGCAATCAAACCCACCCCTGGCCAGGAACAGCTGACCGGCTTAGCAACTGTCACCCAGGAAAAGGTGACGAAGACCTTCTCTGTCCACAAGCTAATGCCAGCGTGTGTTGCTTTCCCCTTAGTCAACACAGACACAGAAACGGCCGTTGTCAACGTAACGTATGCAACAAAAGAAGAAGCAAAAGTGTAAGTGGCTCTTGTTCTCTTTCATCCTTTCTTTCACCCTCTCTCTTTCTTCCTCCCTCCAGGCAATGCCTTTCCTTGCATTCACCTTTTGGCGCTCCACCTCGCTGGGGTGGGGCTCATTTATTTCCATGTAACAAATACTGGGTTTGCCTGCGACTGACCCAGTGTTCTGACATGCTGGCAGTGAGCTGCCCCTCGACTCAGGGGAGGGGAAAGACTTAGGTCCTGAAGGCCTCGGTTGGGATGTGCCACACGAGGGGGGTGTCGCTGATCCCATAGTGGTTACTGATCTTGCTCTCAGGAAGATTTTCCTTGAAATTCAGCCTCATTTTTCCCAAATTATTTCCCCTAGATGTTCAGATTGCATTTGTCCAGATTCCGTTCATGCTTGTTCTGCTCTGCCGGTTCATCCTGTCTCGCTAGGCCTCCTGGTTTTATTTTCTCTTTCCTTCTTTCCTCCTTTCTCTAGATAATTAATGAAGCTGTTGGCTAAGAGTCATTCTTCTTTAGGACCTTTTCGCTAGTTTTTGTTTCCGCTGACAGTCCAAGGCGATTTGAATGAATCGGAGAGTGTGATTTTGTTGGGCCCTGTATCAGATGCCCCGTATGGCCGTGTGCACTGCAGAGCTTTTCGTGCACGCTGGCAGGATACACGTGGTCAGTTAATGTGCTGCAGGCTGGCATCCTGGCTGGCCACACACTAAGTGTCTGTGTGTGGAGGACAAGCCCTGAGTCCATCCCAGTGCTCCTGGTGTGAAGCAGCTAGCACTGCCCCTTGCCTGGGCTCAGTCGAAAGGTTCAGTGTCGTCCAGGGGTGAAATCCTGGCCCCGCCGAAAGCGATAACAAAACTCCCATTAGCTTCAATAGGGTCAGTACTTTGGCCAAATATGCAGCAAACTAAGCCACCTGATTGGCTCAGTTTGGAAGGGAGCCCAGCAGGAGGTGCTGGCAGTGTTTCCAAATGTCCCTGCATATTTAGGTGCTGTGGGCGGGGGAGGGAGTCACTGAAGTCAGTGGGTTCAGCCCCCCCCATCCCCTCCCCAGGAAAGTACTGCTCAGCATGCAAAAGGGAGGCAGAATCTGACCCTTCCTGGTTCCCTCCTGTGCTGTGCAGGATGGGGCACTGTGCCCACCAAGTGGCTGCATGCCCAGTTGCTTTGTGACCAGCCCCCCGGCACTGGCGTTGTTTGTCACTTGCCCTGGGCAAATGGTTCAGCTGGCCCTAGTCAGGAGCCAGCCTTGCTGGTGAGATCACGTTGGCTTACATGTTCAGTCACACACAAGTGGTCACTGCAGGCCAGGGCCTGATTCATCCCCCTCCCCACCACTCCATGAAACCCACAGGACAATCTGTGGCATTGTGATCTGCTCATTGTGAGAAAGGGAGCAGGGCCGGGCCCTTAATGAGCTGAGACTCCGAAGCCGTCACACGCTGGAGATCCCAGAAACTCACTGTGTCCTGAAGAACAAGTATCTGGAAGGGGGGGGGGTCAGACATCTCCCATCTGGCTTGCACTCTCCCGGGGCCAGCTGCTCTGTCGCAGCTCCCACTGGTCCGTTACCTAGCATTCCCGGAACGAATCATTCAGCTCCTCTCCCGTAGCAAGCTCTCACTGCACAGTAGGGGCAGTGAGCAGCTCCCTTCTCCATTACCATTGGCATCGCTGTGGATGAGCCCCCAGCACCTTCCATTGCTCTGCGAATCCGAGGTGGTTCTGGTGGTCATCTGCTTTCAACAAGCATCCTCGAGTGCTTCCCCCTGAGCAGTTGCTACAGCCTCACTATTGTAAGAGGACCCAGAACCCCGTTCCCCCTAGCTTTCTCTGGCACTAAAGAGTGAGCTGTTCCCGGGTCAGAGTTCAGTAACCGACTGGGAAACCCCTGCCCTATCCATTTGCCCTGGGCTTGGGGGAATTGCCAGAGTTATTGTCAGTGGGTCAGAGTGGGCTAGAAAGTTCTTTGGCCCAGAAATCCATGGGATCCGTGTCCCCATCAGCTGGTCTGAGACATCCACTCCCCTGCACTCTCCCACTTCTGTGCCGCTGGTAACAGAACCTGCCCCAGCTCCAGGAGCAGGAACTGCAGGCAGCCCACAAAGAGCTGGGTGCCGACTGGATTTTCAGAGGGGCTCAGCGTTGGCCTCACTGTGCTGTCAGGAGTGGGGGGGGGGGGGGCTGGCCACAGAGAGCGATCCAAGCAGAGGTCCGGTTTGGGATGTGGACTGTTCTATACAGCACCTTACAGCGTACATGCAAAGTGGAGCTTGGGCAGCTTTCCAGCCCCATGGCTCCTGGCCCCACCTGTGCTGGTTAAGTAGAGCAGCCCCTATCCTGGAAGCTGCCCCACAGGCTATGCCCCCTCTGTGCAGAGGGCCAGGAATGCAGAGCCGATTAGCTGCTCTGACCAGGCTGGCTTTAGGATGTATAAGGAAGATTAAACCCAGTGCCCTCCCATGTACGCTGAAGGCTGTTGTGCTCAGGATGGCTCCAGCCACTGGCGACACTTGATTTGCTGGTAGGCTCCCAGTGTCCCATCTCCGCTGTCCGGCAGGGCTCACAGGGAAGGCACATGCCAGCAGAGCACAGCTAGCCAGATGGTGGCAGAGGTGAAAGTAAGCTGGTATGGCAAGAGCTGGTACACAGCCAACCAAACCATCAGGGCGCAGCTTCCCCCAGCCTGTGATTTAAAGGGCCCAGGACTTCTGGCAGTGGCCAGAGCCCTGGGCTCTTTAAATCCCTGCCAGAGCCCTGGGGTAGCAGCAGCCCTTTAAATCATCACCCCAGGCTCTTTAAGCCGCCTCTGCTACCCAGGGGCTCAGGCAGCGATTTAAAGGGCCTGGGGCTCTGTGCAGCAGCTGGATTTAAAGGTTACGCCCCTTCTTGTGTTAGGCCCTGCCCCTTCCAGTTGAGGCCCCGCCCCCTGCTAATTATTCCAGCGTACCAGTAAGTCCTTTAAATTACTTTCATCCTCGATGGTGGGCTTAGGAAAGTGCTGTTAGCAGGTGGCTGTTGCCTGGGGAGTCTCCAGGGGTGTTTGGGGGTTACAGAGCTGGGGCGAAGGGCACTCCTGGAGCTGCAGGGAGGGAGAACTGGCCAGGACCCCTACTTGTGCGAGTTTCATCTGGCCTGGCTGTCTCCTGCCAGGCTGAGATGGAGCTGGTGTGTTCCCTTGCTGAGGAGTGGAGAAGGGGAAGCTGTCTCTCTACTCTGGGGTGGGACTTGGGCAGCCCTGGGAGGGGCTGGGAGAGAGCTACCAAGTCAATGTTGCACTAATGCCTCCGTGGTGTGGCTCCATCAGCTGCGCTGGGATCATGCCAGCCATCAGTTAGTCGAGGCTGCAGTAAGCTCATCACCCCCGCAGTGTTCCGGGGACACAGAGCACCGTGGGGAGCAGGGGTGGGGGATGTGCCCTTGAGGGGCAGGGAGCAAGGGCTGGGGGACAGAGCGCTGCGCAGAGGACTGGCCCTTAAGGGGCACAGAGTAGGGGTGCAGGACATGCCCTTGAGGGGAACAGAGCCCTGCCAAGTGGCAGTGGGTTACACATACCCTTTGGACACATTGTGACTGTCTGAGGCATTTGGATGTCTCTGATGGGGCGAAGACCCAGGCTCGGGGAGGCATGAGATCTCTGCTCTAGGGACGCCCATGCTCCTATGAGAGACCCTGGACCATGCCCAGACAGTGTGGCCATTTACCCAGTCCACAGGGACTGGGACAGTCTCTGCACCTGGTCAGGTCAGTGGCTCACCTCCTGGCAAAGGCGCCTCAGGCCTGGCACCCGCAGCTGGTGCAGAGCCTAACCAGTGGCTTCTTTTCTCTACCTTTCAGAGCAATTGAGAAGCTCAGTGGCCACCAGTTTGAGAATTATTCCTTCAAGATTTCCTACATCCCGGATGAAGAGGTGAGCTCCCCTCCGCCCCCTCAGCGGTCTCGCCGGGGGGGCCGTGCCTCCAGGGAGCGGGGCCCCTCCCCGGGGGGCTCCTCACAGCCCAAACAGCTCGATTTCCCACTGCGGATCCTGGTCCCCACGCAGTTTGTTGGTGCGATCATAGGAAAGGAGGGCTTGACCATAAAGAACCTCACTAAGCAAACCCAGTCCAAGTAAGTACTGCGAACGGTTGTGTTTCCTTCCCCAGGACTCCGCAGGTGGCCTGTAGCTGCCCAGCTCAGATTGGGTGCACTAGAGTGTGCGCTCCTGTATGCCAGGAATGTATCATTGCCCATGCTGTTGATGCAATACTGCCTTGTCTCAGTCTGATGTCTAGGATGGTAGCAATCATAGCAGCAGGGGGCACACAGCACGCCAGTGCTGGTCATCATGCCATAATAGTACCTTGGCCAGAATGATCCAACCTGGGAGCCTGAAATTAGGCACAGGAATCAGTGGTCCAATTATTGGAGTTCGTGCCTCATGCATTCACCCTGCTGCTAGAGGAGGGATCATGCCTCTGTGCTACACTGTCCATTCCCAAGCTCCCTCTGGGGCAGACTGGCTCAGCACCGCATGCAGTGTTGGCCAGTGACTAAACACCCTAGTCTGAATTAAATTGGCGTCTGGTCATAAGATCATCTCCTGCCTGGGGTCACAGTTCCCAAAGCATTCACATTGGCCCATGAGAGGGGGAGTCTCTTCTCAGATGAGGTCAGTAACAGGGCCCCCTACTCCTGATCAGAGCGTGTGTTGTATCCGAAAAGATGCATAATGGCTGGACACCTGAGCGCTGCCGGCAGCCAGAACCAAGAGGCAGCACTTCCCAGGCTGTGCGCATTCAAAGACCGAGCCCTGTTGCTGCTGTGCGATGCTGGCACATGTCGCAGCACAGGAGCAGGGCCCACAGGCATAGATAGGCCAAGAGTCAGGTCATCTCAGCCCATTGCTCTAGCAAGGAACACACAAATTGGGAAGAAAATGCAAGTGGCATGAGGCTGATCACAGGATTAGTGAGCAAGGCCCTGCTAAGCGATGCCTTTAGGGCACTTTCTAAAATCCCTGACTTGAGAAGTAGAGGCTTCTGAGAGGAGAGCTCTGTGTCAGGGGTACAATACTTGGAAGTGAGAGAATTGCTAGTAGATTGCAGCGCCCAGGTTGTGTGTCCAACTTTAACCCTTTCCCCCTGTTCTAATCTTGTGTTGTTTAAAGAAGGAGTCTGCTGCTGGTGAGGTTTTTCAGATCTGTCTCCCTAATGCTGAACATGTATGTAACATTCTGATTTTCTTCACAGTTTTCCCTCTCCAGTTTGTTATTGCCCAAAGCTATTTGTGTTTAACCCAAAATTCATCAGTCGTCATCTGCCGCCTGACCCTGTACACGAAGACATAGCAGGACAAGAAAATTATCATCCCAGAACTAATCCACAATCATTTAGTTCCTCTAGATGTCCTACTTCTGACAGCAGCGTCAGAGGAAAATGTTCAAATCCTGATAATACACCTACTTGGGCAAAAAAATGTCTTGACCCCAGCTGGTATTCAGCTCACTCTGAAACACACTGAGGATTGCTAACCTTTGTAGCTTCAGCCTGGCAGTCATAAGAGAAGATGCTGCTACAAGATCCATCACGGTACTCAGCATTAATGTGACATACAATTATCTGGTTACCCTGCATCAGCGACTCCCACAGCTTATCATTAAATTATTGATCTTCTCAAGAGCCTGAACAGAATTAGACCTGTTCTGAGAGAGACTAGAATGCCTTGTACCAGCTGTCACAAATTGTAGTCAGCTCTATGTCTGAGGAGAGGGTGCGTGGCACTTTCCCCATCCCGCCCCCCTGAGCAGGACTCATCCACAGCTCTCCCACATCCCGAGTGAGCACAAGAGCTGCTCCAGGCTCATGTTCTCAACAGCAGCAACCACACCAGAGTGAGCAGCCTGAGGACCAGTCCGTAGCCACACGCACTGGCCAGCAGAGCAGAGCCAATGTGGGGAGTGGGGGAAATGCATGCTGCACCCTGGCTAGCAGCCTAAATGCTTCCCAGGCTTCCCCTGCAGCACAGCCCTCCCCGGTACACCACCTGGAGCCCCAAAATGCAGGCTGTGGAGTGAAGCCACAGTCCAGCCTGCTGGCATGAGCTGATCTCCAGCCAGGGTCTGAGAGAACAAGAGTTGCACATATGGCCAGGTGCATTAGGGGAATATTTGATCTCCTTCGAAAACATCCAGTACAAGCTGCTGTTGGAGAAGGCTAGCTGGGCTAAATGGATCCCTGGTCTGTTCCTGTCATGTCACAATCAGCTGTGGGAAGGTGAAAGCCCTAATTAAGACACAGCTATCTCCAAGAGTACCAAAACTGAAGGCCAGATCCCTCTCTTGGTGTAATTCTTTTCCTATGTGATACTGCCTAAGTGTGACTATTCCTCTGTAACATACAAGACATTTCCTAACAAAGAGAGCAGCGCTCACATGTGCTCACAGAGCGGGGTCATCCTCTCCGGCTGGGACAAACACACGTGCAGAGACACACACTCACGCACTCGCTTTACCCTTTTGGTTTTTAACATACCACTTGCGCTGTGCAGCGGCTGTGACGCTTCTCCCTGCCCTCAGGCCTGTGGTGCCGCAGCAGAGCTCCGTTGTCCTGCTGTGTTCTGGTGGATCCTGAAGAAGCTGAGGAGAAGAACGTATAGCAGTACTGGCACCTGCTGGAACCAGGAAAACTCTGCGTCTTAGGGACTGACTCTGTGCTGATCTGTGTTGGCTCAGCTCCCCTCCCCCCCCCATTCTCTTTGATTTTTACTTGCAAATGAACCCCAAATCTTAAGCCAAAGAGTCAAATCTGAGGTGAACCTGGTTTAGTGCCAACACTGTTTGAAACTTCATGTTTTGTAGATGTCAGTCTGGGTTCACGCAAACCTGGGCCATCAATCATTCAAAACTTAGGCTCGGATTCCTGCAAAAAGTTTAACAAACCTTGAAACAAACCTGTCCTGAATGATGAGTGCATCTGGTGAGTTTTCCATGGTTTCGCACAACTGTCAGTGCAGCCACTTGCTGAATTCTGATCCGTTCAGGACGGTTGGTTCAGAGCTGGTTTCAGCAGCATGAGTGTGACTCCTGGTTCAGAGGTACTGTCTGTAGACACAGTGTAAACACAGTGTAACACAAATAGATGCACTATCTTTGATGCTTCATTGAAGTTCCTTATGATGTCAGCCTGATCTCGGGCTTCTCTGTGCTGATTCTCTTGGTGCAGGGTAGACATCCATCGGAAGGAGAATGCCGGTGCTGCTGAGAAGCCAATCACCATCCACGCCAGCCCTGAAGGGTGCTCTGAAGCATGCCGCATGATCCTCGATATCATGCAGAAGGAGGCGGACGAGACTAAATCGTAAGTGTTCCGCACAGAGCATTCCACAGGAGGAGGATCCCTGCAGCCACAAGCACCAGGCAGGAGAAACAATGACAGATAGCAATGAGCCAGTTTGAAGAATAAATCCCCAAAGGTCCAGCAGAGAAAATGTAATAGTTTCCCATGTAAACGAATGGGGATTTGGTTTAATATGTTTGTGTGTTTAAAAGGCTTAGTCAGCACAACTAACTGATGTACAGTTTTGGTTACTAGAACATGCCTGATCTGACAGTAAAGGAAGCCAGCCCACATGTAAGGCCATAACCTTTCAGTAATGCCTAAGGACCCATGCTTTCAACACTTTGCTTCTTCTCTCCCCTTCTCCC
This sequence comes from Gopherus evgoodei, assembly GCF_007399415.2. NCBI lineage: Eukaryota > Metazoa > Chordata > Testudines > Testudinidae > Gopherus > Gopherus evgoodei. Next base: position 51,672,269 of record NC_044330.1, on the reverse strand, counting down.
TTCTGGAATGGGGGTCCGTTTCCTGTGTTCTGGAGATTCGGGTCAATTTTCTTTTTTCCAAACAGCAATTTGAAACAAATAGTAGCAATTCAACTTATTTCATTGAAAAAAATTAAAAATCCCTTAAAGAAGTTTGAACCAAATGAAATATGTTTTTTATGTGGTTTGAATTTTTTCATGGGAAAATACCAACCCATTTTCGACCAGCCCCAGTTGCAGTCAGTCTTTCTAGATCAGGGTTCTTTTGATTCCCCTCCTGCCCCAAACAGTTAGCTGCAGGAGGAGCTATTTGTCTGGATTTTCTGTGAGTGTGGAGAGGACTCATGTCAGATTCTTTACATGACAAGGACTCTACAAATGTGCAGGTTTTGCAGTGAAAAAAGTCCACGTGATGTTTTTGTCCTACTTTTCTTTTCTTTTTGTGTGTGTTCTTGGCCAGGAGAACTCCACAGTTTGGAGCATACTGGTAATAGGAGAACAGGGGGAAAAGGAACTTAAAAAAACACCAAACGCCTTTTGTTTGTTTTAGCGCCGAAGAGGTTCCCTTGAAAATCTTAGCACACAACAGTTTGGTTGGGAGACTGATCGGCAAAGAGGGACGAAACCTGAAGAAAATTGAGCAAGACACAGGGACCAAGATCACCATCTCTCCGTAAGTTGTGATATCCTGGTGGAGGAGAACAACCCGCCTTCAGCCCAGAGAGCTACTGCAGGGCCCAAAACCGGGTTCCCTTGCTCTCTGGCTGCGGTAGGGGAGATGCTGAGGCCAGCCCTCAGGGTACATGCTGGTGAGCATGTGAAGCCAGCATAGGATTCCTCCAAAGGTGCACAGACACAGGCAGGGGTGCTCCACCCAGCCTGGCACTGGTGAAGACATAGATGCCAGTAAAACGAGCCATGTTGGGAAGGTCTGGAGTGGAAACAGGACATCCAGGCTATGCTCCCTCCCCTGCATAATGGCCAGTGGAAGTGGCTGGCCAGTGGGGGATAATCTGCAGCCCTGGGTTCTTCCTGGCTGCTCCAAGGAGAAGGTTCCCAGCTCTAAGCAGGAGGGTGAAGGCAGCTTGCTTTTCTGTTGCTTTGATGGCAGCAGTTTCACCTGTCCGTAACTGCTTAGTTTACAGGATTTAACCATTTATAACCCTGAACGGACCATCACGGTGAAGGGCAGCATCGAGGCCTGCTCCAATGCCGAAGTGGAGATCATGAAGAAGTTGCGAGAGGCCTATGAGAATGACATTGTCGCCGTCAACGTAAGCGCCCCCTTCCCACTGCTCCCATCTTCCCAGTAGAGACCTCAAATGTCAGGGTCAGGGCCAGAGCCAGAGTTAGTCCAGTGGGAGCAGGCGCAGTTGGCCCCGGGGTGTTTGCAGGCGGTTCTGCTTGTCATGGGGCTGATGCAGAACGGGCTCCACTGGATCGAGCTGTCTGGGCGGACATGTAGGAGTCAATGGGCACTTCCGCGCTTGTGGCTTCCCCTCTTCTTCCCACTTCCCCTCATTTGTTCCATGTTTTCCACATCTCTGTGTTTTGCATTTCTAGCAACAAGCCAACCTGATCCCAGGGCTGAACCTCAGCGCACTGGGGATCTTCTCCACAGGGCTGTCCATGCTGCCCTCTGCAGCGGGGGCCCACGGAGCTGCTGCAGCTGCCTCCTACAACCCCTTTGCGGTGAGTTCCCAGCAGGCCAGGCCTGTGTGTGTGTGTGCATGTGGGGTGTGTCCCCCTAGCTCAGTGGGGTTAGGAGGAGACACTCTCACGCTAACCCTCTAGTGAGTACAGGTATGGCTTTGGCAGGAGGTGTCCCGTATACACTCTCTTGTATAAGACCACTAATTTTTTTCTTGATTCTTTTGGGAGGATTTGTTTATACCCTGATCCCTCCCCCCTGGGGCCCCAGCACCAGGGAGATCCTGCTCCTTGCAGGAGTACGAGCTCTTCAGGCGCCCACTGCTTTCCTCAGCCTGCGGAGATTTGGCGCTCCCAGCAGGATGGGGCCTCGCGTGCTATATTTGGGGCTGGGTATTCAGAAAGGAGAAGCAGCGCTCCAGCACTGTATAGACTTGTGTATAATCCCTCCCAGTTAGGCCTAGGTCAGTACTTTTGTACATATTTTTTCCTTTAAGGGCTTGCTGTGGCTTTAAATCTCTGGCCTGCATTTGGAGCAGCATGGACCTGCAATGTGCCAGCAGGAACAATGCACCTTGTGCTTCCCTTCGGGGGTGCAGAGCCTGCTCCCTTACCCAGCTCGCCTGTGGAATGGGACGGGGGCGGGGCTGGGGTCTGCATGTCTGTGGGTGACAAGCTTGTAGAACAGCACATATTGGTGGTGGGTGATTGCAGGCTCTGAACACAACCCTGCAAACCCTCAAATAAGCACACTTGGCATTCACATCAAACGCTCCTACACGGGGCCCAGACCTGGTGTTCATATCCAGCAGCTGCTTAGGCAGAAGTCAGTGGGAATTAAAAACAGTAACAAGGCCAGGATTCAGGCTATGGAACAGTTAAAGGAGATAGCGATGAACCAAATCTGGCACCCTCTGGATTCGCTCATCTCTACCTATCCCACTGTAGACTGTGAGACATGGCCAGCTGGTGATTCTCAGCTCAGTGTGAAGCCAGGTTCTGGAGTCTGCTTGCTTTCCTAGTGCCTGAGTGAGCAAGGTTTCTAGGCGAAAGCTCATCCCAGACAGAGATGGTGCAGCTGGGCAGGAGCAGAGCAGGGTTACTGGCTGAGTGCATGGGCAAGAATAGTAGCCAGGAAAGAGCTTGATTTTAGTAAGGCTTTGACACAGTCCCACGTGACGTTTCTATAAGCCAACTAGGGAAATGGGATCTAGATGGAATTCCTATAAAGGTGGGTGCACAACTAGTTGAAAGATCTACTCAAAGAGTCGTTATTAATGGTGTGCTGTCAGCCTGGGAGGTCGTATTTAGTGAGACACGTACAGATCAGTCCTGGGTCTGGTGCTAGTCAATATTTTCATTAATAACTTGGATAATGAAGTGGAGAGAGTGCTTATAAAATTTGGGGTGACACCAAGGTGGGAGAGGCTGCCAGCGCTTTGGAGGACAAGATTAGCATTCAAAACAACCTTGCCGAATTGGAGAATTGGTTTGAATTCAAACAGACGGAATTCAATAAAGACAAGTGCCAAGCACGACACATAAAAGGGAAAAATCAAATGCACAAGTACCAAATGGGGACTAATTGGCTAGTTGTCAGGGCTGCTGAAAAGGATGTGGGGTTCTAGTCAAGAGTGTGATGCAGCTGCAAAAAAAGCTACTATCAATCTGGGGTGTATTGACAGGCATCTCCTATGTAAAACATGGGACGTGATAGTATTGCTCTACTCGGCACTAGTGAGGCTCCAGCTGCAGTACTGTGTCCAATTCTGGGTGCTACTCTTCAGGAAAGACATGGACAAATTGTAGGGAGTCCAGAGGAGAGCAACAAAAATGATTAAAGTTTTAGAAAACCTGGCCAATGAGGAAAGGTTAAAAAAACTGGGCCTGTTTAGTCTTGAGAAAAGAATTCTGAGCTGGGACCTGATAGTCTTCAAATATGTTAAGGGCTGTTATAAAGTGATCAGTTGTTCTCCAGGTCCACTGAAGGTAGAACAAGAAGTTCAATCTACAGCAAGGGAGATTTAGGTTAAATATGAAGGAAAAACTTTCTACCTATAAGAGTAGTTGAGCTCCAGAACAGGCTTCCAAGGGAGGTTGTGGTAGTGGAGGTGTTTAAGAACCAGTTGGACAAACATCTGTCAGGGATAATCTAGGTTTACTTGATCCCGTCTCAGCGCAGGGGGCTGGACTTAATGACCTCTCGAGGTCCCTTCCAGCCGCGCATTTCGGTGGTTCTATGAAGATTGTGAATCTTTCCTCCTCCTTGTGAGGGGTCTTCACAGCCTTTGTCTGTGTGTGTCCATCACCGCTCCAGAACTCCCACGGGGCAGTGCTACCCCAGGGAGTCCTTTATCTGGGGTGGCCTGTTAGGGGCAGGCTTCAGCTGTGACTTTGGCTCTTCCATGCTCTCCTGGTATAACATGTTCTACAGCTGAGGGTCACTCAGAAGCTTCATGTGCTGTGGCCAGCTCTCAAGTGGGGTGAGTTGACAGACACGTGACTTCTGTGCTTTTCATTCTGCACTGCCTCCCAACCCATTTCTGGTGCGACTGTAAGTGCGCTGTTCTCTGTTAAAGCCTGAATTACTTGGGGTGTCACCTCGGAAACAGCCTGCCTGGCCATGCCCATCCTATCTTTGGCTAAGCCGGGATCTGAGCACCCCAACAGAGCCCATGCAAGGTGATTCTCAGGAAGCAGGGCCAGGCTCTTTGAGGTGGCAGTGAGAGAGAACTGGGAAAGGCTCCTGTAGGGGTGAAGAGCAGCCCTTGGCTTGGAAGTGGATGAAATACCATAAAGCAGACATAGCTAGTGTGAGTAATGCTGAGTAATACACCATCCCTCTGAAGAATGGTTTCATCTTGGAGGAGGGCTGTACGTTTGTCAGGTGTCAGACGACTTTGATGTCAGTTCATGGGAACTGTGTTTATTACTTGTTCGTTTCAAAATGAGTGGGATAATTTTTTAACCAGCCATGCTGGCGTTGCCCCATTAACGGTGCAACAATGCCTTTGCAGGGGTGGGATTATGACGACACGCACAGCCGCTGCACTCTCTGGAGACGTGAGGCAAAACCAACCCAATCGGACCAGTTTTCAAAAACTTCCCCGGCAGGTGCCAGACACACCTTGGAGTGAACACTTCACTCTCTGTGCCCGTGTGTCCAGAGTTGGGACAGCTACCTTGGCATCCGTTTGTGAAAGGTGATAGAGAGACCAGAGCCATGTGTGATAAGTGACTGTGTATTCTGAGCTGTGTTCTTCCTAATCTGCCTGCACAGTACACAGACAGAGATGCATAGATAGAGCATGTTGAGAGGATTGACAATGGAAACTGTACGATCACCTTGATTTGCTGGTATGGAGTGTTTGTTTCATAACTTCTTGATTTTGGATAGCACTGCAGGAAATCACAGAGATGGCTTTTAACTCCTGCTGATAAACCCCTGATCTACGGCATATCTAACTCTCCATGTCACCATTTCAGTTCAGCTGCTGTAACTGTATTTGGGGCTGAGAACAAGTCTATTTACTTGTATTATTTTTGGGGGGAAACCCATAGCGGCCAAGTGATTGGAGAGGGATGGTGAGTTTTACACCGTTCAGAGTTGAAATACTTGGGTGATGGTGCAGAAAGGACACAAAATGTTGACTGCAAAACCAGCTTGTGTGTGTATCTGTCAGGGCTTTAGAGCGGAGCCCGGAGCTGGAGCGCGGAACAGTGGAGCTGCAGGTTTTTGCCTGGAGCTGGAGCGGAGCCGGAGCACAGCTCCAAAGCCTTGGTATCTGTGTCCATGCTTTTCTGCGTGGTGTATTTGTCTGTGTTTTCCTCATGAACGCTGCATGTTGATGTTCACTTTTCTTAGGACTGGTGCATTACTTTGGGAACGTGCACATGATATAAGGGAGGAGTGTACATTCCCAGCAAACTCCTGTGACTCCCAAAGCCCCAGCAAGGCTACTTGGCCGTTTATTTTTAGAGAAAAATTAAATGATTTATTATGCCAGATATAAAAAGTGCTCCAGGCCAAGCATTGGCTCCCTGTCCTCTCCTTGTCAGTCTCACCATGAGTGGAGAGCTCTCACACTAAGCTACCTCCTTCCTTTCTGTAATGTTTCTTGGGCAAAGGGGGAGGAAGGGTAAAAAGCCCTATTCCCATTCTAACATCTATAGGTTACACAACCTCTAGCGGTATATGCACAACAGGTGGGGAATGGAGTGAAATTAGAAACGGCATACTATTGAAAGAATGTGCCACTCAGGAGAGCTCTCCTGGGAAGCAGAGGGTGCATGTATGTGCATGGGTGGTGTGTGCAGGAGGATGGGGGGATGCAGACTTGTGTATTAGTGCTGTGCATGTGCATTTCTGTCTGAGGGGTACAGTTCTGCCTCCATCCACCCAGACAAATTGCCCTGCAAGCAACTAGCGTCGTTAATCACTGTGCATTCTGAGTCTGTCACTTGTGTCGCTCTGTACAGTCATAGCAGATGTGAAAGAGCTGCAAACGCCTGGCTGTATCCTGCAGATCTCCTGCGATGGGTGATGGTGACAGCTGCTTGTGATCAGCCCCCTGAAGATCTGATGCATGCTGTTTTAGAAAAAGGGCTAAAACATGGAACATTCACCCTGCCGACCAACAAACTGGGCTCTGTTTGTTTTTTTAATCAAACCCTTTGTAAGGTGATTTGCAAACATCTATTGTATGAAGTTCAGTCAACCAAAAGGGAGAGACTCCTCTGTGGAAATCCTATTGCAGATTAAGGCCAAATAATATATCCATGTGCACTTTGATATCAAATATGCCTGCTCGGAGATGCTTGGGTGACTGAAAAGTTGAAGGGAATTAATGCTCCTGGAATCAAAGTTTAGATGTTTCACTTGGTGGTTTTAAAGCTCTTCTAATAAGCCAGGGCATGGAGAAGCGATTTTTGTTTGCAGTCTTTGCTCCTGGAGGGCCAGGCACTCCCGGTGTTCAGGCAGAGATTTCTTCCCCTAGCGAGTGATATGCAGGCAACGCAGACACCTGTGTCAGTCGCACACAGTAACATCATATGATACGATCTGAGGCGGCTGCAGATCAGGAAAAGCCCCACAGAGCTGTGCAATGTTTCTGTTGAGGGTATTGCAAAAATGGACTTAATGAAATACATAACGAGAGCAGTTGAGGATGTCTCAGCAGAGCTGTGCGAGTCTCCCACAAAAGCTCTGTTTGGTGGGGCACACACGTGTCTTGTATTCATCAATACGTGCACACATCAAGTTATCTGTTTCTTGTACCTCCAAACTATTCAAGCTCCAACAGCTTCCCCTGGAAGGGTGAACGCACTGAGAATGGCTATGGGCTTTGTTCGGATGCTGTTTGTCTGTGGGGTGTTTGGAGACAGATCCTTGGTGGACAGCAGGCCCCTCTGCCATTTTTGTTCTGTGTGTGTGTTTATGGGTGTGAGCATGTAGGACAGCGTGGTGGCTGGCCGCGTGGCCTGGTGGGTAGGCCATTGGGTTGGAAATAGGGAGTCCTGGCTCTGCCACTCACCTGCTGGGTGACCGTAGGCAAGTCGCTTCACTTTTGTGCCTCAGTATCCCCTCTGTAGAGCATGTTCTGTGGCTTGCAGTAGTGCCTCGTGGTCCCAGACCCATTGTACCTGGCACTGGATGGACAGCCCCTCTGGATGGAAAAGGCTGCAGTCTACACAGACCAGACAGGATGGGGCAGGGATGGAACGTACCAACCAAGGGACCAGACTGTCTCCCCCAGAGTGCACACCCAGCGCCCAGCCTGCACAGGGGGGCCCATATGGAGCTGAGGGCTGGGCCTGAGGCCCAGGGGAGCTGTGAGTGTGACAGGAACAGATAGGATGGGAGCCAGTGCTGAGCACAGCATGGTTACCTTGCTGCTGTCATACGCAAAGCTCTTTAATCCCAGCCAGCCTGCTATGCCCCGGCTCTGCTGCAGCAGCTGGAGATTCACACTCAGAACTTGTCTACACTACAAAATTAAGTCGACCTGTGTTCAATTTACAGCCCTCACAGTGATTACTGCTGTTTTTCATATCCACGCTACCCTGCTGTTGGTGGTGTGTGTTCTCACCAGGCAGACTTCCACTGACTGAAGGGGGTAGTGTGGGGGGCTGAGAGCCCGAGCTTACTCCCCCTCCCCCAGCTCTCAGGAGTCCAGCAGCTTGCCCAGGATCCAAGTGCGGAGCTCCGTGCCTGGAGCCCAGATTTCTGCTCTTCTCCCAGCAGGGAGTGGGGCACCAGGAGCCCCAGGGGTCAGCAGGGCTTGCAGCGGGGAGCTCAGCATCCAGAGCTTAGCTGGCTGTCAGGGTTTCAGCTGGTTCCAGCCAGTTAGTTCTGCGGGGAGCTGAGAGCCCGGGTGGTAGCCAGACTCACAGCTGGAGTCCCCACACGCGCTGGGGCGACAGCACCAGATGTGAGCCCAGCATAGGGTTTGCAACGAGAAATCTACCAGCCTTTCTTGTCAATTTCACAGCTTCTGTGTGGACCCCTGACATTGATAAACAACAGCTGATGTAAGTATGGCAGCATCTACAGAGACGCTGCATTGCCCTAACAACACCACACAAGCCCAGCGCCTCTCGTGGAGGTGGAGTTATACTGTGGGTGTAGCAGCGCACTTAACATCGGTGGGAGCAAGGCTCTAGTGTATACACTGACATAGGTCGATGTAAGCAGCTGTAGTGTAGCCCAGGCCTCAGTTTCTCACACACCTTAACCCTGGTCCCTTCTCTGGTTCTGCTGCCTTTCCTCATGTCCCCCAAGTTTAACTGTGGCTAGGGTTAGACCTGCCAGTGTGAATCTCTTCCTGCTGGGAGGGAGTGCTGCAGGTGACTGAGATCACGCTGTTTTCACTCTGTCCTCATGCCCAACTTCCTCCTTTCTTCAGGACCAGGTGGCTAGTGCAGCCTGCTCCCTCCTCAGGGCCATTCACCAAAGTATAAGGTTCCTCCTACCTTTTGCTGCCTCCTTTGGACCAGTTGGTGATACGTTTTATTACAGTCCTGATCCCATCAGCAGCCAGGCCATAACTCCACCGCATGGCTCAGCTGTGCACTCCGGGTCAGCTGCAAGGTCTGAGCGTGAGCTGTCCCATGCCACTGAGCTCAGTGGGAGCAGGGTCAGGCCCTTATCAGTTACCCCCACGTCCATCCCTCATACAGGGAGCACTGTCATGGTGTGTTCATGGGGCAGCACCCTGCGGACTCTGAGTGCCAGCTCCTGCACAACCCTGGCTGTTCTGTCTCTTTGTCTCTTGTCTTGTTCTCCACTTCACAACAAGGCTCCAGCCTTGGGACCCCTCCTGTGGTGCCTGGCTCTCCCCAGGGGTACGCTGTCAGACGCCAGGTGTGACTGACTAGTGTATTTTCCTGGAAATATTGTGCTAGCAGGAACACAAGAGGGCTCCCTGTAGAGCAATGTACAGACATTCTAGCATCACTGGAGAGCACCCTCCCCAGCCTACCATTGGGTGAGCCACTGAGGGCTAAAGAACTGCAGAAACCAGACACAGCCATGCTGTGAATGGGGGTCCCTTGGGGGGGTTGTCAGGATATGCTCCAGGTTTGCATGGCCATCTCCATCAGTTTCAGTGGAGATGGGCTCATTTACATCAGCCCCAGAGTTTTGATTTGCCTGGGGGAGGGGGCCAACATTTTGCTGGGTCCCAGCAGGGTTTTTGGTTGTTCCTCAGGCCTGGTTCTCGGTTCATCTCAGGCCCCCCTGGTGTTAGGAAGTATGGCATGCGAAATGGCAGGGGACGCAGGGAAGCCGGTGTACAGGCACACTGCGAGGTGCTGGGGGTAGATTCCCAGCAGCCAGCCCCCAGACGTAGCACGGGCCCGATGTGTATGGACCGTGCTGTCTGGGAACCTGCACTGACTGTGTTTTCTTTCCTGCCGTAGAGCCCCTCGGCATACCTCTCGGGTCTGTACGGAGCCTCCCCCATTGGCGCCTTCCCACAGCAGCACTCTGTAAGTGCCCACTCTGCCCATGCTGGCACCGCTCACCCTGCTTGGCCACCGCATTCCTCTCTTGGCTGTGATTCTGTCCGGTGCTGCTCTGCCATTGCAGCGAGCGTGCCAGGTCAGTGTCCTCCTGGCAGCCGGCGGCAGTGACACGGCCACTGGAAATGAGGCTGTGGAATCCAGATGCCTGCAGGGAAACGTTGAATCCTTTTCAGAGTGCGTTCCTGGTCCCCTCTGCACAAGCCAGCACATCGGCGCCCGTGCAGGGCTCCCCCGCAGCACGGTACGGCCTGGGCACCTCTCCTGTGTCTCCACAGGCCTTGGTGCCAGAGCTGTTCCAGTTCCCTGCACTCAGAGGCCTGGCAGCGTGCTCTCACTGCACATGACGTGATGTCGTTACAAACCCGAGCCCTAGGATTTAAACCCAGCCACCAGGAGGAAGCAGCAGGGGCTGTGGTTTTCTTTTAGCCCCCGAGAATTCCCCTCTGTCCCACTCCCACCAGGTGGTCCATGGTGCATTTACTCAAGTATCGGAGGGGTAGCCGTGTTAGTCTGGATCTGTAAAAGCAGCAGAGAATCCTGTGGCACCTTATAGACTAACAGACGTTTTGGAGCATGAGCTTTGGTGGGTGAGTACCCACTTCGTCAGATGCATTTACTGTCTCCCCATGTGTGCTCAGCGGGGAAGAGGGGTGATGAACTGAGCCTTTTAAAGGGCAGGTCAAGGACTCATGGCAGGACCTTCCCCGTGCCGGGGTGCAGAGTGGTGGGGGTGCTTTCCCTGCAAGGGGCACGCATGTACGGCTGCTGCAAAGGAGGGATGGCTGATGCAGTGCGGAACCAGGTGCTTCTGACGACTAAGCAGAGAGCCGCAAAGAGAGCACCGGGTCCCTGGTGTCACTGCTCTGCCTGTGTGGGCAGCAAGGCAATTCCAGCCCAGCTCCTCCACAGGAGGCTCATGAGTGGGGAGCCCTGGTGGCTCCTGTGCAGCCCTGGGGTCCCCAACAGTCTGCCCGAGTGGGTTTGGGCTTATGCTCCTGGGCTTTGCCCCTGAGAGTGGTTCATTGCCAGGCTCTCCCTGACCCCCTTCCCTGGCACTAGCCCGGTCCCAGGATGAGTACAGAGCTAGCAGTTCGAGGATCTGGCTAGCCAGAGGGGCTGAATCCGCCTCTGCCTGTATATCGGGCTGCAGGACAAAGCCTCAGGAAGAGGCACCGTCTACCTCAAGCCAAGAGATCCTCAGCAAGAGTCCCAACTGCTGGCTAAGGCAGCATGTGTTCTCCTCATAGGAACCACTGGCCTAGGGCTCCATGAAGGCCTTGCAGGCTTTACAGACGAGCCAGAGATGAGTGACTCCCTGAAAACACCCTGCCACCGTCCCTGCCATTGCCTCACAATTTGCTCTGTTGGACCGTCTGTCTGGAGATGCCACTGCCCCTTCATCTACTGCCCTGGAACAGTGCCAGCCCCTCCACACAGCGCCCTGAGCACCTCAACCCCACCTGCTGGCACCGGCCCTTTCCCTGCTTGGCTCCAGGCTGGGACACTGAGCCATACACACCCACCCTTCCCACCAGTAAGAGGCGAACCGAGCCCACCCACTCAGTTCATGTAGGCCCCTAATGCTACCAGTCTGGGCTGGAATCGGGCATGGCCCCACAGAGCAGGGTGGGTACCTCCATCTCCTGAGCCAGCTGATGCCTGGGCAGGTTGTAAAGCTGTCGCATGCTCCGGGCTCCAAGTGGGCATTTGCACATGGCCGTGGCCACAGGTGGTTTCTCTGTTCCTCCGCTGCACATGGGAGCTGCTACAGCAGCTCTCCTGGGCAGCGTGTTGCTGCTGCTGTCTTTGTGCCTGTGCCTTTTCTGGGGGGCAGAACCCCGGGCTGGGAGCTGCCCCAGCGAGGGATTGCTCAGTGGTTTGAGCATTGGCCTGCTAAACCCAGGGTTGTGAGTTCAATCTTTGAGGGGGCCACTTGGGGATTTGGTCCTGCTTTGAGCAGGGGGTTGGACTAGATGATCTCTTGAGGTCCCTTCCAGCCCTAATAATCTATGATTCTATAATGGACACACTCCTCTGGGCCAGGCTGTTCACCTGGGGGACAAGTTGTGGGTGTTTGGGCCCATCGGGGTAGAGCCACATGCAGCTCCTGGGAGGAAAGGAGTGTGACCTGGGGTCCTGTGCTGAGCCTTGGCGGAGTCAGGAAAAGACCAAGAGCCAGCATTTCCCCAGAGAAGAGCCTGACGCTTCACACTACAGCCCCACTCGGCCCTCTGAAGAAGGGCCAGTGTCCATTGGTTCTGGGTTTGAAATGGGCCTTGGAATGAATGATGGATGCAGCCCCTTGGATGAGGAGAGCAGGACTGGCATCTACTCACCGCCTTCCTGCAACAAGCACCAATGGCTGCTCTGCATGTCAGTTCTGTGCCAGTACAACTGCATCTGTATTAGGAGTCCTAGCGCTTTCACTAGACCAATAAAAACTCTCTACCCTACCAAAAATAGCTAAATCAGAATCAAAACTGTGTGTAGAGCAGCCTCAAATAGTACTTGCTTTTACCAGGGGCATCTGAGCTACCAGGACAGCAGAAATGGCCTCTAAATCTGCTGTAAGCCCTATGTGGGGGTCTTCTTTTCCCTCCCTCTTTCACCACGCTGGCGATATTTAATGATGATTATGGTGTTTTAGCCAGTCAGAGACACTCACGGTGGACCCATCCTCTGGCAAATGCTCTTCTTTCTAGTGCTTAGGGAAGGAGGCTTTGAGAAACGCTCAGCGGTGGGCTGGATTGTTGAACCTTTTAAACATGGTGCGACTGGATTGTTGGTTTTACCAAATCGAAACCTTGCACGAAGCAGCCAAGATGAGAAATGCAGATGGTAAAAGCAAAGAAGCCACAAGGAGAGAATGTTCACAGGCCTGGGGTGGCCGCCTGGCTACTAGATGGATCTCAAGGATCCTAGGGAAGTTTAGATTAAGAACTGGCAGGTCTGTTAGGTGTGCTCCAGATTCTGTGCTGAACATGGTATGTCAGCACTAACTAGGAACTTCCGAAAAGGGGCCAGTGGCCTGGCCTTGGTGGATGTGGAGTGGCCCCTGAATAAGGTCATAAAACCATTAGCTGGAGGGAGCTGCAGTCAGAGGAGGAGGCCTCATTGCTATGTGTGCATAGGAACCCCAGCCAAAGCTGTGGATGTGGCTTCTGCTTCAGAGAGGTGACTTTTGCTTTTTGAAACAGAAATTGCCAGCTCTGGAGATCAAAGCCCTTCATCACCCAGGCAGGGGCTGCTGTGGTTGTAGCAGGCTAAGATTTCCCTCACCACCATGCCAAAACCACAGGAGCTGGCAACATTGCCTTTCCCCCAGCCCTTCCTCCGACTCGTCCTTCTCTGAGCACTGGGATGCACATGTACTTGAGGACACTGCATTTTCAAGGGTCTTCCAAGCCAGAGCAGCAGAGGGGCACTGGTAAAGCCTGCTGGGCAAGGTGCTGTGTGTCCCCCCTACCCCCCTGCAAATCCATGCCATGAGCAGCAGGAGAGCAGTGATGTGTGCCTCCACGCTCACCCGCTGTGTGTGAGTGTGTGTGGCCCCTTGGCTGCCCTGGGCATGAGTGTGGTGTGACATGGAATTGGGGGCAGATCACAGCGGTCTCTGTGTGCACGTCACTTGGGTCAGCTAGTCTGAGAAGGCAGGTGCATCACAGGGCTTTCAGAAGGGGGAAGGGCCATGTGTCCATGACCAGTCATAGCAGCACCCCAGCATTTCCTGCATGAGCGTATCCGGGAATCGGCCTAGGTTTCTCGCCATCACACTGCGTTCTGGGGGCGCTAGCATTTCACAGGGCTTTGCAGAGCGACACACGGTGTGCTCAGGCTCAGCCTCCCGAATGAGCCCTGATTCAGTCAGCCTGTTTGAAAAGCAAGGGGGTTCATTTAAGCGATGCTCAGTATATGCTTGACTGCCATCAGCTAGCTCCGCAGTCATATACAGCAGTGCTTCGGATGATTGCTTATGGAAATGGCTCTCCTAGACCTTCCACCAGCACTTCCCATCATATTCTCACAGCTTGGCTGAGAAGTCCCATTGTGACTGGTGTGATTCCCTGGGTTCGAGTTGCAAGATCAGGCCTGATGGTAGTAAGGGAAGATTCTTTTTGTGCGGGATCTTGACCTGTGTTATCACTGTGTCTGAGCCTCATTATCTAGGTGACTTCTGTCTGCAGCTGTGGGTATGACCTGGGCTTGCTCCAGCTGCAGTTCAGGGGAGTGGGCTGGGCCCTCCGTCTCCCCCAGATCTCACCTCTCTGACTGCATGTCAGCTGGAGAGCCTGTGCGGAGACCCGCTCTTAGCTGTGTGCACCTACGTGGCGAACAGTGAACCTGTCGTGTCAGTGTTCCAGCCCCTGTCGCCCTGGAAAGGGCTCAGAGCCCTTTGCCAACGCTCACTGAGCAAGTCTCGCTTGTTAGGTCGCTAATTGGGCAAGATGGATAAGGATCTTCAGTTTAAGCTCAGTTGTGCGCAAAGCAATGTCAGCATCTCCCCATTATTGGTGCTGTGGGGACAGTTACTGCTCTGCCGCTGGGCACTGCACCAGAGCCGAGACTAGCCACTGGACACACAAAACCCAACCCAGGACCAGGCAGTGGGTGGGGGCAGCTGGCTGCGTGCTGGGGTGAGAGCTAATGGCCAGAGCGGGGAACCATGGTACAGTGAACGTGGGGTAGGCTCACTCTCCAACACCCCCGTGCCTCCCCCCCCCAGGGGCAGGGAAAAGGGGGCCCCCAATTACCATAGTGCAGAAGGCCCCAAAATTTTTTAGCCTGGCCCTGGTGAGGGGACGGGACCCAGCTTTGGTACAGCATTAGCGCCAGCCTGCACCCAGGTCTTTCTGCAAAGCCCTGCCTGGCAGCACAGCAAAGGAGCGGAGACCCTTTCTCAAAACCAGAATTAAAGACATTTAGATCCCGGGGCCCTAGCAACTTACCCAGGGGCTGGCATCTTACCCATGACAGCTCTGTGATGGACCAAGGAGGAGCCTGGCGTCCTGATCCCCCACCCCAGCCTCTCTTTGCTCAGTCTAGCTGTCTTCATACCTATGTTAAAATCAAGACTGGCATTTTCTAAGAGATCATCCCTAGTTCACACCCATAGGAGTCCCTGGGGAAGGCTCTCCGGTCTGTTCTATGCAGGCACTCAGGCTGGACCCATCCAGCCTTCCAGCCCAGGAATCTCATTTTTCTGGGCTGTGCGGGTCAGAGCACATGGAAGATGCCCACATACTTGTGCGTGAGCATTTTGTTTGCGTCGCAGCTGCCTCCACGCTTCTCTCTCCTGCCCTGTCGCTCACTGCACTGTGCCACACGCAGATCGCATCTCTTGCATGCTGCTCTGTGTGCCCACTGGTTTACGCATCATCTGAAAACTCAAGTGCCTGTTCAGATATTTAGATGTCTTCCTGGGGTGTGACATTTCAAATATCTAGGTCTTCATAAGCAGTGAAATGCATAACAATAAGAGAAACCCTCTCACCCCGTCATAGGAAAAGAGCATGGTTTCATGGGCATTTTAGACATGCTCAGCTTTGCAGATTTCATTTCTCCTTCAGGGGGCAAATCAGCTGCACCCCGATTGCATGAGTCCAAGAGCCATGAAATGGAACCCTGCCCTGCCTGCCTAGCGGCTGGGAAAGCATCAGGCAGGCCGGGTTCCGACTGAGAGCTCTGTATTTGTGTGTCTCTCTCCTCTCAGTTGCCGGCACAGGAGGTTGTGAATTTATTCATCCCGACGCAGGCAGTGGGTGCCATCATTGGGAAGAAAGGCCAACACATTAAACAGCTGGCGAGATTCGCTGGCGCCTCTATCAAGGTAAGGAAAGACCTTGGCCGGCTGCCTTCATCCCCACCCTCCTCCTCTCGGATGTCTGCCAACCAGCCGCCAAGCTGACACGGAGAAAGGAATCGGTACCTTGACACACTGGGGCTCAGAACCCCAGCAGTCAGGCACCTAAATCCATTTCAGGCTCGGGTGCCAAATGCTTCTTCATCTCTGTCCCCCTGAGGGCTCTGGTCTCTCCCCTCACGCATCATGTCTGTTGATGGTGACATCCTCTCATGAGCCAGCGGGGGGCTGTCACTCCAGAGCGTCTGCCATCCCCAAATCTCTCAGCTTCGGTGAGCTACAGGGGGTGGTGCTGCTGAAACCTGTACAGTTCTTCTGATGTGGGGAATACCACCGCAAGGGTGATTAGCTGACTACTCACAGACAGGCATTGTACCAGTGCTGCTGGCCCCTGGGGTGTGTGAATGAGATGGTCCCCACCACACCGCTAGGAAAATGGAGGGGCAGAAATGCAGTATTCAAACCTGACCACTTCAAAATGAGACATTTGTCAGAATGGCTCCATTTTCAGCCGGTCCCCAGTAAAGGTAACAGGAGCTGCAGGTACTGAGCCACTCTGGCAGGCAGGTGCCTCAGTATGGACCTAGCTGCCTAATTTGATTCCCCCTCTTTGAAATTGTTGGTCAGAAGTTTTAAGTGATTTGAGTAAGGCCACTGACGATGAGGCCAGGGTTTCCTGCCTCCCAGTCCTACTCTAACCACTAGACATACTAACCCACAGCAGAGGTGAGACACACATGCCACCGTTGACGCCTGTCTCTTCTGTGCAGCTTCCTTCCCCATCGATCCAGTCCTTGTTTTACTGGAGCCACCTGGGGAGAAACCAGAGTTCAATCTGACCAGTGTCCGGGTGCCAAGAAGCTCCTTTGGGGAAAAGCATGCCCGTGTGAACCCCTCAGACTGGTGTCCTGGGTGCAGAGTGTGTTTCTGGTTGAACAAGATGGCTGTAAACATAAATACTTCTCTAATGGAATAGCCCCCGTGTGCTTTCTAGTGCACAATTATAAAACCATCAGGAAAGCTGAATGGACAGGGATATTTAATGCTTAACACAGCCCAAGACCACTCTAGAGCTCTGAATCACAGATCAAACCCCCCTCAGATCTTTTAGAAAAAGATAAAATAGTTTGCCATGGTTGAATCACTGTAACGGGAGACAGGGAGTCTCCTTTCCTGGTGTGAAGGACTTGCTCCACTCGCTCACCAGGTATCATTTATTTTTGCCGGCCACGAGGCTGCAGCAGAAGGATAAGGTACAACCCAGTACATTTTTCATGGCGAAAGTGCACCCATGGAAGAGCCAGAAGGACACCCCTGCAAATAAAATGGGTGGCATAGCACCCCTACTCCCTATATTTGGAGGACATCTCTCCATCTCTTTTTTCCTTAGTTTTTCTTATCTCAGAAAAGAGATATTGGAATTGGAAAAGGTACACAAAGGGGCAACAAAAATGATTAGGGGTATGGAACAGCTTCCATATGAGAAGCTATTAATAAGCATGACTTTTTTCAGCTTGGAAAAAAGAGATGACTAAGGGGAGATATGATAGAGGGCTGTAAAATCATGACTAGTGTGGAGAAAGTAAATAAAGTGTTATTTACTCCTTCTCATAACACAAGAACTAGGAGTCACCAAATGAAATTAGTAGCAAGTTTAAAACAAACAAAAGAAAGTGTTTCTTCACACAAATCACAGTCAACCTGTGGAACTCTTTGCCAGGGGATGTTGTGAAGGCCAAGAGGATGACAGGGTTCAAAAAAAGAACTAGATAAGTTCATGAAGGATAGGTCCATCAATGGTTATTAGCCAGGATGGGCAGGCATGGTGTCCCTAGCCTTTGTTTGCCAGAAGCTGGGAATGGGTGACGGGGGATGGATCACTTGATAATACCTGTTGTTCATTCTCTCTGGGGCACCTGGCATTGGCCACTGTCAGAAGACAGGATACTGGGCTAGATGGACCTTTCATCTGACCCTGTATGTCCGCTCTTATGTTCTTAGTTACTTCTCATCCACTTCCTATGCTCCTACTGAACCCTACGTTGGGGGGGGGGGGTTGACCTGTGGAGCACTCCCATCCATGCTCTCAGAGCAGTATTCTCTGCCCACTGTGCAGTGCTGCATGGGGTGGCATGGAATATGCATGGCAGCTATCTAGAAGGTGCTGAGCACCAGTTTACTACCAGAGGGTCTATCTTCACTGCACAGTTAAATCAGGCTCCCTCCCACACACAATAACCTCTGCCCTGGGTCTGGAGGTGCTTTAAGCCCTGGCTAGCTGACCCAGGGGGTAGGTAGAGCCCAGTCTCTCCATTTTAGCTCAGGCTGGAACCTTCCCGCTTTGTAGTGAGAACACAGGCTAAATCACTCAAGTGCTGATAGGCCTCCAGTCCCTTCCCACAATCCCCCTTTTTGCCCCCCTCCCAAAAAAAAGGAACAGACAAGTTCATCTGCATTCATCATAATTGCCTGGGAATTAATCCTAGAGTCTCAGCATGAAAACCTATGGGGTGTACCTCCAGACGCACTGGAGTCAGAGCAGCAATGTTCCCCAGAGGGACTATTAGTGATGAGACACCAGCAGAACAGGTAGTGCAGGGAGCTAGGCTGGAAGCAGTATGGTCACATGGACAGAGCAGTGCACAGAGTTTAATAAAGTTCCACTTGTTCAGCTTACCCACCTCCAACCTCACTCTTTGCAAACGAAATGCGGTAGCAGCACCGCAGCGGTGAGTTCTCTGCAGCACAGCAGTTGGTGGCGTGAGCCGTGGCACTCGGTCCGAGACCCCCAGCCCTGAATTGTGCAGGCACAAACCTAGCCCAGCAATGGACCTGGGCAAAGGAGGAGCTGAGCTGTGCACAGATCTGGCCATGCAGGAGGATGACAACAGGAAAGTGAAACTGCTACTTTACCATACTAGGGAACAGAGCAGAGAGGTTGGCACCGCTCTGAAGCTCACCATGGCCTCAAGCCTCACAGCAGTGCCCTGTTGCTCCCTGATGCAGAACTGCAGAGTGACTAGAGACCCATCCTAAGGGAAGAGGATGGACCCCTATGCTACTGCCTTACGCACACTGGCTGCAACATATGATTCTGGGGACTTGTCAGACTCCTTGATTCAGGACAGGACAGTCTGCGGCACTTGGGATCCCACCTGTGGGAACGGCTGCACCGGGAAGGTGATCTCAGACTAGACAGATGTTTACCCATGGGACATGCGGTGGAAGCTGCAAGAGAAAGAATGACAGCCCCAGAAGTACATACAATGAGACAACAGCAAAGGCGAGCAGGTGGCCAGGGCTCTGTGAGATGAATTTACCAAGGGAGACGGCTTGAGCAGGTAGAGATGGGCCCTGTGCTAGGACAGCACTGCAAGGAGCAAGACAAACTGAACCAGTGTGGGCAAAGCAGACAAAGGTCCCCAAAGATTGTCAGACTTGTACAAGATGGGCATATTGGGCTCAGACTGTTGGGCCAGGAAAGCAGGAGGAGCCAGTACCAACCTTCGTGCATGCTGCAATGTTACCAAGGAAACACCCTGTGCAATTTCAGCTGAAGAGTGGTGCCTCCTGGAATGTGATTCGTCAAGGTGGATTGGACTCTCATACCCATTTCAAAGAGCAGGTGCAATCTAATAATGTCATGAGAGCACAATGCAGCCCAGAGAAAAATGTCACCTCATAGTAACTAGTCTGGCAAATGCCAGCCAGGGCCAGCTGAAGTTTGTGGTGGCAGATAGCAAGTACCACAGATCCCTCTTGGGGCATACAGCTGTACAAGCCCTGGATGTGACCAAGGGCAGCATCAGAATTTCACAGCTGCAGAGCAAGAAGAAAAAGGGGGAGTCCCATGGACAATGGAGGCAATGGCAAAAGCATATGGGGATGTGTTCCAAGGCAACGGTGGCCTAGCAGGAAAACTGTTCCTGGAAATAGACCCCACAATGGAACCTATGCGCTTAGCACAAAGGACAGCTCTGGTAGCACTGTGTAATCTGGGGCACAAGGAGCTCAACAGTCTGCAGACTGGGGGTATCATAGCACATGCAGAGCCAGTATAGCCTCAGTAAGCAGCATGGAGGTGTACAGAAGCCATCAGGCAAATTACACATCTGCATAGACCCAAAGCCACTGAACCAGGGATTGAAAAGATGACACTATCCACTGCCCACCATTGATGCCATCTTGCTAGAACTCTCCAAAGGCAAATCTTTGTGGTCTCTGATGTAAGGAATGGGGTTTGGCAAATAAGCTGGCTGACAACCTTTGCAACAACATTTAGTCGCTACAGGTGGCTGCACATGGTGACGGGCATAAGCCCAGCACCAGATGTGTTCCAGGGAAGACTCACCCAAGTGCTGGAAGGGCTGCCTGGGGTGAACATAATTGCAGATGATATCCTCATTGTAGGGGAAGAGAGCAACAATACAGATGCTGAACGAGACAATGACAGAAAACAGGCTTTTCTACAACAATGCTGGGCAAAAAATATAAAACTCAACTCCGAAAAGAAGCCACTCAAAACAGCATGAGGTGCCATACACTGGACACCAGCTCATAGCAACGGCACTGAAAGCGGATCCCAACAAGCTCAAGGCATGCTCCAGAGGCTGTGAAAGGGGTGCAGTGGTTTGTAAGAACAACAATGTTCTGTGCAAGTTCTGGCTGCAGTGGCGGAACCCATACAACAGCTCCTGAGGCAGGGTATTGAGTGGGACTGGCAGGTCCCCAACAGCAAGCATTGGACATGCTGAAAGAAATGTGACCAGGCAGGAGAGCTGTCTCCTAAAGAAGCTGCAGAAAAAGACATCCAACCAGGGAGGCCAGAAGACGAAAGCCAACTTCTGGTAGGAGCAGAACCAAATTTTCAAATGAAAAGTGAATTGAGAGTGTAGGTCAGAGTCATATTTTGAGGACAGAGAACTGTTGTCCTTGCCACAATAAGGAAAGATGTCAGGCAAAAAATACACACCTCACGCCTGGGCATTGACAACTGTCTGAGCCCGGCTTGAGAGTGCATTTACTAGCTGTGAATGGATACACAACTCTGCCCATGGATAGAAGGGTGTGACAGCAGAAGGAGACTCTGTTACCACGTGAGCTGCCAGCCTACCCCTAGGAACAGGCGGGAGCAGACGTATTTACCTTCAAGGAAAAACAGTGCTATTCAGATGCAGCGTACCCCCAGAGTAATAGAAAGGTGGAATCAGCCATGAAAACAGCTAAGAGACTGTTACACAAGGCTGTTTCCTCTTCCTCCTCCTCCTCTTCCTCTTTGTTAGCATTTTTGGCACGCAGGGGTTCCCAACAGTCCAGATCAAGGAAATAGTGGGGTGAAGGACCAAAACCCTGCTACCAGTAAAGGAAGGTCTTTTGCAGCCAGAAGAATGGAAATGCTGTGAAAGGAGATGTCCAAGAAGCAGAGAAAGCAGGTACTAGAAAGGAGGGGTAAGTAGTGCAGTGGCACGCAGATCACACAAGGTGACTGCACAGGAGGGATGAGTGACCTGAAGGAAGAGGAGACACTTGGAGCCAGCAGACACAGCACCCAGAGAGAGCCCACAGCAATACAGAGATCCCCCCCACACACACAAAATAGAGGGACAGAACCATGCAGAGACCGACCCCACAGGGACGGAGGAGACTCCAGAGACAGTTTGCTGGGCTTGGAGAGAGGTGACAGGAAGATGAAGCTAGGTTGCTCTTGGTGCAGTTGCCTGCTGAGGAGACCAAAGTGTGTTCCAGAGCCTGTGACCAGCTGAGTCTGGGTGAAGACAAGCCCAGCTTGACTCTGTGCTAGGAGCTTCTGACTGAGGGACCTGGGTCGGGAGCTGGGTGTCAGACTGTATCGCAATGTCTGTAAAATCGTGAAGATGGACCATGACCAGCGGGACCAGAGTCATTGGGCCCATGCTCCCTGGAGGGACTGTCACTGAGGGGACATCAGCAGGCCAGGGAGCTGGGCTGGATGCAACGTGGCCACATGGACAGAGCAGTGCACAGGATTTAATAGTTCCACTTGTTCAGCTTGCTTCGCCTCCAGCATCACTCCTGGCTGATGCGGGGAATACGGGACGAGGGGGACAGACTGCTGGGGGAAGGGCTTTGCCGAGGGGGTGCCCAGCCCACACCTAGGCTGAGCTCACCCAGGTGCTCAGACCCAGGTGCCTGTAACCAGGCGCCTGTAACCAGGCTGACCTGTGCAGCAAAGACAGCGGTGACCTGCCGCTCTTCGTTCATTCCCCTAGGAGAAATGAACTCTCCCTCCTCTGGGCTGAGCCAGCGTATACTGAACATAGACACCATTGGCAGCTTCCCATTCCACTGTAACTGGGGACACAGCTCCTCCCCTTGGGTCCGGGGGGAGCCCATAGCGAGGGGCAGGCTGAGCCCCCGGCTGCTCACATGGCTTTTGACGTAAAGACCGAATATCTCCCCCCAACAGTGCCCCCTTCCCACACACACACCACCTCCTCAAGGGAATGTAGCTGGGTCCTGGGAAGGCAGCTTGCCGTAGGGAGCAGCTGATACTCATGGGCAGTGACTCAGTGATGCAGACAGACACACAACCACTTGGGGGCTTGGTTCCAGGCCACTGCAACGTGGGTCAGCCGGTGTGTCATTCTTGAGTCAGGGTGAACGTAACGCATGAATCAGTGTTTAACTCTTCCCATGTGAAGGCAGTGTGAGTGCCATGGCAAATGCTGCTGGACTCTTGTGTTGAGCTTGTCTCAAGAGAGAAGGCCTGTCCGATCCCATTTCCACAGAACAGATCCCCCAGTGCCACTCCCCTGCAGTCGAAGGGGGCTAGATAAAGGCATGCTGCCCGCTAGCATCTGCTAACACACCTTGCAACTGACCCCCTCAAGCCTCCAGGTGCCTCTGTTATCAGGGGCACTGTGACTGCACACCTCCCTGTTTGTGCAGGACTCAGCACAATCCAGCACAGCCAATTGCATGTTCAGAGCCTGCATTATTTTTTCAGCAACATGCAGGCAGAGATCTAGTGAGCTGGGCACGTCTGCAAGCCCTTCTGCCCAGCGTCCAAATGCTCAGATCTCGGCAGAGTTTGTCAGGCCAGCTCAATGGGCCTTTCAACACAACAGAAATATTTGCAAGCAATGTCCCCTTTTGCTGAAAACCCTCAAAGGGAAATGCTGATGAAAAGGAGAGGGAATTCATTTTTGTCTAAACTTTTCCTGGAGAAAATCCTTGTTTCCCAGCTAGTCCAGTTCTGAACTACTCTAGTGTGAATTTTGTGGACAGAGCAAATTCCACTCTGCATCCATTAAATACCCTGAACACTCTGACGCCTTCCTGAGATCTGGCTGAGCTCCCCATGACACACAGTCTGAGTGCTCCGAAGCGGGGCAGACCTAGGGTCAGGTGTGGGGGCCTGGGGAGAGTGTGCCAGGCTCATGTTGCTGTTAATCACTTGCCTCTCTGTGGCTCATAGATTGCACCAGCAGAGGGTCCAGATGCCAGCGAAAGGATGGTCATCATCACTGGGCCCCCTGAAGCCCAGTTTAAGGTCAGTGGGAAGCAGGTAGGGCAGAGCGAAGCAGGGGTTCTGTGATACTGTACAGATTCAAAGCCCCTGGGTGCTCGGCCCTGGAGAAACCAGAGCAAACACATGCTTTAAAGGGTAGCTCTGAGAACTCCGGGTTAGCAGGGAGGGGAAGAGAGCAGACTGATGGGCCTGATCCTGTGTGAAGGGAGCTGAGGCTCAGCAGTAGCATCTCTCCCTTGCCAGTGGGAGGGCTGTGCTGTTTGTGCCCCAGAGGAGTGGGGGGAGGGCTAGCAGGGTGCCATGGGCTGTGCTAATGAGGCAGCCTGCTCTGTCCTGTCCATGCAGGCTCCATGCATGAAGAGAGCTAACTGCACAGATGTGCTCCCAGGCTGGGGTGGAGGCCCCCTGCCTCCAGACAGCCACCCAGAAGGGGGTCTGCATGACCCTTTTACAGCCAGGAGAGGGCGCTGCTGCACAACAGGGAACCAAAGCTCAGCATTATAGGGACAGATTGGCAGAGCTCAGCTCCAGTTCCACCTGCAGTCTCGGGCTCCCCCTACAATTCCAGAGCAGCTGAGTGTCACTGCAGAAGCGATCAGTCCTCAGACAGTTAGCCATGTTCATGGGTGTCACATCGTCATTATGCTTCTGTGTCAACACCTCCTTGAAAGGAACAGGGGCAGAACACACTTCAGAGTTGTATCCTCTGCACTCACAAGAGCTATGGACCTACAGGGCTACTAACATCTGCATTCTGCAAAAGGCAGTTGGGCTATCAGCAGGGGGCAGCACTACCTCAATGGCCCCCTTCCACTCTGCACTTACTGGAAGGAGACTGCCAGTGCCAACAGTCCTGCCTCGGGATCCCAGTGTCCTCCTCTGGCCTTCACAGTGCCCTCTGGGCCCGTGGTACAGAACTGGCCATGTAGAATTTCAGGAGCGCAGGGCCCTGGCACGTGAGGTGCCGTCCGGACGGAGCCCCAGAGCATGAGGTGCTGCACAGACAAGGCAGCCCCAGGGAGTGGTGTTATTCCCATTGTGCAGGCGGGGAGCCAAGCTCCAGAAGGTGAAGGGCCAGATGTCCCAGCTTGCTCAGTTCCCAGGATAGGGGCCTGATCCAGAGTCACTGGACACTAAGAGCATTTGAAAATCTGGCCACTTCAGCAAGATGCCTAACTGGGAGCTGCTGCGTGTGGGGTGCCTCTGAACTCTGGCCTTGGGCCCCCAGGGGGTCTAAGGGAGCCAAGAACTCACCTTGCCTCCCAGTCAGGTGGTTTAGCCCATAGACCACTCTTTTTCCTCGCTGTGGCCCAGTCCAGTTCTCCCTTCACTGCCCCACATGCACAGAAGTACAGAGCTTGAGCCTGGAATTCACCATGGGATCTTCTTCCTCTCCAGGCCCAGGGCCGGATATTTGGCAAACTGAAGGAAGAAAACTTCTTTAATCCCAAAGAAGAAGTGAAGCTTGAAGCCCACATCAAGGTGCCTTCCTCTGCAGCTGGACGCGTGATAGGCAAAGGTGGCAAAACGGTACATCAGCCAGACCCAGGAGAGGGGGGAGCTGTGGAACTGAAATTCCTTTGGCCTTGTTTGCTGATTGTTCCGTAGCTCTTTTGTAGCCACCCAGCATGGAGAGAAAATCACATGGGACAGGACACCCCTGCACACACACACCCAGCAAAGCAGCTGGGGTCACTTCAGGGCCTTCAGTAATACAAACAGCTCTGATCCTGCAGCAGACATGGCCCGTGGTCCTGTGCTGTTGGGTCTTTCCCAGTGAACTGCACCAGCAGCCTGGCAGGAGAGTCTCTGCTGTGTTAGACTGGCATCACTGCCTCTGGCGCCAGTCTTTCTGATGCCTGAGCCAAAACTCTCTCTCACTGAGTCCTTCCCTATACTTATTGGCCAGCTGGAGGCACTGCAGAGCCATTAGCTACCCATCCTTCAGTTATTTTGGGAGATGTCCTGATTCCTTAGGGGGAGGGTATTTGGAATTGCTGGGCACTGCCACAGCTGGGTGAGCAGAGCTGAGCTCATACCGCTGCTGATCTGAGAAGCCCAGCAAGGTACAAAGGTGTGTGGGAAGAAGGGAGAGATCCCTCCAGTCGGCTGGTTGGACTCTGCCTATGGCTAGCAGTGTAGAGTCCAGTCTCCAGTGAACAAAGGTGCGGTAAACCTGCTTTGCCTGAAGGTGCTAAGGAGGGAGACAGAGAGCTCCCACTCTATTTGCATAGTGCAGCCCGTCCAGGATCCATAGAGCGCTGGATCCATTGACCACAACCCTAGCCCATCTCTTCCACACCCCAAGCAGCCCGCTGGAGCAGACACACCAGAAGAGCAGAACACCCCTGCTGGCTGTCCTGCTCCTGGCTGGGCTTTGAGGAAAACCCAGGATCAGTTTGGGGGTAGCTGCAGTAGCTGGAGTGGTTAACAATGCACACAGACTGTTAAAACTTCTCTTGCTACAGGTGAACGAACTGCAGAACTTAACCAGTGCAGAAGTCATTGTCCCCCGTGACCAAACTCCTGATGAGAATGAGGAAGTTGTCGTTAAAATCATCGGGCATTTCTTTGCCAGTCAGGTACAGGGCATGAATATTTTTCAATTTCCAAAGTATTTTGTGGCAGAAGGGAAATCTGTCCACCCCTTCACATCCGGGACAAAGTCTGTATTATCTATACAAATCCTGCCTTCTTGGTTCTGATACAAGGATGTGAACCCTGGCTTCCCAGAAGTACAAAACCATTGCAGTACATGCATTTGGGTATGTTGTCCCTAGATTTAAAGTGTACATATCACACACACGTCACTTGGTTTCCTATACGTGTAACCAGCTCTGTTCATGTGATACTGAAGCAGTTCATTTGTAAATGATTGGTAGCATTCTAGTACTGTTAACTTTCCCACATTGCACACACCAGCTCTCACCCTGTTCCCATTGAAGTCAATAGGAACTCGGGCATTGATGTCAAGGCAAACTGGATCAGTCCCACTGTGGATATCAGCGTACACACATTTCACAACCTAACCCGTGAGCAAAGAGGTCAGAGTTGTAGTCACCTGAACCTTTCCGTTGCCTGACCATTAGTCACATTGCATCTGAGTAGAATTTTGCATTTAATTTCCTTCCTCCCTGCCCCCCCCCCAAAAGAAGTCTACCCCTCACACCATCCCCACGTGACAGCTAGGGTCTTGCAGGTCCAACTGCTGACTGGAGCCATTCTGTCAGTGTTAGTTTGATACAGATCTGTGTCCGTATCTGTCCACCTGGAGAGCTCAGGGCTATAGGTGGTTATTTCCCTGACCCTTCTAGAACAGGGGATCTCAAACTGGAGGTTGGGACCCCTCAGGGTCATGAGGTTATTATATGGGGGAGTTGTGAGCTGTCAGCCTCCACCCCAAACCCTGCTTTGCCTCCAGCATTTATAATGGTGTTAAATATATAAACAAGTGTTTTTAATTTATAAAGGGGGGTCGCACTCAGAAGCTTGCTATGTGAAAGGGGTCACCAGTACAATAGCTTGAGAACCACTGTTCTAGAATGTTCCAGCCTGTGGTTGGCAGGAGCCTGTTCCGTAGCACCACAGTGAGCGCGCCCGAGCTGACAAGGGGGGAACGTGCTGGTATATGATTTTGTTGGTTATAAATTATGGACTAGGACCGAGATTTTCAAACATAAGGGGCCTGATGAGCACCCACAAGCACCTGCCGCTGCCCAGTTTGTGGCCTCTTTGTGCTGCAAGAGCAAAGGGGGAGAGAACCTGCCCGGTCATCGCCATGGGCAGCATCCAGCCTGTACTGACTGTCTCTAGGCTAATGGAAGCCATTACAGTTTCCCTAAAGGCTAAATAGAAAGAGCATCTCAGTCCTGCTCACACATCACTGCACAACCTAGGATAGAAGAGTGGGGGTATTTATTATCCAGGGTTTTCAGAACTCCTTGCAGTGGTATCTGCTTCTCTCTAGGTGGTGTCAGGAATAAATCAGAGGGGATACAGCTCCTCCATCTGATAAATGATTGGTACAAACGAGAGCTTTTACCTAAAACTACCTTTTATTAGCTCTTAAGCACACATACACATACATACACACACATGCTGTAGTGTAGCAGCAGGGTTAGCGCATCCCAAACATCTATATTTACCCAAAGTCTGGAATGGTTTTGAGGAATCAGCTACCAGCCTTTCGGGTGCCCTCCTTCCACCCAGCTGCTGGGGAATTAAGGTGCCAGCTCCTTGCCCAAAGGAAAGCTTCCTCAGGCTGCTCCAAATTGTATCCTTTTGCCTAATCTTTTATAGCTAACTTAAACAAAGCACATGACTCCTGGTGGGTCACCATAGTAACCCCTAATTTCAGCAAACTATTCATTATTTCTCATCATCAAAATATTTCTAGTATTTCCAGTCATAACAATAAAACATGTCAGGGGCACTTAACCAAGGTCGATTCTTCAAACATGCCTCCTGTTCTCATAGTGCATTGACTCTCTGCCCTTTCCTCCCATTCTGATTAGCAAACCACAACCATGCAGCTGCATGGCCTTGCCCTTCAGGGCCTAAGATTATTCCTAGCTCTGGGGCATTTGGTTTTCGCTAGTAGTTGCTGGACACACAAGATGGCTGACTGCAGTACTGTCAAGTTCTGGGGTTACACACAGGAATTTCAAATTATGGGGTCACATGGAGTCAGATTTAGCAGCTGAGCAGTGACTGACACGCTAGGCCCAGTAGAACCCTGCTCTGCTGTAGGCGCTGCCGTGCCAGGCTTTCACTGCATGGATAGGCAGTGTGAGGGGCAGGCATCACTGTCACAGTGTGGAAGTGTCAGCACGACCAGTACACAAGGGTTTGCTACATACAGCTGAGCCAGGGCACTGAGGGATGGAAATTCAGCCCCAGCCAGCCCAGCACTGAGCACATTTGAAAACTCCACGCCCTGGTCAGCATTGCAGGCCAAGGCTGTTTGCAAACTCGCTGTGTGCTTCCCAAACACAACCCCAGGCCTGTCTCTCTCCTGCCCCGAGAGACACAGGCCTCTCTACACCAGGTGGGGGCGCTGCACTGGGCCACTGGGTCCCACCCCACCTGGCCCATCGCTGCAGCTGTTTCTCTCTCTCTCGCTTTGCCTGCAGACTGCACAGCGCAAGATCAGGGAAATCGTACAGCAGGTGAAGCAGCAGGAGCAGAAACATGTTCAGGGAGCCCCTTCCCTACAGCGCAGCAAGTGAGGCTCCGACACGCCAGCCAGCAACAACTGATGAATGTAGCCCTTCCAATACCTGCCAGAGCGCCAGATCGGGGAGCCAACCAAAGACCCTCCTGAGGCATAAACGTCTGCCCGCGGCTGGGCTGTGCAGAGGACTCACAGTGGGGAGGGGAAGGGGGAGGGTTCCGGTTCCAACCCACTCACACTGACGCTACCACACAGCAGGGGCTCTGCAGACTCTTCCAGGCCACAGCCTTCACATTCCTCTATTTACTAGCACGACGCTATCCCTTTAGTTGGACTAACATAGGCGGAGATGGGGCAAACAACCCCCTGACAGCTCTTTAGGACCCACTCTTTGTGCATGTATGCACATACTAGATAAGAAGATTTTTACAGTGCATGTGCTGCAGTGCGAGTTGGCCCTCGCAGCATTAATATATTTTAGAATTAATATATCTAACGAAACTAACCGTTTTTTGGGGGGGGTATTTTTTTTTTATTTTTTACTTGTTTTGGGGGGCTTTTTGTTTGACGAAAAAGCAGGCTTTTTTAGACATCTAAGAAAAGAAACAAGTCCACTTGGATATCTAATATACGATAGACTGACGATACTGCCAGCAGCAAAATTAAGAGGGTAAAAAGTGGCAATTTCCGTAAAGGCTTTAGGAAGAGCAGCGTTTGGATTGTCTGTCTGTGCCAACACAAGGGATACCGTCTCTTAGAAGAGGAATCTCTCTATATATCTCTGTCCAGCTCACATACCTGTTTCTCTTTGCTTCACAGATTCCACACTGGTTTTTGCATTCTGTCCTATTCCCTCCCTCTCACTTTCTCTCTTACTCTCTCTCTTCACCACCACATCAGCTGTGCTCTAAGTAACACACCACCGACAACAAACACAAGAAACACCCAGCCACAACTTCCACTTTGGTTATCACCCAACCCAGCCACCATGGTACTTGTACTAGCATTTTTGCAAAAGAAAGAAAGAAAGAAAAACAAGAACCCTCAGCGCCCCCAGCGACGCAGAAGCTTCAGCCCCTGCACGGGGAGGACACTGCATCAGAATTAGGGGAAAAGGGCTTCTTTCTTTCTTTTTGTTTTTTAAATGGGGGGAGGGGAGGGGAGACAAAAATAACTTACAAGATGTTGTTGGCCCAGGGCATGGAAATTGCAATTTTTTTTTCTTTTTAAAGAAGAGAAAAAAAAAACTACCTCAGGTGTTTTCGTACCTCAGCACCTTGCCCTTGTGTTTCCCTTTTAGAGATTTTGTATGCCTTGTAAAACTGATAGTTGGAGCATTTTTTTATTTTTTTAATAAAAATGAGTTGGAAAAAAATCTAGACCAAGTCAGCTGCCCAGCGGGAGAAGGTGCCATCCCGCATGTGCAACGACAGCTCTGTATTATCTTTCTGCTAGCTGAGAGCCGATGGCCTTTCCTTTGGAGAAACCTTGAAGATGTTCTTAGAAACAAACTGACAAAAAGACAACCCGAGAGAGAAAGGATTGAAGAAGAACTCCTGAATTCTGATAGGGCACACGCCATTAGTGTTTTCTATGCTAAAGGATGACCATGTACTGGTTTACGTGAACATACCATTGTACCAACAGACTGCAATGCCAGTTTCCTCTACTGCAAACAGTGTTCTGTGAAAAAAAAGAAATATATCCAGCTAACAAGAGCCTCACCTTGGTATTTATTTTCATTTAATGTCACGGAATTGACTAGGGCTGTAAGTGCTGAGAAGCCTGGGCGGCAGCCTGGCTGAAGGGGCAATGGGTGGGCTATAAAAGGCCCTAGTTGCACCCTAGAGCCACAGCCAGACCACCATTGGGTCCACCAGGAGCTGTGTAAGGCAGTGAATAGCCCTAAAAGAGGGGACATGGCAACATTACTTAGAAGGGATATAAGAGTGGGAGAAATTGGTGGCTGCCCCAAAGCAATTAGACCATCAGGGAGTAAGGCAGGCTGCCTGCCTGCTGTAGCACCATGCAGCTCCTGGCATGTCTGGTTCCTAGGTGCAGGAGCAGCTACAGGGGCTCCACATGCTGCCCCTGCCCAGAGCGCTGGCTCCTCAGCTCCCATTAGCCAGGAACCGCAGCCAGTGGGAGCTGCAGGGGGTGGTGTCTATGAGCGCCAGCAGCGCACAAAGCCCCTTGCTCCTAGGAGCCAGACAGGCTGGCCGCTTCCAGGAACCACCAAAGGTAAGCGCCACCTGTTGGCGCCTGCCCCAGCCCCCTCCAGCATCCAAATTCCCTCCCACATCCTGCACCCCAAAATCCCTATCCCCACACCAGAGCCTGCACCTCCCACACCCAACCCCCCCCACACGCCCAGCCCTGAGCCCCCACACACACTCCAAACCCCTCAGCCCCAGACGTGAGCCGCCTCCCACACCCCCATCCCATCATCCCTGGCCCCAGTGCCCACATCCCCCGCCTAGACAGAGTCCACACCCAACTCCCTGCTCCAGCTCTTAATCCCCTCCTGCACACTGAACCCCTTGGCCCCAGCCCTGAGTCCCCTCCTGCACCCCAAAGCCCACACCCTCAGCTGAAGCCTTCACCCCAACCCCCCCCAGCTCAGAGCCCCCTCTGCACCCTGAACCCCTCATTTTTTATCAAGTACGTGCTCATGTCACTTCCATTCTAGGTGTGCGCACACCCACATGCAGAGATTTTTGCCTTAGCAGTATGTGTAGGGTCAGCTGGGGCGCCCTCTGGTGTGCTATGCTCACGTGGCAGTACATTAGGCACCACCAGCCCTGCACTCAGGACAATTGGTCAGAGCTCTTTGTCCTGCATCCCAAAAGCATTGGCAGTTCTTAACATCTCATTGATATTCTCTTAATATATAGTTTATAGGTACTTAGTGAGCCAATTTAATTGTTGGTAAGAGTCCCGGCTGGGGCTTTGTCCTGGAGCAGGGCTTCAAGGCATGTTCCTCATGCAACAGGCCAATGCCTATCAGTGCCCCCCACAGCAGCTGTTTGAAGAGCTTGGGGGAATCCCAGCTAAAGGACAAGCGCAGATTTAAAAAAAAAGTGTTCAGCCCCAAAGGAGAGGGACATGGGCTTGAAAGCCCTCCTGATTAATACTTGGCACAGCATAGCCTCCAAGCCCTGCCAGGACTCCTCCTAGCACCTCAGCATCAGTGCAAAGTGCCCTGCCAGCACTGTTCCCCCTCACCAAGAAGCAACTGAAGGAAGGGGTTCCCTGGCACCATTCAAGGAGGGGAAGAGGGTGCTAGGCAAAGGACCTAGTTCAGGCCATATGCCTGCCCCAGAAATATAGGGAAATACTGCTACAGCCCAACCCCCTAGTCCAGCCAGGGATCCTGCTTCACCTCCTTGGAGTGGGGGAGGATGCCAGCTCTGTGGGGATCTTCGTCACCCCAGGCAGTCCAAGCAGCCAAAAACCTGGTAGGCCAGACAGACATGGCTAAGGCCCTGGAGTCCAAGGGCAAGCCAATCATAGGACCTCCGCAGAGGGCAGGGGAATACTATTGGTCTCCGGATCACAGACATTTGTCCCCATCCCTACAGCCTAGGACACTGGTCCTGCAATCTCAGTCACTGGTTAGAATGCCCAGGTCCCCGGCACTGCACTCTTCTCCCCCTAGGCACAGATTGCTGGAATCGAGGCACCAGTCCTCATGCTCCTGGTACCAGGCAGCGTCCCACCTGAGATCACCTTAGCATAGATCCCTAACACCCAGGCAGTCTCCTAGGCACCGGTGCCTGATGGGCCATCCTCCAATCTCTGCTGCTCAGGAGACAGGCAGTAATCACTGGCCCATAGACCCCTGTCTCTGCCAAGGCTTAGTTCTGTGCACCCCAGTTCCATTTCCCCCATCCCAAGGTCCCCCATTCTCCACCCATGCCCAGGACCGGCGCTTCCATTTAGGCAACCTAGGCAGTCACCTAGGGCACTAGGATTTGGGGAGGTGGCATTTTGCTGCCCTCGGCAGCAATTAGGCAGCAGGGGGTCCTTCCGTGCTCCGGGTCTTAGGCCGCAATTCTGTGGCGGGTCCTTCACTTGCTCCGGGACCCGCCGCCAAAGTGCCCCAAAGACCAGGAGCCGAGAAAGGACCCTCCCCGCCGCAGAATTGCCACCAATGAGCAGGAGTGCGGAAGAACCCCCACCTAGGGTGCCAAAAACCATGGTGTCGCTCCTGCCCATTCCCATCCCAGTCTAAACCCTCTCCCTCCCCCCCTCCATGCAAGGGGGTTCTGTGTGCCCCTCTAGCCCTCTCCCCCCATACCAGGGTCCTCCATCTCCCCTCCCCTCCTTTGTTCATCTCTCAGTCCCCCCTGCCCCCATTCTCTTCTTTCAGTCACCTGCTGGTGTTTTGGTCCTTGAAGCTGCACCCATTCCCAGCCAGTTTGGAAGCGAGCTGCTGCAGTATTCAAAACTTATGGTGGTTGAGCCAGACAGCAATGGCATTGAAGTGTGTATCTGACCAAAACCAGGGCAGCCGAGACTTATTCACACAGCCTAGTGGCCTCAAGACATAAGCAACTCCTGGACAGCTGTGTCTGCCACCAGGCTGCATCCGCTGTGCCTGTGCCAGCGGGGAGGTGGTGCCCAAGCACCTTGGGCTGTGACCTGCCCTCAAGCCCAGGTGATAACAATGAGCAGTAAGAGTAAGGTTTTTTTCTGGGTATTTTTAGTAAAAGTCACATACACGTCATGGGCAACAAACAAAACATCACAGAAGCCCATGCCCTAGCCATGACTGACATAAAATACCCACAACAAACAGGCTGAGGCTGGCAGCTGCTGACCAGGGAACTGAACAGCCTGGAAGTACCTCAGTCAAGAGGGGGCAGAGAGGTGTATCTCCACCCAGGAGACGCGAGAGTCAGGGGAGCAGGAAACCTGAGTGGAGGCCCTTGCTGGACCGCCGAGGGGCAACACATATACAGGTGCCCTCCCTGGGACATGTTCTAAAAGGGAACTAGTTCACCTCTTTTGCATCAGTCTTTGCCCTTCACGCTGAAGTGCAGCCAATACCCTGCTCTTCCCTTCATTTTTTCTCTAGCTGAGGAGGAAAGGGGCTCAGAAAAAAAAGAGGGATGAGACACAAATAAACCAGCAGCCCAGACTCCAATGTAGAGAAGAGCAACTCATGCCAAAGTCAAACTCTTCCACCAGCAGCAGGGCTCTCTCCCCCTCCCACAAAGCAGCCATCTCGGTCTCCAGTGATCCTGTGCTTTTCTTGGCGTGGTTCAAATCAAGGCTGACCTTTCAGGTGGCAACAGCACTCAGCAGCTTTCCAGAGATTGAATGGGATAGCAGCATAGCTTCCCTCTGTCAGTCTTCACCATGTGCATGAGGCTGTGGCCACAGCCATGTTTGGGCCTGATTAAAGGACTAGGATTATATCCTTCAGAGAGGGAGGACAATGGCAGCATCTTAAGATTCATGGGGGAGGTGGTCTCTGAGAACAATTACAAGCTAGAGGCAGCAAGTGGGAACTGGCTTTGCACAAACCTCTGCAGCACGAGGCTCTGAGAGGTATCAATTCACTGCAACATCCCCACACAAACAGCAGCAGGCTGGAGATGAATACAGCCACATAATAGTGCAGTGGGAACTGACCTATTCCTCTCTCTAGCTGTTCTTCTCACAAAGCTCATGGGTACAGGGAGAAGTTTACTGATACAGTTACACAGATAGAACAGCCCCTGGGCCAGGCAGAGTTCTTTTGTTCACCGTAGCTTATCTCACTCTCTGAGCCAGGAGTGTCCACACAGGAATTGGAGCAGTTATGTGTCACATGTAAGTAAGTCCTAACTCTAGCCCATCTCTGTTGGGGCATAACAATTGTCAAGAAAATCTCACAGCACCTATGGGTTTTAGAGCCCTTTGAATATTAATGCTGAGGGGAGCTTTACCTGAAGAATCACTGGACCACAGGACCCCAAACTTGCACCCAGGGCCCTACTGAGGCTAGGGTTTTATCAGAGATCACAGAAATCGTGAAGTTGAATCTTGGAAATAGATGTAAAATGACATTGGATTCATTCAAGTGGTTTTATGACTCCTTGCGGTAGGTCACAATGCTACACAAGTTTGGCCCATCTGCCCCACTGTAGATGGAGAGAGAGGTGCAGATGAGCCAAAGCTGAGGTGCTGTGACCCTGGGCAGCAATGCCCAAAATGGGAAGCCAGGCCCCATGATGCAGAGCTCACTCGCTAATGTCCCCACTATACACTTGTGTATGCGGATGTCATGAAAACTACATTTAGTGACCTCTCCATAACTTATTTTTCCTCACACCTCTGCCCTGAAATACGCTAAATATCACGGTGCTAACATCGTGGCCTTGCTGATGAGACACAGCAAATTTCAGAACAATTTGAGTCTGCACCTGGCTTTTGAAATAGATCTTAAACCAGGCCCAGATTTTCAAAAAGGTATTTAGTACCCTACTTCCATTGAAATCAAAAGGAATTAGCTGCCCAAGTACCCTGACAGCAAAGACAACACATGCAAAAGCAGCCCTGGCAGGACCCAGGCAAAGAGCAACAAACATGCACACCACAGATTCTTCAAAAGCTGCCAAGGGCAGGAGTAAACTCCCACTATGTGGGTGCTGCTCAGATTGAATGGCCACAGCATGTTATGGTGTGGCAGTTACTCGTCACTTTGCCTGCAAATACTGGCTTGCAAAGGAATCCCAATCCTGCTGCACATGCGTGACTGTCTCCAGCTTGGCTCAAGCCCCATTCTAGATCCAACTTCTATGTGAAAAACTTTCACTATTGCTTCCTCAAAAGGGGTAGTGGGGGCTGGCTATTGATCTCAGCTAATTACTGTGAGCCTACTGGAGTGGAAGCCTTAACAGTGGAAGCTGCAGGGAAAAAATGTGAAGAGAGTTAGGTCTTATGTTCATATGCAGCACTAATCTGATGTGATCCCCTAGACAGATCTCCCTTAGCACCCTTTGACATAATCAGAGAAATCAAAGCCTCGATTTTTTTTGCTACAGGCAGGTGCAGATGTGTGGAAAGACCACCACCACCAACTTTTCAACACTAGTTGATGTATTCAAAATATTCATTTGGAAGAAGAAATAAGAACTTGAATGGGTGAAAATTAAATATCAGGAGCTGTGTTCCCCTCCCACTACACCTCTGAGACCTGCCAGAGGCCCCCAGAGCGGCCCGGGAAAATAAATTTCAAATTCTAAGGTAAAACAAAAATAAATAACTTCCTTTGGAGGCTATTTAATAGTGGCATTTCTTCAGAGTTTGAGTTGATTCTGTCCTGTACTACACTTTGTTTTGAAGATGATCATTTCAAAATCATAACTTGACTGTAGTGCAGGGGTGTCAAACTCATTGTGTATGTCAGGCCTGATTGGACACCTTGCCACTTGATGCGGGACACACTATACAAAGGCTATTTCTGTGTTAATTTCTCTGTTGGTAATTACTTACATTTTAAAATGTTAATGACCGCTACTGCTGCTTCCAGAAACCTGGCATCTCTTAACTTGAACCAGAGCATCAGCTCTGGAGCAAATAACCACATCGATCAGAGGTGTCCTAATAATGAAATTACGGGCTTGTCTACACTGCCCCATGTGGACTATGTTGGTGTGGAACCCACCAGCGTGTTGTGCTCCAACTTCTCCAGGTGGGCCCTGCTGGTATGCACTCAATGTTCTTTAGTGCACACCGATGTAGTCCTGTTTGAAACAGGACTGCATCAATGCACACTAGCAGAGTCTATGGGTGAGTTAGAGTGAAACAGTTTGATGCACTCTACAAACCACATACCTGTAATGCCGACCCTGATGTCATGAAGACAAGCCAGAAGATTCATGGGAAGTCTGCAAGCTGGATGAAACTATACGGGACAGAGGCAGCTAGCAGGCAGTATGTTTGACATCCCTCCTCTAGAGAGCAGGATTTGCCTTCTCTCATGATAAACCTAATTGAGCAGAAATCACTGCCATGCAATGATCTTGTTTCCCTCTTATAGTAACAGCTGCCTGTTATGGTGAGTGTCATCTTCACTTACATAAGCATTAACATAAGCTACTTATGAAGATGGTCTTGTGGGATTGGAAGTTGGGAGACCAGGGTTCCTCCCAATTTGAGAGTCCCACCTTAACCAAGCCTCTGTGGGCCATGTGCACATGAGGGACAATGTGGGCTGCTATGAGGGGTGCTTAGTGACTGGAAAGCTAGCCAAAGAGCCAAATGAAGGCAATGTGGAAATGCACAGCATGCAAATATCCTCTTCTAGTATCCAAGCACCTCACCACCATTACATTTTTTGCTCACTATAACCTGTGAAATGAGAGGGTTTTTCCTCCCATTACAGATGGGGAATTAAGACACAGACAGTGATGCATCCATGGTCCCACAAGCATGCTGTGACAGTGAGGAACTGAACCCAATCTCGGGTTAACACCCCAACAACTGAGCCATTCTTCTTCTCATCCCACATATCCCCCTCCCCACTTATAACATTCAACCCCATCTGCTGAATAATTTAAATTCTCCCACTATCTGCTGACACATGGTATTCAGCCTCCTCAATTCTTATATTCTTCATCTTAAACTCTTCCAGACCTCCTAACGGAACATTATATTCATGTTAAGTGAACTGGAAACTAACTTTCCTATGCAAAAATATTTTGAAAAGATAACTGCAAATGTACTTTGGTTCTCTTCTTGCAGGTTTTTGTTCAGAAAAGACCCCTTCCGTAAGTTACAGCACACTCATTTTAATAAAGAAAAATAAATATTCATTTTCACATGGGACAGTTTCTTGAAACAAATACTGAACCCCAGCTACAGGGGCTTCACTATGGATTTGTTACAAATCAAAACAAATGCCTTGCTCCTAGGGTCTTTACAAATCCAGTTTTAGGAATCAAGTGGAGTCTTCTATAGTCCAGAAGCAGAGCAAACCTCTCCCTGAACAAGTAGCTAAACACGTCGTCCCCGTGAAGGAGATTTCAGACAGACAGTGACAGTTCTACAGTTGCACAGGACACCTCCGTGTGCCAGCCAGAGTTTGTACCACAGTTCCAATGGCTGCAGTGAAGCACCGGAAGTCGCCAGTCTTCAGCAACATGAACTGATGCAGTTTGTTTGGGACCTGTTCTTAACCACCCACTCCAGTCTCTTAGGAATCACAGCTCAGAGGCTGCAGAGATCTTTGCTTTTTGGTTAGGATGCATTAGCATATTCCAAACAAATGTAATTCTCTGGAGTGGACAAAACCACTGCTTTACAGCCTACTCTGAGGAGAGGAAGCTGTTGGTCCAGGTGCCTTTTGAAATAAGGCATTCAAACAAATTAGTTAAGCTAAGAACTAATTGTCACTAGTGGTAGATCATAGTATTACTGTGAGTCTCTCTCAGTCTGGGGTCACAGCAGCTGTTGATTAAGTATCTCCCATACCATCTTTTTGCGGAAGTGGGGCATGTGGTGCTAAAAGAAAAAAACAAAAAAAAAACACCACTCTATTAAACACTAAACCACAGTAAAAGGAGCCAAAATAAGCGTATTTGTCCACATTCTGTAGTCATGGACCAGAACAGTGAGTGTTCAACATTTGCAACAGTTCCCAGGCAATAGTATTTGATACCACAACTTTGCCCTACACTAAGGGACAGAAAATGCAACGCTCTGGCAAATGCTGACTTTAATGAAAACCATGAATGTCATGACTGAGAATTTGCACGTCCTTTAAGAAAAGCCCAATGCAGCTGAAAACAGCTAGTATTTTAACCTGTGAAAAAGCTATTTGGAAAGGAGCCTCAAAAGAGGCCATAACTAAGGTCAAGCCTACTATTACAAACAGCTCCAGCCCCCTGCACCAGAGGACTGAGACATGATGCTTGGCAAATGGACATAAGCAAAGGCAGGGAATGCAAGTCACACGGCTGGGAGGGCTCACTTGTCAGTACAACAGTAGCACCTGGAAGCCCTAACCAAGACCAGGGCCCATGGGGGTAGGTGATGTGTAACTAGTAAGAGATGAACTTACAATTTAATTAGGAGTCAGGTGACAAGGAAAACATGCCCAGAGACTGGAGGCACTACAGGTCAGTTTAAAAAACAGGAGTACTTGTGGCAACTTAGAGACTAACAAATATATTTGAGCATAAGCTTTCGTGGGCTACAGCTCACTCCATCGGATGCATGCAGTGGAAAATACAGTAGGAAGATAGATATCTCTACACACACACACCATGAAACAATGGGTGTTACCATACACACTATAACGAGAGTGATTTATTAAGGTGAGCTATTACCAGCAGGAGAGAGAAAAAATTTGCAGAGCTTTCCTCACCTGAGTGAAAGTGATAGGTTTGTCTCTGGAGATATAGTCTGCATATTTACAGGTAAACATCCCACAGTCACTTCCGTTCAGCTGCTGTGGAATTTCCTACAAGTGAGCAGTGGGAGAAGGTTGCAAATTAGTCCCTTCACCTCTCTTACGAGCTATGCAATGCATTATCTTCAGTACTGTGTATCAGCAGCATTTTAATGAGCCGCTTGTGTCCTCCGCTCCAGGAAAACAGCTTTAACACCTCCTCCCAAATCAGATAAACTACAGCTGCACCATGTTCCATTTGCTGGTAGGGAACATCCCTGTATTTCACCTGTCGAATCTTTAGAACGCACACACTTTCCAGGCCCAGGATGTCCTTACCCAAGTGTGTACTGTGGGACCCAGGCCCCAGTGGGGCTTTGAACCCTACTAGCACTGCTTACTAGAAGGAATACAGATTCCTCCACTCCTGAGTTAGTGCTTCCTGCAGGTGACAGTGGTGAGGAGGGAATTCCCATTCTGTACAATGAGAGCTACTAAAGGACAAGTTTTGCCTTTGATGATACATGAACAGCTCACTGATTGTAGTGGAAGTTGCATGTGGGGAGAATTTAGCTCTGGCCTTTAATTCCCTCCCCACAAGGTACTGGCGACAAATCAAAACTGTCCATGTCAGCTTGTTCTCCAGTGACCCAGGGCAAGACAACATCAACTATCCAGAGGAAGGACTAACGCGTGGGATCTATTATATGAATCACTATTGCCTGAGCACAAAGCAAAAGGAGCTATTCACCTGCAGCTGGAGTTCACAGCTCCACAGGCATCCTAAGAGTTCCACTGTACTGAATGTGCCAAAGCCCCTAGAAAGCTTTGAGAACTGGGAAAGAGCACTTCCAGCTCACAACAGGGCATGTTCCAGGTGAGGCTATGCCCCTCTCCCCTCCAGCACCTTTGATTTTTTTTCCCCTCCTTCCTCCAAACCCAATCTAGATGATGATAAAATGAAGGATGGAGGATCTCTATAGATAAAGCTATTTGGAGAACACAACTGAACAGACATTTATTTTAGAAGATTCTAGGTCAAGCATAGACAACAGCAATAATTTGAAACGTAGAAAGGAGAGTCTCTCAAACAGCACACAAAAAGTTACCTACCATAAAAAAAATTGTTTTTATTTGCACTACTACCCCAATATCTTAATATTGTCAAAAGTTCAAAGCCAGATTCACAGCTGCAGTTCAAGAAATACAGTGAGCACATGTACAAAAGATCAACTACTGTATATAGTTCCTGTACAGGAACTGTTGACATCTTTCATGCATCAGCATGCGCCTTAAAAGAATGAAGGTTAAGGCCATGTCTACATTTATAAGCTTACAGCTGTGCTGCGGTCAGAGTGGCCGTGTAGCCGCATTATGCCGATGGAAGAGATCTCTCCCATCGACATAATAAAACCAGCTAAACGAGAGGCGGTAGCTATGTCAGCAGGAGAGTGTCTCCCACCGACAGCGCTGTGCACACAGGGCTTATGCCAGCAAAACTTGTGTCACTCTGGAGAGGGTTCCCCCGCACCACACACACACACCCCCGTTGTGCTAGTGTTAACATGGCCTTCATCCTACTAAGGAATAATGATGAAGTTTGAGATGTTTTTCTTGGACACAGCACCAGGTTATTGGACCAAAGGAAGAAAGCTGGATGGCTGTACCAAGGACTCCAGTCCACTCCAGAGTGCCAGCATGTTTTTCGCATCTAAACTGAGTCAGGAAAGAAGCAGTGACAAGGCCAATCAAGTAAATAAAAGACACTGCTAAAGAGTCCATCAAAACATTGTTTCCGGTGTCCAGTTTGGGCTGTTGTATTATGGGCATTAGAGAAAGCCCACAAACAGCCATTCAAAACTTAGAATTGTTTCTCCTCAAGGCATTTGTGGTGGTGGGCTACAGTACATGGATCAGACTCAAACACTGTTCACATACATGTGATTTCATGCTGTAAAGTGTCCACTCCGAAGGCTCAATATCTAGATTCCTCTTGGTTTTGCTTTCTTCCTGCAGATATTGACTGTTCAACGAAACAAAAAAAAAAAGAGGAGGTATCAGACTTTTCTAACCACATGTTTTCATATTTCAGGCCAACAGTCTGTAAAGTTGCCTGACAAGGTCTTCACTAATTATGCACCAAAGACCTGAAGTACCAGGAAGGAGGATTATAGGATATAATCATACCATGCTGAAGGTAAACCCACATTTGCCTAGGAACTATTCACATTACTGAAGAGATTTTAGATCTGCAAAGGTAATGCTGCA
Source organism: Gopherus evgoodei (assembly GCF_007399415.2). Classification (NCBI taxonomy): domain Eukaryota; kingdom Metazoa; phylum Chordata; order Testudines; family Testudinidae; genus Gopherus; species Gopherus evgoodei. Next base: position 51,631,420 of record NC_044330.1, on the reverse strand, counting down.
GCCACGTTATATTGGATTGGGATCTCAGATGGGGCACTGCCAGAAAAAGTGAGGCACATGAGAGACTGGCAGTGATTCACAAGATCTCACAGACCCTTTCCTCAGAAGTCAATCTCCAGCAGAGGTGGGGAAGTACAGGGTGATTTTATGAAACATGAGTACTGGTGCAATAGAAGAGTCAGTGCTAAACAAACTACAGCATTCACTCAACACATTGAAAGGATTATTATTTACATAAAAATTAACTCCAGTGTCTCTAATAGAGCATATAAGAGGATTATGTGTGCAATGCAATTTGGTGGGTTACTTAAGAGCTGCAAAAAAAGGTATAAGAGCTAGAAAGTAGAGGGGTCTCTCATTGGTAATAGAGGATGTCAATATCCTCTAAGAAGGAGTTCTGGTCTTATGAAGTGTGTTGAGGTTAATGTTCTTAAAGAGGAACGGACTTTCTTTCTATTGGCATCAGAGCTTTAACAGGGCACTCAATGATGGTTCGTTCACAAGACATACTCAAACGTCTTCAGGAGGACAGAATATAATTAGCAGCTGAATAATGATAGAATTTGCACTTTACTGGCTGTGACTAGCCCAGGAAGAGATTCTTATCCCTTAAGGGTAAGTCCTGTGCTACATAAAGCAGGAAGGATTTTCCACACTCACGGGGAAAATGTGTATGTGTGAAATGCAATGATAGATTCACTAAAGCATCTACTTACAGCAAAATCTCACAGATACTGTGGCCTCTTTGTCCCATCGAGTCAAAGTATTTGATAGTCTTTCTTCTGACATCTATTACCTGTTATTGAAAGACAGGCATTGGTGCAACAGACTTAGCCAAAGACTCCATTCTGCCTACAGAGCAAGAACTAAAGCCTTTTCTAGGTTTTCCTTTCCCTTCCAATTCCAAGGATGGGCCAGTTTGACTCACCACTAATCCCCAGTGTACCCTCAGGTGAATGGGGACAAAGATGAGGTCTTGCTTGAAGAGATCCACACCTTTGGTCCATCTTTTTACTGCCTGGTAACCCCCAGAAATTAATTTGGGGTAGAAGAAAGTACTGAAAGCATGAAGCACTGGAAATCCCTTCTGCTTATTTCTCTCCACCAGAAGATTCATGTAGAAATTGATTACCTATATAATAGAGAGTATAATTTAGAGAATGAAGGAGACACTCATTTGTCTGTTAAAGTTAAGCTTTATCTGCTGGACTCTTGAAAATTTGCAGTCTGAAAAGACCACACTGACTTCAACTCAAGTTCTAAGACTCCTGAACTAACTTCCTTCCTTTGAGTCCTGCATTTAAACACACTTGTTATTTCACCCACTCCCCAAAGTCAAACCTGATCCCAAGTTGCTGCTAACTCTTGAAAGCAGCATAATACAAGGATAGAGATATTTTCAGGAGTACTGTTCCCTCTTAAAGGTCCAGCTTTCAGAAGCCTATGGATATTCCTATAGGAACTGAGGTATGGATCAGAAACTTAAGCCTGTCAACAGCTTAATGTCAGAGAAAGTTGTGGGCACATTTTAATATATATGCATGCAGAACACAAGCATTCCTACTGGATTAATTTTACCTCATCGTTGAGCCAGTGATGGTTCCTCAGTGTCTGGATATCCCCACGGGTGACCTTTAATTTAAAGGCACTGCTCAAGATCTCATCCTCCTGGCCATGGCCTAATGCATTAGTGATTTCTCTTTCCATGTCCTGAAATGAGCAATTCCACAATGTGACTTGTGAGAAAGTCCTGAACTAGGGTGTATGAGCAACTGGTGCATCACACTAAGTTGAAAAAAGTATTTAAGTGAAATCCAGTAGAGAATTAAGCCTGCTGAAGGAGGAAGGGCATGACCATACAGTGACACTGGGAGGCCAAGGATACCAGTGTTAGTTTCAGAGCAGAGGACTGTTAGCTTTGGTAGCTTTTTCTGTGAAGTTTGTACATTAAGCCTAAGGTACTACACACAGATGCCTGCCTTCATGCTATTTACTTGGATGGTTACACTTTTAAGCTATTTTAAATGGCGCTTCAGTCATTTTGATTTATCAGATTATCCCAGCACAGAACCATGGATATGTTTACACTGGCTCTGGTTTGGAAGTTCTGTCATTTTCTTACGGATTAAAAGGGACAATGAGAGTTTAAGAGGCTTGAGAGAATTCAGTAAACACTAAAATCAGTATTGCAAGCATTTCACAGTCAATCAATGCAGTTCAGTTAGAAGAGACAGGTATCATGCAGAAATAGAAAAATGCAAAACACGCACATCAGCAGACAGAGCACAGCTGAAGAAAGGACAATAAAAACAGTAGAGTTTCAAAGAGAAAGCCACCTGTCCTCCATGCAATATTGTGGCCCTTGTGATCCTCAGCAGTCAGCCAACCACCACTTGGTTTAACTGAAATGGGGAATGCTCTATCAGCCCAGCTCAAACTCATTTCTCACCTTTAGTTTACAAGAGTCTAGATTTGTTGTGTGCCAAAGGTCACCACAAGACTAACCTAATTCTCCCAGACACATCTGAGTGGGAAAGAAAGGGAACATTATAGTGGGCTGTATTGGAGGCTACACTGACATTTAGGAAGTCTATTTTGTATCTGATCATACACACTGCTAGAGCTGTCATGGATGCAAAGAGAGAAGTCTAAGTAATGTTTAGTTTCATTGCTGGTGGAAGATGGATTTTGATTTGTGGACCAAAAAATAAATAAATAAATTCTATTTTTGATTGAGCTGAACTAAAACAAGGAAAATGCCATTGTCTTCTGTTATAGCATCTACCAAGGTACGCATAGAAAGTAATCAGGCAGTTTATAAAGGAATGAGTAAAAGCATCCATTTGTTTTGCTAGCTCCCTGAAAATCCGATGTCAGTGGATTGGCAAGAATGGCCTGGTTCCAAGTGATTAGAAGGTACAACTAGCAGACAAAAATTTACTTTAGAAGAGGCACCTAGAATCCCTGATCCCTTTTGAACATGTTCAGTACATTAGCTAATATCAGATGCGCACACAAAAAGAACCTGCAAAAAAGCCCAAATGATTCCATCCATTTTAGTTCACCTCTCCAAACCAGAAAGCCAAAAAAGGCATGATACCTCTGTGAGCTCAGGAAGGCGCTCTGTACTCTTCTCTGGGCCTGGGCACTTCTGTTCTCTCACCACAAGTGCAGTTGGCCTTCTGGCTACAGCAGAGCTCCTACTGCCCAGACATAACCGAACTGACATCTCCTTTGACAGGTCAGCCTCCAGCCATCTCTGTTATACAAAAGGAAGCTCAATAGCATATAAACAGGAAGTTATGATTTGTTGCAGTGCATAGCATGACAGTCTTATTCAAATATCAAATGAAAGCACTCAGTACATATTCCCGACCATCAGATTCCACACTTAAATTAAAACACTCAATCTAGCTCTCATTCGGAGTCAGGCGAGGTATTGCTAGGATTGAGAACACTTCCATTAAATGTACCAATTTACAAATGCCTTAGACCATGGGCTCTCAAACTTCATGGCACCACAACTCCCTTCTGACAAAAAAAGAAAAAAAGTTACTATACGACCCCAACAGGGGGGACCACCTGATTCCTGCCACCTGGTGGGGGGGGAGAGGAGGAGAAGCCGAAGCCCAAGGGCTTCAGCCCCAGGCAGGGGGCCTGCAATCTCAGCCCTACCGCCCAAGGCTGAAGCCCCAGATAGTGGGGCTCAGGCTTTGGTCTCAGCCCCAGGCACCAGCAAGTCTAAGCCAGCCCTGGCTACCCCATTAAACAGGGTTGCGACCCACTTTGGGGTCCTGACCCACAGATTGAGAACCACTACTTTAGGCTAAAGTTGTTAGGATTTAGCATTGTTAACCCACTGCAGTTAAGTAGGTGAGAGGAAAGTGTTTCAGGCCACTTTCAGACTCAGGAAGACAATCACAGAAATGTATGAGTGGAAGGGATCTCAATAGGTCATTCTATTCCAGTCCCCTCCTCTGAAGCAGGAGTAAGTATCCATCTGACAGGTGTTCGTCTAACCAGTTCTTAAAAACCTCCAGTGATGGATATCACATTCTCCCTAGGTAAATTTGTTCTCGTGCTTAACTACCGTTACCTTAAAGTTCGGAAGTTTTTACTTCTTGTCCTGTCCTCAATGGATACAGAGGACCATTTATCACCTTCCTCTTTATAACAACCTTCTACATACTTGAAGAATATGTTCTTGTTATGTCTGCTCTTCTCCAGACTAAAACCAAATTTTTCAAATCTTTCCTTATAGATCAGGGGTCGGCAACCTATGGCATGCATGCCAATTTTTAACAGCACGCTGGAGCCTGCCAGGACTCCAACATGCCATTAAAAAATCCTGCCCAGCCCGGCCCGCTGTCCTCCACTCCCCCTGCAGGGGAAGGGAGCAGAAGCATAGCCGTGCACACGGGGTGGGCAAATGGCCCCTCTCCAGGCACAGCAAGCCATGGGGTCCGTGCTCCCGGGCCAAGCGCAGAAAGCTGCCAGCCCCTCCCCTGCCTTCTCCCCTCCCCTGGAGTCATGCCTCCGTGCGCAGCACTCTGTGGGTTGGGGCTGCGCACTCCCGCGGGGCAGCATTTGGCTCCGCGGGGAGGCAGACATGCTTCCTGCTCAACCGGAGCTCTGCCACCGCCGCACGCAGTGCTCTGAGGGCGGGGCTGTGCTCTCCCATGGGACAGCATGTCTGGCTCTGTGTGGAGCCTCATGGTAAGGGGTCCAGGGCTGGCGGGGTTGGATAAGGGGTGGAGGCAGTCAGGGAACAGAGGGGGTTGGATGGGGAGGGTGGGTGGTTAGGGGCGGGGGTCTCTGGAGAGGGCACTCCAGGAGCAGAGGGGGTTGGATGGAGCATGGGAGTCCCAGGGTCTGTTGGGGGCTGAGGGTGGATAGGGGTCAGGGCAGTCGGGGGACAAGGAGCTGGGGGGGGGGTTGGATGAGTTGGGAGTTCTGGGGGTCCTGTCAGGAGGCAGGGGTGTGGAGAGGGGTTGGGGCAGGCAGGGATCGGGTGGGGGGTTGGGAGTTCTGGGGGTCCTGTCAGGGAGCGGTTGGATGGGGCATGGGAGTCCCGGAGGTCTGGCTGGGGATGTGGATAAGGGTCAAGGCAGTCAGGGGACAGGTAGGGGGTAGGGTCTAGTTCAGGGACAAGGAACAGGGAGGCTTAGATAGGGGGCGGTGTCCTGGGGGGCAGGGGTTCCAGGAGGGGGTAGTCAGGAGACAAGGAGTGGGGAGGTTGGGAGTTCTTAAGGGGCAGTCACCCAGCCCTCTCCCCTGAGCCCTGACGCCCCCCCCACACACACACACAGCCCTCTGCCCTGAGCCCTGTACCTCCCTCATACACACCAAGCCCTGTGCTTGACTCCATCTCCTCCCACCCCCCAAACAACTCTAGCCCTGACACCTGCGCACACCCGCCCCCCCACATACCCAGCCCTCTGCTCCCAGCCACCGGCCCCGCACAGCCTGCTGCTGGTCTTGGGTTCTGGCTGCTGGACCCTTGCCAGCCGGGGTCCCAGCTGCAGGCCTCGCTCAGCCCGCTGCCAGCTTAGGTGAACAGAACCCCAGACCAGCAGCGGGCTCAGCAGGCCGGCAGCATAAGATCAACATTTCAATTTCATTTTAAATGAAGCTTCTTCAACATTTTGAAAACTTGTTTATTTTACAATACAACACTAGTTTAGTTATATAATATACAGACTGAGACCTTCTAAAAAATATTAAAATGTATTACCGGCATGCAAAACCTTAAATTAGAGTGAATAAATGAAGACTCGGCACACCACTTCTGAAAGGTTGCTTACCCCTGTTATAGATCATGTTTTCTAGACCTTTAAATCATTTTTGTTGCTCACCTCTGAAGTTTCCACATTTCCCAAAGCTTAGTACCAGAACTGGACACAGTACTCTGAGGCCTCATCAGTGAGGAGTACAGAAGAATTACTTAGGTCTTGCTTACAGCACTCCTGATAATATATTTCAGAATAATTGGGTGGTTTTTTTCACAAAAGTATTATGTAGTTGACTTAATTTGTGATCCCCCAGTACTCTCAAAGCCTTTTCTGCAGTACTTCTTCCTAGGCAGTCGTTTTCCATTTTGTATTTGTGCAACTGATTATTCTTTCCTAAGCACAGTACTGTGCATTTGTCCCAATTCAATTTCATCCTATTTCAGACCATTTCTCTAGTTTGCCAAGATCATTTTGAATTCTAATCCTGTCCTTCAGAGTACTTCCAACCCCTCCCAACTTAGTATTGTCTGCAAATTTTATTAAAAAAGTATACTCTCCCTGCAATTATCCTAATCATTTATGAAGATATTGAACAGAACTGGACCCAGGATAGATCCCGGCAAGACCTCACTCAATATGTCCTTCCAGCTTGACTGTGAGCCATTGGTAACTACTCAAAGTACAGTTTTTCAACCAGTTGGCACCCACCTTTAGAAGATTAATCTAGGCTATATTTCTCTAGTTTGTTTATGAGAAGGTCATATGAGACTATCGGAAGTCTACTGAAGTGGAGATCTATAGCATCAGTTTATGTTCGGGAGGTTCTTTGCCACTTTAAAGGGTCACAAAGTTGGTTTGGTTTTTTGGTTTTATTTGATAATAAAGACAGTTTTGTATCCAAGCTTGGTACTTCTCTCTGTTTTAGACCGTGTATGTTTTCCTGATATCCCAGCTTAGCCTATTTAAAAAAATAGATTTTAGACACACTCATCTTCCCACCTGTGCAGCAAGCGAAATACAGGTGAACATAAACAACTATGTATAAAGCAGAGTGGTGCTGTATTTCTAGTTTAAAAAATCAAAATTAAAATGTAGTTAAAAAATGCAGCAACCCTGAAAGAACCTTAGTATTAGGGGAAAAAAAAGGTTTACCTGGTTTACAAACTGGAAATTTAACTGTGGCACCAAGCCAAATCTCAGAGACAAGAATCGGGGGGGGGGGAGGAGATGCAAGCACAGCAAAATCTATTCAGAAAGGACTGATGATGCAATAGTGTATCCTACAGTGATGTGGATACATTCCAATAAATGCTACATGTTTGAGGGTTTGCCCATCAACTTCCAAGATGGACAGAAGAGAAATTGAGCAGATGCAGCATACTGACCAGAGCCCAGAATCACAAGGGGTCTTCCACCATCACTATATTCTGTAAGTCTCAAAGACCGCACTCCCACAAAAGCCATATGCCACTGGGTTAAGCACATTATTCAATGATATGTGCAAGTATGGAAATGCACAGTTAGGGTTGAACGTACAGTTTAGTTACAGGACATCACATTTTTCAAAAGAGGAAAAAAGCTGGAGCTTCCAAACTTACCCCTTCATTTTTCTGCCCAACTGTCATTTCAGGCTCTTGTGAATTTTCTGCTGAAGTCCAAGATCTTAGAGACAAAAACAGGCAGAGTTTCACAACTAGGGATATTTACTTAGGAAGTTACCTGTGGGGTAATGAGTCAGGGGTGTGCGGGGAGGGTTAGGAAAGGCTCTCTGTGGGGTTGGAATCTGGCCAACATGCAAGAACAACAAGAGTTCTTTGGAATCAATACTTTGAGGGAATGAAGGTGGGGAAAAGAAGAAAGGCAAAGGGAAGGAAAAGCTGGAAACACCCACCAAAAGTAGAGGACTGGGGCTAGTACCAAAGCATGGCTAAAATAAGGATACAAGATGTAGCTTAAAGTTAAGATATAATGCATGACAATCATGAATTGAAAAGTCTTTTGTAATATAAATGAAAAACACTCCTCACAAAAAGAAAGCACTCGTTTACCTGAAGGGTATGCATCAAGATACAGTTAGGCCAACCTAGTTACAAGTCTAAAAATTTCACTCCCTATATGACAGAGTTAGGTCGATCTTAACCTCACTGTAGATCCAGCTAGGCTGATGGAAGAATGCTTCTGTCGAGCTAGCACTGTCTCCTGGAGAGGTGGATTACCTACATTGACAGAAGGAGGTTTTTCTGTCAAAGTAGGAAGCATCTACAATACGGTAAATCATACTTGTGCCACTGTAGTGCAGACATGGCCTTAAAGTGGGTGAATAGAATAAGTTTACTTGACTCTTATAGGATTGCTAGGGAAGCTGCTACCCTTACTGAAAAAGGCTTACCCTTGAAAACTATGCAGCATCTCAAGTGCAGCATGTTACTGTGCAAGGAATTATACACCGACAGGTTTTACTTTTATCAGTATAAATGCTCCAAAATGAAAAAGTTCTTGCATCTCTTTTTGATCCAAGTCTCCTTTTTAAAAAGGGACCCATATATAAAAGACGACTTGTACAGTGGGTTTAGGATCTAATACATTAGAAGATAAATTCAATCTAGAGTGAGAAGATTGTCGATATCCAGGTTAGGCACCCCAGATGTTTTATAGAAGTACAGCTTTGTACTTTTGTAGCACAATGCATACAAACAGAAGGCTTTTCTATTCAAACAGCCACTCAGATTCATAGACTTTGGATGATCAAGATGGTCCCTTCTGGCCTTAGTCTGACCTCCTGCATATTGCAGGCCACAGAATCTCACCCATCTACTCCTGCAATATGCCCAGAGCCTCTTGCTGAATTACTGAAGTCCTCAAATCATGATTTAAAGACTGCAAGTTACAGAGAATTCGTCATTTACTCAAGTTTAAACCAGCAGGAGAACCCTCACTCTAGAAGAAGGCAACCCCCTACCCCCAAGGTTTCTGCTAACCTGACCTGGGGAAAAATTTCTTCCTGACCTCAGATACGGGAATTAGTTAGACCCCAAGCACGTGGGTGAGACCCACCAGTCAGACACCTGAGCAAGAATTCTCTGTAGTAATCCAGAGCTGTTCTCATCTAGTGTCTCATCTCTGGCTACTGAAGATATATGCTACTAGCAGTCACAGATGAGTCACATGCCATTGTAGGGAGTCCCATCGTACCATCCCCTGCATAAGCTTATCAAGCTCAGTCCTGAAACCAGTTAGGTATTAGTGTCCCCACTTCTCTCCTTGGAAGGCTGTTCCAGAACTTCACTTCTCTGATGGTGAGAAACTTTTGTCTAATTTCAAGCATAATCTTGTCGATAACCAGTTTATATCCATTTGTTCTTGTACCAACATTGGCCCTTAAATAACTCCTCTCCTTCCCTGGTATTTATCCCTTGGATGTATTTTAAGAGAGCAATCATATCTCCTCTCAGTTTTCTTTTGATTAAACAAGCAAAGCTCCTTAAGTCTCCTCTAATAAGGTACGTTCTGCATTCTTCTGATCATCCTGGCAGCCCTTCTCTGCACCCGATACAGTTTGAATTATCTTTTTTTAAAAAAGGGAGACTAAAGTTGCACATAGTATTCCAGATGGAGGTCTCACCAGTGCCTTGTATAACAGTAATAATACTTCCCTCTCTCTCTGTTGGAAATACCTTACCTTGTGAAAATGCAGAACTACTAACTTTGGTATGTAATCTGCCACTTAAAATCATATTCTGTACCAGATGACTGAAGGATGGCTATTACTATGCCAATTTTTTTTAAAAGTTTCCAGAGGTGATCCCTGGCAATTACAGGCCAATAAGCCTAACTTCAGTACCAGACAAACTGGTTGAAACTATAGTAAAGAACAGAATTATCAGACACGCAGATGAACAGAATGTGTTGGGGAAGAGTCAACATGGCTTTGTAAAGGGAAATCATGCCTCACCGATCTACTAGAATTCTTTGAGGTGGTCAAACAAACAAGTGGAAAACAGTGATCCAGTGTATATAATGTACTTGGAATTTCAGAAGGCTTTTGACAAGGTCCTCACCGAAGTTCTCAAGCAAAGTAAGCAGTCATAGGAAAAGAGGGAAGATCCTCTCATAGATCAGTAACTGGATAAAGGACAGAAAACAAAGGGCAGGAATAAATGGTCAATTTTCACAGTGGAGAGAGGTAAATAGTGGGGCTCCTCAGTGATTTGTAGTGGGACCAGCGCTGTTCAACATATTCACAAATAATCTGGAAAAGGGGGAAAATAGCGAATGTCTATCGAGTCATTTTGTAAAGTCCAAAGCAGACCATGACGAGTTACAAAAGGATCGCACAGAACTGGGTGACTGGGCAACAAAACAGCAGGTGACATTCAAATGTCAAATGCTAAGTAACACACATTGGAAAACAATCCCAACTACATGTATGAAACGGTCTAAATTAGCTGTTACTACTCAAAAAAAGAGTTGAGTCATTGCGGATAGATCTCTGAAAACATCTGCTCAATGTGCAGTAGCAGTCAAAAAAGTTAACAATGTTATGAACCATTAGAAAAAGAATAAGTATTTTCTGTCTATCATAATGCCTTTATGAAAATCCATGGTACACTCACATCTTGAATACTGCGTGCAGATCTGGCTGTCCCATCTCAAAAAAGATATAGATTAGAACTGGAAAAGATTTCAGAGAAGAGCTACAAAAATATTTAGGAATATGGAAGACCTTCCATATGAGGAGAGATTAAAAAACAGTGACCACCTTTCCAAGCTGAAAAGTCCCAAAGAGGAGATATGATGGAGGTCTATAAAATCTCGACTGGTATGAAGAAAGTGAATAAGGAAATGTTAGTTATCCCTTTACATAACAACAAGAACTAGGGGGTCATCCAGTGAAATTAATAGGCAGCAGGTTTAAAACAAACAGAAGTACTTCTTTACACAATGCACAGTCAACCTGCGGAACTTGTTGCCAGGAGATGTTGTGAAGGCCAAAACTATAACAGGGTTCAAAAAAGAACTAGATAAGTTCCTGGAGGATAGGGTTATCAATAGCTATTAGCCAGGATGGTCAGGGAAGCAACACCATACTCTGAGCATCCCCAGCTTTTCTTTGCTAGGAGTGGACACGACAGGGAATGGATCACACAAGGTTTTTCGCCTTCCTCTGCAGCATGGGGCACAGGTCACTTGCTGGAGGATTCTCTGTAGCTTGATGTCTTCAAACCACAATTTGAGGACTTCAATAACTCAGACATAGGTTAGGGGTTTGTTATACAAGTGGATAGGTGAGATTGTATGGCCTGCGTTGTGCAGGTCAGACTAGATCATCATAATGGTCTCTTCTGACCGTAAAATCCATAAGTCTAAATGATTGCCTGTTCTATTCATTTCTTCTGACAGTGGCTAATGCCACATGCTTCAAAAGACAGAATATTGGGCTAGATGGACCACTGGTCTGATCCAGTATGGCAGTTCTTATCTTCAGCCACAAGTGATAGGATGTTTTTCCTCTTTTATAAATTTCCTGCATGAGTTCATTGAAGAGCATAGATTTGTTTGGTTTTGTCCACATTGTTATTGGGGCATTTAATGAGGTATACCACATTACGATAGGTCTGTGTAGGATCCAAGGTGCATTGTGAGAGGTGTTCATCATTGCAGCAGTGGAGATGTCTGCAGGTTTTGCGTCTGTTTCTGTCAAGGTCTGGTGTTGCCCTGGTGGCCAGGGTGTGTTGGTCTGTGGGGAGCTTGCTTCTGATTATGAGCGTGGAGAAGCTGAGGGTTGTTTGAAGACCAGAAGTGAGGGTTCAGAAAAGACCTTTCAGGATGTGCTTCCTACTGAATCTGGGTTGTTTTTGGAGGATCTCCTATATTGGTTCTAACGCGGGGCGGTAGGTGACTACTAGGGGTCTGTGGTCAGAGGAGGTTTTATATCTGTATTGAAGAAGGTTCAGAATAAACTGGTGTCCAGTTTCACAATGCAATCTACTTCTCTCCTGAATGTCCTTGTTTGATGAAGGTGATTTTGATTTTGTTAAGGTGTATATCCCAGTCTCTCCTCAGAGCATATTCTGTGGTATCTGAGCACATAGCTGTAGGTAAACAGATTTCTGGGTGTGTTTAGGGTGGCTACCAGATCTATGAAGGTGAAGGTGGTGATCTGTGTATTTCTTACATATGGTTGTCTGTAAGGTTCCATTGTTGAAGCCGATTGTGGTGTTCAAGAAGTTGATATTAGTGTGGAAGCACTCCAGAAAGAGTTTAATGGACAGGTGGTGGATGCTGAAGTTGGTGGAAATCACACATGAAAATTATAAACTACAAAAATAACCTATCACCTGTGAGTGAACATTTTTCACAAAGCAATCACTCTATATCTGACCTAGTAGTCTTCATCCTCAAAAGAAGCCTGTGCATAACACTTACAAAAAGACAAGCTTGGGGGCTTAAATTCATAATTCTGCAAGACACTAAAAATCATGGACTGAACTGACACTGGATTTACAGCTTATTACAACAACCTGTAACCCACTAGCCCCCGCACCCCCCGTCCTATGATTGCAGAGGTGTTAATGGGCCACTCTACCTTATGCTAAACAATCTGTTCCATCCTCCATTACAGCCAAATGTAAGTACCACCTTTCGCAGACTTAAAGAACTTTGTGCTACTCGAACACTTGTGTCTCTCACTAGCAGAAGTTGATCCAATAAAAGATATTACCTCACCCACCTTGTCTTTCTAATATTATGCAATAGGATTTCTGTAGACCAGAGTGGGAACAAGCGAGTTGACACTTCCTCCTCCCAAACAGCTAATTGCATACATTTCTAACTCTACTCACACAAGGAGTGATAGAGGAGACATTCCGTCCCCAGTGCTATAAGCCTTGACTGCTGGCTGGGCACTGCTTTCGTCGCTTTCTAGAGCTACAGCTATCCCTTACCCTGTTATCCAAATGCCCTGCTTTAATTCCCCTCCCTCCAGGATTCTATGATGTGCTTGTGTGTTGTCAATATGATAGTGCGACACATCCTGCATGAGATGCCCATTACATAGCTATGTTCCATAATTTACCAAGCCCCTCCAAAGAGGGAGCAGCATCTGCAGGTGATGCACATGAATTTTTATCCCCCCCAGATACGAACATAAAAATACCAGAGGGTGGAAGCCGAACATGGAGGAATGTAATTAGGAGAGATTTTGTACCTGCCCACATCACTTCTCCGAGACCAGAGCGGGCCCCGAGTTTCAGCACCTCTGATACCTGCATAGAAGGAGAAGAAAGTATGAATTGAAAACAAAAAGTCAACTAATTAGGTTCAAAACTGTAGATTTGCCGGTTATACTGTACATGACTTTTTGATTAGCCAATCACTAACACGAAGTTGCAGAGCTAACAGATAAGCTCGTTGAAGATCATATCCAGAGAAATGGAGGTTTCTCACTGTAACTGAAGGTTCTTCGAGATGTGGAATGCAGATAGGGACCACACGTGGGTATGCATACACTAAAGTCCAGAAATTCTTCTAGCTGATGTCTGTAGCTCCCCCTCGTGGTCCTGACCAAGGGCATGAAAGGAAATGTGGGTCCACACCTCTCCAGTTTCTCCTCTTACAACAGTCCAATCAAATCCAAAGTTGAGATGATGGAGAATAGGTGGTGGAATACGGATAGAGACCACACATCTCAAAGAGTCTCCAGTTAAAGTAAGCAACCTCCATTTCTTAGAATGCTGGTCCCTACGTATATTCCACACATGGGTGACTAGTTAGCAGTGTTCAGACTAGAGAAGGGTGCAAAGAAGGCGGCAGCAGAAATGCCTGTTGTATTGCCACTCCTACAGCTGCACCTGCAGATACTTCTTGGGCTAGAGAGTAGCGGGTCATGAACGTGTGAACAGAACTCTAAGTTGCTGCCCCGCAAGAGGCCTGCAGCAGAATGTCTGAGGGATGCTGCGGAGGCAGCTTGTGCTCATGTGGAATGAGCTGTAATGCCCCAGGAACAGGATTTTTCTTTTCTATTCTGTAGCATTCTAAGATGCATCTCAAAACCAACTTTAGAAATCCTCCGAGAGGATATGGCTTGCCATAGCACAGAGACCGCGTGGGTAATGAAGTGTCAGATTTTCTAATGGGTTTGGTTCTTTGCAGGAAGAATGCCAGGGTGCACCTGATATCAAGGGACTGAAGTCTCTTGTATTCAAAATAAGCGAGGGGTTTCAGGAAAAATACAAGTAAGCGTCTTGTCTGCTTTATGTGGAACCCAAACAATCTTGATATGGGAGGGCTGAAAAGTCCTCACCAGGAGAGGGAGGTGAGAACTCTGGCAGGAACAGTCATTTGGAGTCAATGCAGTGCCAATTTGGCTGCTAAATCTAGTGGAGACAAATTTTCAGACACAAATGGAGTCTGGTGAATAGCATCACATAGGTACATGCAATCACGTGGCCCAACAGTGACACACACTGGTGCCCCATACTTCATTGTTTACGAATGATGTAGGAAATCAGGTTGTTCATCATGCAAAATCCATCTGCAGGCAGAAATGCTCTCGCAGAGATGGAGTTCATCTGTGCTCCTATAAAACTTATTGTCCCTGTGAGTGACAAAACAGACTTTTCTTCATTTATACAAAATGCCTAAGGTAGCAAAAAATTACTGAAGAGATGCGGTCACTGACATGACTTCTTTACAAGATCGGCCTACCAGGTATGGGAACACCATGTAGCACTGGTGCCTCACCTGGGCTACTACCTCAAAGAAAACTTTTGTGAATACTCTAGGTGCTGTAGTGAGTCCAACGGGGAGGACCCAAAACTGATAGTGTTCCTCTCCCACCAGGAAACACAGGAACTTCTTGTGGGATGGGTGAACATCCAAATGGAAATATAGGTCCTTCATGACAAGGAGTCACAAACCACATCCCTTGCTGATAAAGACGTTGAGTTGTTGAAGGTCCAGGATGGGTCTTCACCCTCCATCTTTTTTGAGGGGAGGCCGGGGGGGAGGGAGGGAGAGAATTAGGAAATATGGGGAGTAGAACTCTCTCTCTAGGTACTGAGGCAGGAATCAATTAGTGAGTGGGTCCCAGAATGACAACTGGAAAGGGGGTTTGTGAGCAAAGGAGGAGAGAAACTGTATGGAGTATCTCTGATGGATAATCTCCAGGACCCAACTGCTAGTACTAATCTTGTTCCATTGTGTTGAAGAGGTCCTCAAAGTGCTTTTTCAACCTCTCGACGATCTCCTCAGTGGAGGTCAGCGTTTCACCACCCTTACTGAGTACAGCCTGGGCAACATCCCACCAATCCTTCCTAAAGCAATAATTTTAATTGGCCCACCCAACATAGTACAAGGGCCTTAAAGTTAAGCATTATGTCTTTCAACTTGTTAGACAAGCTGTTCTGCACAGGAAGATAGATAAACAGAAGTAACAACTTTTATAGTAATAGCAAACAAACAGAGGTGTAACAACTTTTGACATGTATTTATATATGACATGATAGGACTATTAAAGGCTAATGTACTGCATATAGACAAGTCTGATATAATTAAACTTAATACATGCAGAAAAGCACAGTTAAGGTATCGGTCTCAACCTCTGCAATTTCACTACTGCAAACTTAACTCTGCATTCATTTAAAAGACTCATTGAGGAGAATAAGCCCACCTTGATTATGTCTATCTGCACGTAATGCAATATATGTATGTGATACATACACACACTCACCATTCCTTAGTGTAACAAATGGAGGCACTCTCACTCCATATTTTTCTTCCATGTGGCCACCAGTCTTCACTGGCTCCTTGAGGCAACCTTGAGAACTTTGGTACAGATTTAGGAAAAAAAAAGTGTCAGAATTTCTTTCAAAGGAGCCCATACATATCCTATTTGTCAGTCACCACTGTATGGAATCCTCTAAAGGAATGGATTATAGCTCCTACACAACCATGTGGTACAGAATGCTAGAAGTGATCACTGTTAAAAGCAAGAGAATTTGGTAAACCAGAATGGGCCAGCTGATGCATTAATGGAAATATTCCAGCTCCAGCAGTGCTTACACACACACACACAGGAAAAAAGGAACTAGTCAATTGCGCAACGTTTACATCCTGATGCATAATTACTTTTCACTATGCCAAGAGTGAATGTCCATTCTAATAAAAAAAGGGGGGAGGGGGCGGCACACAGACTTCGATTCTGAGAGCAAATTCCACAGGCTTTTTACATAGTATGTGAAATAGTATCTCTTTTAAACAGGCTTAGTATTATTTTATTGAGTAGCCATTCTGTTTCCTTTTGTATGACAAGATGTTTTCATCATGCCCTGTTCCCCCACCAGTGTAGACAATGTCTGCGCAGCAAGCACTGCAGCTGTGACATTGTAGCAGTTTAAGTGCAGACATACCCTAAGCTAAAGGTCTCATAAAAAAAGGAGAGACACTTCTGACCATCTTCAGTGGCCTGCTCACTTGGTGAAGTTAAAGGTCCAGAGAACAGGAATTAAGTATTCCATTATATCATTTGAAATACTGTTTTCTGCATCGTTTAAATATATCAAAATTAATCAAACATTTATTTTCTTTTAATTTGCAGTTGTCTGTACAATATACATATTAATTTCTCCAATACCAAAAGAAGGAAGTCTGGATTTGTTACTGTGATCTTAGAGAAGCCCGAGTTCTAGAGCATTAAGGTACTCCGTGAGTTTTTACTAATTTGTTAAAGTAGTACCACACCCTAGTGTAGATGCAGGTATAAGGGTATAAAGTGTACTTAAACAGATATAGTTAATTTTCCCTCTCATAAGAAAAAGCAGCTATACTGGTCTAAGCACAAACTAACCTTTATAAATGTGTCCACACTAGGATATGCACCACCTTCACTTAACTATACTGGTATAAAACAAAACCCAAAGAATTCAGAAGAAGTGTACAAAAGGTGAAGAATCACAAATTGCTGTCGGTGTGTCTCCTCCTCCTACCTCTTTTCTGCTTCCTGTGTTGTATCTGCACTAAGAAACTTCCTCCTCCTGTTTTATACTAATATAATAGCTTGTGTTTAGACAAACCCTTAGCTCACAGACAGCCTCAGCATCCAAGAAGAACAGATAGACAAAACTTGAATTTCTGTTCAGAAAAGGAACTTCTCTTTAAAGACCTCTCAAGGTCTTCATACAACACAGAGGCATGGACAAGTTTTCCTGCCTTTGCAGCTCACCTTCAAGAACTTCAGGTCTGTATGCATGATTGCCATGGTCTTTCAGCCTTACCACAGATTGAAAAATTATTGCAAAAACTATAAAGTGACAATTTCTTATGAAGTCAGAAGAGATCACGTATTCATTAATCTATAGTTAGGCCTCAGAACAGGCTGTGTTAAGGCCAAAAATTAGCTCCTTCACAGCCTATGTCCATTCCACATCAGCAGCATAAGATTCGTAAAAAATATTCAATGGAAGGGAAAATAAGTCCCGAAATCCTATAACACTGTGGTATAGCACTTTACAGGATTTCATAGTAGAAATTATATCACTGGAAACACTTGTGCCCAAAAAGGAGCAGGAAGTTTCCTAGTGCAGATACAACATAGGAAGCAGAAAAAAGGTAGGAGGAGGAGAAAGACACTCACAGCAATTTGTGATTCTTCACCTTTTCTACACTTCAGCTGAATATTTTGGGCTGGTCTTTTATTTAAAAAAAAAAAAAAGAAGAAGGCCACAGATAAAACTTTAGTATCCACAACTGCATGCATTTCAAAAGGTTTAAAGGTCTGTTCCAAAGCATCTGTCCTGGATCACATCAACAGAACTTTGTTGATTGCAACAAACTTATCAAATGTTTCCAACAACAACAACAACCAGAGTGCCCATTAAAAGAGTGACCTGATGTCCTTCCTTGCCTCGCAAAAGAAGTCACTCTTACTAGTAAAAAGGCTGGAATATAACGTGAAATTACTTGCAGTGGTTTGTAGCTATGGGAGTGGAGTAGTTTCTAGGATATTTTTCCTTTACTAGTTCCAACAGCAGTTTGTACTTTTCTCTCTCTTCTCTTTGTACACCCTGAGAGGAAAAAAAGCCACATTAAAACCACTATCACGAAAAAGTGAAGTCTGTAATTTAATGCATACTACACAGTTGTTACAGCGCATGAAGTTTATCGTTAGCCCTATTTAAGCAGGAACTACATGACCAAAGCTGCTGTTAAGTTGAAAATGGGCTCATGCTCACTATAGCAAGGAGTATAATTTTCATCCTTATCACATTTACATGCAGGTAAGTCAATGATAAACATATATACACCCTCATTACCATTTCCAGTTGTGGAACTGCCATGTTCACTGAAGTTGAGAGAAAGCGGAATCCACTTTTGGTGAGCTCTCACCCCAAAGATGCTATGAAAAGTGATGTTTAATGCCAGAAGGGACCATCAGATCATCTAGTCTGACCTCTCATACATCACAGGCCATTACGTTTTACCCAGTTACCCCTGCATTGAGCCCAACAACTTGTTTGGCAAAAGCATCTTCCAGAAAGGCATTCAGACTGGATCTGAAGACATTAAGAGATGGAGAATCCCCAACTTTCCATGGTGGTTTGTTCCCACAGTTAATTGCCCTGACTTAAAATGTTTCTGAATTAGTTCTAATTTGACTTTGTTTGGCTTCGTTTTCCGGCCATTGGCTCGTGTTATGCTTTTCTCCACTGAAGAGCCTTTTAGTACCTAGTGTTTTCCCCCATAAAGATACTTCTACTCTGAAATCACCTCATCATCATGTTTTTGATCAGCCATATAGATGGAGCTTTAAGTCTCACTGCAAGGCATTTTCTCAGCTCAGGACTATGCTTCAAAAACCATTTTCACTGTATCCAATTTCACATCTTGCCATCTCAATACTCAGAGGTCTCCCCATTATATAAACTCAGAAGTGACAAAAATGAATTGACCCTATTTCAAAAGCTGTCTTTATCTGGACTCACCTCTTCCACAGTACAGTGAGGCCTCCTCACCAGCTTGCCAGCATCTGAAGTGGTGGCTCCTGCCATGTTCTCCTGACCAGGCAATCCCCGTGAAAAAGAACCTTCTGGAATGGATTTGGTATGGTGTTTGCTACTCATCCTTGTGTTGCAGAGGTTTCTGTTAAGAAGAGCTATTACACTATTAACCACTAAAACCTAAACCTTCTTGAGTCAAATTACATCTCAATATTTTTGAAAATACATACATTGCTGAGGGCAGAGACTTAAGCCTCATAAGGATGTATGGATGTTCTGAATGCCTTTCAGTCAGGTGGAAAAATCAGGGCAAACCACCACTTGATAGAGAAATCCAAGAAATCTCTCTTACAATGACTAAGAGATGCACACTGACTAGACTGTTTACAACATACCATTTTAAGCTCTATTACATGCACACACTTCAGGCTAAAAGAGGTGCTCCAGGAACTGCAAGCTCTGCCAGATTATGTTTTCTCCTTTGCCATGCCTCCCCCCAAAACAGTGCTTCCTACTTCTTCAGATGGCCCTGTATCTTTAATTTTCTCATATGCTTCTTTCATTAAACCCTATTACAGTATGACTGAAAACAACTACCCAAAGCCATGTTCCAATATGCCACTGAGGTATTTTGGGTGATAGAGTTACAAGTATGCCATACAGCTGACACCTCACAGAAGAGAGCTCTAGTCACATAATTGGTGGAGTCTCCACCCGCACCCCATGTTCACAATAGCTGCCTTAGGAATTTTCCTCTTTACCATTAAAGGTTTTCATGCTGATACCCTGCTCCCCTCCGCTTTCTGGGGAACGTTTCGGTTTAAAAACTAGGAGCACTAAGCCAGCTCACAGTTTAAACTTCCTATTGCAAACCATCTTAAAAGCAGCACAACTTCCTCTTTAGCACTAAATACTATGACCAGACTGCAGCTCATGCAGCTGAAAGAGCTGAGAGCCACTAGCTGAGACAAGCCCATCGTAGTCAAAATCCTGAACCAATTCAGAAGACTCTCTGTCCATTTGAGCATGGATATCATCAGCTTCAGTACTGGCGTGAGGCCTACTCCCATGGTAACAACTCCTCCCAGGGACACTATAGTGTAACACAGGGATCAGTACCGTAGAACTAGCATCATCTTATATAGGAGTGCAGCAAGGACACTATTCAACCTCGTTTTGGGGTGGGAGGCAAACAGCAGTATTACACAGTATCCTGGCCCATTTCCTTCCAATTATTGCCATCTCTAAAACCTTGGAGAAAACGGCATCAAGAGTGTTCCAGTAGTGTCATCTAAACAGATGACCTCATGCAAAAACCAGGTGACTCCCATCCTTTATTATATCTTGGATAATTTACACCAAGTTTCCCAATTTTCTTGTAATTAAAACCTCTCTCCAACAAGATACTATTCCACACTCCGGCAAATTCCATGCACTCTTCTCCCAAAACTCCGACATTTTTGTTCCCTGAAAGCCTCCAATCTTTTGTCCCCACACATCCCTTTTTTATTTGCCCCTTCAAAGTTCTCCCATTTCTTTGTCCCCAAGAGCTCAAGAACTAACAAATCATAACTCCCCCCGCTTCACACTTCCAGATCCCACTTCTCCACCCAGCCACCTCTGGCCTTGGCAAGGTTCCCACAGACCTCTTTGCTCTGCCTCCCCAGCTCTTCCCCAGGCTCTCTCTCACCAGCCCTAGGTCTATTTTTTGTGTGCAATTTCCCTCCCACCTGAAGAGTCTGATGTACATTTTTCCTCCTAAAGATGAACTCACTGCTGACAAGCCAGCTTCACAGATTCCTTTACATACTTATTACCCAAACCTTTCCTTTTGGACTAGTTTTATTACTTCTTAGCGTCGAGCTGTACAAGTTTAACAGTTTAATACATTGATAGGAGACAATAGTGCAGTTCAGCGGAGTGCCCGGTAATACTCCACATTTGGAAAGAGCCAAGCACTACTATATATAAACGGATTAAAAATTTTGGGGTGACGGGAGGATAAGACAGCCACAAGAATTTTACCTCAGGCAAGGCACAGTCCTGCAAGAAATAGGTACTGTCTCTTTACTGGGACAAACGCTAGCGCCACAAGATATTTTCTGATCTATGAAAAAAAGTACCAGAAATTAGTAATTGTGAGAGGGGAGTGATAGAGTCTTAGAAGTTTGTATTTACAAAAGCCTCACGAAAAACAAGTGAATTTTAGTTTAATGTGTTAAGCCACCATGTAAACTTACTTAAAAGATTTTAAGTATCACACTAGGACATTGTCTGTCTTTTTCAGCAGCCACTTCAACAAAAGAAGTCACTTGTCTGACTAGAAACTGCTCCATTAGACTAGTGCTTTTCTATTTCAAGTTCATCATATATTACATAAGACTGCTTAGGAAGTTTTCCAGGCACACTTTACACTAATGGCACAGCCATCAGGAATGATTCACATCATAAGAGAAGGCTGTAACACTTAATGCTGAAATGGCTGCAACAATAATATCTGGACGTCAGCGGCAATGGAAGGAAGCAGGAAAGAAAGCAAGAGTTCATCCTCTAGATTTTAGAGGTACTGCTCTTACCAATTCAGAATTATAAAGCACTTTAAAAGTCTTACACAAGAGGCATCTTACAAGTGGAAAGTATTAATGCTGCTGTATACCATGTGCTTGGCATTTTAGTAGATGGGGGGAGGGAGGGGAAGAGGAAGGAAGAAAAAGCGGTGGCTTTGTCAGTCTTACCCAGTTGTAGCATTTCTATTCCAGGTGCAGAGTCTGTCAGTCTGTCAGTCGAAGAATCAGAAGAATTTGAAAAAGTCTTAAAAAGAACAAGGAACCATTTAAATGCAATTTGGATGTGGATCAAAGCAATCTCACAGGCTACTCACTCTAATTAAAATTGAACCAGGCTATTCATCCAGTGACCCAGACTGACTGGTTTGGATCTTGGCAGAACATAGGTCTCTGTAGTTTCTACAAACTGTCTTTTTTTAAAAAAAAAAAACACCTTTAGATCCCACAGAGACCACATGTGCACCTTTTAAAAAATCTCACTTAATGGAGTTTTTGCTCCAAACTCCATTGACTTTACACTCATCCCCTGAGGTACTACTACATAAGAAATAATCTTGAATAAAGGTTTTCTAATCCTTGAAAGACTTAGAATTACAGCAAGAGAACAATCTTTACAGTAGTCTTCACATAAAATTAAAGAACTGAGTTCTATCCTTTAATTCCTCTCAATTGTCTCCAAGACAACAACATCTTCCTAAAACCAGCAGCTTGTTCCTTGAAAACAAAACTGTTTGTGTAAACTAGCAAATTTACATGCTATTTAGAAGACAGACTAGAACATTCTAAGTCTCTTTGGATTGCCCTACTGGTGCTGATAAGGCAGAAGACTATAAACCAGATTGTCCAACCTAGAAATCTAAGAGTCCAGCTCACAGACATGCAAGCTAAGTACAGTAACTCCCCACTTAACATCCTCTCACTTAACGTTGTTTCAATCTTACGTCCCTGCTCAATTACAAAACATGCTCCATTTAAAGTTGTGCAGTGCTTCAGTCGAAGCCGTTTGGCTGCCTGCTTTGTCGTCAGCTGGCATTCCCCTATCAGCTCCCTTACACCACCACCACCCCCCACAGCACCTTCCCCCCCACCAGCAGACCCTGCAGATCAGCACCTTCCCCCTCCTCACCTGCGGCAATCAGCTGGTTTGCATCATTCAGGAGGGAAGGGGAGGCTGCGTGCCAAGTCCCTGCTCCTCCCCCCTCCCTCCTGAACACGAGCAAGGACTCAGCACACAGCCTCCCCCACCTCCCGACTGATGCAAACCACCTGATTGCCGCAGGTAGGGTGACCAGATGTCCCGATTTTATAGGGACAGTCCCAATTTTTGGGACTGTTTCTCATACAGACTCCTATTACCCCCAACCCCATCCCAATTTTTCACACTTACTGTCTAGTCACCCTAGCCACGGGTAGGAGGCAGGGAAGGGAAGGGGGAGCCTGCATGCTGAGTCCTCGCTCCTCCTGCCCTGGAAGATCGCAAGCCAGCTGATTGCCAGGGGCAGGAGGGACGGGGGAGGAGCAAGGACACAGCGCATCTCCCTCCTGCCCACGGCAATCAGCTGCCTTGCTGTGTTCAGGAGGCAGAGGGAGCCTGCTATGCGATGGCCTCACTCCTCTCCCCTCCTTCCTGAACCCTGCAAGCCAGCTGACTGCTGGGGGCAGGAGGCGGGGGTGGAGAGAAGAGGAACAAGGACACAGCATGTGGAGTAAGGGGGAGGGAGGAGAGAGAGCAGCAGCAGCAGCTTGGGGGAGGAGGGGCATGAGCGGGCAGAGGGTTGACCCTCCTGCCCCTGGTGCTTGCAGAGTAGGGGAAGCTGCCTCTGCTGCGGCACAACGTGCTTCTCCTAGCCTACAGCACCTTCAGCCTCCTTGCCTGCCTCTGACTCCAGTGCCAGTGGGCTGTGCCTTTGTGGGGTAAGGTGGAGGCACCTCCCAACTATAGTACTGTATGGCAAAAAAATTTCCCTAGAACCCAAACCTGCCACCCCACCATTTACATTCATTCTTTTGGGGAAATTGGGATCATTTCACTTAAAGTCGCATTTTTCAGGAACATAACTACAACGTTAAGTGAGGAGTTACTGTAGAGGGGAGCTTTTGTACACTTTGCACCTAAATACCAGTTGTGTACACCTACATGCCTGTAGCTAGTGTATCTAGTAGGGCCACTTATTCAGGAAATATTTATTCATATTAGTTACCAGGACAGGAGGCATGTGGACTCTTCAAATACAACAAGCTTGAGAGCAAAATCACAACACAATTTGTAGGAGGCTAGAACAGATAGTACAATATGTAAATTTAAAATATTGTAAAGATGTCCAGGAGTAAAACAGCAGAAGTTCAGTCTCAACAAGTACTCCAATGGAGGATTCAAACTTGAATGAGGCAATACCTATGATTTTAAAAGTAACAGGCCACCACTAGCCCTTATGACCTTTGACCAAACCCAACTCTACAGTCACTAAGGAGACTGTTCCCATTCATTTATTTTGTGTTGTATGTATTCAAACATTACAGCTAGAAACAATCTTACGCCCAGAATCCCACTAACCTCATCCGTAGATTCGGCACTTTGAGCTCCATTACAAACGGATGTCTTCAGATACCTACTGGTCAGCTGGGGTGGCAGTTTAATTAGATTGGCAACTCCTTGTACAGTCTTCGTCAATTTAGCGATAACATAATCTTTAAAAAACCACCACAAAAAACAAGATGACCATAAGACATTTGGTCTACAGAAGGATTTTTTCACTTTTTAAATTCAAGCACTCTCAGCTACAGTATCATTGCATGCAATAGTTTACACTTCAGGTTATTCACAACATGATCAACCTTTTCAGGCTTTATTTACAGGTATCCTTGACTGGCTGGGAAAACAGTAATCCCTTAAACTCTAGAAGACAAGCTTTTCAAAGACTTTGTACTATTGAAAATACAAAAGCAACATGCAGCCAGCCTGATGGTAGTCCTCAAGGTTAGCCGTTATTTTTGACTCCGTATCCTCTAGCACAACAGGGTGTTTTTTTTAAAGTCAGAAATTAAGTTATACTCTGGAGGTCAGCATTTATCTGAAAATAGGAATATGATATTTAAGCATAGAAGTTTCATGCTATGTATTGTTCACAGATACTAGTTAAAATTGCTAGATACCAATTTGCTCTGTTTACGGAGACTTGTACACTGTTCAAAGTGAGGGGTAGTAGTGGTGGAACAAAAAAAGACCCTTTCATAATTCTGGTTTCCCTCAGGGCTCTCTCCAATCCTCAAAAATGCATTAACTTATGATACCACTTGACAGCCAATATTCTCAGAGAGAACAGCAATGTCCTTTGTCAGGCAAAATAACTAAAGATAGATCTTACTTTTCCTCAGTACTTGTGCTGTGAAGTAGACCTTAAGCAGAAAGGACTTCAGTGTCCACATCTCCATCTTTTCAGACAAGAGATTGCTGACTAGTTAGGTCCATCTCAAGTTATTTCAGATAGCAACAATATCTGCTCTGTTTTAACTATCTAGTGGCAGCTGGTGCCTAAAAAGTGGTGGAGCTGCAGATTGCATGCAGGCTAGGGTGCAGACTAATTGAAAAATGGGTCAGTATTAAGGGCACCACAGGGAAGTATTTTGGTGAGACCTAATGGAGGTTAGTGGGAAAGTGCAAGGCAAAAATAGGAGAGTGCCCTCTTCTTTCTCCCCATTCCTTCCCCTTTTTTGGGGAGAAATGGAACACTTCATTGTCAAGGACAGCATGTCTCCATCCATGACAGCTTTGCTATGCCCTCCTAGTCCCAACCTCTCCTCTTGTAATCTAACTCTACTCTACTGCCTCCTCCCTGCCAACTCATGTTGAATGTATAATGTTTTCTCCAGGAACTCAACCTAGCCTTTCCAGCTCTCAACTCAGAAGCTTCCCAACTCCATTGGCTCCCTACAACCAGCTCCATAACACCCAAACTCTCTCCCCTAGAAAGAAAACTGCCTTGCCCGTCAACAGCTCAGAATCCCTTCCCAAATCCCCTTAGGCTCAGACACTCCTCACCACATGCAGCTCAGAATTCTTTCCCACCCAGTTAAAAATAAATGCTATTTGTTTCAGAGTCAGGAAATGAATAACAGCGGCAGCAAGGAGCATATGATTGGGATTTGAAATGCATCAAAGTTTTATGCCCTGCTCTAGCCTCTATGCCTCCTCCCTGCACTTCCTGAAGTTTGTGCGCTCAGGCCAGAAGTCTAGTGGCACTTTGTGTACTGCAGCACCATAGACTTCTCTCCCCACCAGAGTGGCAGCATGCAGTACAGCATCCTCCAGTAAATCAGCCACTTGCAGATGTAACATGGGTGGGACTTAGCCCCATTAGCTCCTGATGATCCCCTCTTGTGGGCATCTATACAACTACACAGTAAGGGTCAGCAACCTTTCAGAAGTGGTGTGCCGAGTCTTCATTTATTCATGCTAATTTAAGGTTTCGCTTGCCAGTAATATATTTGAACATTTTTAGAAGGTCTCTTTCTATAAGTCTATGATATATAACTAAACTATTGCTGTATGTAAAGTAAATAAGGTTTCTAAAATGTTTAAGAAGCTTCATTTAAAATTAAATTAAAATGCAGAGCCCCCTGGACCAGTGGCCAGGACCCAAGCATTGGCTGCCACTGAAAATCAGTTCACGTGCAGCCTTCAGCACGTGTGCCATAGGTTGCCTACCCCTGAACTAGAGTGTCTTTCTAGAAGGAGCAGGTGAGGAGGAGGAGCGGTTTGAAAAACCAAGCAGGTTATTTCAAAGTTCATAAATATACAAACAAAAGTTCTGGTCTCCTGTGTACATGAGAAAGATCTAGTCTCTAAAAAACCAACCACCACACGTTACACAAGTAGTGAGATAAGCACTAATACAATACCTAATCTCTGTCTTTTTGCTTGCCTCTGGTTAGGGTCCTCCACAGATGACTGAATGCTGAGGAAAGAACAGACCAAAGAGTTATTTGTAGCAATAGACAAGTGTTCTAAATGAGTCCCCTCCCTTACAGTCTCCAAATACAACCCAAATTAGTTTACCTGCTCCCAGGGCATCTCTTTACAGCCAGCCCTCAAGACTGTATATAGAGACTTCCATACAGGAATCTATTAAAGTCTCATAAGGCTGTAGCCATTGCAGAACTGACCACCACGTAATCTGTGCACATACTAGGAAGGGTTCCAAAGAGTTCCCCATGTACTCACAGACATGACTTCATATAGGCACCTTACATAACATGCCCCATATGCATCCAGTAACACACACTGGCAAAGACAGGCAGATGCTCACATTTAGGTAATGTAATTGTATAGAGTTCATTTAAGTTTGTTACTAGCTGCAGAGTGCAATGCATGTATGGGTAAAGTTTGTCTCCTTCCTCAAAGAAAAAAAAAGAAGGAAATAGTTTTGTCAGCCTTAGTACAATTAGGGTTAAATAGAGATGTTTGTACACAGGATTAAGACTCCAAAAACCACTACATAATCTATATTAAATGAGTTAAATAGAATGCTGATTAAAATACAAGATGGGGGGGGGGAGAGCCACTACACTCGAACTCAAACATTTGAGTTATACTTGTTGCTATGCCCATGAAGTGACTGTTCTCATGCACCAGTTTCCTAAAGTCAGTCACAGATACACAAGATGCTCTGCTTCAAAATGACAAAACTGGTTCTTTATAAAACCGTAACCTTTTGCATGACTTCAAGAATGCAAAGTTAGATCTTAAAGTTCATGTTCAATGGCTCCCTACTTCCACTTCAGGTCTATACCAGGGGTTCCCAACCTTTCTTTCTGAGGCCCCCCCTCAATATGCCATAAAAACTCCACGGCCCACCTGTGCCACAACAACTGTTTTCTGCATATAAAAGCCAGGGCCGGCATTAAGCGGTTGCAAGCAGAGAGACTGCCTGGGGCCCCATGCCACAAGGACCCCCATGAAGCTAAGTTGCTCAGGCTTCTGCTTTAACCCCAGGTAGCGGGGCTCAGGGCCCAGGTCTTCAACCCTGCACAGTATGGCTTAGGCTTTCTGCCCTGGGCCCCAGTGAGTCCAACACTGGTCCTGCTTGAAGCCCTGGACCTCCTAGTTGAGAACCACTGGTCTATACTACAATCTTTTGCTAGCTGTGTCTGTCACAGGTGTGATTTGTGACCAACATAGCTATAGCTACAAAAGTCTTGTGACACGGTAGTACCAGCAAAGCTGTACTATTGCTGAAATGGCTCTCAGTCATAGTGTGAGGTCCTGATATCACTTATTGTCTCATTAGTTCCATTCAGGGTAAAACATCTCTCCTGTGTTTCCTATTCCTTTCTTATGCAATGCTAATTTCCTATGTGCTTTACAGATAAGTTTGAAGATAATATGGTGAGCCAGGAGTTAATAGTCAATAAATATGCAGTTAAAGAAGCAACAAGAAGCAATTATTAAACCCCACCATTCAATTGCCATCTTTATTAATCCATTGTTTAGGAGAGAGTTTAATAAACTATTTCCAAGCCCTTATTTAGGAAGTTTGATAGTATCTTTAATAATGCTCATTTTTCACTTTTTAAATTCTCATTGTTCTACTGTTCCTCCTGTTTTAGTATTCAATAGGACTACTGATGCAAACACCAAAACAGGGTTGAAAGACTCAACATTTGCAAACATAATATTTGCATTTGGGTTCTTAACAGTGTTGCAGCCATGTTGGTCCCAGGATATGAGACAAGATAGGTGAGGTAATCTCTTTTATTGGACTAACTTCTGTTGGTAGAAGGGACACACCTTTGAGCTTCGTAGACTTGCTCTTTGGGTCTGGAGAAAGTAAACCAAAGTGTCTAAACCAATACAAATTGGGACAGATTATTAAGCATATGGGGTTCATACATGCTGTAGAAGACCACTTAAAGTGGGCAAAAAGGGTTAACAGGCAGCGAGGTGTGTTATAACATCTTGTAACGAGCTATAAAACCAGTTTCTCTAATTCCATGTTAATTCTGTTAGTGTCTAACAGAGATATGAATTTAAGTTCCCAGACTTGTCTTTTGAAGGTGTTGTACAGGTTTCCTTTGAGGATGAGGATTGAGATGTCAGATATGGAGGAGTCAGTTTCTGAAAAGTGCCCACCCATAGGGGATACGGTGTTTTTTGCCTTGTTATTTTTCTAAGAGTTTTCATTCGAGAGCACAGGAATTTTCTGGTTTCACTCACATTGTTGTTGGGGCATTTGATGCCTAGATGAGGTATGGATTGCAATTGTCGGATATCTTGTACAGGTTTCAAGTGTGGGGTGATCGGTGACGAGGGTGTGAGGTCAGTGGGTTTATTTTTCTTTTTCTGTATTAAAGGAGGTTCTCAGGGTATTTGGGTGTCCCTTTTCCATGATGCAATCTACTTCTCTGTTGGAGTGTCCTTGTTCTATGAAAGCAGTTTTAAGGAAATCTGGGAGATACATCTCTCTTCAGAGAGAATTCTGTAGTGCCTGGCTGTAGGTAGATTTGTTGGTGGGTTGCGGGGGGAAGACAGGGTTTGCTGGATCTGTGAAGGTAATCGTGGTGATCCATAGGTTTCTCATAAATAGTCTTTGCAGGGTTCCATTGTTGAAGCTCACCATGGTGTCCAGGAAGTTGATGCTGGTGTGGGACTGTTCTGGAGAGTTTGATGGGATGGGTGATGGTTGAAGTTATAGAGGAAATCTATGGAGGGAGTTTAGATCATCTGTTCAGAGAATGAAAATATCATTGATTTATCTCAGTGTATATCATTGGTTTCATGGTGCATTTTTCCAGAAATTCTTCCAGGTGGCCCATGAATAGGCTGGGCTACTGGGGGAGCCATCTAGTCCAAACCTTAGGAAAAGCCAAAGGGTATTAAGTATTCATTGTTAAAGGCGAAGTTGTTGTGAGAGAATGAAATGGATGAGTCTAGTGATGAGCTTAGGCTAGATTTCCAAGTTTGTTTGTTTTTTTTAACGTTATCTTGTAGGTATGAGATGAACAGCAATGCCATCATGGGAAGGATGGTGGTATACAAGGAGGTGACAGATAGTAATCTGTGCGAGATTGCTAATGTTGTAGAGTTTCTGGAAGGAGTTAGTAGTGTTTTGGAGGAAGCTGACCCTTTCTGTAGTAAGTGATCTGAGGTGGTGAGTGATTTCTGTAAATCCTGATATTCCTTCAGTAGAAGTGCTGTGGCCAGATATGATGGGTTTGCCTAGGTTCCCTGGGGAGGCATGTAGAAGGTTCTGGGGAGTTGGTTTGCAGGAAATGATGTAAAGTTTTTTCTTGGAGTTGCTGGGAAAGGATTTGATTGTATCTTTACATTCCTGCTTGAACTGGTTTCTTTAACTTTCAACTGAAGTTTTAAGTCACTGTTAGAATTAGCTTCAGCATTTTAAAGACTTTATGCAAAGTAAAAATGTCAGACTACAAAGGCCAAGATTTTCAAGTGATTAGTAATCCTGGGTGCTGCAATTTTTTGACACTCTACTTGAGACACCCTGAAGGAGTCTTGATTCCACTGCTCTACAGCCAAAATGCTTCTGAAATAAATGTAGTCCAACTGTACTAATTCTGGGTCACTGACAACGAAAATGGTGCTTAAAATTGTTGATTGGCTCTAGTTTTCAAGATATGCTACTGGGTCAGTATATACGACCCTTGACTTGGGAATGGCGGAGGATAAGCGAGTTATAAAGGGAAGGGATCTCAATTTAAACCAGAAATGACTAAAATACATCTGTGACTGGATCTATGAATAAATCTATGACTGGGTTTGGACAGTACTTGCTTTTTAGGCAAAACAATGAATGATGCAATCTGAAGCTGGTATTGCGTCATACCTGACATGAATTTCATCATGTTATTCCTAGAAGTCATGGATGATGCAATCATAATGAAGCTTACATCACTCTGCTGAACAAATTGCCCTATATCAGCTCTAGAAATCATAGTGTCGTGCTCTCTTATTTGTCAGTGTTTGATTTTGCAAAGGGATACATTTCTGTTTAGCCAAAGTGAGCAGAGATGCCTCATATTTGTGTGAATAGTGCAGATAACTTCTGCCATGTTTGTGGTGAAGTGACTTTTGCATCACAAAAGCACAGTATAACCACTATGGTTAAGAAAGCCTATCACCTTTATTTTGGCTGCAAAATTGGAGATCAGGACAAGAGGTAGGCCACACACACATGCTGCAACACTTGTGCAACAAATCTTCGCCAGTTGTTGAACAGGAAAAGGAAATCTATGCCTTTTGCAGTGCCAATGATTTGGAGAGAGCCAACAGATCATACCAGCAATTGTTACTTCTGCACGGTGCCTCCAGTTGGGAAAGGTGTGTCAAAGAGGAAAAAGTGGACTGTGCATTATCCAAACATTCCATCAGCTATACGCCCAGTACCCCACTGAGAAGGACTGCTGGGTCCTGATGCACCAGAATCACTCTCACTTGAGTCAGATGAGGAAGAGGAAGAGGATGAAACTTCTGGTCTTAAACCATCAATGTCACAGGACCCACATTTTCTCCCATCCTCCTCCTCTGAACCACACCTCATAACACAAGCTGAACTGAATGACCTTGTCAGGGATTTGGAACTACTCAAGAGTAAGGCAGAGCTGTTGGGCTCCAGACTACAGCAGTGGAATCTCCTGGCAGGCTATCAGGGCAAATGGAGCCCATCAATGCTTGCAGACTATTGCTGGACAGTGACAAGAGGTGCTCCATTTAATAAATACAAGAGACAAGCCAAGAAGCGCTGAGTAGACACTGAATAGGACTAAACTAGGCACATAATAGTTTTTTGCCTTTTGTTTCATAATAAATTTATATAACCCTTTTGCTGATTTTTAAAGTGTTACATACATAAACAGGACAGGTGAAATATCATGTAAAGCAATCATAAACACATGAGAAGACCTAGGTTTACATTTATGATTAAAACTCTACTATCTACACAATATACATAGACATAAAATATAAAAACTTAAATATCTTAGAAACAGTAGCCAGTTGTTTTAATTGTCATATTTGAATTCAGCACATCAAAATACATAATAAATATCACATTTTATCTCTGAAGCAGACGACTTCTCAAAAATTGTAGACCAGTGTTCTCAGAGGGTGGGCACTCAGCGCTTTCTGAAAAAGTCAGATGCCCCCTTGAACTAAGTATCATGTTACAGCTCCAAAGCCACAAGAAAAGGGGAAGATAGCCTGACCAAGTTAAAAGTATGGCTTCAGCTTGTTTGTTCTTATGATAAAGGATCAAAAAATTTATAAGTGTGCTGCCATCATACTTGACCTAAACTTCTGAAATTAACCTGTCAAGTAAGGGGATCAGATCAGAAGGCGGCAAAGTAATCAAATGAACAACTTTAATACACTACTGTTCCCTCTTCACTTCTCCCAAGCTCCAACTAGGGCACGGCTCAGCAACCTTTGGCACTCGGCCCACCACGGTAAGCCCACTGGCAGGCCAGGCCAGTTTCTTGACCTGCCGCATCCACAAGTTTGGCCAATTGCAGCTCCCAGTGGCCACGGTTCGCCATTTCAGGCCAATGGGTCTGTGGGAAGGGTGGCCAGCACATCCCTTGGCCGAAGCTGTTTCCCACAGCTCCCATTGGCCTGGAGCAGCAAACCGCGGCCAGTAGGAGCTGCGATTGGCCAAACCTGCAGACGCAGCAGGTAAAGAAACTGGTCCAGCCTGCCAGAGGGCTTACCCTGGTAGGCCACATGCCAAAGATTGCCAGTCCCTGAACTATGGACTAATTCACCTCCACTACCTATTTTTCCTAGTTACTTATAAGGACCTGTGACAGGGTATGACTGCCCTGTAGCACTCCCTGCTGTCTGAGTGTGGCACCTCCCCAGTGTCTTCTGGTTCGCCCAGGGTTCAAGCAGCTCAGCCTTCAAGTGGTTCACTGAGTTCAATCCTTTTTATCCTTTTGGAATAAAAAATCCTGACAAAAAGCCCCAAACAAACAAAGTGGTTCTGGCAATCAGGGTCTCTGAAACCTGCCTGCTGGTCCCTATTGCCCAAGCCTTCTGGGTTACCTCTCACCTCTGAGTTTCCTTAAAAAGGAGCCCCAGCCCCAGCCCTCCCCCTGGAGCAGAGCAGTTCAGGCAGTTACTATCTCTTCTCATTAACCCAGGAGCCCCAGCTCTCCTTCTTTGAGCTAGGATGGAAGTTAGCCAGTTGTAGGGCCTTAGCCAGCTTCTCCCTCAGCTGAACTCTTCCACCTCCCCCAATCAGTCCTCAGGCTCAGCGGGTTCTGCGGGCCAGTCTTCTCCTGCTGGTGTCTGCCCTGCTATGAAGGAAGAGGCATTTATTGCTGGTCCTCTTCTCCCAGCTCATCCCCAACTGGCTGGGTAAGAAGGAAGCCTTGACTTGTTCTCTCTGCAAGGCTCCCAAGCCTTATGCCCTTAAAAACAAAGTAACAGATTTCCTTTCAAGTACCTGGTACTGCTTCCTCTCTATCAACATCTCCTACATCCATGTCAAGTATCAGAGGGGTAGCCATGTCAGTCTGGATCTGCAAAAGCAGCAAAGAATCCTGTGGCACCTTATAGACTAACAGATGTTTTGGAGCATGAGCTTTCATGGGTGAATATCCACTTCGTCGGATGCATACATCCATGTGTGTGTCTGTCTTGGATATTTCAAAATCCTAAAAAGGCCACACTATGCGATGGAATGGGCTAACCTCAAGGCACTACTGCCTTTAAGAGGGCAGGCTATTCGGTCATAGGCCACATATGACTTGTATCTGAGCACCTCACAATCTTTAATCACAACCAGAGTTAGGTAAACAAGTGCTATTAACCCCATTTTTCAGATGGGGGAACAGATGCCAAAAGAAACTGAGAAAGTAAATGATTCAGCCCAGGTTTCACAGGAAGCACATGGTGAAGCAAGGTCTTGAACCCAACATTCATGTTCCAGGCTCCTGCCTTTACACTCAGCCATCCCAACTCTCATGCAGACTGGACTATCAAAAGACCAATATAGATCCAATAACTGTGCATAAGACATGCATGAAGATAAGTATATTTTTGGACCATAATATAAAATTGAATATGTGAAAGCAGAGGATTTTTAAGCAAAGTCTGCTCTTTAAAGTATCATTCTATTCAATGCATTTTGTATGGCCTGGTAGGTCATACCTAGCTGGAGTAGGACAGAGGTCCAAAGTATCCTTGTGTGTTAACAGCTCAATTTCAGCAAGTGAGTAAAGTCAGTTCACCCCTTTAATGAAAGCTGACTGCACATTTCCCAGCAGACAGAGAATTATCAGTTAAGGCCTGGTCTACACCTAAAACTTAGACTGACCGAGCAATATCTCTCAGGGGTATGAAAGATTAACACTTCTGAGACACACAATTAAGCTCACCTAAGCAGGAAAATAGACACCGCTAGGGCGACAGAAGAACTCTCTCGACCTAGCTACCACCTCTCAAGTGAGTGGATTCACCACAGTGACAAAACCCCTTCTATCACTATTGTGTCTACACTGCTGTGCTGCAGCTGTGTTGTAGTGTAGCCATACCCTAAAGTAAAAGGGCTTTTCTATGCTAAATTCACTGCACAATGTTCACAGTTGTCAAATATTTAACTCTGTGGTAAGAGGATTCAAGTATTAGTTCTTCTGTTCAAGTTAATCTTCCCTCTAGTTTTCACAGAGTATTCAACAGTTGGGTGATTGTTATCTTGAGATTTTGTCCATTATTAGGAATCAGTTGTGTGCCAAATCAGGTTCTGATCACTGAGCACGACTATCTGTCCCTTTCCCTTCAACAGTTTGAGTGTAACTTCTGAGAGTTGTCTACACTAGAAATGATATCACCTTTGCTCTTGTAGCATTGACACTTATTACAGCAATGGAAGACGTTCTTCTGTCTCAGAAGTAAGTCCGCCTCTCTGAAAAGCAGTAGTGAGGTCAATCAGAAAATTCTTCCATCAACCTAGCAGCGTCTACAATGGGACTTTGGCTGAAGCTGTGAAAAATGTGGTTAAGCCAACCTATGTAATTAAGTCAACCTAACTTTGTAGCATAGACCAGGCCTGAAGAAGAAAGTCAGAAATTCTCAAGCCTAGATTCTGACTTTAAGGCCAGAAGAGACCATCATGAGTCCAGTCCCATCTCCTGCACATCATGGGCTGCAGAACCTCACACACTCATTCTAGTAACTGAGCCAGAGATTATGGGTCTATTACCAAAGTCCTCAAATCTTGATTTAAGAGTTTAAATTAGAGAATCCACCATTTACTCAAGTTCAGGGGTTCTCAAACTGTTGACTGGGACCCCAAAGTGGATCACAACCCCATTTTAATGGGGTTGCCAGTGCTGGCTTTAGACTTGCTGTGGCCCAAGGTCAGAGCTGAAGCCAAAGCTCGAGCCCCACCACCCAAGGTCAAAGCCCAAGGGTTTCAACTTTGAGTGATGGGGCTCAGGTTACAGGCTCCCCACTTGGGGTTGAAGCCCTTGGGTTTGAGCTTTGGCCTCCCGAACCCCAGAGCGGTGGGGCTTGGGCTTTGGCCCCCCTGCCTGGGGCAGCGGAGCCTGAGCAGACTCAGGCTTCGGTCCTCCCTCCTGGGGGTCATGTAGTATTTTTTGTCATCAGATGGGGGCCGCGGTGCAATGAAGTTTGAGAACCTCTGCTCTAGTTCAAGCCAGCAAGTGACTACAGAGTAAGGTAAAAAGCCCAGGGTCTCTGCCAATCTGAGTTGGGAAAAATTCCTTCCTGACCCCATATATGGCAATCAGTTAGACCCTGAGCATATAGGCAAGATCCACTAGCCAGACACCTGAAAAAGAATTCTCTGTAGTAACTCAGAGACCTACCCATGCGATATCCTAGCTCTGGCTGTTGAAGTTATTTGCTAAGAACAGTCACAGATGAATGGGCCATCTGTCACTGTAGGCAATCATACCATCCTGTCCATTTTTGAAACCAGTTGTTTTTTTGGTCCCCACTGCTCCCCTTGGAAGGCTGTTCCAGAACTTCACTCCTCTGATAGTTACAGGAGTAACAATAGCCAGTGAGCAAACAGCATAAAGGAGGAACCCTGAGTTTACTTCCCACTCCATACCCCCCAAAAAGACACTAGATATCACCTATCTTTCACTGTCACAATTTAACCTTTATCACTGGCTTGACTGAGGGAGGAGTAAAATGCCTTTGAAATGCAAGCTTAAAAAACTGGATCAAGATTTTAAACTTAGACGATCCAGATGTAGGAGCGAGCACCCCCAGTAAGCCAACATTAGTGTCTCTCCTGCTTTGACAGGACAGTGCCCATCAATGTTCATCATTGCAACACATCTTACTTTCTTTAATAACTGTACAATAAACCAGGCTTTATATTCGTGGAACAACCCTTACATATACGTACGTAAGATCAGGCCCTGTCCTTTTCATACCCTTTTTTCCAATCAATGTGGAGGGCAGTTGGTTGGGACATACAACTTAATGCTGTAAAAAAGAAGTCAAATTTTCATTTGTTAATTGCAAAGAGATTAATGCTGCACTCCAGATGTACAGTACAATAATGGTTAAGTTGTTTCTCCCTCCTTCATTTAATCTCCCTTGCCCAACTCTAATTCATAGCTTTTCACTCTTCTTTCATTATAGCAGCACTGCCTATGCTATGCATATTACATTCTGCTCCTGATGTGCACATGTACCAGGCAAAACAGGAAGTGAAGCACTGATCAAGAACAAAAACTAGCTATAGAACTAAGGGGCTCCATGCAGGGTCTCTCTCCAGAAGAAAAGAAAACCACCAAGAGAGACTTTTGGTAAAGTGCCCTCCCCTCTAGCAAGCTGATGTTTCCTAATTTTTGAATGCTTGACTTTGCAACCTAAACAGATTTCTTGTCACAGTTTATAAAAAGTGAGAACATTTTGCTATACTGCTTTTTTAAAAACAAATTGCGTGCAGCTAATCCCTTACTTCCTCTTTCAAGCCTCAGAGTTTAAACCCACCAGCACAGACCTCTGTCGCTTTAGCAGTTATTCTGTTTTTGGATGCCAATAGAGCAATGACATTCTAAGTTTGCCTTGAAGGACTTCATCTTTTGCTTCTTAGTAACCCATGCAGCAAGATTAATAGTCGAAGTACAGTAACTCCCCACTTATCGTCCTCTCGCTTAACACTGTTTCGATCTTATGCCCCTGCTCCATCACAGAACATGCTCGTTTAAAACTGTGCAATGCTCCGCTAGTCGTTTGGCTGCCAGCTTTGTCCACAGCTAGTAGCCCTGTTATCAGTCCCCCTACGCCCCACTCCGCCAGCGCCTCCCGCCCACTGGCAGACCCGTGGATCAGCACCTTCCCCCTGATCCCCCGTCCTCCTGCCCGCAGCAATCAGCTGGTTTGCGGTGCTCAGGAAGCGGAGGGGTGGCAGAGTGAGGATTCGGCATGCAGGCTCCCCCCTCCCTCACCTCCTGAACACCGCAAACCAGCTGATTGCCATGGGCAGGAGGCAGGGGAGAGGGGGGAACCTGCACACTGAGTGCTTGCTCTTCCTCCCTCCCTCCTGAACACCACAAACCAGCTGATTGCCACAGGCAGGGGAGGGAGGGTTGAGGAGCGACGACAGGGTGTGTGGAGAAAAGGTGTAAGAGGTGGGGAGGGGAAGAGGTGGGTTAAGGGTGGATGCTTGGGGGAAAGGCTGGAGTGGGTAGGCCAAGGGTTGAGCCACCCAGCCCTAGTGCTTGCAAAGTAGAGGAAGCTGCTGCTGAGAAACGTGCTTCTCCTAGCCTATGGCACCTTCAGCCTCCTTGTCTGCGGTGCCAGTGGGCGGTGCCTGTGTGGGTTAAGTCGGGGGCACCTCCCATTGCTTCACACTCACCAATGATGTTCCCATTGCTTCATACTCAGCAATGATGATTGTATTAAATTGTATCTTTAAAATTGTTATAAGTTTTAAATTGCTTGTTTAAAATGATTTAAAATGTATATAATGCCTTTTGTCTGACAAAAAAAATTCCCTGGAATCAACCCCCCCCCCCTTACATTAATTCTTATGGGCAAATTAGATTTGCTTAAAGTCACATTTTTCAGGAGCATAACTATGTTAAGTGAGGAGTTACTGTATCATAAATGCTTCTCAAAATAGCAGGCAGCCAGCCTTCTTACAGCAACTTAATTAAACTTTGGAATTTCTGTCACTACTACATTTGGGATTATTAGGGTTTCATCCACAGACTTCAACCTTTGTAGAATCTTCTGGTTGAGCAAACTGGAAAACATACAGAAGCTGCTTAGGCCATCTTTATGTGTGCACATGCATCTGCTCTTCATTACCCACAGGGATGAGGTTCTTCCCTCAGGTAAGAAGGAAAATTTGATGCTCACTCCAAAAACTTCAGGGCCTTGACTACGTGAGAAAGTTACAATTTAAAGTGTGATCTTTAACCTGCTTTGGTTAGACTAATGCAGACCTCCACATAGGCACGCTTCATTTGGTTTAAAGTGGCTTTATTTCAAAATAATCTAAATCAATTCCTACACAACCCAAGATATACCAAAATAAGACTGGTTTGAATTAATGGATTGCCACCTCAGCTTTTTGCACTGGTTTAAATTTACATTACATTAAACCAGTTAAATTTTCTCCTATAGACAAGGCCTCACTATATAGGTATTCAGCTGTCTGTAGATCAGGGAGAGGGAGCCTGAACAATCTCCACAATGATTTTCCTTTGATATGCAATGTCTTCTCCAGCAAGAGGATTCTCTGCTCAGTCCAGGTCAGGATAACATCACATTCCAACAGAAAAACCACTGATCCCTGTAATACCTTCATGGCCGATCTATTCTATTGCTGCATTGAATACTAAGAACTTGAAGCTCACAGAGAAGTCTGAAAGCTACCAGATGCATGCCTATTATACAGCTGATAAGCAAACAGTTCTATCCATCAAGTCCTCTACTGATGTCTGATAAGCTCATGCCCCAGCTGGCTAGGCTCTTTTCTTGTTAAGCACCCCCGGAACAGACATAAAATGGTGATCTCTTTAAGGTGCTCTGAACATCCTGCCAGAGATAAAGGGCCTCTCAACTACCAAAACTGAAAGCTTGTTTTCCAATATGACCAATCACGGGACAAAGTTTGGAAGAGGCCTCATGTTATTTTCATCTTGATGCCATCTCTACCATTGGTACAAAATTTGTATCCACATCCAATCCACAAAAGTGGTCCATGGATATCTGCATCCATGGATATGGATATAAAGCAGATATTCACAGATTTGCCAGGGCTCTAACAATCACATCTTCAGGCTTCAGTACTTTTTGAAAAAGAGTATCCTTTGACCACATCAGTCAGTACTTCCAAATGTGTTAAGTCTGTAGAATGTCAAAAGCCACGTCTCTGCAGAAGTCTTCTTGCTTACTTGGTAAGCTGCTCAGGACATTAGAAAATTCTTGACTCAAGAATGCATGTGGATCCTTTTTCCTTAACCAGCATACTAATCGGAGCTACAATTGGCTCTACCAAATGTCTGAATATTCTGGGAAATGCCCTACTCACAATGGACCTGAATACAAATTGCCATAGTACAATCTGAGAAAACTTGAGTCTTCCTAATCAGACTATGAAACAGGTATCAGCAGGGCCTGTGAAAGCCAAGTTCTTAAGTGAGTATAAACAGTGAATACTGAAACTAGTATTCCCAGTTCCCATTGGTTCTCTGAAGTTGAGTACAGTGTTAATATCACTTATTTCAAAATAAATAGGAAAGTTACGTTCCTGGAGTTACACTTTTCTTAAGAACCTTCTCCAAAGCTTCTATTTCTAACAGAAGTCAGATGCTTCTTGTATACCACTACTTTTGGAAGAAAATGACTCAAACTAAAGTGACAGGTGAAGTATAAAATCTTAGTTCAAAATTGGAAGTGCTGTAACCTTGGGCCTGGACAGCCTCATGAACTCAAAAGT
Organism: Gopherus evgoodei; assembly: GCF_007399415.2. Taxonomy (NCBI): domain Eukaryota; kingdom Metazoa; phylum Chordata; order Testudines; family Testudinidae; genus Gopherus; species Gopherus evgoodei. Next base: position 51,592,178 of record NC_044330.1, on the reverse strand, counting down.
CAGGAGTTTAAAATCCAGCACAGGATTGTGGATATGCAGGAATTTCTTCTCCTATTACACACATTAGTCTTGCTACTTCCCCAGAGAAAGACTGAAAATGAAGCTCAACATGGAAAACTAAAGAAAAACAAGGATTAACACAGATTCAGTTGGAGAGAGAACATTAGGAAGCAGTAACGTTAACAGAAAACTAAGGGTTATGGACAGAAAACTGGGCCCACGTTTGCAATACAATACAGCAGTAAAGAATAATACAATTTTGGATTTTATAGTCAAGTGCATCAGGACAGAGCAGGAGGCAACTGTCCTTCTCTACAGTGCTCTGTCTTGACCCCAGCCAGAATACTGCTTTCTGATACTGAGGTAAATGCCAAAAGGACAAATTCTGAGAAAAGCAATAAGAGGTGGGGGGAGAAGAGAGCATGCACAGAGAAAATTTTTAGCTTCCCTCCTAAACAGGAAATATTGCACAGGACTCCTAAGTAGACAGATATGATCAAACCTTTCAGACACTGGGAAACTTAACACAAAAGAAAGGAGAATGAGCAGTACAAGGGGATGTAACTGCCATTAATAGGATTAAAGATCAAGCTCAGGCTGAATATCAGGGGAAAAAGATTTGTGACAGTGATATTTCAAACCTCTCCCCTTTTGAGATATTTAAAGCAAACAGAATAAAGCACTAGATAGTATCCTATGGATCAGAGTCTTTTGCTTCTCAATGGTTCAATTTCTCATACTGCCCATCAGTCACTTTTTACAGAGTTAGTGTCTAGGTTTCTGCACAAGTTATACACCTAAGGCTTTCTTCATGGTTCGCTGCAGGAGTGGGAGTAGAGTGAACAAGACTGTTAGTTTAAACGATCATGTTTTTCAAGGGTAAAGATGACCAAGGAGCAAATATACACAAGGTGAAACAGCAGCAAAGAATCCTGTGGCACCTTATAGACTAACAGACATTTTGGAGCATGAGCTTTCGTGGGTGAATACCCACTTTGTCAGATGCATGTCAGATACTAAGGTGAAAGAAGACAACCAAAAATTCTCAGCAGAACACACACAAAAAAATTATGTAGTTCTCAGTAAACACTTTGAAGCGAGCAGTCTAACACTTCTAGTCCAAATGGGACACCAACAATTTCAAAAGTCACATCTGTCAGATGATTTACCACCTAACATCCAAGATTACCATAACTGAAGTACAAAAAAACTACACACCACTTTTCAGTTGTACCACTTGTGATTTTGATACTGACTGGACACAAAACTATCATTGTTTCCTCTATACAGTCAGTTCCTACTTTTATTTGTTGGGTCTTACACACAGCAATAAGGGAGTGAAAACATTTTTCAAAATAAGTGTAAAACCATAAGACAACAGGGAACACCTGTTCAAGTTCTTAAAGGTAATCTTAAACTAAATATAGTATTCCTATTTAGATTTCAAGTTGAATAGGAACTTAATTGATTTAATTGCCAAACATTCCAAAATAACCTTCTGCTAATATTCATGTTTGTTTCAAAAACTTTAAACCTTGTAGAGCATATCATATTCTTTACAATGTATTCTCCAACTTTGGGAATTCACAAAACAATTGCTTTCACCTTTAGAGCAATCAGACAGTCAGACATACTCAATATGCTAGGCATATACCTACCTCCACTCCCAAATTCATAAGCCATGTTTGCCTTCATGAAAGACAGTCAGACAGTTCTCCCCATACCAATGACAGATCAACTATTTAGGACCTTATTTAGGTCATCATTAAGTCACCTATATTAGCTCACCATGAGGAAGTTCAAATGTTTGTTAAACAACATTTTCAAATACCTTCCATGAAACAGTGATCATGGGAAGCAAATTACATGCAACCACAAAGAGTTGGGGCGGGGGGTCCCAAGAGAAGCTGGGCGGTTTGCTAGTTTTGGTGAAGTCGATGGGAAGCTGCTGCGGGATGTCTGGGCAGGGCCACCTTAGGAACGATACAGCCCTAGAGACGCTGCAGTAAGTGCATCCCAAGCCCGGCAGAAGCAAGAGGCTTTGCTATTTCAGTTACTCAGGGTCTGGGTTTGAGGCCGAAGGCGGACAGGCTCCAGAGACGCGGGGGTGCCAGGCTGCAGCACGGCGCGCCAAGGCGCAGCAAACCCGCTCCCTGCTCCAGCAGGGTCCCGTGGCGGTGGGGAGCAGACCCGGCCGGGCGCAGGCGGCAGCTCCAGGGTGCTGCAGCAGCAAACGCTGCGCTGGCGTCCGACTCTCGGTACAACAGCAGCCTCCGAGTCCGTTCCCATGCCGACGGCCCAGGCTGGGGCTCAAGCACGCAACAGGCCCAAGCCAGACCAAGCCCCCGGCCCCTGCCCTGGTCCAGTGCACAGTGCCGGGAGCGCGGGGGCCCGCAGAACTGCCCGCCGAGCCCCGCAGGAGCCGCCAGGCAGCGGGACTCACTGACCTGTGGTACCGTCTCTTCCGCTGGGTGCGGGGCGGCGTGTCCGGGCGGGGGGCGCTGGGGAAGAGCAGGGAGCGCAGCGCTTCCACCAGCCATTTGTACATAGGCCTCAGCCAGCGGAAGCGGAACTGCGTCTAATCTCCGCGACTGCGTGACGTCACGGACAGAGCCCAGCGGCGGCGCGCTCCTAGCCCGCCCTCCGAATCTCCTCTACCTGCGCGAGGTCGCCCCGCCCAGCAATGCCCGCCTTATTGGCCTCTTCGGCTGTGATTGGAGGAGAGAAGGGAGGGGCGGGGACAGAGCGCCGCCGGCCTCTGCGTCATCTTTGCTGTGGGAGCGCGCGCCTCAGGCCCCGGGCGGGGCGAGGGTGCTCCGGACTCAGTCTGTCCCCGACCCCGGCGCCCAGCCACTGGTCGAGTCAGGTCACCGCTCTCCCTTGCGGCCGCTATGGGCACGCCCACAACCTGTCCACGACAAACACGCCCCTCCCCCTAAACAGCGCCCCCACACCAGCACCCCACCCTGACCTTCCCCCTCGCCTCACACCTCCGCATGCACCCTCCCCCCGCACACACCTGTCTTCTCAACAGCTCTTTGCTCCATCAGTGTCAATGGCAAAGAGTCATACCTAGTTTTCAGATACTGGTCCTCTTAAACATTGTACCTTCTGGTCCCTGAACGTTGCTGTTGCTTGGGTTAGTGTCAAGAGTCCCCCTAGTGTATCGATTGTTATTTACAAAGCTCTTACCAGGGTGGTTCCACATCTGCATTAAACAGCATACCAAAGGGGAGTCAGTAGAGTCCGATTTTGTGACTGATTTCAGGGGATCTTAAGGGTGAAAGCAGTGGTGAGCTGCAGCCGCTTCCCACAGGGTCCCAAGAACCGGTTGCTTAAAATAGACCTCCGTGGAGAACCGCTTGTTAAAGGCCAGGAGGTGGGCAAAGAACTCCAGTCTGTGGGCTGGACCATCCTGTTGCTCCCAGGATTCCCAGCTGAGGCTGAGGCCCCCCGGGCCCCTCCTCCGCTTCCCTCTAGCTGCAGTGGCCAGTCTCCGGCAACAGCTGAACAGCTCTGCTGAGCTCGGGAGTCATCCTGCTGCCGCTTTTTGAGTGGCCTGGCAAGGGGGGGGGGCTGCTGCAAGCTTCAGGGCTGGCCAGAGGGGAGGGGGCAATTGGCCCAAGCCCTGCAGGGGCCCCTGGCCCCACGAGGATGTCTTCCCCGGCCCCTTCCCTGCTCCCTCCACCCCGCAGAGCTGCAGCATGGCCAGCAGCTGGGCAGCTCAGCTGAGCCCCTGAGTACTCCTGCTGCTTTGAGCTGCCAGCAAGGTAAGGGGTGGGAGGGCTGCAAGCTCCAGGGCAGGGGGAGGGGGGCGGCAATTTGCCCCAGGCCCTGCAGGGGCCTTCAGCCCCACAAGTATGTCTCTCCACCGCTCTGCTGCCCCCCACCGCTTAAATCAGAACTTTTTATAGGGAACTGGTTGTTAAGATTTTGGCAGCTCATCCCTGGGTGAAAGTGTTAAATATTTCAAAAGTTACCTGCAGAAGAGCTCTATGGAAGCTCTCACGCTTCTCTCACACTTCTCTCTCTCTCTCCCTAACAAACATTGGTCCAATAATGGATGTTACCCCACCCCCCTCAAAGCTTCAAAAATTAGCCTTTTTAAGTCAATTTGACAATTTTCAGAAAAAATTCTACTATTCAGTTAGGAATAACCCTAAAAATCTGAAAGCATGAGTTCTTTACATTATACTTCCGTGGGGAGGGTCAAAGTTAAACATAAAATAGCCTTTTCTGAATATGTGGTTGCAATCTTACTTCTCAAGAGGCTGTTGCTTCTCTGTCATTTTTTCCTGTAACTAGAGAGGTGCTCAAGTAATGGGGCCTCTCTACTGCACAACTGGCATGATGAACTAGAGCTGCAGCAAGAGTTTCTGTGGAGCCTATGTGCATCATATGTCTACTTTGCAAAATGTAACACAGCTAATCTAGCAGTAATCCATTACTGAGTAGAGCATACTAGTGATGTGTACCATCATGCCTCCTACTCATGGTTGAGCCATGAAATGTATTAAGCTAAGAGGTGATCCTTCAGCTTAATCTGATAAGTGCTTGTGACTTTTGGTGATCAAGGTCCTCCATTGGCAACCTGTACTGGGCTCATTACAGAGTGGTAGCCTGCACAGCCTCTAATCATTTGACCTGATCTTCTCTAGTCTACTACATCCTTTCTAAGAGCTGGCCAGAACTTATTGCAATATTTCAGATGAGGTCATAATAAGATTATATAATAGTCATAGTATTATGACTTCCGCTTGAGGGGTCATACTTCCGGTATTAGCCCTTTCTTAATTCAAACTCCTTTTAAAGCTGGCTTCCCTCAAACTGTCCACAATGACTCCACAGTTGTTACAGCTCATTTAGAAGTCATAAGTTGTTAACATTGTACATAAAAATAAAATAGAGTACTGGCTGCACATGCACAGTTAAAGTTCCCACAGCCGTTGCACACAATAGTATTTAAATACACTGTATAATGTGTAATGTGGCACAGTTAACATTGCTGTGGGAACCTTAATGTTTGAGTTTCATCAGTAGTAATAATACAGGTTTGCCATTCTACACATACACTAAGCAGTATATTCTCTTGTTTTCATAGCTAGGAAATTCATTTTTTTTTAGGATGTTTTGTCTTTGTAAGTATGCATAATTTCCTCCAGACCACCCCACACAAAGCTGCAGGCACTTGAAACCTTTACCAATATCACCCCTTAGTTGCAAAGAACACCATAGTCTCAAACACAGTCACCCAGAGCTGCTCAGATGTATTTGACAGCTCTGGCACTCCTGCCAACATCTCAGGGGAAAGGTGTTACATCTTAGAGGGATACTTTCTCCCCCCCCCCCCCCACACACACACTAGAAGTCAGAAGGCTATGAGTTCTTGTCCCACTTCTTCTACTGACTATCAGTGTTTATGCACTCCACAGTGCTTCTTAAGCAAGGTCTCATACCTTCTATCTTAAGTGAGGCAGCTATCCTGCACCCATTTACAGATGGTGTAAGAACTTGCACAAGGTCACTTCAGGAACAGAAACCCATACACTACTGTGACCAGTGCAGATCTCCAACGTTTTGCCACACTCCCGTTCAGTGCAGTTGTACCAAAGTGCGTTTGGTTGTGCTTCTCTAGATACTCCAGCACACCCCCTTTGCAGGAAAAGAACTCAGTGTGAGTGCTACCTCAAAGAATTATAAATCCCACTGGTAAAGTGTGTCCCCCGCTACAGGCTGGTTCACATTGCAAACAGACTGTTTCCACCAATGTTGTAGCTGAAGTGGAAGAAAGTCTATGCATCAGAGCTGGAAAGCATAAATTCAACACCTGCTGGCACCCCTGTGGGAAAAGGTGATTATGGGGGAGCAGTAGCAACCCCTGTCTTAAGGGTGCCCGACACCTTCTGTATGATAAGTGAACAAGAACTGTTTTGCAGCAGGACTGAGAGGTCTGGCAGGGAGAGATGCATTTTTCTGTCCTCATGAACATCTCTTTAGATTTGGAACAGTTCTACACTGTTGAAGATCACAACTTCCCATCCATACTAAACCCCCCTCAACATTATAGGTCATCCTGTGCATATGCCCCAATGTCTCACTTCATCAGGTCACACAGAGCTCACATTCCAGTTGGGACACAGACAAAAGGGATGACAATCCTGTTGCTTTCTCATTACAACAGCTTTTAAACAGCCTAGGGGAACATGCAGCACACTGAGAGGCAGGAGCACTAATCTCATTTTTACTGACTGGTGGTAAGCAAGTATCCTTCCCAAATGTTACTGAACAGCTCATATACCATTGAGAATTAACCAAGCAGGGAACAGAACCCAGGTCTTTGAATACAGCAAACCCAAATTCCCTCTAGTGAATTACACTGCCTCTCAGAAAGGACAGCCCACGTCTTCTTAGCTAGAAAGTCAGTAAAATGGGCTACTCATGCTTACATAACACATTGAAACAGTAAATTTATGCATCCTTCTCTAGTGGATAGTTTCACATAAGAACAGCCTCCTGCTCCCAGGCAGCATAGTTAGCCTGGTAGTCCAAGGGACAGACATCTGGGCTGATGGGTGAAGCTCCAAACCAGCATGCTAGGTGTGGAGGGAGTTACAGTTACACATAATGTAATTTGTTTTTTAATCTTTTCACTGTAATAAAAGCCAAGAAGTTACACTGAAAAGCTGCATTAAAAGGACATTATTAAGGTTGTAAAGTCAATCAGTCAAGTTAGGAAAGGCTCATCTAATGCTGCTAATGATCTATAAAGCTTTTCACCAGTATAACACCACTTTGAATCTAGCCCAGTTCAGGAGTGATTACAAAGTGTTCTCCTCAATTGGCTGTTTAGTGGCCATGGATGAAGTGAGTGCACTAAGGCCAGTTCAGTTCCTGCAGCATAGACTCACCACCACTCTCCCATTAGCAGAGAGGCCAAGAAATCCATGGGCCATGAAGACTACAGGACCCCAGTTACCCATAGGGTAAGTCCTCTCCCATACCCTACCCAGGCACATTGGCAGGGGTCACAGGTGTTGGAAGGTTGCCCTACAGACAGAGGACTTCATCTACCAGGCCTGCCAAGGCAACACCTGTCCTTTCATCACTGCTACCACCACACTTTTAAAATTAGATGTTTGTGCTGATACACAAATCAGTACATTAAATAATTTGCATGGAGCATCACACTCTAGGAGAGGCTTAAAGTTTGGCCCTTGAGTCACCACACCTGGACTCTGCTCAACCTCAACCACACTATTTCCCACCTCTGCGGTTACTCACAGTACATGCTTCCAACTCACTTCTACAGGATGCCTGCCCCCAAGGCTCCTCCCAAACAGCTGAGCCTATTATAAAGCCTCCCCTCCCTCCCAGGAAAGAGCAGCCTCCACTTCCTTTAAGTCAGCTGTGCTAATGATCCAGCAGCAAGGCAGCTTTAATTCAATTAACTCCTTCTTATGCAGCTTCCAACTAGCCCCTTCTCATGGGGAAGAGGGCAGTGTCAGGCAATGCTGACAAACTCTTGACAGGCTTTTTATCTCATTTTCTCAGTGCCTTTATTGCTTTTTCAGTTGCCTTGGTCAGGTTAAGCCCTTGAGAAGTGTGCATTGACCTTTGACACTGACCAAGACAACTGAAAATTCAGCAGACTGAAGGCCAAAATCATCCAGAAAAAATACAAACAACTGTAATGAACACAAGGTAAAAACTCAGGAACAGACATTGCTCAGCAACTCTGGGCACAAAGATTCTTTCCCTCTTGCAGGCCTCTGCTCTGGATTTTCTCTGCTTACCTCCTATCCTCTGCATGACCAGCCCCAGAAGTTCACATGCCAGGAGTCAGGTCCCTCATTAACCACAAGATTGGCCCCCAAAGCAGGAGATGGATTTTAAAAGATTGAAATATGGTCTCAGGTCTGTCTTTTAATTTTTGAACTCCCCTTGTCCTCCCCCCACCAGTGTGTGCATGTGTGAGATAGTTACCATGCTGCCTGCTCTCCCCTGTGTATGTGTGTGTGTGAGAGAGAGAGAGAGAGTGCTGCCAGCTGTCCCCACACATGGTCAGGGACTCTGCCCCATGGCACAGAGCTTCCAGCTTCTCCCCAAACCCCAACATTCTAACTCATTAATTCTGAGTCCTGCCTGACCCAGCCCAACGCACATATGCACCTGCTGCAGCTCCATGTTCGTCATCTAAGGTGACCAGATAGCAAGTATGAAAAATCAGGATGGGGGTGGGAGTGGATCTACCTCTCCTTTTTATAGTCCACTCCCTCCTTTGAGAAGCATCTTCATCTGGGACAATGGTGACAGGCAGACTGTGTAAATGAGAACTCCATGCTGTTTCCTTGCTAACATTTAGATTTTTTCATTCATATTCCTTTTCCTGCCAATGAATAGCCACTTAGCAGGTGAGGGCCCATTTGGGCTTAGTATATGGAGATGTGCCTATCTCATAGAACTGGAAGGTACCCTGAAAGGTCATTGAGTTCAGCCCCCTGCCTTCACTAGCAGGACCAAGTACTGATTTTGCCCCAGATTTTGCCCAGGCTCACAACCCTGGGTTTAGCAGGCCAATGCTCAAACCACTGAGCTATCCCTCCCCCCATACCTGGCTGAGTTGTCAGCTTGCCCTTGTCTCTGAGGAACTGATTTGGCCATCCGCCCCCCCGACTTGGAACATGTTTTAGTAACACCATACAGTGGAATCTCATAAATGTACATACAACAGTGCCACACATATTTTACCAGGACAATAATGATCAGCAAATTATGAGTTTTCAAATGATACCTCCCAAGGAAAACCTTGTACAAAGATTATTACAACAGTGTGCAAGGGGTAAATGCAAGGGTACAGACTGTCACAATGCTTTTATGGGATTAGGATGTAGGTTTGTTGAAATACGAGAGTTTAGGCTGACCATATTCATATTCATTATCCAGTAGTGATGTTCACAAATGCCTTTAGCATAGCTTTTGTTATAAAGAATAAGTATTCTTATAGTAGGAGAATTCTGAGAGACAAGTTGTTCCAAAATTTGAGAATATAGGAAAAGAGGTAATGGCTTTCTGATTCTTCCTAAATACTGGATTTGACACAGAAAAATGCAAAAATTTAATTGCTTGTGTATTAGAATAACTATTGCCCATGATGTGACTAAAGAGCTGCACTTCTGTAGGCTTGTCATGTGCTTCTGCAAAGCAGAAAACCCCTTATACATGACAGTACTGTTCCTGCAGCACCACAGCTCACTTTGTGTCACTGTCATGATAGGCTGTATTGGCTAACTGGAATTCTTGCAATAAGACTGGATTTCTTTCTTCAGTTGGAGTGCTGCTGCCCTGGCATAGTCACATGGAAAGGGACGCCCCTTCCGAAGCGCTGACTGCATTCATGTGAAAGAGGTGCAATATTCTTAGGAAAGGATGGCGGGGAGTGAAAGAACAATGAGGCCTGCTGGTAACTCTGAAAAATAGCACAGACTGACTCCCGCTTCCCAGAAGAGCCTTCATAGAAGCAGATAGAAGACAATGAACTGTCGGGAAGACCTCAGAAATAGCTTTCCTTCTAATAACAGATTTTAAAATCTAATACTTTTATTAATAATCTCATGGTTTATCAGGAAACCAGTCATTCAGTATTCTGATCAGCTGGCACGTTCTATCACCTATAATACAAATTGAGACCACAGAATAACCTCGCATCATGACTGACTGAAAATGTTCATATCTCAATTCAGTAAGTTTCTGTTTACCTCCTGTACATGCCAATGAGGTCTGGAAGAATGCTAACCAGCCCCACCACAAATGCAAATGAGTTTGTCATGATTATTCATCTCCAATGAGTCAATTATTTTTTTCTAGATCTCTAACTTAATTTAAAAGGGAAAAGAATTATGATGCTTTAATCTTAGTCTTAATGTAGAGATTTCCTTCCCTGGTTGTTACATTTTGGATGGAGGAGCCCTGACAACCTCTGTTTCGAATGTGAGGAGCATCTCTGCCTCCAAAATGACCAGGAAGGGATTATAAAAACATGAGCTATGGTTGAATTGTTATGAGTGACTTACATCATCATTTCCTTCATGTAGGCTGTGCTTTGCATGCAAACAGTAATATTATTTCTTCAGTATTTCCTAACTGAAATTCTGATACTTGTCAAATTTTGCATACATGTGCTTGTCTGTCAACGAACATGGCTTCCTCATTACTTGTTAAGTAACCAAGTCTGAAAAGTAGATTATTATTGACACTGACAAATTCTATAAGATTCATAGATATTATACAGATTTAGATATTAGTTTCACACTTCTGCATAATATCTTTAATTCAACTTCCATTAGGTGTCCCATGACCAGAAATGTTTCAAATTCTGATTAATGCATGCTAGCTGATCATTTGCTCTAAGCTGTGCAGCCAAGGTGAATGAAATAAATAGAATTTAATGGGGAAATGGGACAATCTCTTGTTACTGGTTTTCTTACCTCTTTCAGGCATTATCTGCATGTTGCACATATGGAAAATGGTTACCCGATGGCTGTTCTACATCAGCTGTTGCCTTGTGATTTTAGATTTGTAGAGATGCCTTTCTCTAGTTGAAGTAGTCAGTCTCTTCTGGGTCTTGTTCTATTCGATATTTTAATTAATGAGTTGGATAATGGAGTGGAGAGTATGCCTATAAAATATGTGATGACACCAAACTGGGAAGGGTGGCAAACACTTTGGATGACAGGGTTAGAACTGAAAGTGATTTTGACAAATTAGAGAACTGGTCTGAAATCAACAAGATGAAATTCAATAAAGGCAAGTCCAAGATACTTAATTTAGGAAGGAAAAGTCAAATGCACAACTACAAAATGGGGGTAACTGGCTAGATGGTAGTGCTGCTGCAAAGAATCTGGTGGTTACAGTGCATCACAGACTGAATATGAGTCAACAATGTGATGCAGTTGGAAAAAAAGGCTAATATCAGTCTGAGGTGTGTTAACAGGAGTGTCCTATATAAGACATGGGAGATAATTGTCCCATGCTACTCAGCACTGGAGAGGCCTCAGCTGGAGAACTGTGTTCAGATCTGAGCACTGCAGTTCAGGAAAGATGTGGACAAATTGGAAAGAGTCCAGAGAAGAGCAGCAAAAAGGATGAAAGATTTAGAAAACCTGACCTATGAGGAAAGGTTAAAAAACTGGGATGTTTAGTCTTGAGAAACAAAGACTGAGAGGGGAACCTGATAACGGTCTTCAAATATGTTAAGGGCTGTTATAAAATGAACAGTGATCAAATGTTCTCCATGGCCACCGAAGGTAGGACAAAAAGCAATGGTGTCTCTTTTACCTGTAAAGGGTTAACAAACAGTGAACCTGGAACACCTGACAAGAGGACCAATCAGGAAACAAGATACTTTCAAATCTCGGTGGAGGGAAGCCTTTGTTTGTGTTTTTTGGGTTTTGCTCTGTTCTCTCTGGGTTCTGAGAGGGGCCAGACATGTAAGCAGATTTCTCTAATCTTTTTGAAAAAGTCTCTTCTGTTCAATTTAGTAAGTACCAGATAGAAAGGCCGTTTAGTCTTTTTGTTTGTTTTCTTTATTTGCAAATGTGTATTTTTGCTGGAATGATTGTATCTCTGTTTGCTGCAACGTGTACTTGTGCTGGGGGGAGGATTCTCTCTAGTGTCTATAAGCTGAAAGACCCTGTAACATTTTCCATCTTGATTTTACAGAGACAATTTTTACTTTTTTCTTTCTTTTATTAAAAGTTTTCCTTTTTAAGAACCTGATTGATTTTTTGGTTATCTTGTGTAAGACCCAAGGGGAGGGGGTCTGTACTCACCAGGGAATTGGTGGGAGAAAGGAGAGAAGGGGGGAGGAAAAATCTGATTTCTCTCTGTGTTAGTATCACTGTCTCTCTCTCAGGGAGAGTCTGGGAGGGGGAGTGAAAAAGTTGGGGGAAGGTAGATTTCCTCTCTGTTTTAAGATTCAAGGAGTTGAATCACAGCGATCTCCTAGTGTAACCTAGGGAAGGGAGGATCTGGGAGGAAGAAAGGAGGGGAATGGTTTATTTCCCTTTGTTCTGAGACCCAAGGGGCTTTGGGTCTTGGGGTCCCCAGGGAAGGGTTTGGGGGCCAGAAAGTGCCCCAAAACACTATATTTTTGAGTGGTGGCAGCTCTACCATTTCTAAGCTAGTAATTAAGCTTAGGGGGGTTCATGCAGGTACCCCATCTTTTGGACGCTAAGGTTCAGAGTGGGGGTTCATACCTTGACACCTGACCTATGAGGAAAGGTTAAAAAACTGGGATGTTTAGTCTTGAGAAACGAAGACTGAGGGGGGAACCTGATAACGGTCTTCAAATATGTTAAGGGCTGTTATAAAATGAACAGCGATCAAATGTTCTCCATTGCCACCGAAGGTAGGACAAAAAGCAATGGTCTTAATCTGCAGAAAGGGAGATTTAGGGTAGATATTAGTAAAAACTTTCTACCTCTAAGGGTAGTTAAACTCTGGAATAGGCTTCCAAGGGAGGTTGTGGAGTCCCCATCCTTGGAGGTGTTTAAGAACAGGTTGGACAGACACCTGTGAGGATGATCTGGGTTTAGTTGGTCCTGCCTCAACACAGGGGCTGGACCTCTCAAGGGCCTCTCCAGCCCTACATTTCTGTGAAATATTGCCAACAGCTGAAGATGGGATGCTAGATTGGAAGGGCTCTAAATTACTACAGAGAATTAGTTCCCAGGTGTCTGGCTGGTGAGTCTCATTCATGTGCTCAGATTCTAAGGTTATGTCTATGCTGGAATTAAAATCCCATGGCTCAGGCTGTTCGGCTGTAAAATTGCAGTGCAGGCATCTGGGCTGAAACTGAGGGTCTGGGACCCTTTCCTCTTGCAGAGTCCCAGAGCCTGGGCTCCAGACTGAGCCCAAATGACTGCATCACAATTTTGCAGCCCCACAGCTTGAGCCCCATGAGCCCAAGTCAGCTGTCATGGGCCAGCTACCGATGTAATTGCAGTGTAAATGTACCCTAACTGATCACTGTATTTGAGGACAGGAAGGACCTGGGCAGGGTGGGAAGGGGGGACTTCCTCTGCAACATGGGGCACAGGTCACTTGCAGGTTTAAACCAGTGTAAATGGCAGATTCTCTGTAACTTGGAGAGTCTCTGTCTGTCTGTCTGTCTGTCTGTCTGTCTCACACACACACACACACACACACACACACACACACACACACACACACAGAGCTGAGAACAAAAACAAAGGAAATTAGCTGTTGCCACCAGCTAATTAAACAACATGTGCACAAACCTCTTAGGACACAAAAATCCAATCCTGTTCTTAAAGGTAAATTTTATTAAAAACAAAAAGAAAATACATCTGGAACTTAGGCTCTTGCTAGATTTTAAAAGAGCAAATATAATTAAGCATCAAGAATGGTTTTCTTGAGGTCCAGTTTAAAGCTTACAAGCAAAACAAAATCACCTGGGGTTAGCACAGAGGAGTTCACAACATCTAGCTGTTTTGTCCTGGTTAGGTCTGCCAGTGAGGTGGCGAGTTGGCTGTAGTGTAGTACAAATTGTTGGTAATACCCAACCAAGCCCAAGAAGGATTGGACCTGTTTTTTTGACTTAGGGACAGGCCAATTCTGGATAGCATTTACTTTAGCCTCTAGGGGGTTGATAGGTCCTTGACCCACCTGGTGTCCAAGGTACATTACCCTGTTTAGGCCTAGTTGACATTTTTTGGCCTTAACAGTTAATCCTGCCTCCCTTATGCACCAGAAGACAGCTTGGAGGTGTTCCAGGTGTTCTGCCCATGAATCTGAGAATATAGCCACATTGTCAAGGCAGGCTACTGCAAATTTCCCAGATCCAGCCAGAAGGTTATCTACTAGCCTCTGGAAGGTGGCAGGCACATTTCACAGTTCAAAAGGGAGCACATTACATTAATACAGCCCTACATGGGTGATAAAGGCTGATCTTTTCTTGGCTGTGTCATCTAGCAGCACTTGCCAGTACCCATTAGTTAAGTCTAAGGTGGAGATGAACTGGGCACGTTCCAGTTTCTCCCATAGCTCATCCGTGTGTGGCATTGGATAGTTCTCTGGGCAAGTTACAGCATGCAGCTTATGATAGTTCACTCAAAAGCGGATTTCCCCATTGTGTTTGGGAACCAGAACCACTGGAGAGGCCCATGCACTCTCAGAGAGGTGGATTACACCCATCTGTTACATGTCCTTGATCTTCCTTTCTATTGCAGTTTTGTCTTGAGGAGCCATCCGGTAGGGTTGGGCTTTAATTGGGTGAGCATCACATGTGTCAATGGAGTGGTACGCCCGTTCTGTCCATTCTGGGGTGGCTGAAAACATTGGCGTGAAGCGGGCAAACTGCTCCGGGATTTGCTGTTGCTGCTTACACCCAAGGGTCATGGAAAGGTTCACCTCTTCTACATCACCGTTGCTTTTTCCTTCATAGTAGACTTCTTCAGGCCATTCAGCGTTGTCTCTCTCCTGGGCTGTAAACTAGAGAACCTTGATTTCTTGGGAATAAAAGGGCTTTAGATAATTAACATGGTATACTTTAGGTTTTAAGGTAGAGTCTGGGAATGCTATGAGGTAATTAACAGCTCCCAGGAACTCTTGGACCATAAATGGCCCCTCCCACCATGCTTCCATCTTATTGGCCTGGAGCACTTTCAGGACCATGACTTGGTCACCTACTTTGAAGGAACGCTCTCTGGCACATTTATCAGACCAGGTCTTTTGCTCCTGTTGAGCATCCTGAAGGTTTTCTCGAGCAAGGGCTAGAGAGTCTTTGAGGAAGTTTTGCAGGTTGGTTACAAAGTCCAAAATGTTAGTTCCTGGAGAAGATGTAAGCCCCTCCCATTGCTGCTTCACCAACTGTACTGACCCTTAACTTCGTGGCCACAAACAAGTTCAAAGGGTGAAAACCTCAAAGTTGGATGTGGTATAGCCCTGTAGGCAAAGAGCAACTGCTGCAACACTAGGTCCCAGTCATCGGAGTGCTCATTTATGAATTTATGTATCATGGCCCCCAAATCCCATTAATCTTCTCCAGTAGGCCATTTGTTTGATAGTGGTAAGGGGTGGCAACCAAGTGGTTTACCCCATGAGCTTCCCAAATATGTTTTATGGTCTCTGCCAGGAAGTTAGTTCCCAAATCTGTAAGGATGTCAGAGGGCCAACCTACCCTGGCAAAAATGTCTGCCAATGCCTGGCTCACACTTTTAGCCCTGCTGTTGCCATTGGGTGGCAAAATCCATGAAAGTCAGTATGTACAGCTTTTCTCTGGGTGTCTTCTTAAGGAAAGGACCCAGAATATCCACAGCTACATGCTGAAATGGAACCTCAATTATGGGGAGTGGCTAGAGAGTGGCCTTGACCTGGTCTTGGGGCTTTCCCACCCTCTGGCACACCTCACAAGACTGGACATAGGAGAAGCATCCTTGCCCATTCCCTCCCAGTGAAATGACTTCCCTAAACGATCTTTGGTCCTGTTCACCCTAGCATGGCCACTAGGTGGTCTAAGCTCAAGAGCTTTTTTCTATACTTAGTTGGAACTACCAACTGTCTCTGAGGATGCCAGTCCTCCTTGGGCCCACCAGAAGGGTTTTCCTTGTATAAGAGTCCTCCTTCTACAACAAACCTGGACCTACTGGAAGAGCTGAGAGGCAGTGGGTTGCTCCATGCCACCGTCCAAGCTCCCTTGAGGCTTTTATCTGCATACTGCTTTGCCTGGAACTGCTCCCTTGATGCTGGAGACATTAGTTCCTCACTGGATTGTGGACTTGAGCTTGGTCCCACTGGAAGTGATGCAGGGAATGGGGTTGTCTCCGTTGATTATGAACCACTTTCCGCTGGTGCTCTAGGTTGTATTTCAAGCTCCGGTTGAGCTTCTTGTGCCAGTTTAGCAGCTGCTGCAGGTGCAGGCTCTGTGGTGCCGTTTGGTGCTGGCTCCCCTGACTCTGGTGGTGTTGCAAACATGGGCTCTGGTGCTGACTGCTCTGCCAGTTCCAATTCTTGGGCTGGTTCTGGCTGGGTCCCAGGAACTGGATCTACGGCTGCTGCCATAGACTTTGGTCTGGGGTTTGGTTTCACCACCTCTGGCTGGGTCCCTGTAGGCAGCTCAGGAATAGAGTTAGGTGTGGAGGCCTGTTTAGACTAACCCTTTTTGTTAGTCTTACATAGTTGGCTAAGTCTTCTCACAGCAGCATGGGAATGGGATAATTGTCATAGACTGCAAAAGTCCATATTCCTGACCAGCCCTTGTACTGGACAGGCAACTTGGCTGTAGGCAAATTAAAAGAGTTGGCCTTAAGGGGTTGCACTGTCACTTGGGCCTCTGGGTTGATGAATTTGGGGTCCACCAGTGATTGGTGGATAGCTGACACCTGTGCTTCAGTTTTTCTCCATGCAGTAATCTTCCTCCCACCCACTCAGTTTCCCTTTGCTTTGGGGGTATTTGCAAGGCATTTGGGCCTGAATGTGGGATCTCAGGGTAATGAGCTGCAGTTGGCTGGTGCTCTTTGGGCAGTTAGCCTTCACATGCCCCAGCTTATTACATTTGAAGCATTGCCCAGACTGATTGTGGGCTGGGGTGAGGTGGGTGGTTGGACTGTGGGGTGGTGGGACGAAAGGGCATCTGGCGTTTCCCTGGATGTATGCAGGGCTCCTCCTTGCAAAGTGGAGCCTTGGGCTGACTCTGATCGTGGGGTGTCATCTTGGGCTGCCTCTTCTGGTATCCTCACCAACTGCTACTAGCTTTCTTCTTCTCCACCGCCATCTCCATGCATTTGGCTCTGATCTCCCCTGCCTCGATTACAGTTTTGGGCTTCCCATCTAGGATTCACTGAGTTGTGCCCTCAGCAAAACAAAGCACCTGGGGTTAGCAGAGAGGTGTCCACAAACCATAAAGAAATAAGAGATAAACCTAATCACGTCTTCCTAGACGTTTCCTGATCTGCTTACATATCTGGGGTTGAAATGAGTAGTTCTAGGTATGATTTGAGGGTTTTGCATACCTGGCTTAAAGCTTCTTACAGCACAGTCCCAGCTCTGTCTCCTCTCTCCAGAGAACAGACAGACAGACAGAGGGAACATTTATTCCCAATTTTAAAATGCTCCAGCCCTTCCATTGGCTCTTTTGGCAAGGTGCCCACTCCCTTCCTTTTGCCTATGGACTTTAACCCTTTACAGGTAAAGCAAGTAGAGAACAGCTACTAACAGGGATTTTATAGCTAGCTGACTGGCTAGGTGTCCATAAAAGGGAGCTACCTCCCCTTTCATTTATCAGAGCTGGGCTTCAGGAATCATAAGAATGTAGGGCTGGAAGGTACCATCTATGCTGAATTCAGATCCACTCTCCAATTTGCCATTGTTTTGAATTCAGATTCTGTCCTCCAAAGCGCTGGCACCCCCTCCCAGGTTGGTGTCATCTGCCAATTTTATAAGCATATTGTCCACTCAGTTATCGAAGTCATTAATGAAAATATTGACTAGTACCGGACCCAGGACTGACCCCTGCAGACAGGGCTGCCAGATCCATGAGTGTCACATCAGCACAGACTGAATTCTGCAAGTATCCTCCCTTGCTCAGAATTCTGTGCTTTGGGACTCTTCCTGGCTCCAAAGTGTGTACGCGGGAGGTTCAGCCCACTAGAAGGGACACAGCCTCACAGCAGGGGAGGCTGGTCTCAGCCCGCTAAGAGATAAGTGGGGATAGGCATGCTATAGGGAAATGGAGTCATGGGGATGTCTTCATAGGGGGCCGAAGGATCATTTGAAGCCAAGGCTGGTCCTGCCAGGTGTGTATCAGACCTGCAGAAACAACTGCACTCTTTGTTGTCTTTTTGGCATTCCTTGCAAAAGGCGAAAGAGACCTGCAATAATCTCCCTAATTTCAACACAGCGAACCAAACTGCTATTCAATATGCATTACACAACTGCCATGGCTTGGCTTAGTCATTCCCCAGATCAGAACAAATTAAAAGAAATAACCCTGTAAGATTAGAAACTGCCTCACCCTTTAAAGAAGTACAGGCCTAGATTTGAGAGTTTAAGGGCTATTCCTTGTATATTAACTTCCTGCTTGTCACCACACCTACTGATATCACCTGAATAGGCAGTTTAGTGGTTATAGGAAAGCGAGCAAACACATGGTAAAGAAATTGTGGAAGCCCTGAATTGCAGTACTCTTCTCTCTGTTTGAACAAGGATGTTACATGGTGATTGACTTACTTATTCTACATGCCGAAGCTGTATTTCTTTTTCATCTATTTGATGTGCAGGGTGAGGGCAGGTAAGAAATTTAAACAGTTGTTTTGATTTTCTCAGCAAAAGAAACAATTTTCAGATGTCATAGTAGCATGAACATATTTAGTCTTTAGATTATAAATGCTGATATGTAATTGTTTTGGTTTTGAAGTGAAATATACTGGTTAGATGCACAAGATTATTTTCAAGTGAGTGTAGAGTTCAACATGTAAAAACAGAATGAGTAATTGTATCTTAGTGCCACTTTGTATAAACTTCTTGTGTTAAGTACTATACATTAGCAATTACAATTGTTAATTGTGATTATATTTTTGCAGCAATAATTCATATGATAAATAAGGTTTTTAAAGTATTAATTTTGTAAGTGTATGATTTGGCATTTACTATTACAAACCAGTCAACTTCATTTGACAGTCCTCTCATCCAGTTCAAGAACAAGTCTTTATAACCATAAGCCAACTACTCCCACGGCCTCTTGTAAACAAACAGCAGAGGGTTGTTTATGGTCTGTAATATTGCACCTCTAAGCTCTGAGAGGAAACACACCTATGTCTTGTGTTTTCAAAAAAATCTAAATATTCTTATTAATTTCAGCAATCTTAAGGTTTCCCAAGAGCCTCAGAGATCTTGACGTCTTTCACATGTTGGGTTTGATAAATACAAACTAGCAGTAATAACCTTATACAGCACTTTCATCACTAGATCTTTCAAAGAACTTTACTTCTGTTTTTACAGAAGGGGAAACAGGCCCAGGGAGAGCAATGACCTATTCAATATCAGCAGAAGAGCTGTTAATTGAACCTAGGTCTCCTGACTGCTAGTCTTGTGCCCAACCCACTAGGCTATACTGCCTCTCACTAGCCCAGTACTGTATAATATAAAAATACTGACACTAACAGTATTATGGCCTTAGGGTTTGTCTACACAATTAATTTGTTTACGGCAAGCTGGGGTGTAAATCTGCCCACCATTAGCCTGCTGAAGACTAACTGTCCAAGTGGACCTTGCCAACAGGCATTAACCATTTGTTGATGTGCTTTGATCTAGTTCCATTTCAAAGAAAGCTAGATCAATATAAACAAACTGTTAATGTGTGTTGGAAGGGACCGTCCCTGGGGACGGTAAATCCGTGGCAGGCTAGTGTGTGTAGATACACACGCCAGCTTGCCATGAACTAAATGTTTGTGCACAAGCCCTTAAGGACAGATAAGGGCACATCAGAAATTCCCTTTAAAAATGCAGACATTTCTTTATGCACCAGCAGTATTGAAACAAAAACGATTACACCTCTTGGCTGTATGCATGAAAAGAGACACCTGGGGAGGTTTAAAAAAATGTAATTACTCTTCAAGAATGTGGGTGTGGGCATGTTCAGTATGCAGGTGAGAGCACTCCTTATCATTGGTTTTTCTCATTGTATATAAAGTGAAATTCTGATGAACTATGAACTACATTGGAGAAATGGTGTTGAAGTTTCAGAGTCATGTCCAAAGCAAGGTGGTTAGGTGTTCACTGTGCTTGTCAGCATTTAGAGCAAAATAATTGACACTGACTAGTTATCACATGTTGACATTTCTCAGAAGGTCCTGAAAGTCTCACCAGCCTGTAGCATTACTCTGACTGTATTAATCATATTTGCACCATTCTAGTAGTCTCAGTGTTGCTATTACAAGGCTTTTTAAATGTTTCCTGTGCTACTTATTAGCAAACATGGATCTGATCTTTAACAGATATCCTCTGCCACAGAGGCTGTGGAGTCTTAGATCTAGATCTGGTGACTGCGGTGCACAGCAAAGTGCTTGCCTGAGCAAGTCTGAGCACTGGCTACGGGTCACGTAGGCGCGAATAAAGTTAAGCAATAGGTGTAGTGCTCTGCACTGAGTCATAGGAACTCTCAGGCCCAGTTCCTGCCTGCTCCCTTACAACTGTGATGATGTTTATAAGAAGAAATACAATTGTATGTATTTATTTGTATTGGGGTAGCAGCTAGATACAAGGGGGCGTCAGCAATGCCTAGGGTGTTAGGCACGACTCTGAAAAGTGTGCCTTTCCCCCAAAGAACTTACAGTCTAAGGGTATGTCTGGATAGCCCACAACAGCCCGTGTTGACAGCCTTGGGCTGGCAGGGTTCATGCTAGTGCTCCAACAATGGCGGTTTAGACAGCACTCTGCAGTCATCCTTGGGCTGGAGCTCAGGCTCTGAGGCCTAGGGAAGGGGTGGCCTTCAGAGCCTGACCCACAGCCTGAGCTACACCTTCAAACCACTCTCTACTACACAGCATTTTTAGAAGGTTGGCATGATCTCCTGGCTGTTGCAAAGTCTCTTTCACTTTCAAAGTCCTCTCCCTGCTTGGGAACTTTACTCCAGCCTTTCTGAGTTCACAGCTGTGGGGTTCTCCTACTTAAGGGGATCAGGATGTTCAGTCACTGAGTTTCCTTATAAAAGTCTGGTTTATACATGATGGTCGGACACCCTATCCTGCAGTGATCAGCTTGTCCTGGGTCTGAAAAGTCCTTGTGGGTAGGGGAGGCTTGTCAGCTGTTTCCTTCCTTGGCTGCTCTTCAAGAGTACAGCTACTTGTGAGGCACAGCCACTTTCTTCCTGGTTGCCACCACTTCCTGTGACAAGCTCTCTTTTGAAGCTTGCTCCCCACAGCTGGAACAAGCTTTGCTTGTAGGTGTGTCTGTTTGATACTGGTTGAGCCCAGAGGAGCTCATTAGCTTCTACTGATTGGGATGGAGGCATGCTCCATCACACACTCCACCCTTCAAGATGGAAAAGGGCTTCTGGTTCAGAATGTCCACTTCTCCAAGTTCCCTTGGGAAAAAAAAAATCAGCATTGGCATGGTCTTTCCCTGCATGCTGTTATACTCTGACCCTGTATTGTTGGAGTGTGAGCTACCGCCACATTATACAGGGGTTCCAGTCCATCAGGTATTTAACCAACTGTGATAAAGTTCCTCCTCTACCTTGGTGGCTCCTGCACTTATTGGCAGATTTGCTCACCTCAGTGATCTTCCCCACAGTCTGGGTCAACTTCTCCTGTGTCTGATCGGGAGTTGGGAGGAACACGAGCCCGCCCTCTACTCCAGGTTCCAGCCCAGAGCCCTGTGGATTGCAGCTTTCTGTAGTGCCTCCTGGAACAGCTGCATGACAGCTACAACTCCCTGGGCTACTTCCCCATGGCCTCCTCCAAACACCTTCTTTATCCTCACCACAGGACCTTCCTCCTGGTGTCTGATAACACTTGTACTCCTTAGTCCTCCAGCAGCACACCTTTACTCTCTACTCCTCACACGCATTTCTTTTCCTCTGGCTCCCCCTCACCTGACTGGAATGAGCTTCTTTTTAAACCCAGGTGCCCTGATTAGCCTGCCTTGATTGGCTGCAGGTGTTCTAATCAGCTTGTCTGCCTTAATTGCTTCTAGCAGGTTCCTGATTACTCTAGTGCAGCCCCTGCTCTGGTCACTCAGGGAACAGAAAACTACTCATCCAGTGACCAGTAGATTTGCCCTCTACCAGACTCCTGTACACCACTGGTCTGGGTCTGTCACGCAACTTAAAAGGGCATGATCTGTGACCAATGAGAAGGAATTCCCCAGCTGGTAGTACGTGAGAGACTCTATGGCTCACTTAATTGCCAGTTCCTCTTTGTCAATAACCAGATAGGCCCTCTTCCTGGGGAACAATTTTCTACTTAAATCCAGAACTGTGTACTCCTTGCCTGCAAAGTCCTTGAAAGCACAGCATCTAGGCTCCATCTGAGCCTCCACCTGGAGTATGAATTCTCAGGAAAAGTTGGGATTAAAAGGGATGGGTGCCCGACAAAGGCATGTCTTCAGGGTATTAAAAACCTTCTTGCAGTCCGTATCCCATCATATCATCCAGGGGTTAGCACCCTCTATAAGGTCTGTTAGGGGAGCCACAATCAAAGTGAAATTCAGGGTAAATCTCTGCTAATATCCGGCAAGGCCCAGGAAGTGCCTCAGGTGCTTTTTGTCTTGGGGACTGGGCATGTTTTTAAAGCCTGTGCTTTTTTGATTACTGGCTTCACAAGTCCATCCTCTATGTGGTATCCTAGAAAGGTCACCTCCATGATTGCTAATATACTTCACCATAGGAAACTGGTCTCACAGCATAACCCGACGGTCTTAATACTGCCTTCATATGTAGTAGGGGCTCTTTCCACATGGAGCTATAGATAATGATATAATCCATGTAGGCTGTGGCATATTGATAGTAGGCTGAGAACTTTATTCATAAGGTGCTGAAAGTTTGCCACAGTCCTATGCAGTTCAAATGGAATGTCTTGAAATGACAGTGTCCAGAGGGGGTCGAAAAGGTGGTAAGGGGGAGAAAGGGATTTTTCGCTATCCCTTCATGAGCTTGATTGTACTAAGTTATCCCACAGGTCCCAGCTACTCTGGTGGCTTATCTCTCATGACATTGGACAAGCATGGAATTTCAAAATGCAGTTAACTTTACAGAAAACAATGCAAAAACTAATCAAACTGTTGGGTTGGGAGACCAGAATTATGGTGCTCCTCCACTCACTTTTGGACTATTCAACTACCCCCATCACACTGTCTAAAGTGGCTCATTACTGTGAGTGACGACCACAGGGCAGACTGGCAAAAAATGAAACACAACACACCACCAGTTTGTTTATTTTTTTATCATTAGATTTCACCAAGCCTGTAACAAATGTGAACTCCTGGATCACAGTAACAATCTCTCCATGGAGTCACAGACAGTCCCCTTAGCCTCTTCAGGCTATTTTGTGACAAACTGGACTTAGTGATAAATGGTCACTTACACCAAAAATCACCACATTCAGGTTGAGACCATTCATGAAACCAGTCACTTACTCCAAATCAGTTAGTACAATCCTACAGCAAAGAGAACACCTGTAGCTAATCCAGTAGTAAACTATCTAAAGGTTTATTAACTAGGAAAAAGAAGTAAGTGAGTTATTCATAGGTTAAAGGAAACAAACACACACACACCAATGAGTTACCATCTAAATCCTCTTAGTGACAGAGCTGTAGTGACCCGCCAATTCAAAGAGTCTTTCAGGGTAGACCCAGGAGGCAGACCCTGGGGATTTCTGGTTTCAGTTTAGCATCTCTGTCCCTTCAGTGTTTAAATAGCCCAAAAGACACAGTTTTCTTCTTGTCAGGGATTTTTATTCTCTTCCCCCAGAGTTTAACTGGGGGGGGGGTTCGGGGGGGGAAGCAATCAACAAAGTCTTTTGCCCTCTGATTGCCACAATGCTTTGTCTGGTGTCTATGGCTCTTCTTTTGCTAGGCAGGAGATAACACCTGTGGCAAACTAGTATTTCATACTTGGGAATGCTTCTCTCCTGACAGGCAAGGGCAAATATTTAAATATATCTTATAACACAGGATATAGGTATTATAAGTGAGATTAATGCGTGCAGCAACTTACAAGCATTTCACAGAGTCTAAACACTAACTACATTCATATAAGACTAACACTTATTTTAAGCAAAACTAACATACAGATGACCTGATCTGGTTGTCAGTTCTTAGCTAATGCCTGCAGCTTGGGCACGAGTCAGATGCCAGCATCATTCTCCCATTTTTAAGATTGCCTGTACTTCTTCCCAGACTATGTGCCACATTTTGTGCAGTAGGTTAGGGTTCTCCCTAGCTTGTTGTCCAGGTGTTGTTTCCAGGTAGTATTTCACTAGCTGGGTTTTTCCAGATATTGAGGAGAAAACATGAATGAAGTTCTCAGTTCCTTGGGAGAGTTGTGCTCTCTGACCAGGAGAGAGTCCCACACCTACTATCACAGGTATCGACCCCTGGCAGATATGAACTTGAGGGCTTAATTCGGGTCTCACAGGGAAAGGAGTCATCAGCAAAGTTCCCAAGTTTTCCAGGGCTTGAGAAGACTTACGTGGTAGATTCTGATCTCTTTTCTTCTGCCTAGTAACCAGATTTCATAACTGACCAGTCTTACTTGTCTAGCTACCTCAAAAGGATCCTGCCAACAGGCCATTAATTTAGACTTAGCTGACAGTAACAATAATAAGACTCAGTGTCCCAGCTGGAAAGTACTCAGCCATGCCCCTCGGCTATAACCTTGTTCTTCTCTCTGTTGTGCCTTCTGTAGATTTTCACTAGCAAATAAACCCAGCTGTTTAAGATATTCCCTTAGGTGAATAATATATTGAGTCACATTGACAGTATTTGCGTCCTCTTCCTCCCAGCCTTCATGTAGCAAATCTAAGATCCCTTGAGGGACATGGCCATACAATAGTTCAGAGGGGGAGAAACCCATAGAGGCAGGAGCGGCGCCAGGGTTTTTGGCACCCTAGGTGGGGGTCCTTCCGCGCTCCCGGTTGTTGGCGGCAATTCTGCATCGGAGGGGGTCCTTCCGCGCTCCCGGTCTTCGGGGCACTTTGGCGGCGGGTCCTGGAGCTAGTGAAGGACCCACCGCAGAATTGCCAACGATGACCCAGAGCGCGGAAGAACCCTCCGCCACCGAATTGCCTCCGAGGGTGGCAAAATGCCACCCTCCCAAATCCTGGCGCCCTAGGCGACTGCCTAGGTCACCTAAATGGAAGCGCCGGCCCTGTATAGAGGCCTGTGAGACCTCCCTTATAGAGAATAAGAGTAGTGGAAGCAACTGGTCCCAGTGCTAGAGTCAGATTTGATAAAGCACTTTAGCATTTCTTTTAGAGTTTTGTTAAGTCTCTCTACGAGACCATCTGTCTGTGAATGGTACATAAAAGTTCTCAAAGATATGCTCTTCAAAAGAGAGCACAGCTCTTGCATAGTCTGTGAGGTGCAGCTGCTCCTAGGGTTGGTTAATATCTCATGAGGGCACTCCACACATGAAAAAAGTTTCATAAATTCTGGTGCAATCACAGTTGCCTTTGCTGTGTGAAGGGGAAGAGCCTCCAGATACCAGGCCACATGGTCAATGACTATCAAGATGTACTGGTACCTGGAGGCACACTTCTCTAGGGACCTGACTATGTCCATCCCTATTTTCTCAAAGGGTGTCTCCATCAGTGGCAAAGGAACAAGGGGAGCCTTTGGGATACTGCTGTCAATGGACAGGTGGCAGGATGGCAGGAGGAGCAGTATTTCCTTACTTCTTTATGGAGGCCAGGATAGAAGTTGGCCATTACCCATGACAGTGTCTTCTCCCACTCCTAATGCCCAGCACAATGGATGTCATGTGTGAGTTGCATCTCTGGTTGGCGGTATTTGTGTGGCACTGGTAGTTGTGCCCTCAACTCCCCAAACTGTTGGTCTTTCTCAACACCATACACATGCTCCTTCTTGAGCACAAAATGGGGGTAATGGTCCAGTCACCCAAGTTCCGTCACATCTCCATTTACAGAGGTCAGTTGCTTTTGGGAGCAGCTCTGTGTGGGGTCATCCCTCTTTTCCTGAACAAAGTTTCCTGCCTGCAGTAGGAACCCTACTGTAGGGTCCTGGGTGGATACCTTCCCCTTCTCCAATTCTGGTCTTGGTTGGGTTGCTCTCGAGGTCTCCTCTCCCAGATCTGCTGGGCCCTCAAGTCCTGCTTGGCCCAGGTCTTCCATGCAAAGGGATCGATCCCAGTCCATAATCCTCTGGCTGGTCAGCTCATTCATGACTTGCTGAAAAAAAGGCCAATCTCATCCCAGTATTATTGAGTAGGCCTGTTCTCCAGCCAGAGCCACAGGTATGGTTCCTGTGTGCGTGCCCACAGTCAGTTGTAACCACTGGCTGGGGTAGGCTTTTCCATCACCATGTATGCACTGTGTGCAGATTGGCTCTCTTGGGGTGCCATCTTCCCCAGCCAGGGAAGCAGGAACTACTTCTCTGGCTCCACCCAAAGCCTAGAAGTCCTTACACTCTCTTTCCTTGTACACATACCAGCATTGTCAATCTGTGGGGAGCTTTCTTACGGGTGCACATCTCCATGGTCCAGCCCTGGGCGCATTCACACTCCACAGGGGGCATTCATAGATTCATAGATTCATAGACTCTAGGACTGGAAGGGACCTCGAGAGGTCATCGAGTCCAGTCCCCTACCCTCATGGCAGGACCAAATACTGTCTAGACCATCCCCGATAGATATTTATCTAACCTACTCTTAAATATCTCCAGAGATGGAGATTCCACAACCTCCCTAGGCAATTTATTCCAGTGTTTAACTACCCTGACAGTTAGGAACTTTTTCCTAATGTCCAACCTAAATCTCCCTTGCTGCAGTTTAAGCCCATTGCTTCTTGTTCTATCATTAGAGGCTAAGGTGAACAAGTTTTCTCCCTCCTCCTGATGACACCCTTTTAGATACCTGAAAACTGCTATCATGTCCCCTCTCAGTCTTCTCTTTTCCATCTTCCCTTAGATGTCCCTGCTGTCTACAGGAGTATCAGGTCACTGGGCTGGCTTTGGAGGCATCTTTCTTTGTCAGAGATGGATTTGGTTCTGGTATGGTGCAAGACCCTCCATCTTAGGATTCTGTTTCAGCCAACTGGGGTATAAGATGCACATTCAGGAGAGGCCCCACCCTAACCACACTTCATGCTCTTGGGCCTCTCCATGATAAGCAGGTGGCCCAGCCTTCCTGGGCCTAAATGTGGCCTCTTGTGAGCTGCAGTTAGAGGCTTAGTGTCTGTGTCCTGTGCCTCCCTTTGGTCAGTCCTATGGGCTGTTAAGGGTCTGGGAAATTCTGTGTCTTGGAATCCTTTGACCACTAAGAAATTTTTCATCAGTCACACAGTGTCTGACAGAGAACCAAGGCTGCGTCATCCATTCTCGACCTCTTGCTGATGGTAGCCATATAAATTGTTGAGTTAGAATTAACTTGGCAACCTGGGCCCCAGACCACTGCTCAGAGCAGACCCACCACCTATAGTGTTCCTTCAGGCATTGGGCTACTACGCAAGGTCTAGTGCTTTAGAGTACATTTTTGATCTACATCGCTGGTGATGCATCTCTTCATTAGTAGCTAAATAGTTTAGAATAACAACTCTCACTTGCCTGTAGTTCTTGGTGTGCTCTTAGTCCAGTAGGCTGACTGTGCCTTCCCCTCAAACATGACACCAATATCACGGTCCAGTGCTCAAGGGACTACTGACTGGCTTGGGCTCCCTCCCAAAGGTGGTCATAAATGCCTCAGGGTCATCATTGGGTAACTAGGGTTGTGCCCACTCGGACCTCACCTGAATTTGGCTCACGATCTCTTCATCAGCAGGTCCAGGCATGACAATGGAAGCAATTAATATTGCTGTCAGACAGAAGTGCTGAAGTGTGCTCACTGGGTGGCATGACCATGTACTGATATATAGAGAGCATGGTTTACGAGGGCTCTGATATGTCCATTCTAGATGGGGAGGTGCTCAGGTGCTACAATGGTGATGGGCACAGCATACAGAACATATAAGAATATAAAAATGACCGTAAAGGGTCAGACCAATGGTCCATCTGGCCCAGTATCCTATCTTCTGACAGTGGCCTATGCCAGGGGCTTCTGGGGGCTTCTGTATGAACAGAACAGGTATTTATTGAGAGCTAGAGAAAGTGAAAAGATGATGGCCAGACGTCTGAGAGAGCCATGATGCTGGCTCCAGGCCGAGGCTCTCATCCTAATGCTGCAGCTAAAGCTGAGTTCCCATGATAGCCCCAGTACTACAGATGATGAGGGGAAAAGGAGGGAAATGAGTGACCCGAAGGGATGGAACTGGCAATGGAGTCTTGCTTGGGCTGTTGGGGGAAAAAGGCAGAGAAGTTTATTATCTCTAATCTGACTAATAATGACCTGCCATCTCCTGTTTTCAGGTACAGAAGAAGGATGTCCTGCATTTACAGGTCTCAGTATAAGCAGTGCTTTGACTGGCACAGACTTGAAAGTGAAACTAATGCTGTACACAAGACAAAACCAGAACTGTGCTGAAACACTCAGTTCAGCTGGTTCCAGGTATCTGAACGTGACCAAGAAAACTATCCTCATTGTGCATGGGTACAGACCCACAGGGTCTCCCCCCATCTGGATACAAAAAGCAGTACATCTCTTGCTCTCTGTGGAAGACATCAACATAATCATTGTAGATTGGAACCGCGGGGCTACGACTCTGCTCTATCACAGAGCTTCTAGCAATACTAAGAAAGTTGCTGAATTCTTGAAAACACTTATAGACCAAATGTTGGTAAGTTACATATTTCTAATAATTGTGACAGTGTTAATGGAGTAAAAGAAGTATTTACAGCAGAATCTTAGGGAAAGCAAATTGTTCTTTAAAGAGATGCATTAATTACTGTAAACTCAAATACATGTAGTGCCAAAATCTTTACTTTGACTTTGCATGTTAACATTTTACAGCTTCATTCACTTTAAACTTGGAATACCAATTTTTTTTAAAAGCCTCTAATCTGAGGCACGTACATTTCAAATGCCCCAGAAATCAGATTTGCAGGTGCACATTTGAACTAGGGTGACCAGAGAGCAAGTGTGAAAAATCAGGATGGGGGGTTGGGGGTAATAGGAGCCTATATAAGAAAAAGACCCAAAAATCTGGACTGTCACTATAAAATCGGGACATCTGGTCACCCTAATTTGAACACACAAACTAGGCAGCTGGATGTCTAACAGGAAGCTGGCATGCACCAGTTGGAGTTTGGAGGCACCTCCACACTGTTCCCTAAACTTGAATTCCCAAAAATTAGGTGCCTAAAGTTGGACAATTAAAAGTACAGATTTGGTCGCAGCCACTTCAAAAATGTGTCCCTGAGACTATACATGAGTTCAATTCACATTCAGGGATTAATGGTTTTAAATGTGAAGCTACCAACTTGAATGGCAGAGGATATATGAATGAGATGATTGTAAGGACCGTTCAGAGAGGTGCTGAATGTTCTGTGCAGATCGGGATGAGAAGGTGTTCCACTAAGCTACACTTCCCCTGCAAATAGGAGATAGCTTCATCTTGGTAACTATGACATTGTGACTCATTCAAGCTTATGCACATCCAACAGGCTCCCTGTCCTCTCATTATCCATATAATGATTATCACCTTCTGAACTCGGAGCAATCTTTTTCTGATGAAACATCAGGGTCCCAACAGATAAAGTGAAAAAAAGTGAACAAAAATATTATTTTACTTTGTTTAATGTATTAAATGTTATTCTACATTCTTATTTTGACCAAATATTATACGATTATACATTATTATACATTATACGATTGTTTCAGTTTTATTGATTTCACTTGGCTAACTGGTGACTGGGAACACTGATATGATTGAAGAACATGTGTCAAAAGTGTACAAGGCAGGACATTATGGAGGACCAGACTAACGTGAGCACAGATGAGTTAACAGCTGCCAGAGGCCATGGGCTGCAGCAACTTGCATTAGGATCTTTGAATTAGAAAATACATTTCTGAAACCACATGCTGGCAATTGGGGT
This sequence comes from Gopherus evgoodei, assembly GCF_007399415.2. NCBI lineage: Eukaryota > Metazoa > Chordata > Testudines > Testudinidae > Gopherus > Gopherus evgoodei. The sequence continues at coordinate 51,562,460 of NC_044330.1, read as the reverse complement.
TTATTATTAATTATTGGTATTGCCATAGCAGCCACACGCACTAGACACTGTTTCGTGCATAATCGCTGTCCCAGGAGAACACAGTCATGGCCCGGAGATGTTTAGCTTTCAGATTCACATCACCAAAGGGTGTTGAGCATGGAAGGGGGGTCATTTCAGTGGAATTTGCATTGGGACAAGAGAGGTACTCGCAGGTAAAATTAGGATGGGCTATTTATGTTATCCCTGGAACCAGCTGGATGGCCTTTTCCTGCTCTTGATGTTTCTTATGTGCTTAACATTTCTGTAACCTCTGATCATGGACATTTTTAAATTGCAGGCCGATGGAGCATCACTTGACTCTGTTTATATGATAGGAATTAGTCTTGGAGCGCATATCTCTGGGTTTGTGGGACAGATGTATAATGGCAAACTTGGGAGAATAACAGGTAAGCCCCTTTCTCAATCCCTGCTCCTGTCTTGGGCAAATAACTTCAGTTCTCTGCCTCAGTTTACCCAAACACTGAATAATACTTTCTGTAGTGAGCTCCCAGGAGTGCTGTGTAGGTCAGGTAGTTAGTGAGTGCCAGTCCTGTGTTCTGAACACATGGAGCACTACATCACTGTTAGGCCTTATGCAAAGGTGTTAGGCACAAGAACCCTACACGGAGACACAGAATAATTTCTGCTAACTAGCCCCCATGGTGAGCCCCGTTAGCCACATGCCAGGAACATAAGCTGCCTTGGGGCTTCTCTGAGGAAGAAGGAACTCCGAGTAGGGACAGTGAGATCTTTAAGAGGAGCCCTAGGAACCTATGCTAAGGAAAAGGCTCAGGGCTGGTCTACACTGGGCGGGGGGTATCAATCTAAGATACTTCGACTTCAGCTATGCTATTCACATAGCTGAAGTTGTGTATCTTAGATCAATTTACCTCGGGTCCTCACAGAGCGGGATCGACGTCCGCGGCTCCCCGTGTCGACTCTGCTACCGCCGCTCGCTCCGGTGGAGTTCCAGAGTCAACGGGAGCACGTTCGGGGATCGATATGTTGCGTCTAAATGAGACGCAATATATTGATCCCCGAAAAATCGATCGCTACCCGCCAATACGGCGGGTAGTCTGGACGTACCCTCGGACTGAGGCTAATATTTTGTACTTCATTAGGAGGGAAGGAAAACTCTGTAACAGTGTGCATGTTCTCAGATGCTAACCCAGTGTGTAAGTGTCCTGTATCCAGAGTGGGATGGAGGCCACCCATTCACAGGGATATAGAGAATCATTTAATTAGCACCACATTACAATCATGCCATAATAATCATTTTGCATTTCAGGTCTTGACCCAGCAGGCCCCTTATTTAATGGGAAACCTCCTGAGGAAAGGTTAGATCCTACAGATGCCCAGTTTGTTGACGTCATTCATTCTGATATTGATGGTAATATTTAATTTCTTCCTTCTCTGTGTTTCATTAGATGGAAACCCAGGAACTAAACTGGACTGCAGGAGTGAGAAGGCTACTGTGAGGCAATGCCTGGGCTCCTCTCTCATTGGCTGGAGCTCTGTGCCTGTACGGGGCAGTGATCTAACTCAGATCACAGGGTTATGCCCAGGCTGTGGGGGGTGGAGGGGTCCCATTCTGCATAGCTCAGAAAATGGGTCACTATTCACCCCAGAGCTATTTCTGCTGTGTTACTGGTTTAACAGGCAGGGGCGGGTCTAGACATTTTGCTACCCCAAGCACGGCGGCCTGCCACAGGGGGTGCTCTGCCGGTCGCCGGTCCTGCTGCTCCGGTGTGCCTGCGGGAGGTCCACTGGAGCCCTGTCTGTCACCCTCCCGGCGACCAGCAGAGCACCCCGAACTTGGCATGCTGGGGCCTGGAGCCACCCCTGTTAACAGGACATGTCTCAACAGCCAAACCCAGGGGACTGTGACTGGTGCCACATGGGCACAGCTCATAGCAAAAGGTGGCACCGAGCTGCACAGCCCCCGAGGGTACACAGGAAGTTGCCAGGTCTGCACAAGGTACATGTGTGCTGCTATAGACCTCGAGGGGATATAGCTTGCTTTGCTGGCTGGGGGAGAGGCGTTATGGCCCCTGGAGAGGGAGGGCAGAGCAGTCCTTGTGTTCTACTAAGTGCAACGATATCAGTTGTGAGCTGGCAAAGGGAGAGCACCCTCATGTGCAGTAGCACCTCAGAGTCAGCTGTTCCCGGTTGGGGGAGTGCTGCTGCTCGCAGTGGTACAGGTCACTAAGGAACTGGAGCCAGGAATTAAAATAGCAAAAGCCATCACACCAACTTGAAAAGCTGAACCATTTCATTCCCTTGGACATAGTGTTAATAACATAAAACTCCCTGGCTGCTTGTAACCTGCCCTGTGGTCCTCAGCTGGGAGGCATTACACAGCTTTGCATTATGCTGCCTGCCTTTTATTATTCTCCTTGGGCCAGGAATACTTTCACCTGGTGAGTCTATATCCTTGGCATCATCCTGGACTCTGAACTTTTCTTCCCACACTAGTCACCCCATCACCATTTGGTAATTTCCCCCCTCAGTTCCTCCTCACCCATACATTTGACTTCTGTGACCTAGACTACTGCATCACTCTACTCCACAGCACTCAACAACCACCCGCCAGATTCCAGCAGCATATGCTAATGGCTGTGTCTCACCTTTACAAAGCATCATCATCCTGTTCTCGCACAGCTCCACTAGCTCATACTCATACTCATTTCAGGATCCTGTTCAGAATCCACCTTCTTGCATGAGATCAAGCCCTGGCCCATATCTGTGTATGGAGGGGACCATCTACTCATGGATCTTCTCTCCTCCTGCATGGAGGAAGGATGTCAGCAATTTCTAGAAGGTGCTCTGTGAGTCCAAGATCTACCCTTGGATAAGGCATGAAGACAGACCAGGCTTACCACTGTTTGGACCATCGATTTGCCTTCTTGAAGGCCTGGCAAACTCCTTCCCTAAAAAGGCCACAAATCCACAGAGATTTAACTTACCTTTTTCCCTCCCACAGTTTCTCTGCAGAAGGTGATGGGCCCAGATACACATCATGCACATGTCACACACATTGTCTTATTGTGGGCATTTAATGTCATTATCTAGAATACGGCAACGGGGTCATTGTCTTTTAGTTCAATGATGCATACATAGATTAAGGAAACTAAATCTCTTGCACAGCTGAGACTGCCAATGCTAAAGGAATCCATGTTGTTATTTGTTCCTAATTCTTCATCTGAAATTCCTTTTCCCGGCACTTTAAGATTCTTTCTAAAAATGATATTTTCTTTGATTAGGACTAGGCTACAGAGAAGCTTTAGGACACATAGACTTCTATGCCAATGGAGGAACCGACCAGCCCGGCTGCCCACAAACAATATTTTCTGGTAATGAAATACACTTTACATTGGGAAAACTAGGACAAAATATTTTCAACAAATCACCCAAAGAAGTGTGGGGGAAACACTCACTGACAGTAAAACAAAAAACAAAAAAACCCCCCAACTTTTTGGAAAACAACCCAAAAAGTCAGATCCCCAGCTGCTGTATATTGGGGGTTGCCACACTGAAGTCCAGAGAGCCATGCTGATTTGCACCAGAGGAGAATCTGACCCATAACCCTTTGCTGTTTCATCCTGGATTTTCTGCTCTCTTCCAAGTGAGTGAATGGCATCAAATTTTGCTGTGGAGCAAATTCACCTAGTTCCACAAATTTGCATGCATAAATTCAGTGAGCAAGTTTACTCCCAGAACTTATAGAAACGTTTAGGAGACGTGAGACTTTTTTTTATTTAAAAAAAAAAAAAGCGAATTCACTCAAATCCAGTGTGAAAGCACAAGTGTTAGCAGCAATGAGTCCCCAGAACCAGTGCAGAGAACTGTGTAATGGAGAAGACAACACTGAGGCAATGATGTATGTCTTGGCAATGAGAGACAGCATGGCACTCAGGAGACCTGTGTTCTGTTCCTGCCACTGAGCTAGTATGTGAATGTGAGCAAGTCACTTCCCCTTTGTGTGCCTCTGGTTCCCTTCCCGCCCTTTGTCTAGTCTCTTCTATTGTAGAAGCTCTTCAGAGAGGTACTGGCTCCTGCTGTGTGTTTGGTCAGGCACTAAAAAAATATAAACTTCTGTATTTTAAACACAAATTTAAATTCTACAGAAAACATTGAAATTTGCAGCAAACCCTTACATTTGAGACCAATAGCAATGTTTTTGCAGTGTAAATTTCCAACTGCCCTGGTTAGGCATTGAGATCATGTCCATATAACCACGTGTCTAAATTGTGAGACAGCAATTTGACGCTTTAGTGCCTGGCAGTGAGGACATTTAGAATCACTCATTGACAGGAAAAAATGCAGCATGTGTGCTGGGGGAAGATGCCAATCCCTGAACTATTATACATCGGGCAACAACCTTACTAAGGAGCCATGATCCATGGAAACATGCAGTCAATTTTTTAAAGAACTTTTCCTGGTGGGATGAAGTTTGTTTGCTTCAGAGGTGCAGATCTCTTATGCTGCTTAGTGTAGCCATCACTGCCCTTTTCTGTAATGCTCTGTGGCATTGTTCAAAGATAGCACACACAGGAATTTAGCTTTGCCCTGGCTCTTCTCACACATCCTCAGTCCCTCTGCTGCTGTTTGTAGGTCTTTTACAGAACTTCCTTACAGTTCCTCTGTGGTCACCAGCATGCCGAATTGGAGAGAGGGGCATTTTGCGGCAGGTTTAATACACTGCTGTGTATTTCAGCACAGTCCGTGGAACCAGTTGCTTCTATAAAAGCTTTTACCAAGAATGGCAAGAGCTTATGCAAAAGGAATGCACCACCTAAGTGGCAACCCCAGCTAAGAACTGGTGGCTAATTCATAAGGCAGAGTGGAATCCATAGTTGTGCATACCAGCAGTGGCTCTGCAATGCTAACCATAGGCAAGTCTTCTTATAGGCTGTAGACAGGTATGACTTGAAGGTACACATGGAGCAGACAGTGTATGGTGAGTATGAAGGTGCCATTTTACAGTGTTTTTAAACATACCCATACTCTGGACATGGTCTTATGGAAATCCATTGCAGTTAGATTACTTGAAGAACTGCTTAGATTCTAAGCCCTTGTTCATTGGTAGGAACAGGTATGTCCCGGTTGACAGCCCAGAACCAATGGGGGACAATCAGTGTCTCTGGCCCAAAAGCAGTGCGGGACAATCAATGACTCTGGCTCAGAAGCAGTGGGGGATTATCTGTGTCCAGCCCAGAAGCAGTGTGGAGCACTCAGTGTATCCTTCCATCTGGTTTATAGTGCAAGTTGCACAAGCTGTGCTCATAGACTCATAGACTCATAGACTCTAGGACTGGAAGGGACCTCGAGAGGTCATCGAGTCCAGTCCCCTGCCCTCATGGCAGGACCAAATACTGTCTAGACCATCCCTGATAGACATTTATCTAACCTACTCTTAAATATCTCCAGCGATGGAGATTCCACAACTTCCCTAGGCAATCTATTCCAGTGGCTCAGAGTTTCTTGCTTTACAGGACGTCAAGTTGCTGGACAGGAATTAACGTGACCCTGTGAACATCTCTGGTGTTATGATACTGTCACAGCAATAGGGTGCATTCTGTTTTGCTGTTGCACTAATATTTTGCATGCTGTACACAGATTTCTAATGAAATATCCTTTCTCTTTGTGTCAACAAGGATCACAGTATTTTAAATGTGACCATCAGAGGTCTGTTTTCCTGTTCTTGTCATCCTTGGAAGAGAGGTGCAACATCACTGCATACCCCTGTGATACATACAGAGATTACAGGAACAGCAAATGTGCCAGCTGTGAGGCTTTCCAGCCCATGGCATGCCCCATCCTGGGTAAGGATGATGCAGTGTCCAATGTGGATAAAAGAGTTGTGTTTTGGAGATGGTCTTTAACAATCCAAGGGACTCATACTGCTGCCTGTCACACTATACCCTGTGTTACTCCATGTAACCTATAACAAACATTCTGGTACATGTTGCCAAAGAGACTCATGGGACAGAGCTGTTTGCAAAGTCCCTTAACACATATAGTCTTTGCTTCCTTCTGGGAGTGGGTGCGTGAGATGACACCATTTCACATCTGGAAAGGTAGGTATAAATCCTAGCTTACGTTACAAGTGAAAATGGATTTGGTGGCTTCATTTAGTCTTTGTACAGTCACATCACAGTTACTGCACAGATCAGCACTCACAGGAGACCAAAGAGCCGAATCAAGAACTTGTAGATTTTTCCTGGGGATCAGAGCAGAATTCACATGCCTTTGGGGAGCTGTCTGGGGGATAAGCACATGCTCCTGCTAAGTACTTCCAAGAGGTGTTCAGCATCTTAAACCCTTACTGACTTCAACAGCAGCTGCTGAATGCTCTGCACTTTTGAAAATCAGATCACTTGTTTTACTTGTCCAAATATAGATTTAGGAGTGTAACTTTAGGCTCCCACATTTGGAAACCTTGGCTCTACTGAGCTCCCAGAAATAAATTTCCAAAGTAAGGGAGATTATTGTTCTACTGAGCAGCACGTGTCTTGACAAGAAACAAAAAAGGATGGCTCTTAACATATGGGATGGACAGAAAACAGCCATATTTAGGCCTAATTCCTGGAAGCACTAACACATGGGCTTAGCTTACTCACATGAGTTTACAGAGTATTAGGAATATTGTCTATGCTGTGTTTTACCAGTAACTAACTGCAATATTCACCTTGTGGCTGAAAAGCAATTTGGTATAAATCAAGCACTAACTTGATTTCTTTTCAGTCATTTGGTCTTGTACAGTCACCTAATGCTGAATTTTCACACTGTGGTCTACAGGTTATTATGCTGATAAGTGGAAAAGCTATTTAACACTAAAGAATCCTCCAGTGACTAAAGTGTTTTTTGATACATCGGACAAAGAACCATTCTGCCGTGAGTGATTAACATTCCTTCAACTTTGCATTTAGGACTCTCTCTGTCAGCAACAGCACTGACATCCAATTCAGAACAGTCAGCTGTCATTGTGTCTCACAGACTATTAGAAGCATGCCTTGTAGCTGATGGATTAAACACATTTCCATTTGCAATAATACCTCTCATAATGACAGGTTTCAGAGTTGCAGCCATGTTAGTCTGTATCCGCAAAAAGAACAGGAGTACTTCTGGCACCTCAGAGACTAACAAATTTATTTGAGCATAAGCTTTCATGAGCTACAGCCCACTTCATTGGATGCATGCAGTGGAAAATACAACAGGAAGATATATATATATATACACACACACACACACACACACACACACACACACACACACACACACACACACACACACACAAAAAATATGAAACAGTGGGTGTTACCATACACACTCTGACGAGAGTGATCAGTTAAGGTGAGCTATTACCAGCAGGAGAGAAAAAAACTTTGGTAACCACTACAAAAAGTTTTTTTTCTCTCCTGCTGGTAATAGCTCACCTTAACTGATCACTCTCGTCAGAGTGTGTATGGTAACACCCATTGTTTCACATTCTCTGTCTGTATATATCTATCTTCCTACTGTATTTTCCACTGCATGCATCCAATGAAGTGGGGCTGTAGCCCATGAAAGCTTATGCTCAAATAAATGTGTTAGTCTCTAAAGTGCCACAAGTTCTTTTTTAATAATACCTGTTCTTTTTAATAATACCTCTCTGCTTCAAAATGGCAGATACACTTGGCACAGTGACAAAACGATCTTTCCCTATCAGCTAAGTAGAGATACACAGGAACAGACCTGTTTCCCTTTTAGAACGAGTAAATTTGGTGATATGTGAATAAAATCTAGGAAAAAACAGTAACTGTCTTGGGGTCCAATGCTGCTACCATTGAAATAAATGGCCTACCTCCCAGTGAGTTTAACTGAGTGTGAGATTGAACTGTTGACCCTTAAAGGTGACCTGCAAAGAAAAAACAATAGGTATTTATCAGCTCTATGGTGGATGATGAAGCAATGACAGGTGTTTGGGTTTTCTGTTTTTTTAACTTTATCTGCTTCGGTTTTATTTCCCCGTGAGAAATTCAGGTTCTGTGTAGGCTGGAAAGCTCCATGGTGACTGGAGAGTAGGGAAATGGTGACATCACAAGAATCAAGGAAGTAGAAGTGGAGCAAACTGGAGAAAGGAAGGGGTTTTTAATCAAACCGGTTCAAACTCTGTTTGCTTTAACACTTGTGTAACTCAGTTGTTGATTGCCACTGTGGCTAACAGAGGATTCAGCACTCCCAGCTCTTCAGAGTGCTACAGTTCACCATAAACATCGGAGAGATCTCCAGCAAAGCCAGGGAGACCAGACTGGACATGCCTGGTATTTCTAAGGTAAATCCCTTTCACATCTTCTTAATCCATCATACACAAATACAAATGAGCACAAGTCCAACTTTCCAAAACTCCTTTGCAGGTCACCATTGAGGCTCTCTGTAAAACGCAGTTCTGCTCTGACAGTACAATGATGTGGTGGTGCCTCATGTTTATTGGCAAGTCAAATTATGTGAGTGTGAAGCATATGGGGAGAGAACAAAAGGAGCTTCCACTCAGAGCTGGCACAACCCAAACAAAGGCCAAGTGCAATTGGTGTTCTCTCCTCTGCTCCTGCCCCAAACCATGGGAAAGGAGTGGGCTGAAGATGAGCAGGCTCCATCCCATAAGGATAGGCATCCTCCCTCACTCTGCCAAGGAGCTCACAGAGGCAGGGTGCGTTCCCCTGGGGCAGTGCAGCTCTTAAAGGGTCAATATAACCCTCATTGACTTCTGGAGCAAATATGCCCAGTGTAAGAATACCAAGATGTTTTGTCCAGCTGCCAGTCCTGCCAGGGATCGGAGAGTCTTTCATTCTCCTGCCTCATCACCGGGAAAGGCTCTGCCAGCCAGACTCTGAGCTCAGCTAAATCTGCACCATTCTCATTGTCTTCAGAGTTGCTCTGCTGTGACTGGGGGCAGGAAATGGTTCTGCAGCCTCTGCTTAGCTAACAGATATGATCTGTGAGCTGGAAGAGAATCATGCTCACTGTCCTGGAGTTAGGGGGGCTCTTAGTTTTAATGGCAGTAACAAGTAGCAAAAATCTATTTTATCCCCTACAGTAAGCCAGTCAGACAGCAAACATGCACAAGGGCAAGTCTGCAGAGTGAAAAGATGCCTTTTTATGGAGACACGTTTCAGAGTAGAATCACACTTTAAACAGATAAAAAAAATCAAGTTTGTTTCCATAAAGAACAAGGAAAAAAACACCTGGTAACCTCAAAAACAAGAGAGAGAAAGTGTGTGCTACACAGGCAGGAACTGGGAAAAAACATTATGTGGAGATACAAAGGAGACTGACCTGGGCAGGAGGAAGCACACGCACAGGGATGGACAGAAGGGATAGCGGGAGGAGAGAGACTGGAGCAGGCAGGAGCAAGGATAAATGAGTTGAGAAGAAGCTGGCACAAAGGAGAGAGGCTTCACTGGGTAGGAGAGATAGGACTGAGGAAAGGGTGTTCTGGGAAACAGAGTAAGAGTGAGTGGCTGAGAAGAAATCAAGGAACAGAGAGAAAAGGACTGAGCAGAAGGGTGAAAAACCTGGAAATGACTGGAGAGAAAAGGAAGGGAATAATCTAATCAGGAAGGTGAAAGATCTGTCATCGTCCTCATGGCAAATCCCAAAAGGATGTAGCCTCCTTGCAGACTGAGCATCAACTGGATCACTCTCTGACTAGGTCCTTAAGGCATTTTGACAACAATAGACAAAGACTGAACATCCAACCGATCTTATTGCACCACTGAAAATTTTGGTGATCATGTGATCCCCAGCCAGATAAGCAGCATTAATTAGTAAACATGCTTCATAATTCATTGGTCTTCCATCCTAATAATATGTCCATACCAAGGAAGCCATAAACCAAAACAGCGCTGATAGAAGCATTTGCTGGGTTCAGCTATGAATATCCTCACTGCTGATCTATTCCTGCCATTTAATATGGGGCAGCTGACGAAGATGACAATAAATGAAAATGTTACCACCATTTTTCAGCCTTCCTCGGTGCCTATGTTTCACTGCCGTACAATAGAGTTGGTAAAACCATGGTTCTATAGATCTGCAGCTTCCTAGCAAGATTAATGTCCCAACGTCTTCACTGAGGCTGTTGAATGGCTCAAAACATGGCTCTCTGGCACAGTTTGTGATGCTTCCCAAGTACTGGACAGTGACCACCTGCTTGAAAGACCTGTCCAAACAGGTTAATATTGAGCTGGGTGTAATCTGGAGCTGAACACTGCTTTATGGTAGTGGTCAGGTAGCTGGTTTAATCCAGATTAATAGCCAGACCAATGCCTGTTGCTTCCTGCCCAACCAGATCAGCCATCAGCTGCAGCAATTCACCACACTGAGCCAGCAATGTCATTGGCATATTCAAGATCTTGAAGCAGAGTGGTGTTCAGCATAACACCTAAAGGCACATCCTCAAGTTTATCCATCAATCAGTACCAATACTGAACAACAATGGTGACAGGATGCAGCTTTATTGAATTCCCATGGAGATAGGAAACCATACCACGTATCTGCCATGGACTTGAACGCAGCTTTCCATTCCATTATAGAACTCTTCTTTCAATGACATTATCTTCCCAGGGATGCTGAGTCATGTCATCAGATCCCAGAAGCTTACCTGATGCACAGAATCAAAGGCCTGACAGAAGTCTATAAAAACTAATGCACACAGCTTATTAAATTCAGCCATTTTCTCCAAAAGCTGCCGCAAGGTAAAGATCTGGTTGACAGTGGAATGACCAGGTCTAGAGCAACACCGAGTATCCTGGCCTTTGCCATGAAATGCATTATTGATTCAAGACATTAACATGGAATTAAAGACTCCCCTTGGGGGACAGCATAATACCTCTGTAGTTGCTACATTCTGCCTTATTGCCCTTTTTGAGCAGAGGCAGAATAACCACCTTCTTCAAATCATCAGGGATGATATTAGCATGCCAGAGGATCTTGAGGAGTCTATGCAGCATGGTACAACAATACTCTGACCCGTCTTCAACAACTCAGGGGTGATGTTACAAACCTCTGGTGCCTTCCCAGACTACAGCTTATGGACAATAGACAGTCAACCTGTGGGACTTGTTGCCAGGGGATGCTATGAAGGCCAAAACTGTAACTAGATTAAAAAAAGAATGAGATAAGTTCACTGAGGACAGGTCCATCAATTCCTGTTAGCCAAGATGGTCAGGAATATAATCCCATGCTCTGGTGTCCCTAAGCCTCTAATTGCCATCAGATGGGAGTGGATGACAGGGAATGGATCACTTGATAATTGCCTGTTCTGGTCATTCCCTCTGACACATGTGGCATTGGCCACTGTCAGAAGACATGATACTGGGCTAGATGGACCATTGGTCTTATTCAGTACGGCCGTTCTTATGACTGTGATCCAGATCTCATCTTGATTGAAGAAAGGTGCTTAACTGGATCTTCCTGCCCCTCTTCAAATGGAAGAGGGACTGCAGGCAGCAGACAACTGAGGAACATATTGAAATTATCTCCCCATCGATGCAACAGATCTTGCATAGTGGCTAATGCTGCCATCTTGATTCTTTACTGGACAAGCTGGTGCCACCTTCCCCCACAAACACTGCAAAAGTGAAAAGAGGGTGTGGAGATCGTGCCTGATGGCAGCCTGTTCTACACTGTCTGCACTGTTCTACACCAAGATTCCTTAATGTTCTTACACAGTGACTTGATGATGTTCCAAAGCTGAATCCTTTCAGCTTTTGCTTTTGCTCTTGACAAACATCTTTAAAGATTCAAATTGTAGTCTTGCTTTTTTCTTAGCTGTGACTGAAGTGAGCATGTCCTCACTGATCCTTGGATGACATCTGAAGGGATGAGCCCCAGCACTGAGCTGGCAGCAGTCTGCACTGACTACTTAAAACAATACAATTCCTGAACAGGTGACTTAAATCTCTAATGCTTCAATGGCCTTATGCAGTTCAGAATGGATGATAGAACATAAGAACGGCCATACTGGATCAGACCAAAGGTCCATCTAGCCCAGTATCCTGTCTTCCGACAGTGACCAGTGTCAGGTGCTTTAGAGGGAATGAACAGAACAGGTAATCATCAAGTGATCCATCCTCTGTCGCCCATTCCCAGATTCTGGCAAACAGAGGCTAGGGACACCGTCCCAGCCCATCCTGGTTAATAGCCACTAATGGACCTATCCTCTTTTTTGATAGCTTGGTTGTAATAAGAGGTTTTGATTGAATTGGACTAATTTTGGCCCATTAACTAACTGGCTGATGTCAAAGTTGGAGGTGCATTTTTGCCAGCTAAAGCTGATGACCCAATGTCAAGATGCCTCTGCAAACTCCTACATTCATGACTGCCAATGGTTGTTAACGAAGTCAAGATCAACAAGAGTCCTAGAGAAACCTTTTGGGCTGTACCATGTCTGGTTGTAAATCTTCTGGTGATGGAAAAGTGAGTCAGTGATCATGTCACTGGCAGCTGCAAATTCCAGCCATTGCTATTCATTCCTGTAATTATTTATTATTTGGCTTACTATAGCACTTAGAATCCCCAATCATGGACATGGACATCATTGTGCTTGGTGCTGTACAAATACTGAATACCCAACTTCCCAAGTGAATTTGCCCAGGGGTCATTATCCTCTTCTACCAGGACATTAAAGGTGCCCAGAATCATCTTTTCTTGGGGTTTCATTTAGGACTATCTGCAGTTGCTTATAAAAAATATCTGCAGCCACATCGTTGGTGTTGGTGGAACCATACACTATGTAGATGGGAAGATGCCCACAGTGGGTATGGAATCACATGCTGATAAATCACTCAATTAATCTCCCACTAATCCTGCAATGCCTGTCAGGCATTAGGTAAAAGTACAACAGCCACACTTTGCTGGCACAACCCATCAAGTTCTGACCTTACTTTTCACAGCTTCCTGGCCCGGGCTTTTCACATAAAGCAAAGATCTCAATTTAGGCTTTTTAACTGCGGGATGAGGAGGAGGATGTTAGCCGTTTCAAACAATGTTCAGATGATCCATGCTCCAGTTTTACATTTGCCATCAACACACAGAATGCCAAGATGGCCCTTTTGCAAGGTTTCATTGGTCATTTTTGGCTCAATAGCAGAGAAACTCTTAGCCATTTTGGCTTCAAGGACAATTGATCAGGTTGTCACAGGTGATTGAATTCAGTATACATATTCATGCACTATGACTGTACCCATCCCAGAAGGTGGTGAAAGATCCTGAAGTGAATCAAAAAGAAAAGGGAGAGAAAAAGATATGAGAGCAGATAACAGAACGGTGGAAGAGTTCATAAATTCCAATCCTGGAAGGGACAATTGTGATCATTTAGTCTGACCTCCTGTATAGCCATAGACAGAACTGCCTCAGAATGATTCCTAGAGCAAAGTGTAGAGCAGCTAGAGACAGCATGCTCAGCTGGGCAGTGCAACAGCAGAGGAGATGGGCTGAAAGGAAGGAAGTGGCTAGCGGAGAGAGTCCAAGTAGACAAGGTGGGCAGTTCAAGAGCAGTAAAGGAAGTGCAGGAGAACTGAGGAAATCTACATCATGTGGCGGGGAAAGGATCCCATATGAAAAGAACCACGTGGAAGGGTCAAGTGAGAGCTTGCTAGGAGAGAGTAATGGGAGTAGAGTGACAATGGAAAGGAAAAGATACACTGCAAAGAAATGCCCAGTGAGAAATGGAGATGAGTGAGCATGTCAAGGGGCAAAGAAATGAAGCAAATGAGAAGGGGCTAGGAGATGACAAGAAGCAGGGAGACTAAAAATTGAGACTGAAAAGAAGCAACACAAGCAAGACACAAAGGTCAGATAAATGAGAGAAAAATGTGCTCCATCTGCAGCTCAGCTTCCCGCCCAAAGCACTTTGTCAGGATAGGAAAGAAGTTGAATCTAACTGTGCTCTCTCTGCCTTGCAGTTTATCATTACTTGGTGGATATTATTACCTGGAACAAAAATATTAGAAGAGGCTCCCTCATAATTAAACTAAAAGATCAAGCTGGGAACACAGCAGAATCCAAAATCAATCAGTAAGTCCTACTGGGTTCAAGATCCAAAACTCTCGGCAAGTAATTTAGGCCAATCAAGCCCTGGTGCTGGCAGGAGGCAAGCACACAGGAGTTGGGGTTGCTTGCACCTCAAAGGATAGATCCCGTGTAAGCAGGTGTAAATTAATCTAACTATGTGACTCCAGTGGAACTGCACCAGTTTACACCAGTTGAGCATCTGGCCTTGAGAGTATAATCTCCAGAAAAACTGCATTATTCTCAAGGGTGAAATGGTGATTTATGTGATTATGCAAATTTGTGAGACTAATCTAATCTTACTACAGCCAGACATCTCCTGCATGACTAGTTTTTTAGTGACTCTGCAATGACTTGTCATGGCAGTTCTAGTTGCATAGTCCTTCAGCTCTGAGTCATATGCTGCTTATGCTGGATTTACTAGCGTATCTAAAATTCTCTACTGTTTTAATGGTATGTACTCCATGCATGTCTAAGCATTTAATAAAATGCCACTCAGTATACATGAAGGAACAAAGACAGATATTCAGGTGAAATTGTAAATACCTTTCACATAAACACAGGGTTTCATCTTGCTGACCTCATAGCTCCTAAATATGCTAATAAAGCACATCAAATTAAATGCTTGACTCTGGAAATATTGCACATTTCCAACTACATCTCCATGTTTACATTTGTAATGGAATTAGCCACCATAATCCATTAGTGGTGGAATAACAAAGCAGCATCTACATATTTTAAAAACTTTTGATTAGGGCAAAGTTAGTTAAAATACTACATTGTATATTACTTATTCAGGATCCATATCTTTAAATATCTATCCATATATATAGAGACCTTCATGAAGAACAGTCACATGTGCATATTTATTACTGTTGCACTGAAAGGTCTAAGCAAATTCCTGTGATGTCTCCATATAAAATGGATCATGTTGCCCAAAGTCATTGGGTCACATCCATCCCTTATGAAGCTCTGTTGACTTTAATGCTATGCCATGATATGCTGTATTGCTCTCCATTGGCTTCTGTCAACTCTGCACTGTACTATGTAGGTATGTGCTGCAATTGCCTAGGAACAGCTACAAGAAACCAAATTAAGATACTTTAACATGCTGAGCTCAGAATGTTCTGATTTGCAGATCTAAGTCAGAAATATAGCATCCTTTTTACATAGAATTGTATATTTAGCTTATGTTATACAGCACACATGGCTGCCTAAATGAACGTATAAGTCCATAGAAAAGGCAGTGTTTGAACCATGATTGGATTTAATCTATGACTTTGAGTTCAGGTTGAAGGCAGAGTCAGAGCTCAGATTCTAATTTGGGGTCAGATTCAAAAACACCAAAATCTTGTGAGCTGTTCTAACTAGATTTCAGTCTGTGGTTTCAGAAATCAAGTGATTTCCCAAAATATCCATCCTCTTGAATGATAAAAATCACACCCTTCTCATGAGAGTTTTGCCCACCTCTGAATGAGACCAGGAAAGTAGGTGCCTTGGGGGTTTGGTGGGGACCGGGTACCAAAATCATAAGAACAAGTTTGGATCTGGGAATCTAAATTCATAGCCCACTCTCAGAAAAATCAGCAGGAATTCAAGAGCCTGGCACTTCTCTATTACCACCATTGTGAATATTACATGGAATCTAGTCAAAATGTGATTTGTTTTTTAGTGAGTATATTCTAAATTGTCTGCTTTCTGTTTAGTGAAGTTGCAACTTTTCAACAATTCAACCAAGCTAGTTTGATAGCTGGATTTGACCAGGATTTTGAAAAAATTGCAAGAATTTCCTTGGCATTTTCCACGGGGTCTGTAATAGGCCCAAAGCACAAACTCAGGATTCTTCAAATGAGGTTAAGGTCAATTACATATCCAGAAAGGTAAGTGTATGATTACTAACAATCTCCATACTTGCAAATTAGATGGTTTTAAATATTTCATGTGGATTACTGGCCTGATTGAGGCCAGAAGAATTACTTTAAGACCACACAGTTGAATTACCGTATATATATTTTGGGGTCAAATTCTGCTCTCAAATCCATGCATACAATTCCCAGTGTAGTCACTGAGAACTTTGTATCTATGCTTGATGACAGAATTTCGTTTATTGTCTCTAAAATGTGTAATTTGGGATCTCAATGTGCAATTTTTACTCAGACAAAATTCGCATTGATTAAAAGGAGATTTAAATAATGGCCTTGGAAAGCAGTGCAGGCCCTTTATGCAGTTACAAGGATGTTGCCTAAGGCTCAATACTATACTGAAAATAAATTTGATGCAAGTAAATACAAACATTCAGCATACAGAGGCTGAACAGTTTTCTTGTCTTTGGGACAGTCTGTTGACAGTCAAGTGAAATTTCTTGAGCAACAGGTCATGGATCATCTACTTGTGTTAAAAACAAGGTTTATTAACAATAAAGAGAAAATAGTAGTAAAATAAAAGGAATGAACTGCATATTTAGATTTCTCATAAATTCTGCTATATCAGGTACTTTGGGTTTAGCTAAGAATAAAAAAAGGAAGATTTATTCTATTTCTAGTAAGCTAGGTCTTGTCTCTCCAACCCCCTCAGACAGCCTGCGACACCTCTTCATTTCTGTTTCTCAGATCTCCTCACTCCCTGCTTTTCAAGTCCCAGGTCCTTTGTATCCCAAGTATCCAGGCCTTTGATATAATCTGGTTTTCATGAGCCTCTCACCCCAGCTGTCACCTAGGAGATAGCCACTTTCTCCTTAGAGAAGACTTTCCCAGAGGATGAAGTCAATGCAGATGGGGGTCAGTCTGCTGTATCACTTTCCTTTATCATTAAGGGAGGCAAGAGACTTTTCAAGTGCAGAATGTCTCAAAAAATCTGGTTTAAATAGTCCTGTGATCCACAGCATTTGAGGAACCTACCCCACCTCACCTACCAGCCTCTCTTTTCCTCCTAAGCATACTGCAGACAACTCATTCTATACAAATCCCTAAAGTGCTATAAGAAGATATGTGAATGAAAAAAAGAGGGTAGCTTGTTTTTATATCAGTGGCTTATTTTGTTTATTTACTCTCTTTATGCAGACCACAGCTGTGTAGATATGACCTTGTACTGCTGGAAAACACTGAAATAATCTTCAAACCTATTCCATGTCAAAACATGCAAACTTGAGCCAAGGAAGACTCAGCTGTATGGCAAATTATATTGACAACAGCACAAATTTCACATATTATGGGGAAATGGCAGGGGGTAAAAAAGGACTCATTTTCAACTGTCTTCATATCTTGTCTTCTACGGATGTCAAACTATAGTGCAATTCCTCATGCTCCTCAGGTGTCCTGCTGCCCATGTAGAGACTCTCAAATGCATTTATGGTGGTGTAGTATTAAAAAAAAATGTTTTAGACTCAGAGTGCCTTCCATCCAAGGAGCTGAGTGCTTCCCAAACATAAGCTATTGAGGAACAGCAAGGATATTGCAGGACACTACTGTTCTCGGCTTATAAACTAACCATCTTCATTTTGACTAGGAAACGATTGGTTATAAAACAATGATTTGAAATTATTTATTTTTTAAAAAGATGTCTTTTGATGGTAAATAAAGCTTTGCTACAGGCCAATTGAGCATAGTGGAGGTGTCGTTTTCAGACAGTATTTTTGGCTTATTAACTTCTTACAATAGGTATGGTTATTTCATGATGAAACTACCATTCTGAGCAGCCAGCAGAATAGGACTTTTCTTTCCACTGAAAGCAATGATCTGCTACATGTGCATACACATACCTAATAAAAGTTAAAGCGAAATAACTGGCATTATATGTAGTAATCATCACTTTCATTCTGATAGTAACAACTTAGAAGTGAAACATTCCTTTTCACATAAAGCAAGTTTTCAAGTTTGTGATTTTGGTAGTTAGGACTTTATACCAGTTTGCTTAAAGAAAAAGTTTCTTTAAAATAGTGATATCAGGCAAGGAACCTTAGAATCACAAGTTGAAACATCCTCATGCAGAAGGACAACTTTACCATAAACACATATGGTGAGCAACATTTAGAAAGAAGCCAGAACCAAATTCTGTGGCTTATAACTTGGTCAAATCTCTGACTACAAGACAGTGTCAAATTTCAAACCATAGCTCAAACCCTGACAGACTCTTCAAAAAAAACAGATGGGACATTTTATATTAGCAAATCTACCTGTTTTTCACTTGCCTTGTTCTCAGAAATTTTTAATAAATTGAATTTTTACTAAAGCTTTGCCTACAGATTCAGCCTGCGGCCAAAACCAGCTGTAGTGAGGTATGCTCTTATGGCTCTGGTGCCTTCTACTGACCCACCTGGAGATTAGCTTGCCACATGGTCTGACAACCCTTCCTGCAACTGCTCAGCCTGTCATCCTATTCACTTACTCTATAGTCTCCTCCTTGCTTCCAGAGTTGCAGCACTTTCCTCTTAGAGGCTTAACTCTCCGGCTAAGTCACATTGAAATTCCACCTCTTCCATGCAACCCCTGCACATCAGTTCATTGAGGGGCAAATCCCAAAAAGCCTTTATACACCCCAGAAGCCAGCCTCCCCAGGGGCCAGCCATGCCAGGAGCTGCTCCCGAGACCAGGTTTCCCCCTCCCTGCCCCCTGAACTCCCCTGGAGGGTGCACAGCCCTCCCATGAGCCCTCCCCACCCTACCCCAGCGGCCCTGGCCCCGAGGCCCCTCATTGGCTTTGCCAGGCTTGGGCCGCTGCAGCAGCTCGGCAGGGAGGAGCTGCCTTCCAGAGGCACCAGAGAGCCAGAGCCTCCCGCTTGTGAGTAGTGCTACATTCATGTTGTTCAATTAAAATAGTATTCTTCCAGTCACTAAATGCATCTGTAGCAAACCGAGATGTTGAAGGTTTATATGCAAAAAGTTTCCAAATAAAACAGTACTCAGACCCTGCTGATGGTGAATACAGTACCCGTTCTTGAGTGTGTTTCTCACCATTTGCTTTCATGCAGAAAAATATTTTTTATGGACAATATCTTGTTTGTTTGCCATTGATAAAAGTCCGACGTGATTTCACAAATGGCCCAGTGTGGTGCTAACAGTCATTTGGTCCACGATCTATCCAGTAAGCTATATCATCGGTACTGAAATCAACCCACATACCTGGATCTTTTCTCCGATTATTTACAGCATGAGCAGGTTCAGTCTCTGATACATCCACACCTTCTAGAACAATGTCTGTTTTACCACCAGGAGTAGGATGATCAGTTACAGTCTCTGACACATCCACATGTTCTGGAATGGTGTTTGTTTCACCAATAGAAGATGGGTCAGTCTCTGAAACAACTACAGGTTTTGGAAGGATGTCTGTGCTACTGAGAGAAGATATTGCTTCTGATGGATTCGCTTTGAAAAATGTCAGCTTTGGAAGATTTTGGAAAATTTCATTATTTTTTTGTTTCTTTTCTTCCGCCAGTTTACATTTCTGTGTTCCACTCAGTTGGTTACGTTTCAGCCTGACCCTTATCTCAGTTATCTGAACTTAACCCCTCCCCCAACAAATTACACAACATACAGTGTTTTAATGTGTATATATATATATATTTAAGCAGAGTCAGGATAAGCTCTACCCTGACATCTGGTGGAAAGAATTTCAGAGAGTGTATTTGCATAGGCACGCCTACCCTATCCCAGACTGCTGAGCTGTGGGACTGCTCGGTGACAAATGACTCACCCTCAGTTGGGTGGTACTTGCTAGACAAGGGACATGGGTTCCAAACCCAGTGAATTGAGAGAGAGAGAGGGAGGGAGGGGCCGGGCCGGGCCGGGCCGGGCCGGGCCGGGCCGGGCCGGGCCGGGCCGGGCCGGGCCGGGCCGGGCCGGGCCGGGCCGGGCCGGGCCGGGCCGGGCCGGGCCGGGCCGGGCCGGGCCGGGCCGGGCCGGGCCGGGCCGGGCCGGGCCGGGCCGGGCCGGGACAGGACAGGACAGGACAGGTATCTGTGCCCGGTGGTGCAGTCTCCTTATGGAGCCAGAAGCACCAGTTCCATCCCCTTCTCTCTCCACTGTGGAATGTCAGAGTTGATTTTTTTATTCCCTCAAGAATCTAAATACAGGTTACTGAGCTGAATTCACTTTGGGCTAATGGTGCACTAGCACTGGGGCTCCCCTACTAAGAGCTGAGAGTTGAAATCACTAAAGAGCTGAAATTACTGAGCTGAGAGCACTGAGTACTGTGCTAACTAGTGGGGGAGCCTGAAGATATGCTGTGGAACAGAGCGGCTGGCGGAGTGGAGCAGTTGTGGGGACGGCTGGAGCGGATCATGGGACAGCTGGTGGCAGTGGAGTGGCTGGCAGAGCGGAGTAGCTGTGGGATGGGTGGAGCGGCCCACAGAGTGAGAGGAGCCGAGCAGTTTGCAGGGAGAACTGGAGCAGCTCATGGAGCAGAACAGCTGGTGGAGCGGAGCAGTTTCTGAGGACGGCTGGAGGAGCAGAGTGGAGCGGCTGGTGAAGCAGAGCAGTTCATGGAGAAGGCGGAAGCAGAACCCACGGAGAGGCAGGGCAGTTGGCCCTGGACCACGTAAGGTGCCCCTTTCTACCCAGGCTGGGGGGAGGGACCTCTACAGATAAACTCTCGAACTCTGGGGTGGCATTGACCAGAGACTTTTGGGTTGTTGGACTTTGGGGTGATTGGACTTAAAACCCTAAGGGGAAAAAGGACAGTGCCAAACATACTTGGAGGTGGGTTTTTGTTTATGGTTTGTGTTATAACCCTGTTTGTGGTGTTTCTCCAATGGGATGCCGCATTGATTCCTTCCTTTATTAAAAAGATTTTGCCACACTCAGACTCCGTGCTTGCGAGAGGGGAAGTATTGCCTCCTAGAGGCACCCAGGGGGGTGTGATATGTGGGTGTCCCAGGTCACTGGGTGGGGGCTCGAGCCGGTTATGCATTGTGTTACTGAAACGGAACCCCTGGATACTGAACCCGGCCCTTGTTGCTGCCAACTCAGAGGGGCAGAAGGGTTATATATATATATGAAAGAAAAAAACAAATCAAGTACGTATAACTCAGAAGAATATATCAATAATGAAACATAAATTTATTGCAATACATGACAGGATCTGATTTCCTCACATTAATTTGATCTATGTTAGTAGGATGCCCCCCTGGTTTAGGTGGGAATAAGTAATAAAAAGACAACAGAAAAATGGGGGAAGAGTGTGTAGTGGAGTGTAAGGATGTCTAACAAAGTTCTGATTTTTCTCATGATCACTACTTGGATGCTTTTTAAAAAAATATCAAATATCAAATTAAAAAAAAAATCTTTTTTTTTTTGGTGTCCCCTGCTTTGCTGGTGCCCTAAGCACGTGCTTAGTCTGCCTGTTGGGTAATCCAGTCCTGCCCATCACTGAAAATTTCAGCCACTGTTTAATAATTATAAGCAATTGATAACAGGGGCTTACAATGGAAAGTGCTAGATAACCTTGATATAGAGGTCACTACCAATGTCTCCTATATATAGTGCCACGCACACATCTATCTATCCTTTATATAATGGTTTTACTGGCAGGAACGCTGCATGACTCATGCCAATAAAACCTTCATACAGCACCACATCATCATGTACTTTGTTCAAGACACCAATTGTACAGTAAAACTATTTTAAATACTTTCTGGGAATTATTTTATATATATTGCTGCCTGCAAAGCCAGGCTTCCTTGGCAGTGTGAATCCAACTCTAAAGGCTTCCATAGGAGAGAAAAATCATAACTGATACAGTTGTAGACATCTACAATGACATAAAATAGCTTTTCCATATATAGAAATGTAATTTTAATGGCCAGTATTCCAGGATCTTTTAGGGAGACATGCAAGTGTGCGTACCACTGGGAAACAGGGACTAAAGCTCTCTCTACTAGCCCCCAAAAGATGTTCAGCCTTAAACCTATAGTAAGTACAGGACTAACTATTGTTCATCCTGGGTCAAAAATTCCATATATGTTGGGAAAAAAGGAAACGTTCAAGAAAGATGTGGAGAAATTGGAGAGGGTCCAGAGAAGAGCAACAAGAATGATTAAAGGTCTTGAGAACATGACCTATGAAAGAAGGCTGAAGGAACTGGGTTTGTTTAGTTTGGAAAAGAGAAGACTGAGAAGGGACCTGATAGCAGTTTTCAGGTATCTAAAAGGGTGTCATCAGGAGGAGGGAGAAAACTTGTTCACCTTGGCCTCCAATGGTAGAACAAGAAGCAACGGACTTAAACTGCAGCAAGGGAGATTTAGGTTGGACATTAGGAAAAAGTTCCTAACTGTCAGGGTAGTTAAACACTGGAATAGATTGCCTAGGGAAGTTGTGGAATCTCCATCGCTGGAGATATTTAAGAGTAGGTTAGATAAATGTCTATCAGGGATGGTCTAGACAGTATTTGGTCCTGCCATGAGGGCAGGGGACTGGACTCGATGACCTCTCGAGGTCCCTTCCAGTCCTAGAGTCTATGAGTCTATGAGTTTCTCTGTCAGCTTGGGGGGTAACAGTGTTTGGGGGTACAACTGCAGCACAGGCACATGCCTATGACAAATGATTATGGCCAACATAAAATGAGAATAAGAATATTTTCTTTCTGTCACCCTTTGTCTATGTGGCCTATTTAAGTTCAACACTTTCTGATACAGTGACTGTCTCCTACTCTGTCTGTGCTTGGGGCCTCATCTCAGTTGGAGCTCTCTAGAGTCTACCATAATACAAATAATAATATAAAAAGGACTGAGAATTCATCTTTGCTACTGACTCCAATTCGAATTGTGGGTACTCAGTACATTTCTATACTATTATTTTATATTACGGTGGCTCCTAGAAATACCCAACTGAGATCAGGCTCTGGCACAGACACAGAGTAGGAGACAGTCCCTGCATGCAACCCAATTAATATTAAAAAGGGGGAAGGCATGAAAGTCAAAATAGGGAAAGAACAGGTTAAAGACTATTAGAGAAATTAGATGTATTCAAGTTGGTGGGCCTGATTAAATTCATTCATGGCACTTAAAACACTAGCTGAATTAATCTTGGAACCATTAGCAATTCCCTTTGATAACTCCTGGAGGATGGGTGAGGGCCCAGAAGACTGTAGAAGGGTAGATGTACCTATCTTTAAAATGGGGAACAAAGAGGACCCAGGGAATTATAGGTCAATCAGCCTAACTTTGATATCTGGAAAGATACTGGGACTAATTATTAAACAATTTGTTAGCACCTGGAGGGTTATAAGGAAGAGCCAGCATGGATTCATCAAGAACAAACCATGCCAAATCAACCTAATTTCCTTCTTTGACAGGGTTACTGGACTAAAGGATGGCAGAGAAGCAGTAGACGTGAGCTCTCTTGATTTTAATAATGCCTTTGACACAGCCCCACATGACAGTCTCTTAAACAAACTGGGGAAAGGGGTAGAGATGAATTTACTAACAGGTGGGTTGACAGGCTGCGCCCAGACCAGTTAGCAGCAGTTCATCCTCAAACTGGGAGGCCTTATCTCCTGCAGTCCCAGGGGTCAGCCCTGGGGCGGGCGCTATTCAACACTGTCATTAATAACCTGGCTAACGGCGGTGGAGATAGGCGTGTGAGGCGGACAGTGAGCGGGGGACGTGGGGGCTGCAAGCCTGCGGGTGTCAGGCCCGCAGTTCCCAGTGACCGCGCCAAGGAGAGCGCGGGTCTTACTCCCGCCTTGCCGCGCTCAGTGAGACCCAGCGCAGAACGGGACGCTCCCGGGGGCTGGTGCCGCACAGGCTCTCGATGAGCCAAGGCCAGACAGCTACGAGCCCCCGCCCCGGAACCCCCGCGGATACCCGGGGCGGGGCCTCGGGCCACACGGGAGCCAATCGCTCTCATGCCAGCGAGCGAGGCCTCAGCAGGGCGCGCATGTTAGCAGCGGCCGGCCCGTGTCACGTGGCTCCGTCGGGCCGGGCACCGGTCGGTCACGTGATCGCCCGCTCGCCGGTTCCTGCGCTCCTGGCTCCGCGGCTCCCGCGCTGGGATGCGGCCGCTCTGCGGTTTCCTGGTGCTGCTCGGGGCCGCTTCTTGCGGCCTCTACCTGCTGTCGGCGCGGCTGAGCACGGGGGGCCCGCTCGGGGCCGGCAGGTGGGTGACGGCCCGGGCCCAGCCACCCCCGCCCCCGCCGCCCGGCCTGGCCGGGCCCGACTCGGTTCCGGTTCCCGTCCCCTCTGGCCCGGGAAAGTGGCTCCTCACTGCGGCGGGAGCCGCCCACATCTCCCCCCGTGCCAGGCCTGACGGCGCAGCTCGCTGTGAGCCCGGACCCCTGGGTCACCGGAACTGGGCACGAGCATCCGGGGACTGGCTCCCCAGGCCCGTGGTGCTGACAGTACCCATGGTGTGGAGCGCAAGACTGGGCCTGCAGGCGGGGTGCTGGAGGTCTGGGAGCAGGTTGGCCAACAGGCCAGGCCACCCAGGGCTTTACTGCACCTGCAGCCCACTGTGCTAGCGTCCTGGACCCGCTTTCCAAGAAAGCTTTCAACTCGCCTTCATCCGGCTGTCACCCCGCAGTAGGGGTGAAAGTAAACGGGTACGGGCCAGTAGGGGACCGGTAACAAAAGGAGACTGAGGGAGGGCGAGAGAAGCCTGCTGCCTGCATAAGAATAGTTTAAACTCAGCAGTTCCCTGATGGTTCAGCCCCCAGGGCTAGGTTTCTGGCATGCTTGTTACTTTCACTCACAGTAGCTAAGGGGAGAGGGTCAAGGGGAAAGTTGTGTTTGACCATGGCAGGGGCAGTCCTTTGTTGCCCCAGGGGTGAGGGGATCTCTCCAATATACATAACAAATACAAGCATTTGGCTGCACAGCTTAAATCCTGAGCTAATAAAAGCAGGTGGAAGGGGAAAACTCACTGTCAGGTTGGTTTCTTGTCTCCTCCCTCCCCTTCTTTCAGCCAGGCTGCAGACAAGGCTTTGCATTCCTCTCCATTCTACCCCCCCCCCCCAACCCTAGCAGAGGTTTTCCTCTAGGCTCTAGCTTGCAGTAGGGAGACTGGCTGAGATGCCTGCTGCTGCTTGCAAAAGAACAGTTTGAACTCAGCTGTTCCCTGTGCAGTTCAGTGCCCAGAGTTAGGAGAGGTTTCTGGCATCCTTGTTAATTTCACTCCCACTTGTTGTTGGGTGTGTGTGACTATGGCAGGGGCAGTTCTTTTCTGCCCCTGGAATGAGGGGAATCTCCTAAACACAATCAAAATCAGGAACCATTTCCAAGTTCAAATCTATTCCATTCCCTCCCCAGCAAAGGATCATGGCTGTGATGTCCAAACTGCTTGCAGATCCTCTTTGAAATGTTACTGTTTAAAAAAAACAAACACAAAAAACATGGAGAACATGATGGAAAGATGTGTCATGATGATTAGGGTTTATTTTGGGCAAAGCAGTTTTGCTAAAGCAACTGAAGATTCACAGGGAAAGCAAATAGCGTCCATAGACAAAACCACAAAGGGATTGGAGGGGAAAACTGAATATTCAGTGAAATTATTGTGCCTCCTTCGAAAGAAAAGGTAGTTTTCATTCCAATCCACCCTCTTTCTATATTGATTTAAACACCTGAAATGTCCTTAGGACATCGGGTGCAATCTCAAATCTCTCTCTGTTTTGTCCTGCCTGCAGAGTGCAGAGGCTGAAATTGACAAAACTTTCTCTAATTATCTTGTGTATTTCATGAAGACTATTCTAGTTGTCCTTCATTCACCCCGACTTCCCCTTCCCCCTGCCCCCCCGCTCCCTCCCTGGCTGGCTGTGGTTTTTGCCTTGGTTACTTACTCCTTGGCAGACCCAGCCCAGTGGCACCTGCTGGCTCTCTGCAGGCAGCAGCCCACAGGGGCCGGTTGCTGGGGTCGCTGCTGGTTGGTGGCAGTCTGCAGCTGCATTGTTTGTGACACATTCATACACATACACATACATACAGTCAGAGGTGAAAGTAAGCTGGTCCAGTACGGCGTACTGGCAAGAAGCAGTACGCCGTGCTGGACCGCATTGACTTCTACAGTGGGGATTGAAAGGGCTCTGGGCTGCCCGTGGCTGCGGGCAGCCCTGAGCCCTTTAAATCACGGCCACGGCTAAGATTTAAAGGGCTCAGAGCTCCCCGCTGCTGTGGGCAACCCAGAGCCCTTTAAATCCTGGCTGCGGCCGGGATTTATAGGGCTTAGAGCTCCCCACCACTGCGGGCAGCCCAGAGCCCTTTGAATCCCAGCCACGGCTCTAGTGGCTGGGCTGGGGCCAGGATTTAAAGGGCTCTCGGCTTCCCTGAGTGGCAGGAGCTCTGGGCCCTTTAAATCCCTGTCCCAGCCCCGCAAAGTTCGGGTTCCCCCTGGCAGCCAGAGCCCTGGGCCTTTTAATTTGCCCCTGAGCCCCAGGGGGCTCCTAGCCACCTCTGCAGCTGGGAGCCCCTGGTTGATTTAAAGGCTCTGAGTCTCCCAGCCACAGCTGGTTCCCCAAGGCCTTTAAACCTTGAGAGGCCACGCCTCTTCCAGATGAGGCCCTGCTCCCCCTCAGGACTCCGGCAGTACTGGTAAGTCCTGTAAGTTACTTTCACCCCTGCCCTGCAGACAGAATTTGCAGGATGGCGGCATGGTGGGAAATATGCTTTGCTGAAGGAATGCTGCGATGCCTTGGGGTGTCCTGGAGAAAAACCCGGAGGAGAATGACTGTTGCGATCTGATGTACGTGCATATTTTGCAATGGGAAATGGCAGCTCTCAGGTGCATGCCCTCTTTCCCTGAGTGAAAAGATTTTAAATAATTCCAGAGTCACAAGGGGTTTCTCTATCTGATTTTGACTGAGAGTGATGTTCAGGATGAATGGGTGAAATATTGGATTTTTGTTGGCCTGCAAATATAGGGTGGTAGCCTAAAAATATCCCCACCATGTGATGTTCTTTGCATAGACCATCACATGGTGAAATCCATAAGAATGTGGTGTTGCATGTTCTGAGCTGTGTTTAGCCATAGCAAGTCAGTGTGAAATTGGTTCTTTGAGGAGCCTTGAAACTAACGACATTGGTGCTGGTCATCTTTGGCTTGACATATCCTCCTAGATCCTTCACCTATCCTGACTGCTAGGATTTGGAAGACATTTTGTTTTTTATTCCTTTGATTTATATTGTAGCAAGAGAGGTCCCTCTTCAAAGCTGTAGGTGTTCTTGATACTTCTTTAAAACAACAAATAGCAAAAAGGCAAGTGCTCCAGTAAATTCCATTTTGCACCAGCAATAGCTGACTACTGGTATGTCTCTACTACAGAGACTATACCTGCATAGCTAGGTTGCTGTAACTATGCCGTCATAACCCCATAGCATAGATGCAACCTACACCTGCAGAAGAGGTTTTTCTGTCGGTGTAAGACTGCTACATCCCTGATGATGGCAGTATTCTTCTATTGATATAGATGTGTTTGCATTGGGGGCTGGGTTGACATAACTATGGCATTCAAGGGTTTGTTTTTTTGTTTGTTTTTTTCCACACATTGCCCACTTATCTGTGTCGACCTTTTAAGTGTAGACCAGGCCTAGCACTTACAGCAGCACTGTATAAAGAAAATATCCTGCTTCTGAAATAGCAGCCCTCAGGTAGTGTACCCCTTTCCAAAAGCTCCTGTAAAAGGAGGGGCTGTGGAATGTGCACTGAAGGGAACACATTTGGACCATATGACACCTAGGAACAGTAAATTCCAAAGCAGAGGACCCTCATAGAGAATACCCTGCTCGTGTCTCCTCTGAAACAAAGGGCCTTCTGCTTCTCTGCACTGTGGCACTATGGTCCTGGGAGAGTGACTGCTCAAGTAGGCAGGTCCAAGGCCACGTAACTCTCAGTCAAACTACCTATTTTTACAGCAAGCACAAAAGCCTAAACACGTGCCATCCATCTCTAGTTGGGATTCCTTTCGATTTTTAGCTCTGCCTAACAAAGGTTTGGCCAGCTTTGAGCCTATTGTTGTCCCAAAACCAGGAATTACCACCCAGAAAACAAGTAAAAGCAAGCAACAGCCTACCCTACCCACAGTTCCCAGCTCTCATTGCATCACTTAACTGTGGATTCTAACATACCATTTGCTATGTGTTACCTGAGTTTGTTCTCCAGACCCCTGTGCTCTTTGGGGCAATACCTCAGTGGTGCAAATTGTCATAGCTCGACTGAGGTCAATGGAGCAAGGACAATTCATACCAGTTGAGGATCTGACTCTGTTGAAGACCTGCTCATGAAACCAGATGACTTGTACTGACCAGTGACTCTTTTTAGCTTAATGTTATTTTGCTAATAAGGTGCGAAGAGGTCTCTGACTGTTAAGGGTAGAATGCTGATGTGGAGCATGGCAAGTGAAAAACATGTGCGTGCACACAGTGAAAACTCATCTGAGCATGGTGAATTTGATTTAAATCAATTTGTTTTAAATCACTGGTTAGGAAGACTCAATTTAATCATGGATTTCTACATAAAAGTGCATTCTTGTTGGTTGTTCTAACCTTAATACATATTCTTCACAACTCAGAAATAGATGTAGGTTTCATTTTTAGAAGGTACCCACTATACATTTTTTAAAAATGATTTATTTTGAAAACTTTTCAGATTAGTTTTACAGCTATATCAGAAATGAATGACTGTTTGGTTATTTCATTTACCAAAGGTAATTTGAAGCAGATATTTATGAAGTCATTGGGAGGTGAACTATCTCCAGTTCAACAGGTTAATCATTAATATTTGGAGGATTTTCTTGCCATGCTGTATTCGGAGGAGAACATCACCAGATAGACATTTAAATTGTTTTATTTAACTAAAACAGCAACGTTATGTATTCGGGATTTTTTTCTTCAACAGCAAACACATAATATTTTAACAAAACAAACATATGAATTTTTGAATTTAGTTAAACATTAAAGTTTTTTAAAATCAGGTTTATTTTTGTTTTTAATGAAGATAGTTAAATGAAATATTAACACCACCCTTTCCCCCTCCCCTCCCAAAAAATTAAATCTACTATATCAGCCAGGTCAACATGAGGCTCTGAGATGGGATTCAGGCCATGATATCTAAGAATGGGTGTCTATCTGTTAAGCTCATTTTATCTTTCTCTGTACCAGAGTTTCCCCAAAGGAACAAATACTGATAACCATGCAGATTGTGTATGGCTGACAATAATTTGTTTCCTATACGCACTTTGATGACTGTGATAGTAGATGCACTATCTCTTTAACTGTGTTGCATTTTATGGGTGTTTTAGACAACAATGGACAAGTGTCACTTGCTGGTCT
Organism: Gopherus evgoodei; assembly: GCF_007399415.2. Classification (NCBI taxonomy): domain Eukaryota; kingdom Metazoa; phylum Chordata; order Testudines; family Testudinidae; genus Gopherus; species Gopherus evgoodei. The sequence goes on along the minus strand of NC_044330.1, from coordinate 51,533,141 downwards.
TCCCCAGTCAGCTCGGTTGCTAGTCCAAAGAGTAGATTGTGGAACGCAGTGATACCAACAGCCCTTGGACTGGAATGAGTATGGCTGTCTTAACATTGTAGACCAAGCTGGATGAGTAAGCATCTCAGAGAGGTGATTAAGAAAAAGCAGAAAGCCTCCAAGGAGTGGAAGATGGGAGGGATCAGCAAGGAAAATTATCTTATTGAGGTCAGAACATGTAAGGATAAAGTGAGAAAGGCCAAAAGCCATGTAGAGTTGGACCTTGCAAAGGGAATTAAAACCAATAGTAAAAGGTTCTAGAGCCATATAAATAAGAAGAAAACAAAGAAAGAAGAAGTGGGACCTCTAAACACTGAGGATGGAGTGGAAGTTAAGGATAATTTAGTTATGGCCCAATATCTAAACAAATACTTTGCCTCAGTCTTTAATGAGGAGCTTTGGGATAATGGTAGGATGACAAATGGGAATGAGGATATGGAGGTAGATATTACCACATCCAAGACAGAAGCCAAACTCAAACAGCTTAATGGGACTAAATAGGGGCGCCCAGGTAATCTTCATCCAAGAATATTAAAGGAACTGGCACATGAAATTGCAAGCCCATTAACAAGAATTTTTAGTGAATCTGTAAACTCAGGGGTTGTACCATATGACTGGAGAATTGCTAACGTAGTTCCTATTTTTAAGAAAGGGAAAAAAAAAAAGTGATCCAGTTAACTACAGGCCTGTTAGTTTGACATCTGTAGTAAGCAAGGTCTTGAAAAAAATTTTGAAGGAGAAAGTAGTTAAAGACATTGAGGTCAATGGTAATTGGGACAAAATACAACATAGTTTTACAAAAAGTAGATTGTGCCAAACCAACCTGATCTCCTTCTTTGAGAAGGTAACAGATTTTTTAGACAAAGGAAATGCAGTGGATCTAATTTACTTCGATTTCAGTAAGGCATTTGATACGGTTCCACATGGGGAATTATTAGCTAAACTGGAAAAGATGGGGATCAATATGAAAACTGAAAGGTGGATAAGGAACTGGTTAAAGGGGAGACTACAACGGGTGATACTGAAAGGTGAACTGTCAGGCTGGAGGGAGGTTACTAGTGGAGTTCCTCAGGGATCGGTTTTGGGACCAATCTTATTGAATCTTTTTATTACTGACCTTGGCACAAAAAGTGGGAATGCACTAATAAAGTTTGCGGATGACATGAAGCTGGGAGGTATTGCCAGTACAGAGAAAGACCGGGATATCCTATAGGAAGATCTGGATGACCTTGTAAACTGGAGTAATAGTAATAGGATGAAATTTAATGTGAAAAGTGCATTGTCATGCATTTAGGGTTTAATAACAAGAATTTTTGTTATATACTGGGGACGTATCACTTGGAAGCAACAGAGGAGGAGAAAAGGACCACAGAGTACTGGTTGATCACAGGGTGACTATGAGCCGCCAATGTGATATGGCTATAAAAAAGGCTAATGTGGTCTTGGGATGCATCAGGCGAAGTATTTCCAGTAGAGATAAGGAAGTGTTAATACTATTATACAAGGCACTGGTGAGACCTCATCTGGACTATTGTGTGCAATTCTGGTCTCCCTTGTTTAAGAAGGATGAATTCAAACTGGAACAGGTACAGAGAAGGGCTACTATAATGATCCAAGGAATGTAGAACCTGTCTTATGAAAGGAGACTCAAATAGCTTGGCTTGTTTAGCATAACCAACAGAAGGCTGAGGGGAGATTTGATTGCTCTTTATAAATATATCAGAGGGATTAATATTAGGGAGAGGAATTATTTAAGCTTAGTACCAATGTGGACACAAGAACAAATGGATATAAACTGGCCATCAGGAAGTTTAGACTTGAAATTAGACAAAAGTTTCTAACCATCAGAGGAGTGAAGTTCTGGAACAACCTTCCAAGGGGAGCAGTGGAGGCAAAAGACATATCTGACTTCAAGACTAAGCTTGATAAGTGTTTATAGAAGGAGATGGTATGATGGGATAGCCTAATTTTGGCAATTAATTGATCTTCGACTATTAGCGATAAATATGCCCAATGGCCTGTGATGGGACACCAGACAGAATTCTTTGTAATAATTCAGATCCCACCCTTTCTTGGGTATCTGGCTGGTGAGTCTTGTCCACATGCTCAGGGTTTAACTGATCGCCATATTTGGGGTTGGGAAGGAATTGTCCTCCAGGGCTGATTGGCAGAGGCCCTGGGATTTTTTTGCCTCCCTCTGCATCATGGGGCACATGTCGCTTGTTGGAGGATTCTCTGCACCTTGAAGTCTTTAAAGCACAAGTTGAGGACTTGAATAACTCAGTCATGGGTATGGGTTTGTTACAGGAGTGGGTGGGTGAGATTGTGGCCTGTGTTGTGCAGGAGGTCAGACTAGAAGATCATAATGGTCCCGTCTGATCAGGGATTTGGAGCAATCAAATATTTGAATTGCTCTGCGCCAGCTCCAGGCAAAAACCTACTGGTCTGTGCTCCAGCTCCGGGCTTTGCTTCTGACCTTAAAGTCTGAGTCTGTAACATCCAACGGAGACAATTCAGTGTTTGAACTCTCCAGAAATTACTCTGCAGCCACAGAAGCAGGTGGTTCCGTTAGAATCTGCTTGGTGTGTTGGAGTTTTGTTGCTTACTGAATAACAGCTGTTTCCTATTCATTCATTCATCAGCATAAATCATCTGATTGAGATTTAGACCTGGTCTACACTGGGGGGGATCAATCTAAGTTAGGCACCTTCAGCTACATGAATAACGTAGCTGAAGTTAATGTACTTAAACCTACTTACTGCTGCCACTCCCTGTGAACTCTGCCTGCTCCTCTCGCAGCGGTGTAGTACAGGAGTTGACGGGAAAGCACTGGGGAGTCGATTTATTGTGTCTAGTCTAGACACAATAAATCGACCCCTGCTGGATTGATTGCTGCCTGCCGATCTGGTGGGTCGTGTAAACATACCCTTAATGGATACAGTGGTGGAAGCAAAGAAACTTTTGCATACCCACAGGATGAGATTTCAAGATGTGTTATGAAGCAATTTGTCCAATTCAGTGTGAGTTTTCTGCCACTTCAGCTTTCTCCATTAGTTGCCAGAGGAAAGATGTAAACCATGGTGACCTGTGAGGTGGAAACCAATAAGGAAGATGCACACAGCACTTAACCAGTAGTGAAAGGTAAAAGATCATCATACAGTACTATTCAACTAGCCGAATGGTGTGAACAATATTCTTCCACAAGAAATGACCAGGTCCAATTAATCTCTGAGGAAGGGCCATCAAAGTGCCTAGCCCCAACCTCAAATCGCTGGAGGCAACAAACGGTCCCTGCCATGGGTAAAATCTCCAGTTGTCATACCTCCATACTCAGCCCAAACACCGGATCCAGAATGCAGCCAGTGGTATGAGTTGGGCCAGCAGCAACCTGGGATAGTCAGTGCCATGGTGATCAAGAGATCCTCTGTGAGGAATGTCGGCTGCTTGCATGCAGCATGATGATCTGTGCACTGGCTCCAGTCCCATCTAGTGATGCCCTGGATGCTGTTTTCAATCCTGCTTCAGGGTAGGCGATGAATGCTCCAGGCTGGATGCAAACAGTACTGTTAATTTTTAGTTTGCTGAAGACCGGGTAAGGAAAGCTCTCTAGTTCTGACTCTTTCAGCTTGTTCTGTGCAGGCTGGCTGGGTCCACTGAGCAATACCAAAGGTCAGTCATGGAAATGTTTGTCAAGCCAAGTGACTGCACTGCATAGGTAAAGCAGGAGCTTGCTCTGCAATATAGCATTGCTGTTCACATTTAGAGAAGGCCTATGTTGGTGTAAAGCCTGCTGGTGGATTTCATAAGAACTCTAGAGTTCAAATGAGGACGTCCTTGAGTCACTAGCAATGTTCCCTCCAATTTTTTATATCCATGTGTGGAGTTAATTTTATGTGCACCAATATGGAGGTGATTGTGGCAGGGGTGGGGCCAAAGGGTTCAGAGAGTGGGAGGGGGATCAGGGTTGAGGTGCAGGCTCTGGGGTGGGGCCAGAGATGAAGAGTTTGGGTGTTGAAAGGGCTCAGGGCTAGAGCAGAGGGTTGGGCATGAGGTACAGGGGAGTGAGGGCTCTGGCTGGGGAAGCATGCTCTAGGGTGGGGCTGGCAATGAGGGATTTGGGGTACAGGAGGGGGCTTAGGGCTGGGGCAGGTGGTGAGTGTGGGGGCTCAGGGCTGGGGCAGAGGGTTGGAGTGAGGGCTTCAACTGGGGGTGGGGACAGGGATGAGGGGTTTGGGGTGCAGGCTGCCCCGAGACTGCAGTGGGGAGAGAGGACTCTCCCCCCCCGCCCTCTCTCACTGCAGCAGCCCCGGGGCTGGGGGAGAGATGCCTCTCCCTGCCAGCAGCCCTACATACCCCAACTTGCTCCCCTCCCTGCCCATCTCCTACCTCTCATCTCTCCAGGCCCTTGTGGCTGCATGCCTGCATGGATCTTTATAGCCTGCTATGTGGCCATGCAGCTTAGAGGGAATTTAGGTCACTAGACAGTTCGCCACAGAGTTTCTCTGACCTGAAGTAACTTAACCTGCCTCAGTTTCCCCATTTGTAAAATGTGATGATGATCTTTGACCTTGGCTGTCCGTTTGTTAATGTGTGCAGAATATGTCTGAGAGGCGCTTGACGTGTCAAGGATTTATCATTTTAGTTGGGTCTCCCTCTTGCTTCTCAGGTCACTCAAGTTCCCATCAGACTTGGAGGAGCTGCGAGAGCTTGCAGAGTTTCTACAGTATTATAAGCAAGAGCACCAGAGCTATGTGCTGCTGCTGTTCTGTGCTGCCTACCTCTACAAGCAGTCCTTCGCCATCCCTGGCTCCAGCTTTCTGGTATGCACCCGCTCAGCTCTCTAGCACTCTGTTCCTTTTCCTTCACCAGACATTCCAATGCTGGGATTTGCCATGGGGTCTTAGCCCATTCATTGGGCTCTCTCGTTTACTGGGGTCACCATTTAACCCCCTGTCCTTGCCTATCACCCTGCTTCCAGGTGAACAGGACTCCTTCCTGGGAGTTTGAGAAATGCATTGCACAGCCCTAGCCTGGGGACTAGACCTACTAGCCAGAGGTAGATACAAAACACTGGGGGGGGCGAACCATTACGGTTTAGCGACAACGCTACAGGGAGAAGCTCATCCCTGCTCCTTTCTATCCCCCCGGTTATACCTCCAAGGGGCAAAGCTTTGCACTGGAAGCTCATGTTCAGTTTAATGACCTCTAAGTCCTATTCAGAGTCACTGTTTTCAGGCTACAGTCCCACGTGCCATGTGACTGAATTCTTTGTTTATAGATGTGACCTTACGTTTGGCCATATTCAAAGGTATGGTTTCTGATTGCACCCAATTTACCAAGTGATCCTGTTGGCTCTGTATGATCCCCCCTCCCCCGCCCTCATTATTTACTAAACAACCAGTTTTTCCATATACAATATCTACACTGACTCTATATTCATCTCTAAATTGTTGATAAAATATTAATATTGAACAGCCTTGGGCTGAGGTCCAGTCTCTGTAGGATCCCACCCAATGATTACATGAAGCGATCTGTTAGTAATCCACTTACTGTGTGCCTGGTCGAGTTTGGGTAGAGCTGGTTTTCAATCAGACTGTTGTGCGGTGCACAAGCACTTTACTTGATGTACATGGTTCTGGTTCACCCTGGTTTCTGCCACCTTGAATAGCTTTAGATAAGTTCTGAATATTCCCATGGTATTACCATTCCATGTCAGCAGAGGTGGTAGTTGGCCTGGGCCTATTGTCTGATCACAAATGGGAAGGGAGGCGTCCATGAGACAACCTCTGCTAAGATGCTGGCTGCACTGTGCAAATGTTTAGGTCACCTGAGCCAGGTACCTTTCAAACCCTGGAATTCAGGGGCCAAGGGAGGAACTGAGTGAGTCTCCTCCATAAGGCAGCTGAGCTCCCTGACTAAAGGACTGAGACTGCACTGGTCAGTTCAGACACTGCTCTCTTGCACTGGTGTAACTTCTAGAATGAGCCGTGGGTTTTAACCATTTGTGTTATGGTGGTGCTCGGGGGCCACAACTGAGCTAGGTGGTTCCCTGCCCAGATGTGCCTGGCATCTTGTGCAAAGGTGACAGAGCTCTCTTTGGAATGACTGACACTGCCCCCAAACGCTCTGCCTTGTCTGGATGGGAGATCCTCTCTCTGGTGCTTTAATAAAGAAAGTCCAGGACGGGCAGTGAAGCTGTGTCCCTGTGGGAGCAAAGGAGATGGCCGAGTCCCCATCAAGCCACCCATGTGGTCACAGGAGAGTTGGGCTGCCTGTGATTATGTACACATTGCTGAACGCTTTTATCCTGTCTCTTATTCGTAAGGTCTCACTCCCTGCTTTTGTTCTACCAGAATATCCTCGCTGGGGCTCTGTTTGGACCATGGATGGGGCTTTTGCTGTGCTCTGCTTTGACTTCTGTGGGTGCCACCTGCTGTTACCTGCTCTCCAGGGCCTTTGGGAAACAGTTTGTAGTCTACTGGTTTCCTGATAAAGTGGCCATGCTGCAAAGAAAGGTAAAGAGATCCCTGCTGCTAGCCCCTCTGCTCAGGGCATGGGGACAAACCCCCGGGCTGACTGGAGCAGAGCTGAGCTGTGATCGTACAGCCCCTTCTTAGCCCAGGGCCTGCATTTATTGTTCTTTAGTTCCCTGTGTCCTACCACCATGGCTGTTGTTGTCCTTCTGGCTTTGGAATCAGTCGAGTGGACCCTGAAAGTAAGCTGTATGGGCTTTTCAGAGGGAGAACTAACCACAGCAGTTATCCCTTGGATGTGACTGATACTCCTCCTGCATGGTAGTGCCCTCTAGCGTCAGCCCACTTTGCTTTGAAAAGGAATTGGAAGAGTGGCCCCAGGGGGTTCCGTGTTTGTGTGTCAGTCTCTCTCTGCTCCTTTCAAATGTAAATGCACCCTGGATTCTGAGAGTTGAGCTGGGCTCTGCTTTCTCATGCATCATCACCAGGAGGCCAAACTGGGCCTTCAGAGATGCCCTAGAAACCTCTCTTTGAAGGCAGGTGTAACTAGCTGGAACTTGGGAAGTAACTTTGATGCCCAGGAAGATACTAGTTCGTTCTGCCGTAACCCTGCTTGAGCAGTACAGCTGACAAGAGTAAAATGCAGTGGACTCTTCGGAAGGGTGGGGTACTCTGAACTCTGGAGCAAGAATGGCTGAATTCTGCCTACAGAAACTTGTCGTAGATTCAGTTCCCGTATTCACATTTAAAAATCACCTCTGGCTCAGGGACCACCTGACTTGGTGCCCCGCCTGTCCATGCCTGCTGTCCGGTCCACCTGCCATCCCCCGCTAGGTCCCTCTGGGAGGCTGCTCTTGTTTTGCAGTTTAAATTGATACAAATCCTTAAAATGATCTAAGGCATTACAAGGGCTGGAAGCTGCTTTAAGCCAACCCTCTTAGCCTTGTGTCTGTTAAATAGAGCAGAGGCTGCTGTAGGTTGATTGAAGATGTTTGCTGCACCGGAGCTTTAGACCAGTTTTAATTGCAGCATAATACTGTGGAAAATGCAGCTTGGAGGCTGAGTGCCGGCCGGGGGGTGAGAGACCAATGCTACTTTGAACTGTGCCCTGAGGGGTCTGCACAGGAATGGCAGTGCCTCCTTAGCCTGCAGCACCAAGAGTCAGGAGAGCATGGGGTAGTGGCTGGCCAAGCTGACAAGTGCCTATAGGGGTTGATAGGCTCCAAGGGGCATGGGGCAGCAGGTGCCTGGTACAGGAAGGAGGGGTTTGCTGTGGCCTTTTTTTGTCCTTTTTAACCCCTCCAAAGTCTGGCTGCTAAGTGCAACGCCTCCCTTAGGCTGTATTGTGCTGTTAGAATTCATCAGTGACCGTGTACAGCACTGGGAACACTCCAGACAGCTGTGTTACTAAGGGCCCAGGCCTGAAAACAGTGCTGTCAGGCAGAGCGTTTCCTAGCGGGAGTGGAGTCAGTCAGGTAAGTGTTGGCAGGAGCAAGCCCCGAAGGTGTGGAGGAGTCTGGCTGAGCACATCCTACTGCTTTCTCCCAGTGCCTGAACACAGCAAAAGGTGCACTTACACTGTTAAGGAGATGCTCAACGGACAGGACTAAGGCTGCATGTTCACCCTTCCCTTCCACACTGTGACCCGGCTGCCTTTTTAATTGTAAGGACTGTCCATCATAGTGACCTTGGGAACCAGTTTTCACTAGTGGAATGGCGCTGCTGGAAAGCAGTGTAAGATGCAGGGAATGCAGCTGTCCCTTGTGTAAGTGTTTGTTTAGATCATGTCTGTTCGTCAGTGATGGCCCCCTTTTCCACTGGTCTTTCATGCCGCAGCTTAGCGTGTACTTTCACTGGGTGCAGCTGATCCTGGTGCATGTGGGTACCGTGGTACTAAGCTACTCTGGTTTGCTTTGATTCTGGGCTGGTGTTACTTTGTGGCTTATTGACATGATGCCCTGACCCTCTGCTTGTGTCAGACTGGGTGTCTTGGCTCTGCAGTAGTTGGCCAGTAACGGGCAGTAGCAGTGCTGACCTGGTTTCTCTTGTCCAATGGCAGGTGGAGGAGAACAGGAGCTGCTTGTTTTTCTTCTTGTTGTTTCTGAGACTTTTCCCCATGACCCCAAACTGGTTTCTGAACCTGGCATCTCCGATCCTGAACATCCCGGTTTCTCAGTTCTTCTTCTCTGTCCTTATCGGTAAGGAGCTGGAGCTGGGGGCGAGCAGGCTCTGTGTTCAGGAAGGGATCAAACCCAACCTATTCTTTGCTGTTGTTAGAACCCAGCAAGCCTGAGAACGTACCATGCTACACTTGAGGAATTCCAGCGTTAAGGGTCCCACAGCAACAGTCACTTGGCTGTGTTAGTTTCCTGATTCGCTACTGTCCGTGCCTTTACACTGTTACCTCTTCCCAGGGTGAAATGACTGTTCCTATCGTCGGGTGTCCCGAAGCCCATTGGTTTTTAATGAGTGCTGGGAGATGGCATTGTGGCTCAACTGTCCAACCCGAGTGTTTTTTACAATCTCTCCTGTTCGCACAAACCCACACAATGGCCCTGCAGAAACTACCCCTGGCCCCAGCCCCATGTGTGCTGTCCTCTCGCCAGGTGCTGTACAGCATATATGATGCAGATTGCCCACTGCAGTGCTGCAGCCAGGTTGGCCACTTGGCTGTGTCAGGAGCTGGGAGTGGAGCAGTCTCGGTGACAGGACCCCGGCTGTGTTAGATGAGGCTGGGCGCAGCCTGTCCAGAAAGGCTTCCCTAGGATGGAGGGGCAGAGAGGGGGCATTGCTTATGTCCCTGTCTCCTTCTTCACAATGGTTAGTGCCCTGTAGTGCTAGCAAACGAAAGTGACCCTTCCAGGGGCATTGAGCTGTATTCCACCATGTGCAGCTCTCAGCTTTGTCAGCACACTTGGCTGCAGAGATGATGTGACCTTTGACCAGTGTGTTACGCTGTACCCTGCATGCCATCTCTGAGCAGTATGGATCTGTGGGTGTCTAGCGGAGCCATCCTGAAGATGGACCAGGGCACTAGGGATGGTTGTCTAGTAACATGCTTCTCCCTCTGACTCTTCCAGGTCTGATCCCCTATAACTTCATTTGTGTGCAGACTGGTGCCATTCTCTCGCAGATCACCTCCCTGGATGCCATTTTCTCCTGGGGCACGTTGCTTAAGCTACTAGCCATAGCCATGGTGGCGTTGATACCGGGGACCCTGATTAAGCAATTCAGCCGGACACACCTGAAATTGGATGAAAAGGACCAGAATGTTCGCGTGCTCAATGGCAAAAAGAGCACATAATGGACTGGGTGCAGCAGCTGTTCAGAATGTCTGATTGTTTATTTATGGGGATGGTGCAATCGTCAGCAACTAGATGATGTTTTAAGTTGTTGCCTGCACTGCCTCTTCTCCGCACAAGCTAGGGCAGAGGACAACTGCAGTTCTTAAATCTTTTTAAATCTAGGAGGAGACGTGATGGTCTCATTTTAAATGGTGCTTGTATAAATGTGAATGTCTGGGTCGCTGGGGGCTGCCAGTGGGCTTTGAAAAAATCTGCAGGTCCATTTTCTGACCCTGGTGAATTGGTGCCACATTTAGTGCCATGCTGGAGCTCCTGGCCTCCATGGAGATTTTCCAAGTATGTCCAGTGCCCTTGGGCTCTCTGAAGTGTTGGCAGGTACTGCTAGGTAACTGCCATTCATATGACAGTTGGTTTAAGATGGCCGTGGTGGTAGAGAGTAGTGCAGGGTGAGAACTGGGCTGGCTGTGATAAATGAGCCACCTGTATGCCTGCCTGCCCGCCCAGCGAAAGCAGCTCTGCTCGCCCTGGCACACGGAGTTCAGGTCTGTTCAGACAAGGCCTCCTGCAAGGCTCCAGCGTGTCACTGCCTCCTTCCTTCCCCATCTCCGTGTGCTGTGCACTGGGGCTTTCACTAGAGCTGAGCTAATGCTACAGGCTCGAGGGTTAACAGGCCCCCTGCCAGGATGATTGTGCCCAGGGGTTTATTGGGGAGGATCCATTATTGTGCTGGAGCCCAGGCCAGACTTCCCCTTGGTTGGCTCACACAACTCACAAAGGTCGTGGTTCCTGTTGTGCTGGATTCAGGAGAGCACAAGTGCCCTTGCTGCATCCACAGCTGGCTTGCTCCTTGCCTTCTGGCACAGAGTACTTCTAGGCACACCTCAGCCCCACCCCACCAGATCCTTTCCTGTGATTGCTTGTTGCTCTGCAGCTCACTTCAGTGGCTGCATGTTTCCCACCTTAGAATCTGCCCCCCACCCCCACCCCCTAGTTGCTGTATTCTTCAATGTCATTCTTTTAGTGCTTCCTAAGGAATGGGAATAGCTGTACTTCCTGTCCCAGGGCAGCCCATTGCATCCTCGTCCCCTGTAGCCTGCCTCCAGCAGTGACCAATAAATCCCCAGTATTTCAGCAGAAGATACAAAACCTCCTGCTGCTTCCATAATGCCCCAGGCCATGTGTGCAATTCTGTGCATGGAAAGAGACTGCCTGCTTGAGAAAATGGATACACAGCTCCAGAGGTAGCCTCACTTGGTTATCCAGCCTGTCTGGCCCAGAGCCAGTGCTTCTGGGTTTATTGGAGTATAGTTTCTAAATGCAGGAAACCAGCACTAAATCCACTAAATCTGGTCACTTCACAGCCAAGCCCTGTGCCTTTTACCTGCCTATTTTTGAACAGAGAAAACCCAGCAGCTGTAGTATCTCCAGGGTATCAGTCTCAGCATCACTTGTGCCATCCATGTGTTTGGGGAAATAGCAAATCTTTCTGTCCATGTTTAGCTTTTCAGGAGCTGTGTCCTGCTGACAAAGTCTCACACTGAGGAATGGACTTGTCTGCAGTGAGGCTGCATCTGTGCCTGTGGCAGATACTGCCTGGGGCGCATTGTGAATCAGCTGCTCCTTAGGCAAGAAGATTGAAGGAAACACAGCCCAGAAATGCCTGGCTGCTGGAGCCCATCTGAGTGGTGATTTGTGTCCTTGTCTGGTCTCACACCAAGTGCCTTACCACCCAGGTGTCTGTGTTTACATGTAAATTACTGCGTCTCATATAAATGGTGGTGAAACTTTACAGAGCGAGTTTGTTAAATGAAGCAAATTTCATGCTTGCAAAGGTGTCTGGCATTGAGCGGCCCCTATGCTTCCCCCTCAGAGCTAAGGGATCCCCTCTCACCTGGGGAGGGTAGCTCAGTGTTCAAGCCCATTCCAGGAAGCCTCAGCCAAGAGGTTTAGCAAAGTGTCTGTCTGTAAGGCACTGACCTGAGACCAAGTTTGCTTTGCCTAGTGAGCCGGAAGTTGCTGCTAACCACTCTTCACTGCCATTGGCTGAAAACTTGCTGGTAATGGCAACTGGTGATGAGAGATGATCAGTATGGTCAGGGAAACATCCAGAGCATGAAGTTCACTTGTTTGTAGCCTTTGCTTGGCATTTCTGCTGCACTCAGAGGCCCTGCAGTGGTGTATCTGTATCCCCTGGCACGAGATGTGCTATCATCTTACCTTGTACTGTCTTTCTCAGTTTAAAATGTTTTCTGGAAGAACTAAGCATGCTGAAATTCCCTTAAGGCTAGGGCCTACTGAATTCTGAGTTCACTGCTGTGGGGATGGTCTCCCAAAGTCTGGGAGCTGTGGTGAGTGCAGCACTCTTTGTAAAGCCAGGGCCTACAGTATAGACAGCAGGCCTCAAACATCTAGGGCCAGATCCACCAAGGCATTTAGCCACCTAACTGCCACGTTAGGTGCCAAAGTCCAAAATCTAGATCCTCAAAACTCAACTCGGCTTCCCCTGGCTAACACACATCTAAGCCCATCTGGATCCTTAAACAAAGTGTTTTCCCACTTATAAGAATGGCCAAACTGGGTCAGACCAACGGTCCTTCTAACCCAGCATCCAGAGTAGGGCAGTTATGGACTGATCCATCCCCATTTCCCCAGTCCCAATATTGCAGTCAGAAGCTAGCGGCACGCAGAGCATAGAGTTGCATCCCTGACAATCTTGGTCAATAGCCATTGATAGGCCTGTCCTCCCTGAACTTATGCTTTTTTTTGAACCCAGTTATGCTTTTGGCCTTCATGACAGTCCCTGGCAATGGGTTCCACAGCATTGTGGGAAGAAGTACTTTCTTATGTTTGTTTTAAACTTGCTATTAATGTCATTGGATGACCTTAGGTTCTTATGTTATACAAGGGGGTAAATAACATTGTCTTCACCATTTGTGATTTTATAGGCCTCTATCCTATTTCTCCCCGTAGTCATCTCTTTTCTAAGCTGAACAGTCCCAGTCTTTTTAATATCTCCTTGCATGGAAGCCGTTCCATACCCTTAGTAATTTTTGTTGCCCTTCTCTTTACCTTTTCTAACTCTAATACAACTTTTTTGAGATAGGGCAACCAGAACTGCCTGCAGTATTCAAGGTGTGGACATACCATGGCTTTATATAGTGGCATGATGTTTACTGTCTTATTTTCCATCCCTTTACTAATGGTTACCAACATTGTTAGCTTTTTTTTACTGCTGCCACTGCATATTGAGCAGATGTTTTCAGAGAACTATCCTTGATGACTCCAAGGTCTTTCTTGAGTGATAACAGGTAATTTATTACTGATGCATGAGAGGACCTTCCCTCTTATCCCATGACTGCTTACTTTGCATAAAAGCCTTTGGTGAGGGACTTTGTTCAAGGCTTTCTGTAAGTCCAAGTACACTATGTCTACTGGGACACCCTTGTCCAGGTGCATGTTGATACCTTCAAATAATTCTAATAGATTGGACTGGCATGATTTCCTTTTACAAAAGTCGTGTTGACTCTTCCGCAACATATAGCATTCCTCTACATGTCTGATAATTCTGTTCTTTACTATAGTTTCAACCAGTTTGCCTAGTATTGAAGTTAGGCCTACCGACTTGTAAGTGCCAGGATTGCCTCTGGAGCCTTTTTAAAAACATAAGAGTTACGTTAGCTATCTGCCAGGTATCTGGTACAGACGCTGATTTAAGCAATAGGTTACATACAACAGTTAGTAGTTCTACTGCAGTTTCATATGAGTTCCCTCAGACCCTTGGGGTGAATTCCATCCAGTCCTAGTGAGATATTACTCTTTATCACTTTCTTCCAAAACCTTCTCTACTGACACTTCAGTCTGGGACAGTTCCTCAACTTTGTCACCTGAAAAGCATGGCTTAGATGTGAGAATCTCCCTCACATCCTCTGCAGCAAAGACCAATTCTAAGAATTCATTTAGCTTCTCCACAATGGCCTGATCTTCCATGAGTGCTCCTTTAACTTCTTGACTGTCCAGTGGCCCAATTGGTTGTTTAGCAGGCTTCCTGCTTCTGAGGTACTTAAAGTAACAGCAAAAAAAAAAAAAAGTTTTGTCTTTTGCTAGTTGCTCTTCAAATTCTTTTTTGGCTTGCCGTATTTATGTTTACACCTGACTTTCCAGAGTTTATACTCCTTTTTATTTTCTTCAGTAGGATTTGACTTCCAATTTTTAAGACAAATTTTTGTCTCTGACCATCTCTTATACTCTGTTTAGCACTGGTGGCTTTTTTTTGGTCCTCTCACTGTTTTTATTTGGGGAATACCTTTAGTCTGAGCCTCTGTTATCATAGTTTTTAAAAGTATCCATAGAGCTTGCAGCATTTCACCTTTGTGACCGTGTTCCTTTTAATTTCTGTTTAACTTGGGTCTGGTCTACACTAGACGGTTAGGTCAATGCAAGGCAGCTTACATCAACCTAGCTTTGGAAGTGTCTATGCACCACTTCCCTGAATGGCGTAGGGTCAAGGTCGATGTAGTTAAGTCGACAGAGGGTCAGTGTTGACACTGTTACTTACTTCGACTGTTACTGGCCTCCAGGTGATGTCCCACACTAACAGCTCTGGTCACCAGTGTGTACTCTGCTGCCCACGGGCCAGGTGGACAGGAAGCTGTCCCTCCCCTTTAAAGCCTCGCAATTTCTTTACATTCCTTTTCCTGGTTGTCTGGCTTGGTGAGCACACCAGGCAGCTCTCCACTGTTGTGTGTAACTGCCCACTGACTATGCCAGCTATATGCTGCAGACACGCTCCTGCCTGGAATACACAGGAGGTGTTGGATCTCCTGGGGCTGTGGGAAGAAGAGGCTGTGCAGGCACAGCTCCAATCCAGCCATAGAAATGTTGACCTCTGTGAGCAAATGGCTCAGGGCATGTGGGAGAAGGGCTACAAGAGGGACTGGCAGCAGTGCTGTGTGAAAGCCAAGGAGCTCTAGCAGGGGTACCAGAAGGCTAAAGAGGCCAACAATCCATCTAGTGCTGAGCTGCAGACCTGCCACTTTTACAAAGAGCTGCATGCCAACCTCAGAGAAGACCCCACCACCACCTGCAAGAGCCCCATGGATACTTCAGAGGAACCACAAGCCCTCACCATGAACAGCGAAGAGGAGGGGGTGGACAAGAAAGAGGCGAAGGAGTATGGGGGACAGGTGACCAGGGGATCCAGCTGTGCAGTGAGGAAGGATCTGTTTGACTCCAGTGCACTGCTGCCAGTCCCAACAGGTGAGCCTGATGCAGGGGAAGGAACCTCTGGTAAATGTGCAGTTTGCTTTGAAATTACAAGGGTAGAGCCCCCAAAGTAGCAGGACATATCTGTTGAATTACTCTTTCACTTGTACTAGAAGAGGTAGTGGTACAACCAAGAGAGGTAGAGTTGCTCTCTGCTTGTCATTCCCCTCTGAAGTTATGCAGAGGGGGCCATGTGGAGCAGTTTGTTTACATGCACCGGGATGTCCTGTGAATCCTGTATAGAGACTCAATGACACTTCCATGGAGGTACTCTGCAATTCTCTGCCAAAGGTTTCTGGGGAGGCCAGCCTGATATCTTCTGGTGTGGTAGGACACTTTCTCACGCCACTCAGCAACTAATTCAGCAGGCACCATTGCAGTACATGAGCTAACAGCATATGGGTCCAGGTGGCAGCAGAATACCAGCAGTAACTGTGCTCTCTGCCTCTGTCACCTGCAGGAGTGATAGCAGCTACACTCACTCCTAGCTGTGGAAATTGGTGCCAGTATTGTTTCATTGCTCTATATAAATGTACTCACAGGGCAGGTGCTATATCAATCCCAAGGAGAAGTGAGGATGCGGTGCTTACAACTTTTGCAGATTAAGGGGAGTGAGTTCAGTATCCTAACATGTTTCGTTTTATTTTTTTATTTCTGTTGTGAACACACTGACAACAGTACCTCTGTGTGTTGTAGCTGCACCTGATGCTATTGTGGCCAGGAGGGTCTCCCTCTTCACACCTGCCAAGCTTCTAAGCCAGATGAGTGGGAGAAAGATAACATGTTCCAGGAGATCCTGCAAGCCTGTGCTGCTACAGAGAATGAGACCAGGGCCTGGAGGATCACCCTTGCAGCCGGCCTGGAGAAGGAGAGGGGAATGTACAAGGACATAGTGGGGCTTCTCAGGCCACAAACAGATGCTGAAGACTCTGGTAGACGGGCAGGTCCAAGAATCCCATGCTCATATCCCTCTGCAGCCCATGGAGAACTCAATGTTGGGACCCCCCTCCCAACATTTCATGTGCCATGAGCAATTGCTGCACTACCACTCCCCCCCAGGGAACATGAAAGACAATCAGAGCTGCCCATGCACTGACTTGTGGAAGCCGGGGTTGGTGTACGTGCATCTGAAATAGAAATGACTGCACTTTCCCCTTCATAAGTTGTTTCCTTAATAAATTAAGTTCTAAATGTTTTATCATTTGCCTGGTTCTGTCATAGAATAAAATTTCACTTTGTGGAACATAATTCATTTTTATTAGTTCACAATATATGCTGGCTGGTGCTGAGTAGGTCTTGACACCCACCAATTTCCTGGTACTTCATTTTGTCACAGACCCTATAACAATATTCAGACATTAATAGGTACATTGACAATGCTCTATTTCCTACACACACAGCACTTACTACAAGTTTCATTCTGGGCTGGAAAAGAGAAAGTTCAGGTAGAGCATACTGCAGCAACACACACTACTTTGGCTCACTATTAAAATGGTCTTTCCCAGCCGCCCTGAGCTGTACATCTCCACTTTGAGCTCTTCTTATAGCCCTTTTATCGGGCTGCTCGTAGTGCCCCTAGTCACAATCCTGCATAGCAGGAGGTGATTAATAGCCCTCAGCACTTACATGAGAGCTGCCCCTGTGGAGGATTTCTGACTCCGAATTGCTAACTGGTCAGTTGGGTATCTAGCATAGCAGGTTTCCACAGTGCAATCACCACTTGCTTCTTAACTGTCAGTGCAGATCTCATTTTGATGTCCCTGCATGGGAGGGCTGGGGCAGGCTCAGCACAGAGATCCAAGAACGTGGCCTTGCACATCTGAAAGTTCTGTAGCTACTACTCAGCATCCAAAACCTGTGTTACAAGGCGATCCCACCAGTCAGTGCTTGTTTCTTGGGCCCAGAACTAGTGCTCCACCATCTCCAGCTGCTCTGAGAACACCACCAAGCTTGAAGTGTTTCTTTTTATATCCCACAGCAATCTAGCCTCCAAGGAATCATGTTTCCCATAGCTCCTCTTGCTTCTCTGCAAATACTGCAGGACCAGGTGCCCTTCCTGTGCACAGCTGTACAGGTTCCATGCTTCTGTCAGAGCTGACAGCCAGTGAGGAGGGATGGGTGGGTTTGTGGAGATTTTGAAGAGACGTGAACTATTATGGGAAGTAGATGAAATTATGGGCTGGAGAACACTGCATTACAGGCAGTTGAACCCATGCTCCCAATCACCCCTGTGCAGGTTATTTTGGCCCCATGAGGCATTGCAAATACTTCTCAAACCACTATGCACTGAGTAGTGGTGAGTTGCACAGGATACCTACCCATGGTGCACTGCACTCCGTATCGCTACAAGCGCTCCCAGCGAGGACACAGCCCTTTCCGACACAAGGAGAGTAGCGTACACATGGCCTAGATTCTTTTTGTGTGGCTCCCCTTTTTGAAGTTAAATGCTACTGTGGTGGGATACTTTGATATCAAGCATTGCCTCACTCCTGGTGGCTTCCAGGACTATCTGCTCCCCCCAGTAGTCATACGGTAAGCAGGCTCAGAGGTTACCTTAGAGCATGCCTACCCAATTGGGCCCTACACAAAACATAGGCACTGGTGGTGCCAGTGCACCCCTCCCCATAACACACAGTGCATACTCAGAAGGTTGTAGAGCCCATGCCTGGGCTGGGGAAGAGCCATGTTCAGTTCCCTCCTCTACCTGAGAGGAACAGGGATGTGAACCCAGCTGAGTGCCCTAACCATTGGGCTGTGGGACATTCTGGGGCATGTCTCGCTCTCTCACCTCTTGAAACTGTTCCACTTTGCATAACAGACTGAACTATTCACTGGGCTTGGGTGAGAGACAATCACTAAAGCTAGTGGTCAGGGCATCACCTGGGATGCAGGAGAGCGAGTTCAAGGCCGTGTTCCGCTAACTATAATACGTATATAGTGGGGAAGAACTGCAACAGGAGAGACTAAGCCCTTCCACCAAACGCACACCAGTGACATGGGGTCAAATTCCATTTGCTCTCAGGTCAAGGGGGAATGGGAGCCTCAGTGCCCATGTCCTGGGGGAGTGCTAGACCCCCACCACTAGTGGTAGAAGAGGCAATGGGGACACTAGCACCCCCTGCCCTTTTTTTTTTTTTTTTTTTTTTTTTGGAAGAAAGAACTGCCCTGGCACAGGTCCCTGACTCCAGGAGTGTTCGTGGCTGAGACTCCTGAGTAGAGATAGGCACCTCCCCCTGGCAGAGCCCAGTTCCCTTTGAGGGCAGAGCTTAGACCACACACTTCACCTTGGCATTACTTCATGGCTGGCTCAGTGTGCTGCCCTCTGAGAGTCCCAGTCTTAGGCACCTGTTTCGGTCCATGTCTTGTACAAGGAACCCGGGCACATGACTCAGGGCTGCAGATTCCATGACGCAGCAGGGCACCTGCAGGGTAGGCATTGCAATGCTGTAACTAAGTCCCCTTTGTGGCTCTAGCACAGGGTGGTAGCTGTGGCCCACTGGCACACCTCCATGTGCTGCTAGCTGGGAATTAGCTCTGCCAGTCTGATGCCCTTCCTGCAGGTGCTCACTATGTCTCTCTTGGGCTTGGACCTCTGGGCAGGTCACTGTAATCTCCCCCCCCCCCCAGGGAGGTTTGTGTACCAAGGTCTCTGTACCAGGCAATCTTCCAATCCACTGCCCATCAATGGTGCCACTTCCTCAATGGCTGGTAGGGAAACCTGAGCCCACCTTTTACGCCTGGCTAAGGTCTGCGCTGTCCCACGCCTTGCTACTGTTGTCCTGGACTGCCTCCTACATTGCCTCTAGCAAGCTCCTTCTCCACTTTCCTCTGGGTATGCCCTGCCCTCTGGGACAGCTCCATGCTCTCCATAGCCTCAGAGGGAGTGACTGCAGACTCCTCTCTGCAGCCCCTTTCTGCCCTCTGCTACCTGACTTTATATCAGCCCTGTCCGAGTGAGCTTCATCATTTAATTAGTTCTCATTGTTCCCTGGCTCCTCCTCCAGGTGCAGCCCAAGTGCTTGCTTGGCTTATGTAGCCACCGTAACCCTTTCAGAGGCTGGTGTGGGGTGAACACCCCATCACACCAGCCTTTCCTCTTGTTTGAGTAAATTTAGTGTGGTTGAAAAGTGTTGGGGGAATGGTCCTGCAGCCCAGCACTTCCTGCTCCAACATTTTAAGTCCCTCTAGAACATTACCAGAAACCAGGCTTAAGGTAATGTGATGTAAGCTCCCACCTCAGGCTTTATCAGACCCCCTTCCAAGTTACATAAAAGTGGAGCTGGTGTCTCACAGATGCTAGGGGAACTGTTACTACAGACCTGTGAGAGGGTGAAAGCACTGTACATGAAACTCCTTGAGGCCTTGTCAACTTAAGGAACCTGACAACTGTCACAGCATCCTGCCATTGGGCACCCTACATGGTGTCATAAATAGCCCGTGGACAGCAGTTGTGACAGCATATCATCAGGTGCATTAAGGTGAGTTGTTAATAATATACCATGATGCCCATGTACCTAGGGCCAGACACCTCTTAACAGGGAACAGATTCAACTAGAGTTCTGTATCTTTTGTGCTTGTTTGCCAGATGATGAGGCCTCTTGCTTGGGAAAAAGGGTGGACAGACTCCCAAGCGTTTCCTGAACCACAGCTCTAATGAATAGCTCCTTTAGCACTGTACCATCATAGCTGAGATTAGATAAGACACTGGCTAATAAGGCAGGAGGGAAAGCATGGGAGGCCTCGGGCCTGGCCTTATCTGTCTCCTTTTACAAATGAAGTTTTTTCTGATTTCTCCTTTTCTCATGGGAGGTGGAAACAGCTGGGCAGACACCCAGCAACACACCGCAGCTGCTGTCTAGCACATGCGCAGCACGAAGTCATACTTGCTTTAAAAAGTATGTGTGGCACCAAGCTGTGGCTGCTTTCAGACATGCACCCTTGCTCCTAGGTTCTGAGCTCTCTCATAATGTCCTTTCCAAATCTGTATTTGGTAGCTTATCTAGTTATTTTAGTTTCCTGACATGTCATGTCAAGCAGTCTTCACAGAGACAATTGTGCCTTCTCCTGGTACATTAGCTGTTGAGATGTAATGGGTCCCTGTCCAGGAGGGAGCAAGACCCATCTGAGACAAAGAAAGAGCGTGCAGCTTTAATTTGTTTCACCACAGCACTGAGCTCATCCCCAGACAGAGAAAGGTAGTGAAAGCCTTGGAGGTGGGTGACTTGGGGCTTTGTTGGCTCGCACCTTGCAAGGGGAGAGCACTGTAAGAAATGGGTGCTCTGCTGCTCTTCCTGGAGGTTCCTGGTGGCAGGAGAAGCCCTGTGGCTTCAGTGCACTGTCTCTCCTGCCTACAATTGCGGCAAGCTGCCAGCGCCACCCCCAGGGAAGTGAAACTGAGCTGGAAGGTGTTTAGAAGGCAGCTTGGTTCCGTTAGGCTAAATCAGACAGTGTTAGCAGAGATCCAGGGCTTGCGTTTGGAACTAGGGCTTCCTGCCTAGAGAGAAGCAGCTAAGAAAGGGACGAGCAGGGAGAAGGGCCCGAGCTCTTCTTGTTACACTGAGTCACTGCAGGGCTTCAGCTAAGTTGCCCCTCTGCTGGAAAGCTCTGCCCATCACCCTCCAAGGCAGAGATGTACCCACCTTGCTGGGAGCAGCCTTCGTTTGTTCAAGTCCTTGAGCCCAATTCTGCTGTTACATCTGCATGAATCCGGCATAATGGCCTGTGTCAGCACCAGTGGAACTACTGCACAGCTGGCCTGGAGTGGCTGGTTACCCATGTGGTGTGAGTAGATTTCCAGAAGGGCTGACTTGTAGCCTCCTTTGCTCCAGGGTTGTTTGTCCCTGCAGCATAAACAACAGGTGCAAAGCCGAGTATTTGCTCCTGCAGCCCCTGAGCACAGAACTCTGACCTACCAAGCAGGGTTTGACTCTATGGTGTGCATGTCTGTCTGTGCTCTCTGGCTGCCATGGTGTGGACTGTGCCACACCCAGACCTGACATGTTTGCTAGATCATCATCCATGGCTTGTGAACATAATATGTGACAGCTGAGCCATCCGACCAAAGGATGCGTGGGACCCTAAGGGGCTGAAGTCCAGCTCTCCTCTCTGATTGTATGGCTGTTTTCTTTCATGACTGGACAGGTACTGTTTTCTGAATGGTGACTTGGGGACGGGAACATTTTTTCAAAGTACAAAGCAGAACAGTTGGCAGGAGAGGGTTTTGGTAGGGGAAACCCTACTCTGGACAGAAAGAGGGTGCCCCCCACTCCTGACTTGACTGGAGGGAGGACAGTGGGTAAGCCCAGTGGGAGAGCTCACGGGGAGGCAGAGCCAAGACTAGTTGTGGGGGGAAGAATGGCTTGAAGTGCAGGTGGTGGTGGAGCCTGGATCTGTGTCAGCTGATGAAAAACAGCACTTCTGTAAAAATACAGTGCTCATGGCCATGCTCCCATGGCTGGGAATGTACACGCAGACAAGCCCTGCCAGCCTGGCTGGAGAGTCAGGGGCTCTGGTCAGAACCAGGACAGCTAGAGTCAGAAACACAGCTCACTTCAAAAACAGTTTAACTGATCAGCCATTTTCTGTCAGTTCAACAACTTCTAGTATAAATTCTTCAGACACAACACACCACCCAGATGCCAGGCCAAGCCCGGGACGTACTGAAGTACACTGGCTTTTTATTCCATGCATTTGTTTGCTTTGACACTCATTCTTGTTCCCATCACTGTACACTGTTCAGTACAGAAATCAAGTTTGTATCAGGAAGCCACTGTGCAAGGAGGAGAGAAAGGGAGATGAGACACACCAGGAAGGGCTGAGATGAAATGGTCACTTTTAACACACAGTGGGAAAAACAACATTAACCATAAACGCCAGAAGCCAGGCTGGTGTTGAGGAGCTGTCAGAAGCCATGCTGGGTGAGGAGTGGGGAGTGAGCCCACAACTCACCCTTCTCCTGGGAAGGACAGTTTATAGGGAAGAAAAGAAAATCAAGTAGCCCGTCTACGCAGGGGGCTGTTCGCTGGGCATTTCGAGCCTGCCCTTGCCCAGGCTGAACGGCACTGTTACTAGCGCTTCTGCCTGCAGCTCACCCTTTGTAATCCCCTCGTGCAAACTCTGCACTCAAGCCAGACAGCAGCACCTTCTGCGCTCAGCTCCACCCGTGTAAATCCACAGTAAGTCAACATGCTTTGGTGAGGTTACACTGGGCTTACAGCCTTGGCCTCTAGATCTCATCTTCCTAAGAGCTACAGTCTAACCAGAGAATGAAGTCTAGACTTTGCAATACAAATGGACACATTCCTTTGCAGACGTTACAGAGCTATTGCCCGGACTACAAAACCTGGCCTGCTCCTTCCTACCTTGGCACATCAGACTGCACCAACACTGGCACAGCTGCATGGATTTTATTCATGTCACGGGTCAGATTATGATCCTTACTACAGTATTCCTCAGGCTACCTTGTTCCTTGAATTCCTTCATAAACTCAACCCCCGTTCAGAAATATGGTACCTACCACTCCTCAGGAGCGCCAGCACCTGTAGCCCTAGGACTTTTATCCTACTCCTATACCTTGGTTTGGTTTTCACCCTCTGCACACTATTTACAAAAGCTCCCAGTGCTGTGGAATCAGACATACAGCGATGTGTGAGGCCCTACCCTTATGGAGGGACAGTGGCAATGAGATGTGCTATCAGTTATAGCAGCACTTTTCATGAGTTGCAAAGCCAGAACCCCAAAACAACCCCCTGAATGCCCTGCAGCATCCTATGCTGGATAAGACATGGTTTACAGAGCAAACTGTTTCACTGATGTTTCAAGGAGTTTTTAAAAACAACTCAGGCTGTTGCTCCATCCCTTGGCCTGGAAAGGCAGCCTGCCTGAGTGACGTGAATCCGAGTGTGCAGCACCCTGAGCAAGGGGAGCCCAGAAACGATCATAGTTCAAGGCTGGATAGGGCCATAAGGTCATCTAGTCTGACGGGGACTAAATAATAGAGTGGAAACTTCCACAAATAATAGTTGTTCTATGTGCTACAGTGTGGCATGTTTGAGGCCCGATATCTCGGGCCAGAAGCAAGAACTGAAATATCCAGATTCCAGGGCTTCACGGCTTCTGCATTTAGCTTTGATGACAAGATCTGGGACCTTAAAATTGCTTCTGACCTACACCTGACCGCTTCCAGCTTTGATCCTTGGCCCAGTAACATTGGAGATGACTGGCTCTGGTAGGATTTTCCTTTTTATCTACCTGTTATTTCAGGGTATATAGAGGTTTGGAACATTAGAAGGAAGCTGCCATGAGTGTGCGTGGAATTTAGGCCAGGGGTTTCAGTGCCAGGACATCCTCACATGCATGGTATACTCTTTGCTGGGAAAAGTGCGCATGCCTTCAACTAAAGGCAGATGCATAACTAGACCATGTTGAACCTTCTGGGATGGAGACAAGCGCAGGTGCACCCAGGGGCTGCCTGAGCTATCGCACAATGCACACCAAGATCCAGTCATAGAATGACCCCGGAGAGCCTGGCATCTCCTACAGCATAGCTGCTGTCCACATGCTACCAGTGCACAAGGAGCAATAACACTAGCAGGAATCCTGAGGGAGGCACTAGCTGTTGGCAGGATTTCAGATACCTGCCAGCAGGTAATGGGGGAAGTGCCTCTGAGTATGAACAGGGGCAGCAGACCAATGCTAGGGCAGAGAGTGCTCACACCAAAGGGATGATTTTGTACTGCCTCTCCACGAGAGTGAGGAGTGACTGTGACAGACAGTGGAGCTCAGCAATGTGGTTGAAGGCAAGGCCATGAAGAAGCCTAAAGAAGCATGTAGTACAGAAAGCAGGTAGGGCCACAAACTCATGTGCTTCTCAGTATATGTTAGCAGGTGCTACTGTAAGTCTAAGAACTTTCAGAGAACTCCCTCATGTCACTCACCAGGGGCTACCACTATCTCTGTGCGCTGGCACAACAACTCCTATGGGCACCAGGGAATCCTTCATGCCTTCTCAGGCAGGGTCTGATTGATATGGAGTCGAAGCACCTAACTCAGGGCTCTGGCAGTCTACAGCATAAGATCAGACGGTCCCTTCTTGCCTATGCTCTATGGCTGCCTTGGGAAATGAGCAATCTCTTAAGAAAACACTTGACATCTCAGGTGAGCAGGGCTGGCTCGGCACATGGGTGCCCTCTCTGCACATCACAGTCCAGATCACCCTTAGCAGCATAGCCTCT
Organism: Gopherus evgoodei; assembly: GCF_007399415.2. Taxonomy (NCBI): domain Eukaryota; kingdom Metazoa; phylum Chordata; order Testudines; family Testudinidae; genus Gopherus; species Gopherus evgoodei. Next base: position 51,508,829 of record NC_044330.1, on the reverse strand, counting down.
GCTGGAGCTTAAAGCTCTCTACAGGGCCAGGCATCAGCACTCCATTTTGGGGTGAACCCCCCCATCCCTGGCACACTGAATCTGGTCCCCGCTGCATTTGTGGTGGTCAATCTGGCCCCTGTCTTCAATTGCTATGGGACGGCTGCTGGTCCTCTCTCCTCCTTTATCTAGCTGTTTTATGTGAGCATTTGGGACCTCTACTGTAGCACTACCACTAGAATTGATGCCCTGCTCTGTACTAGCAGCCCAGAATGCCTCTCCAGAGGGTCGCTCAAAACTTTTTGCTTGTTTCTCACTATAAAGCACTCGCTCCTGTCCAACCCTTTCCACTCACTCCATCTGTTCCCCCCCCCCCCAACACTCATACCCTGCTGTCCCTCCGTTAATCAGGAGCAAACTCAAATTGCACAGTTTCACCCATGTGGAAGATCTCTAAAGCCCATGAAACTGAGTATCTCCTCCTTTGCCTTGCAGGCCATCCCAGACTGACACAGCCTCCAGAATGACTGTGCTCTGCATGACACCAGCAGAGGTCACAGCAGGGGAGCAAATACTGACAGCCCCTGAATCCAGTTCTGCTCCCATCCTTCTATGATGCACAAGGAGGAAATAACATCACATGGAGAGAACTATTGTGCTAGCAGTAAAGCCAACCTTCTGATCTACAGAAAAGTTAATAAATAAAATAATGTAATAACTTAAGATCTACATGTAGTCCAGCTACAAAAGTTTAAAATATGGAATAATTTAACTTATACAATACTGCTCTTTGTATAAGCAAAACATTTTCCTTCATTCTTGCCACTAGGCTATAAATTATCAAGGCTACGTTCAAATCAACATTTTAACATAAAATGTAAACAAACAAAGCAACAGAAGAACCTGCCTATAGTCCATTCCTGCCGGTCATCTGAGGCTTGTGCATGGCTTCTATAAGAGGGCTGATTTCCCCAGGACACACTGCTCTAGCCACGCTAGCCAGACTATGAGGAAGAGCAGCTGCCTTTCCCAGGTCTTTTGAGGCAGAGCTAAAATTGTTCCAGAGGGAAAATAACTGAAAAACGGACTAAAATCTTTGTTCTGCGTGTCAGTTAAAAGGAGCCGTTTGTTTCTGAATGGAAGGCCCAGTGAGGCCCCTGGGAGTGCTAGGTCGGTCACTCAAATTTCAGTGCCTCTGCCTTTCAGATACCCCCACAAAGTGTCAGTTTCTCCTCCAGGCTGGAATTTAAAGGAGTGGGATACACTCTGAGGTCCTCCACATAAAACACACTCACAACCAAAATCAAGCACTCTCTCCTCTCCCACCCCACCCCTTCCTTAGGTAACTGAGTCCAAATTTTGCTTTCTGTTTTACACCAAGCCTGACACGAAAGGCAGGCAGCTGTTAATGCTTCCAAAACCAAATAATTAATAAAGAGAACAAAAGGAGGGTTGATACTGTTGTCCAGGCCAATGTATTGCCTGGTTTACTCCCAATACACAGCTCTCTCCCTTGGCGCTGGCCAGCTGTGTGATGTTGCGATAGGTTGCCTCTGAAGGTTCAGTACAGGTGTCTCCGGTTTCCTCCCCAGACTAGTTCTCAGGCTTTGCAGAATGTGCTTTCCATGCTTCTTTTGTTTCCAGCACTGTTTTTTTTTTCTTTTTTTAACTGAAGGAAACAAATGGGCGAATAGGAAGTAAGGAGAGGAAGTAAACTGTGGGAAAATGGCACTCTGCAGCTGAAAGATCTCTCTCTGCTCAGCTGGAAATTCACATTGCTTTGTCTGCCATAGTGAAGATGATTGGTGATGGTAAAAAGTGCTGTTATACCAAGTCTTGAGAGAGAATGAGGTTAGAATACATCTGCAGGATCTCACAACAAAATGCTGATTAAAAAATAAACCAAAACCCCATAAATTAACCCCCATTATCACATTCCTGGGGGAATGTATTGATTCAGAAGACCCTGGATGTAAGCACCTTGGTACCAAATTTCTCCAGGAACATGTCCACTTTCTGATTAAAAGTGACCCAGCTGATTATACTGAATGCCATTTGTTCATAGGTTACCTTTGAGCAAGGTTTCTCTTATGCTTCTTCATTTGATAAGACTGATTGGTTTGTTTCTCTTTATCTATTCTCCAACCTTTAGGGCCATGAGGCCTGGTCCCCTGGGAGAGCAGCAGTAGATCCTGATGTGTCCATCATGCTATTTATGTAAGACTCACAAGGAAGTGTGTCTTTCATTTACTTGCTTTCTTAACTTTTTTGCAACAAATTATTGTCTCTCTTGATATATAGTCCACTCTTTACAGTAAAAAGTGTTAAAATGTAAAAAAAAATAAATATCAATGTTACAGTAGCTAGATTCTTCAATAAAATACATCCCTGCCATTCTTGATTGAAATGCTCAGTGAGAATTAATTTCATTTGGACATTTTTCCAGAGATTCAAGTTATTGCAGATCATTTCTGGGATGGGAAGGAGAATCAGTTTCTCTTCTTGTCAAAGTATGAGGGGAGGGGGAAATGAAGGGAGTCTTAGGGAATCCAAATGCCAGTATCAGGAGGGCTTTCGTGGAAAATTTGCCATTACCAAGTAGCAGAACTGCAGGGCTTATTGGTCCTGACGGTTGCATCAGAACACTCCCCTTCGGAAGAGTCACAATCCGATTCTCCAAACTGTGCCTGGTTCTGAAAGGCAAAAGGACAGGGAAACTCTTTTAGTGATTTTCCTGCACTGCAGAGTGACTGCACTGGCAGGATCAGCAGCTGATTGGTGGAGGAGTAGGAGATAGGAAAAGGTCCCCATCAGTGAGTCTATCACTTCTTGTCTTCTGGCAGCCAGCAAGGGGCATTGAGTATCCACAGAAGGTCACCTCTGATCCCCAACACATAGCCACAGAGACCTGCTGGCTAGAGAGTGTAACTGGTGGAACAGGGAAAGGGAAAGCAAGGACCTTCCCCCACACACATGCCCACTTGTCTCACTTACAGAACCGGAAAGGGAGCAGCTGATAGGCCAATCTAATGCAAAATTCCTAAAACCTTAGAAGTTAGGGGAAGAGGGAAGGCAGAGTAAGAAAGATGGGAGAACACAGGCACACAGGAAATGCCATATCTAGTAAGAGCAATCTCTTGTCACCAACAGTGAACACACCAATTGCTTTAGAGGAAGGTGCAAGAAACTCCCTAGTGGAGAATGAGGAATAACTTGCCCTAGAGGAAGTTATTCTGACCACTTAGGCTGGCATTTGACCAAAATAGGGAGGTTTATATTAGGGCTGTCAATTAATCACAGTTAACAGCTGTGACTAACTCAAAAAAAAATTAATCACAATAAAAAAACCCAATCACGATTAATCGCACTTTTAATCACACTGTCAGACAATAGAATACCAATTGAAATGTATTAAATATTTTGGAGGTTTTTCTACATTTTCATATATATTGTATTCTGTGCTGTAACTGAAATCAAAGTGTACAGGAATGCTTCACTTAAAGTCGTCCCAGTTAACGTTGTTATGTTGCTGATCAGTTAGAGAACATGCTTGTTTAAAGTTGTGAAATGCTCCCTTATAATGTCGTTTGGCAGCCACCTGCTTTGTCCACTGCTTGCAGGAAGGGCAGCCCATTGCAGCTAGCTTGTGGGGGCTTGGAACCAAGGTGGACCAGCAGCCCCCGCATCAGCTCCCCATTCCCCTAAGTTCCCTGTGCAGCAGCCGCCCAGCAGGCTATCAATTGCCAGCAGTTCAGCTGTCCCTCCCCCCACTGCCATGTTCTGCTCCTGCCCTCTGCCTTGGAGCTGCTCCTGGGAGCCTCCTGCTTGCTGGAAGGGAATGGGGGGGGCTAATGTCAGGGTGTCTCCCTCCCCCCTGCTCCCCGTTTACCCCATCTCCATAGAGCAGGGAGGACACACGAGAGGGCTCAGGAAAGATGGAGCTTCCTGGCAGCAGCTGCTCTCTCAGCTTCCTGATCTACTTAAAAAGGCAGTGTACTTAGAGTGGGGTCAGCGTACTTAAAGGGGTAATGTGCATCTTTCTCTCCCACACACACAGTATGTGTCTCTGCCTGCCATGCTGTTTCCCCTCCCTCCATTCCTGCTGCCTTGTACAGTGTGAGTTAACCCTTGACGGCTCAGACAATTGCTAGTTCATCATTTAGCAAGGCATTCCCTGGGAAATATCCCACCCTCTGACTCCTCCACCTCAACCAAGTTTCACAATCACACACACACACACACACACAGAGATAGATATAATATAGTCTTTTGTCTGGTGAAAAACATTTCCCTGGAACCTAACCCCCCTTTATTTATACTAATTCGTATGGGGAAATTCAATTCGATTAACATTGTTTGTCTTAAAGTCGCATTTTTCAGGAACCTAACTACAACTTTAAGTGAGGAGATACTGTATATTATTTCTGATTACAAATATTTGCACTGTAAAAATTATAAACAAAAGAAATGGTAGTTTTCAATTCACCTCATACAAGTGCTGTTGCGCAATCTCTGTAGTCAAAGTGAAACTTACAAATGTACATTTTTTTTTTACATAACTGCACTCAAAAACAAAAGGATGTAAAACTTCAGAGCCTAAAAGTCCACTCAGTCCTACTTCTTGTTCAGCCGACTACTAAGAAAAACAAGTTTGTTTACATTTACAGGAGATAATGCTGCCCTCTTTTTATTTATAATGCCACCTGAAAGTGAGGACAGGTATTTGCATGGCATTTTTTGTAGCTGGCATTGCAAGGTATTTACGTGCCAGATAGGCTAAACATCTGTACGCCCCTTCATGCTTCGGCCACCATTCCAGAGGACATGCTTCCATGCTGATGACGCTCATTAAAAAAATAATGGGTTAATTAAATTTGTGACTGAACTCCTTGGGGAAGAACTGCATGTTTCCTGCTGTTTTACCTGCATTCTGCTATTTATTTCATGTTATAGCAGTCTTGGATGATGACCCAGCACATGTTGTTCATTTTAAGAAAACTTTCACTGCAAATTTGACAAAATGCAAAGAAGGTATCAATGTGAGATTTCTAAAGATAGCTACAGCACTCAAACCAAGGTTCAAGAATCTGAAGTGCCTTCCAAAATCTGAGAGAGATGAGGTATGGAGCACACTTTCAGAAGTCTTAAAAGAGCAACACTCCAATGCAGAAACTACAGAACCCGAACCATCAAAAAAGAATTCAACTTTCTGCTGATGGCATCTGACTCAGATAATGAAAATGAACAGGCATCTGTCCACACTCCTTTGGACTGTTATCAAGCAGAACCCATCATCAGCATGGACGCATGTCCCCTGGGATGGTAGCTGAATCATGAAGGGACATATGAATCTTTAGCCTGGGGGTTCTTAAACTGGGGGGCGGGACCCCTCAGAGGGTCATGAGATTATTACATGGGCTGGGGGGGTCACGAGCTATCAGCTTCCATCCCAAGCCCCGCTTTGCCTCCAGCATTCATAAAGGTGTTAAATATATTAAAAAGTGTTTTAATTAATAAAGGGATCACACTCAGAGGCTTGCTATCTGAAAGGGGTCACCAGTAAAAAAGTTTGAGAACCACTGCTTTAGCGCATCTGGCACATAAGCATCTTGTGATGCCGGACACAACAGTGCCATGAGAGCGTCTGTTCTCACTTTCAGGTTACATTGTAAACAAGGAGCAGGCAGCATTATCTCCTGCAAACGTAAGCAAACTTGTTTGTCTGAGCGATTGGCTGAACAAGAAGTAGGACTGAGTGGACTTGCAGGTTCTAAAATTTTACCCTGTTTTATTTTTTAATGCATATTTTTGTACATAATTCTACATTTGTAAGTTGCACTTTCATGATAAAGAGAATGCATAATATTACTTGTACTAGGTGAATTGAAAAATAATATTTTTTTTTACAGTGAAAATACTTGTAATCAAAAATAAATATAAAGTGAGCACTGTACACTTTGTATTCTGCACTGTAACTGAAATCAATATATTTGAAAATGTAGAAAATATCCAAAAAAGTTTAAATAAATGATATTCTATTATTGTTTAACAGTGCGATTAATTGTGTGATTAATTTTTTTAATCGCTTGACAGCCCTAGTTTATATCCCTTCCATTTTATTATTTAAATTCTGATTTTTCATCCTATCTAATGTAACTGTGGATGCCTCATTAGTCATATAAATCATCTCTCATCTTCTGAAGCCTGTTAAGCTCCTGGCCTCAACAATATCTAATGGCAATGAGTTCCACATGCTAATTATGTCTTGTGTAACTTTTATCAGTTATACATTTGCTGCCTTTCAATTTCCAGGGTGAAGATAAGTGCCCAGTCTACCCTCTCTCTGCAGTACCTCTCTCATTGCCCCTTTCTGCGTAGTCCCAGGCTTTTGCCCCTCTAGTCATATGGATTTCTTGTATGGCTTCTAGTTATTTTCACCATCTGACAGAAGAGGAAGGGGAGTACTGAAGGCCCCACTCACCTCACAGCTGTGTTCATCTGCACAGAGCTTGCCCAATGACATCTGTGTCTTCACCCTGCGCACGGCGCACTCTTTGTCTGAAAGACCATCAGACTGAGTGGAGATCTCGATGGGGATTTCCGGAGTCTGGGACAGCATGTCCTCTAGCTTCTCAGTTAGCTGGTCTTCCAGCCTGTTGGCCATCTCATCTGGGCTGTTTGAGTGGTCGCTGGTGTTCCCCTCCTCTCCATCGGACACAGAGAAGTTCTCAGAGCTGAAGGTTGAGTAGGACTGGCAGCTACTAATGCAGCGGTGAGGCCTGCAAGCCCAGGAGAACAGCTTAGCTTCACTTTGCTCAATCCCTGCATTGCAGTGTTTCTGTTTATACTGGTAAATCATTTCCCCTACTCCACATTACTGGCCGAGCTGCTCCACATCATACCCAAAGGAGCTTGGCCCTGACAAGCTAACCCACTTCCATTGAACACTCTGTAGGAGACTGCGTTAGGATGGTCTCCAATTGCCCCTCAGTTGCCACCTTTCTGGTAGTTCCAGTCCCATCCTCCACCTTTGTAAAGTTCACTAGGCAGGGCAAGGGGGCCAGCAAAGAACACTTCTCAAGCTGGAGCCCAGTCGCTGATGGTAAATATTTCAGCTTTGCCTGGGGAAAACTGCTTCTCACTGGCTCCTTTTCCCAACCCCAGAGGTGTAAACAGCCAATCAGAGTTCTCTCCCCACCCCTCAGGAGCTGAAACCATTCTCACAAAATGGGAGGGGAAGAGGGAGCAGAAATAACTCAGGGTGGCCCTCTAACCCCTGGGAACAATGGGACAGCTCCTTTGTACTTCCTCCCCGCAGCACCCAACCTGGAAGGGACAGTGAGGATCCTACTGCAGCCCTGCCCCAGGCCCTGGAGAGGGGTGAGAAACCCCAGGAGCTGCAGGAAAAGCAGCGGTAAGGTTGGAGGAGGCAGAATTGATGGGGGCTGGAGGGGTTGCTAGATGTGATGTCACCTTCATTTCTGTACAAAATGATAGAGGCTTCCCACTTTTTTCAATCTGCTCTATGCATCGGTAACAGGCTAACCATATGTTGTCGGCCCCAAGTATTATTATTATTATTCAAAACAAAGCAACATTCAAACACAGCAAAACAAGTTGCCAAGATTGCAGGCACACAGCTATGGTTTGAGACAAAAAGTATTAGGAAAATGTTTAAAAGTGAATGACATGATCCAAATTTTCAAAACCTGAACTTGAGGCTTGTTTTCTGATTTTTACAAAATTCCCAGAAGAGCTTTTGCTGGGGCTGAGAAGTGGCATGCTAAATTTCATAGGGAATGGTCTCTTTACAGAGAACTTGAGAAGGAAAAGGTGTTTTTTGGAGGGGGCAGGGGCGTGAAGGGCTCTGTGATGGGGTGTCTACCCTGCACAGAAGGCAGAGCAAGTTAGATTAGGTTGATTAACCTGTTTGGATGCACCTGAGGGAGAGCTAGGGTTTGAAAGGCTGATTGATGATGGAGCCTATCTGAGAAGAAACAAGCAGGGCTGATATAAAGCCAGGAAGTTGGCAGCAGAAGAGGGCTGCAGGGGAAGTAGTCTGCAGTCACTCTCGAAGAAGGGAGTTTGGGTTCGTAAAACCGGGTAGGGGGAAGGGTGCGAGAAGATGCAGGAAGGAGTCCCGGGGAAATAGCAGCAGGGTCTGGGAGCAAGCAGACCACAGGTGCTAGACACAGGGTCCCTGGACTGGAACCCAGAGTATAGGGTGGGCCCAGGTTCCTTTATAAGTCACTGGGGAAGTGGCCCAGAAAGGCAGTGGAGCAGAAGAATGCCGTGGGGCAGTTGTCCAGTGGGATTTTGCTACCCTGGAAAGGAAGGAGTAGAGTGACCTGGCCAGAGGATCAAACCACAAAGAGAGAGCACCCTGAGTTGTAGAGAGGGAGGATGCATGGCACATGAACAACAGAAGGGGATGTTGGACCTGGAAGGAGCTAATGCCTAAAGCAGCCAGAAGGAGGCATCTTCACAGTGACTGTATCCCATGAGAGGCTTATAAAGTGAAGCTAGCTTTAGCCTTAATTATGGCACGGCGCGGCACTGATCCTTGACAGGGGCTCCTAGGTACTACTACAAAAGATATTATAATAAATCTGAAGCACTGGAATACTTTCCATATATCCCTTATGAAACTGTACAACTGCTCAAGCACTACAGCACAATGTCTGAACATGTCCTCGCCCCTTTCCCACCTCCCTGCTTCTGCATTAACACTGTGCAGTTTTCAGCACGCTCCTGCATTGGGAAAATCACAGCTACTCGTTCTGGCAGATCCCCTGTTCAAAGCCTCTTCGATCATATGTTCCACTGCCGCTTTCCTCAACACACCATGCCCAGGGGCAGCACAGTGCACTGCTCAGCTTACTGGGACTGAATCGCTGCACAATCACAGCAGATGCCCCTCTATGCAGTCTAAGCAGCACTATCTGGCTGATGTCCCTGCATGCTGTCAAGTGCACAGCACTTCTGAAAACCTGCTGGGCAATGAGTGGGCATTAGATTGGCACTGACCCCATATAAATATCCTACCTGAGGCCCCTCCACACTAAAAAAGGGTACTTTCTAGGTGGCAATGGTTCATGATTATTCAGGAAAGCAGGTCATGTCCCCTGGTGCTGAGTGAATGCACTGTACAGCAGATTTCATTCCACATGCTGAGAAATGCCACTAGCCATTTGAGTCACCTAATTTACACAAAGGTTCCCATTCTCTATTTGCTCCAGCTGGCTGGGAAGAAATGATGCTGAGTTTTCCATGATAATTGATGGTGGTTTTATGAACACTTACCCTCACCTTTTATTGCAGGATTAATCAGAAGGAATATGGGGTCTTGTCCCAGGAGAAGAGCTTTTAATACTTCACACCTGGCAGTGGCAAACAGCTTCAGAAGGTGGTACAGGCCAGATTCTATACTCTCTGAGCCACTCGGTCCAGATTTTACTACACTGTCCACAAATGTGAATCCTTCAAATCCCCTTTTCATCCTACTTTGCAATATTTTGTTAGACATAGGTGCACCTTTGTTACTCCACTCTGGAACATTCATTCCTAGCTCTCTTTTCCTTATGGAAAAGATATGTTGTGGGGAGCATGCTCTAATTCACCCACAAATCTCTGTAGCGATCACAGGACACCCATAGCACAGCTGACACAAGGGCAGATGAGGGTGCTTTTGGTACTGACACCCTCCTTTTCCACTTTTACTCATGTGAAAATCCTTTTGAGACAAGATTTAGCAATTTCTAACACTATGCAAGTCATAGGGAACACTCATAACCCTTGACTAAAATGTTTGGACAGTGGAGGAGCCCCTGCCTAGAGCAGCCAAAGCCAGCAGACCAATTCCTCCAATAGGAGCAGAATGGAGATCTTGGAGGTGGAGGGGAATCTGGGTGACAGGTCGTGGGAAGGAACCAAGGGGCTGAGTAGAGAAATTCAGTATAAACTGTGTGAGCCAAATTACTGTAGTTGAGACCCTAATTAAAGGGCTGCAGTTGGATGTAGCTAATGCTGTTCAAAATGTTTCACTCGACTCCCCTCCTTAGTCCCTGGGCTCCTCTCCAGGATCCCTGCCTTCAATTACCCAAGCCCCACTTTCTCAAAGGGGGTCATGATCGCTGCCTTATGGGGAGGACCTGACCCTGTTTCTGATAACCAGGCTTTTGATGAAGTGACGTCCGTATAATCAAGGCTGCACTGTTCTAGCCCAGATGCTGGAGTCATTCCCTTGCCCTCTGCAGCAACAAATCTGATAAAGAACTTCTGAAAGATTCTGTCGAGGATGCCAGACCCTGGCAGTTTCAAGCTTAACGGTACAGACATTGGAGATACCAGCCTGGATAGCAGTGGCCTCTTGCACTGATCACACATGGTGAGGTTCCTGCCCAAAAAAAGCCCATGATGGAGAGGAGCTGTGCTGGGGAGGCCTGCAACTTGCAGGGGGCTGAAAACAGCCAGGCACAGCATGAGGCATCACAGAGGGGACACTCATGTGACTGAGCTTGTAGCTAGTTGGACCGAAGCTCTTGCCATAGTTTATGGTGCTGATGATCACCACAGAACTGGCCAAGCCCTTGACAGAGTATCACTACAGGGTTGGATACATTTCATGCCGGAACTTGGGCAATGATTTCGCAGGGCCCTATCACGCTGAGGCAGAAGGCTCAGAATTCCCAGCACAATGCCATGATGTTAAGTGATATGAAACTGAGCCAGATTAAAAAATAAAAATGGATTTCTGCTTACCACTCAAGGAAGGATTGGTGGGGTTTAGCTATTTACCTCTGTCTCCGTGGGAACTCCACTTCACTGTCCACTTCTCCCTCTTCCTGTTCTGAAGAGTCATCACCACTCTGGCAGGGGAAAGAGAACTATGTTACTGAACTGATTTAAAACAATCAAACAGCTACCTAGCTGCCACTTGGTTCTCTGGTACAAAGCCACTGCACCAAAAGGTTTCATAGCGTTTAAAGCCAGAAGGACACTTAGATCATCTACTTTGATCTCCTGTATATCGCAGACCATTAATTCACACCCAGTTACCACCATATGGAGCCCAGTATCTTGAGTAGACTAAACATTTCAGTCCTCAAGAGACTAAGCTGCTATGTGTCACAGGCTGAGAACAGGGGGACGGAGGCACCACCAATAACATATGCTAAGACAATCCCAGCAGATGAACCAATCCCCCCTGCTGCAGAGGAAGATGAAAACCTTCAAAGGTCCCAGCCAATCTAACCTGGCAAAAAATTCCATCCTGATCTCTAATCTGGTGATCACTTAAATCCAGAGCACATGAGCAAAGCCACACTAACCAGGCATCTAAAATACAGGATTCTCTGTACTACATCAGATCATTTGGTCCACCCAGTCTGGTGTCCCGTCTGCAGCCAGAGCCAATCCCTGCTGCTTCAAAGGAAGGCAAAAAACCCCTAACCCTCAAAATACGTCCAGCTAATTACGCATCAGAGGAAAAAGTCCTCCCTGAGCCATGCAGGTGAACAGCTGAAGCCATGAGGCATGAGATTAAATTATATTAATTGTCATAATGCAGAGCTCCAAGAGTTCGGAGCATGCTGAAGGCCGTTCAGAGAATCTGTTCTCTCCATGGCCCACGAAGGAAGGGAATGAACTACAGCATTCCAAACAAATAAGGAGTTAAAAACTTCTACAAGCTAAAAGTTATGAAAAGCGGAATGGTGCAGGAAAACTCTGAGATGTGGCAAATGTTTCACACTGGACGGACAGAGACATTTGACTGCTGATCAATGTAACAGGAAATCCAACCAATCGGGTCTTAGAGTCATCATGCGCGAATATTATAAAGGTCTGAGTTAAAACAGCCAGGGCAACTTCTGAGATACTGGAATATCCCAGCAATATTTCTGAAATGGGGACATTTAACACAGAGTTTAGATCTTGTCTTCACAGGGACACTGACTGGCAGTATAATTATACTGCTATAGCTATGTTGGCATTACTCCCATATGGATGCTCTATTCCAGAAGAAAAGTGACTTGGTCCTTTGTGTTTTGCAGTGGGGTAATTTTTCTGGACCAAAGTCACTTTTTTTCCAGAACAGTATCCACATGGGGAATTATACCATCATAGCTACCTACAGCAGTAGAATTCTGCCACTAGAGTTTTGCCAATCAATTTCCCTGCATAGACAAGCCAGAGACTGGCACAGTTTTACAGTCTTTCAAGTGACAAGATGACCAAAGATACAGAATTCAGCAGGGACACAATGTGCTTTACTGTAGAATTATTAGCATCTAGTTTTGAAATATTCTTTGACAGCCACAAGGTCACACCTGAATGAAAATTATTCCAATTCTCTGGTTCCAAAATTATATCATTAGGGAGAGATGTACAGTATTTTGGAGTGATAGGAATATAACATGACAAAAATACTGAAAGAAAACTTATGGAAATGAGGTAGCCTGAAACACAGCACTGGATTCTGGGGACATCTCAAAGGTTTATCATGCAATTTAGAAGCAGTGGAGTATAATTAGAAGAAGTAAAACAAGCAGAATTAGAGTAATAAGGATACAGTCACATAGTCCCCATAACTCTCCGAATAAGCTAGCTGACTCTAGTCAATAATGCATAGAAGCAGGGGAGGTATCTGAGAAAATTAAAAGTGAGAGTACACCAGAGTCTAAAGGAAGTAAAAAGGCAACTGTGACAGAATTGGAACTGTTCATTAATCATCATGAATACTGGATGTTGACCGGGTTATGGGGAGGTTTACTGTATAGTTTTAGTTTAATATGGAGCTAATGGGAAAACAAGCAGAAAGGAAAAGAATAGCTGAAGATAAGCCACTTCTCCGTAAACATTTGAGGGTTGTTAAGAGACACTACCAGGAGAGGAAAAAGCCTGAGATATGGAAGATCAAAAGGACTATAGCAGTTAAAAAAAAAACACTCTCACAAGGAGTTGTTCCTAGAATATTAGGGTTGGAAGGGACCTCAAGAGGTCATCATTGGAAGCTGGGAGCAAGCAAGCTTTGACCTGAGCTCAATAATCCAGCCAAGAAATGATCAAGCATGGCTTTTTTTAATTACGATTTGACTACAAATGAGATTTAACCACTTTGTCTGGTATTTTTCTCAAAATCTAATGTCCTCCTGGCAGACTTCATACAAATACTCTTTGTATTTCTCCTCCAATATAGCCTGTCCTTTTCTGTCATGACCCTCCCTTCTTATATCTTTTTTCCTATCTCTTGAAAAATTGATTATTTTATTAACTTACACACAAAAAACTACATTAAAAGAACATTATTAAGGTTGCAAAGTCAAGCACTGAAAAGTTAGGAAATGCCAGGCTGCCTGCATAACATTAATTTGCCTCCCCTGTGTATATGCATTATGATACATTCTTTAATTATGTGACTGCCTTAACCATGACACCATCCTTTCTCTTCCTGCAATTCTCTGCCTTGTTCACTAAACACCTTCCAACTTCCAGAACAAATGAGACAGGGCCCTATAGAAAAAAGCAACAATGGTTCATCCCCAGAGCAATGATTCGTCCTGTGTACTGACCGAGGCAGGGGTCTTGTGGAAAAAAAATAGCAAGTGATCACGTAATTAAAGACCATCTCATAATGCATACACACAGGAAGGTTGATTTAAGGTTGCACAGGCAATCTGAATTCTGGCATTTCCAAACTGTGGAATGCTTGACTTTGCAACCTTAATAATGTTATTTTAATGTAGTTTTGTGTGTGTAATTTTCTAGGGCTTTTTTAAAAAGCAAACTAGAAAAACAAATCCATCATGTGGAACCATATCGCCAACCACATGGGCCATCAGTAAGGTTTGGAAGCTTTAGATCCAATGCACTAACCTCCTCCACTTTAGCTAACGAAGTAACTGATAGCAGTAGTAGGTTGTCAACCTCCATATGGACAAGTCACAAGAGGGAAATGAGGCATATATTTTGTCAGTGGGTTTCATAGCTATTTGTTGCCAGTACAGGAAATGTTGAGAATCGGGAATCCTCCACTCTATTCCAGGTTTTGAAAGGAGCGCACTTCAGTGTTGAGACCCTTTGGGTCCTATTCCCCCAAAGGCTGACATATTCTGTGCCCGGCCCCACCAACCTATGCTTCTCCCAGTACCAATCTCACTTTACCTTCACAACCCAGTCCCATTTCAATCCCCTTTGCCCTGGGTCCAGTCCCCACCCTTGTCCCAGTCTCTCCTCTGGCCAGCTCCCCAAGCCCTGCTCCTCTGTTCTCTGCATACCAGCCAGGCCGGTTCCCACATCTCCCCCTTGTTGAGTGCCAGCAGGGGAAGTATTGAGAGCACAGAAGACTACATCCCTTCTCTCAGGTCTTGTTCCTGGAACCAAAGCACTCCCAGGCTGCAAAACAGAGCAATTGCAGGGAGAGTCTTTCAGCTCCAGGCTAGAGCATGCTCAGTGCAGACAGAATCTTTGGGGTATTTAGCTGCCAAAGCCTCTATAGAAAGAACAAATCACAACTTTTGGAATCTTATAACTTGGGTAAATTTAGACAATCTCACAGGAACTCCAAAAGGTGTTTTGCTGACACTAGGGCAGCATCTGCGGCAAATTTGGAGCTCCTGCTCCAAAGCATAGTAGAGGAACTAAAAGCTTCTCAAAGAAATGGTTGTAAGAATTTTTTTTAAACATAGGCAAAACAATACGATTTTCCCTGACTCTGTTCTGAGAAATGGCTGGACCATTTTTTCTGATTTCTTTTTCTTTAAAAAAAACAAACCAAAACCTTTAGTCAGACACTTGGCCTTGTAAGTTTCAGTCCAAACAGTTAATGTTTGGCAAAGTTATATGTAACTGAAAAGAGTCTTATAATGGGATGTGTGAGGCCACATTAACCATATGCAGTACTATTACCTCCACCTATAATCTTCCCAATAAAAACTACTTTAAAAAGGATGTCAAGGTTGCAAAACAAAGCACACAAATTAAAATTAAAGTTGCATGCACAACTTTAACTCTACCCCTTTGTGTATGGATTGCCATACAAAGTTTTTTTTTTGTTTGTTTTTTTTTTGTTTTTTTTACAGAGTCAGATACTCTCTCTCAAACAATACTATACCACATTGTACAATTTTTTTCTGGAAAATTTTAAATATTAGACTATTGTTATTTTAAAGACGACTTTGTCGTCTTTACCTTTTGAATAGGTCTGGGTTTGCAAGGTAGCACTGGAGCAGCCTGGTGTTGAGGGGTGTCTAGCAATGACACTGACTTGAAGCTGTTGAAGTCCTCCTCCTCCATCTTTTCAGGAAGCTGGGCTTTTTCGTACAAGGAACCACACATTGTTGATTCAGGGTGGTTCATCCCTGGTTCAATGGACGGCATCTGTTTCTGACCACCGTTCGCCTGTCTGCACTGAGGACAGGGGTTGTGTGGGTCTGCTTTACAACACTGCCAGTGATCAACCTTGTGTTCCTCATTCTCCAGATTCCTCCGACAATCTGCTTCCATAGCAGTAGAGATGAGATCGGGGCTGGAGCCGGACATGTGCCTTTGGGCATGGTTACTGAGGGGGCTCCGCAGGGCTGCAGCAGGGCCAAAGTACCTCAGGTTGTTCGCACAGTTTGCGATGTCTTGCCCCTGGATGTTTAGCCTGGGGTGATGGCCATGGTAATGGGGGTGACTATGCTGCTGGTGCTGCTGTAGGCTGGAAAGATGAGAATGATGATGATGATGATGATGATGAGAATGAGGTGGCTGGGGTGAGTTGTCATGTGCTGGTTGATTTTTCAAGATCCCTGCAAATTCATTATAGCTGCCTTTGCTGTTCCCTCGTCGGTGACGTGGTTTGCAGCGGTATCGGCCTTTGTTACTGAGTGTTGACATTTTGGGACTTCCTGAGACCGGTGAGCCATTGGGTGCCACCTCTGCACTGGAGATGCCCTCTGATTTCAGCAGGTCTGGCCTGGGAGACAGATGAAAACAGGGATTTAACTTTGGAGGTAGAACTAACCCATGGCATCACTCCGGGACCAGTGACCTAGTCAGCAGGAGGAAGCACGACAAGCAGCTGCACCAGACCCTTCTCTCTACAGTCTATGGACATTCTTTCCCTTCTGCTGATTGGCTGTTGGCTCCAACTCACTTCCCTCTATCCCCACTCATGGCCCTTTCACCTCTGTCTCTTTCACCTGTCTCTCCTACCACCCTCCCCAGTCCCTGTGCCCGATATCACAACTGCATGCTGTATCTTTGGCCGAACATATTGTGTTAAGTTTATGTATCACTGTGGGCCTGGGATGGTTCGTATGATTGTGTTCTACTGATGCAGGAGCGTTACCACAGCACCTCCAGGAACTAAAACAGCACGGGGTGATTAAAGGGGAATCACTCACGACTTTAAACATCTGCAGAGTGGTACCACCAATTGGAAGGCTTCCATATACTGGTTCAAGCTGCGTTTTCCAGGGATCAAAAGACTAAAAAAGGGCTTTGGGCATAAAAAAGCTGTGTGTTTAAACTGACTCAGGGCCCTCTTTCTGATCCAGCAGGACCTTATGTCCAAAGTCCCCAATCCATGTTGAAGGACTGGAAATATTTTGGCCTACTAGGGCCTCCTATGATTGATGGGGGACTCCTGGTATGTTTAGAATCCCTACTGGAACATTTATTGTTTTAATGTTTTCTCTGTAATGCCTTTCCCTTAAGTATAAATGTGCTTGATTAGAAAGAGCTGTGTGGTAATTTGTAACTGCTGGCAATACACTGGCTCTTGGAGAGAAAGGCATTGGACTTCAGGCAGACTGGCTTGCTGGGGACACCACTGTGTAAGGCAGGGAGCTGTGCAGCCTTAAAATGCTCAGTTAGGAGGAAGAGAAACTCAGGTCTACGCCCAAGAGAGGTGACAGCTGGGAGCTGGAAACCTTAGGCAGATGCCCTTGAGGGAGCACAGGAGCAGTTACCCAGAAACAGTGACAGTCCTCTCCTACCTTTCTCTCCTCCACAGTGCTTTGTCTTTCCATTTAGTTAACCCCCTCCTAATAAAGCCTCTTTTGTTTTTAAATTAAAAACCCACTAACTTCCCACCAATAAATCACGGCACTAACACATCTGCTTGTATGTTCTATCCCTTTCCCACACCCTTTGTCTTGTCTATTTAGCCTGTAAACCTTGGGGCAGGGACTGTATCTTTCGATGTGTCTGGGCCGTCCCAGCACAATAGGGTCTCCAGGTAGCACAAGACAGACAATAAAGCAGTCAGTTCATTTCAGCTACACAGGAATAAACATCAATCACTGATTGTTAATTAGGGTGTAGAATCCCAACAACCGAGGAATACAAAACTAGGGAAAACGGCTGAAAATCGATCTGCATGAGTGTTGCCTGAGGTCATGCAGGGACTGTGGGGACGAGCTAGGTGCCTCAGCAACAAGGCCATCCTTCCAGCTGACTCGGATCCTGTTTCTGGCCACTCTCCACATTCCTTCCTGCACTAGCGTCAGGGCCAGCAACGAGCCGGCACTACATTTGCTCAGACTAGAAGACATTTGTTTCTCCCTGCCAGCCATGCAGACTCCATGGGGTTCTGAGTGTCATGCTGGGTTCTTTCTGGCTCCTGTATCACCACCAATAAAAAGATTCTGTGGACCCAATGTTTCAACACAGCTGCCCACGTGTAACTGAGGGCAGAATTTGTCCCTACAACATGAACTTAATTAACAACTGTGTTTATGGTATGGCAGTCAGACTAGAGTTCAGCTTACTCACTCTTAGCTGTGCTGGTTCTGCTTTGCTTGCAGGACTCAAAGGACAGAACCCCGTTTGGCACTGAAGCAAGCAGGCATATTACAGAACACGCAAAGGAAGCAGCTTTGTTGTGCAGGAATCAGCCATTTTCACCCAGTCACATTTCCAAGACGAACCACACTGTCACTCTCTTGTGTAGGACTTGCTTCCCTGGCTAGGATTTTGTTTTGTGCAGAAGTTTCCTACCGTTTTGTCTGGGTCCCTGGCTTATGAGAGACCCCCTTCTTCTTCATCAGCTTCTCTACCGCAATGGGGTGGATTATTGGTCTGACTGGATGACGCTTGTAAGTCCCAGGATATTTCTTTTCCACCGCTTGTTCCCGTCTGAAATACAGAACAAAGAATAAATCTCTAGTCTCCTCTTTGTAAAATGGAAGTTACTGCTGGATTCAGTGGCGGATTAGCCACTGGGCCAACAGAGCCCATGCCCAGGGGCCTTAGCCAATTGGGTTGGGCGTGGGGGCTTGCCCTGCCCTGCCCGCCTGTCTGGTGGCAGAACAGGGCAAGCCCCTGCATCCCAACCCCGACTCCTCAGCAGGAGCGCCAGGCGGGTGGAGCAGGACAAGCCTCTTCACCCCAATACTACTCTACAGCAGAAGTGCCAGGCAGGGAGAGCAGGGCAAGCCCTGATTCCACTCCTTGGCAGGAGTGCTGGGCAGGCGGGTGAAGCGGGGCAAGCCCCTGCACCCTGATCCTGCTTCTTGGCAGGAGCGCTGGGGTGGAGGAGTGTGGGCAATTGCTCTGGCCCAGGACCCCACAAAATTGTAATCCTCCTCTGGCTGGATGAAGAAGCAACTATTGCATAAATGGTGATGCACACTGTGTGCTTGTTTCACGGACTGACAAGGTGTGTGGTGTGTTTTGCACTTACAAAGGGCCTAATTATTTTCTACTTTCTTTGCAGAGAGCAGGTGTCTTATCTGTGGCCCTGGTACACAGTTTAGGGAACACTGTCTCCCCTCTTTACAGAGGGGCTGATGGAAGAGACCATTTAACACAGCTGGTAGCAAAATATGAAAGCTCTCTTCTCTCAGTCATCAGCTGCAGGATGAATGGAGGATGTTTACAATAAGGAGTCTGTCATTCACCATCCTTAAAAAGAATACCCTCCAATCTGGACAATGACTTAGAGAAATCAAGCAGAGACTCAGCCACCTGGTCCTTTATCCAGGTCTGGAAGCTTGCTGCTAGAGGCTCAATCCGAAGGCATGCAGAGTAGTCTGTTTATTCCCAGTTCAGAACCATCTCCTGTATACAAGCATATGTGCATGTATGCTCCCCTCTCCCCAGATATACATACTTAATGAGCTCCTTCTCGCGGACCTCCAGCTGCAGCATGATGGCGCTGAGCTCCATGTACAAGTTATTGGCTCGCTCTAGCTTCCTCTCATAATGTTCACGGATATCTAATGCGTGCCTGTTAACAAGAAAGGAAAACTAAGGCTCAGCTGGACAACCCGGGGATCCTGACCCAAGAAGGGCAAAATAAACCTGTCTTATTTGAGAACGCGGGAGGGGTAAGTTAGCAATGTTCTATGGCCCAGTTGTCAATAGGGTTTATCTCGACAGGTAGAGAGGTAAGGGGTGAGATCCACGACAGACCTGAGCTCTTCTCTTCGGCGACGAATTAGCTCTTCATCCAGCCGGTGTATGCAAGTTCCTTCACTCTTAATTTTCTCAAAGTGCTTCTTTACTTCTTCTCTCCATTCAGCCTGTGGGATGGCATTTTATATTCATGGTTATACAGCTTCATGATTCATGGCAGAGACAACTCTGCAGCAGAGGAGTTCATTCTTCTATTACTGGGTCATTCCCATACTCAGGCTACCATTTACACGTGTCTGATCACCTGTCTACCAAAGAACCTCTGTCCTGACCTGCCACACGCCTGCAGTACGGAGCCACCTTACAGCCCATCCATCCCAGTCCTGGCCTGCAGCTCTCTTTTGCTATTCCAGCATTAGGGCTGCCCCCAGCAATGCCTAGTAGTACCGCCTAGAGCCAGGTATAGCGCAAACAGGCATCATGCAAGTTTCCACACACAGCTCTGCAACATACTCAGTCCTGACCTGCAAAATTCCCTGTTATCTGTGTTCAATCTATCGAGACTCTTAAACTTCACCCACCCTGCCAGTATGGAAGCGCTCTCCAGGTTCCAGCTCCCCCACAGACACTACAAAGCACATCATATGGAAGCAAATGTCCACCTGGCATTAGGGGTCTCAAAGTCATTTCACACGGCCCCTGAGTTAAATCTGAATTGTGCTATAAAACCGCAACATTCACTGTCCCTCAGTGAGTGCGTACTGTGAGATCCCAGCTCTAAGTGGCTATTGCAGGCACTAGGTAAGCTGGTAAGCTAAGATTGCATATGAGCTGTTTAGTGATCTTAAGATATGTTTTCTCCGTAATGCCTTTGTTCTGAATAAATAATACTTATGAAGCCTACAAAGGCTGGCTGATCACTGGTTAACCCCGTCAATGCTCCCAAAAGACCAGGATGGCAGGTGCTGAACTTAAACCGGGGTTGCTAAAATGATCATAGTGAACTGCAGCCTAACTCCCTGCTCTGGACGGAGAAAGTCACAGAACCTTGCCCCAAGTAAGATGATAGCTAGAGACCTAAGCCTGGTGCCTGCCTTCGAGGAGGTCACGAAGGAGTGAGAAATGCAGTTCTCTCGGGAACTATGACGTCAGGGACTGAAAGTGGTCCCCATAGGACTCCTGTATTCTGCCTCTGCTCCCTCACATACAGTCAAGCGGGTTGCATAATGAACCCTACCTAGTCTGCTTCCTGATTCATGATTCACAGCTTCATGCTTCATCAGCAGAATATTCCTATTTCTCACTAAGCCCTCCCATCCTGTCACATCAGTCCCCCACAAATCAAAGCCAGGGCATGCCTGCATTTTCACACTGTGCAGCCCACCCAGGACCCTAGTCCCAAGGTCTCAAGCTGCTGCCAAGAGTGACAGGAACCCCATGGAAATAAGCTCTGCTGCTCATTGTAGTTCTATCCTAATGAGTGTTTGGTCACTTCCCAAGTCTATGAGGCCTGGAAGTGTGTCTACAGGCACAGTATTAACCTTCCAAAGAAGTCACTAGCCCTCGTGGCCCTAATGTGTAGAATCACACTTCATGTGCTCGCTCACCATACAGGACAGAGGGGATCATCCCTGTCTGTCACCCTGTGAGCAGCTGATAGGGTCGGGGAGCTGGGACCCTGGAGATTCTGCACAGCTGTCTTTGTCTCCCTGCTCTAGGACAGCTGTGGCTTGGCTGCAGCCTGAGCTTGCTGATACTGTTCTGTCTGTCTGGTCTGCAAATGCTGTAAACTGCTATAAATGCCGGACTGCAGACCAGGCTTGCTAGCCATCTGTAAATTGCATAAAGGCCTATTGGGCTGCAGGCTGAACTTGTAGCTGCTGCAGCTATTGTTGTGCTATTCAGGACTTCTTTCACTTCTGTCTTCTGGGTAAAGGGTGTCTGGAAACACCACTTCTGGTACAAATGTCCCCACTCTGTTTTCTGAACACAGCAGGTGCATACACACACGGTTTGTGTCCAAAGCATAATCCCTTCCTAGCAGAAGCCTCTATTGTTAACATAAATAGTAAAACATATGCCTCAGCCTAAGATTTTTCTGAGGTTGGCTTATTATTGCATTTTCCCTTGCAAAACCCTCCTGTCCTTGCCCTAGTTCTCTTTTTCCCTCTCAGACACAAACCAACCCATTACATCCTGGGCTGGAGTCCCACTTGGTCTGGCTTCCAGGATGAGTCAGTAATAGCTGTGAGACCCCGTAGTCCTCCAAGCACCACCAGCTATGGCCAGTCTGCATTTACCTGAGATTTGAAATAGGTCTCCTGAGGGGTGGCAAGAACGTCAGCAGATGCAATGTCTAGGTGCATCAGCGTCTGTCGGAAAGAGGGACGGTTCCGGGGCTTGCTCTGCCTGAACAGAACAACAAAGTCAAGTTAAGGGGACATGCTACAGAGTTAAAATCACACTGAAAGTGTTTTGCCCCCTACTGATACAATTAACCATATGGGTATGTCTTCACTAGATTTATTGCATCTAAGTCAATCCCCAAGCGCTCTCCTGTCGACTCCTGTACTCCAGCTCAGTGAGAGGCGCAGGAAGAGTCAATGGGGTAGCAGCAGCAGCCGACTCACCGTAGTGAAGACACCGTGGGGAGTAGATCTAAGTACATTGACTTCAGCTACCTTATTCACGTAGCTGAAGTTGCATAAGTTAGATTGACCCCCCCATCCTCTCCCCCCAGTGTAGACCAGGCCTTAGATTGCTGTAGCTGGAAAAGAGCAGAGTAAAAAATTCTCTTTCCCACCCAGTGTGTTTCCTTGGAGCACGTGACAGCTTGCTGTGTGTAAGCCCTTTCACTGTTGCACTGTAGTCAGTCTTCCCTTCTACAACAACAGGGCAGAGAGAACATTTGTAAAAACAGGAAACTGTGATTGTAAGAATCACAAACGTCAGCAGGTGGCTCAAGGCAGGCAGAAAATGAATCTACTCTAACTCATTTGGTGAAACCGACTAGATTTCAGCCAGGTGTCCCTTGAGTTTCTCAATCTGTGACTGACATATTTAGAGCACCTCTTGAAAATTACAGGTAGTGAAGAATAGTCAGCATCACAGCATGGTTTCTTCCTCATTTTCCTAGTATACTAGCCAGAACGGATGGCTGCTCATCTTGGCTAATGTAGGAGAATCAAGGTATTCTTTAATATTCCACTCCCCTTAGGGATTCCCTGCCATTATTGAGCCTGAAGGATGAAGACTCAGCATTAATGCCCTTCCTAAGAACAAGATCTTGAGCTCCGTAACCTGGCAAGAGGGAGAACATGACCCACAACCACATGGGTAAAGTCCCCAGTCCAGCATGCAGCTGGATTATCTCGATAACTAGCTCATGACCAGCCATTTTGACAGAAGCAGCTAGGTCCCCAATAAAAACATATTTCCTTGGGAAAACTTGATGTCAAACTTGCAGGTATGAGATGCAGGTCAAAAAATAGGTGGATCTGTCTGCATGTCAAATAGAGAGGTTTCTGTGCACATGAGGAGGTATGCAATTCTTAACTAACGAACAGCTCATAGACCGTACTGCTCCAAGAGCTGGTAGCTGTAGAGCCAACAGATGAAAAAGAATTTGCCAGGATTATATTAATGGATTAACAGATTCCAGGGACCATTGAGATCATCTAGTCTCACCTCCTGTATAACACAGGACATAGACCTTCCCCAAAGACATTCCTAAAGCATTTCTTTTAGAAAAACATCCAGTCGTAATTTAAAAATGGCTGGTGATGGAGAATCCACCACAACCCTTGGTAAATTGTTCCAGTGGTTAATTACTCTCACTGTGAAAAAATTTACAGCTTATTTCCAGTCTGAATTTGGCTAGCTTCAACTTCCAGTTACTGGATCATTTTATACCTTTGTCTGCTAGACTGAAGAGCCCATTGTCAAATATTTGTTTCCCATTTAGGTCTTTATACACCCTGATCAAGTCACTCTTAACTTTTTTTTTTTGTTAAGCTAAATAGATTGAGCTCCTTGAGTCTATCACCATAAGGCAGGTTTTCTAATCCTTTAATCATTCTCAGGCTCTTCTCTGAACCCTCTTCAATTTACCAACATCCTCTTTGAATCGTGAGCACAAGAACTGGATGCAGGATTCCAGCAGCAGTGACAAATATAGAGGTAATAAAACCTCTCTACTCCTACTCGAGATCCCCTTGTTTATGCAGCCCAGAATCGCATTAGCTCTTTGTGCCAGAGCATCGCACTGGGAGCTCCTATTCACCTGATTATCCACCATGACCCAAATCTTTATCGGAGTCACAGCCTCCCAGGATAGAGTCCCCCATCCTGCAAGCGTAGCCTACATTCTTTGTTCCTAGATGTACACATTCAGCCATATCAACACACATACTGTTCGCCTGTGCCCAGTTTACCAAATGATCTAGATCACTCTGTATCAGTGTATCATTTATCACTCCCCCAATTTTTGCGTCTGCAAACTTTATCAGTGATGATTTTGTTTTTCTTCTGGGTCATTGATAAAAATCTTAAACAGTGTAAGGCCAAGAACTGAGCGTTGTGCGACCCCACTGGAACACACCTACTCAATGATGATTCCCCATACAAAGGACCAGAAAGAGGGGAGACATGATAGCTAACATAGATGGGACAGAGTCAGACAAGATTGCTGGGGCTTCCAAGCTCTTAAACATTCTTGCTAATTTGGATATTTTCACCCTCAGACTGCAGAATTTTCAGGGAGGGGCTTGAGAAGGTGTCCTGAGTGCAGAAATAATATGGATCAGGGAGCCAAGAGGCAGCATCATCCTCAAATTGACACAGATAATTAGCTACAGCACAGAGAAGGTGCACCTCTCCAGTTCCCAGCAGAAACAGAGACCAGACTGCCCCTCCTGCAGATCGCAGTCTCTCCTCTTTCGCCACCTAGAACCATGCCAAGGCTGGGAACTGGGTTCCTCCTCCTTTGTTCCTATTGCTTCCAATTCTCCCCTCTTCCTCTTCTGAACAGCACTCCACTCAACTCTCCTCTCTTCCCACCCTCCACGCAGCTGTTCCATACCACTCACCCAGCTCCAGATCCACAGTCCTCTCTGAGTGACTCCTGGTTCTCCTGTACTCAGCCATGGTCAGGATGAGCCTTTGGCCACCTGCCTCTTCACCCTCACCTCCCCATTCGATCTGCTGCTCTCCAGCATCTCTCTCACTTGCCCTGGTCCTCCCCAGGCCCTGCCATGTCTGATCTCTCCATCGCTAAGTTCCTTTCTCTGACCACCCTTGTCTCTTTCAACATCAACAGCATAAGTAAGTGCATGCTGTTTGTATGAACTCCAATGCCTTACTGGTCACAAGTCATTTTGCTTCATGGCAGCGGGACACAGGATGTCAAATGCAGCATAGTGTGCTACCAGCACACAGTTGCTCTCTCAGCAGCAGTGGTGTTTTTTAAAAAGAGAACTTTGCTCTGGATCCCACCCTCCAGTTCTTACTCAGGCACCATTTCCACTGACCCCATTGGGAGTTTGGCAGAGCCAGGACTGCAGGATCAAGCACCAAGTCTGTGCAGGAGAAGTGGCTCTTACCATGTTTGCTTCATGAGGATTTTGAACCCATCTGGACAGGTAGAAGGGACAGGAAGGTGCAGGCTGTTACTTCCCACTCCCCAGATGATAGCTGAGGAATCTACATCCTTGTATGGAATCTCTCCTGTAAGCAGCTCCCACAAAACTACCCCAAACGACCTGTTGCAGAAACATAAGGACAAACTCACAGTGAGTTACACAGAAAAAATTCTGTAACAGACTCAGATTTTCTGTTCGGTTATCAAAATGGGCAGCAGCTTACATCTGGTTTTGGATTTTGAAAATGGATTCAAGAATGGTTCATATATTTAACTAGATAAGGGTGTTATCCAGGGATATAGTTTACACTTTGTGCAGCCTCTCTCTGCCACTGTCCTAAGCCCTAGCCTTTTAGCCACAGTTGCATCGGTTTTCACTTTCACTTTACACTGAAAAGCTAAACCAAATCCTCCTCCTTTTTGGGTTTTTAATCTCAAAAAGATACGAAGTTATGAGCAAAATACAATGGAATATGGATAAAATCTACAATGGAAGGTCATAGTCTTGCCAATTGCAGTAAACTAAATGGTGAAGTTAGTTTTCCTAGCTGTAATCATTGTTGATCAGAGCTCCCTTGGTTTGGGACAAAGTGAGAATTTATGTGTATTCATGATAAATCAGCTAACAGATTTCCTTTGGGTTTTTTTTTTTAAAGCAAACACTCCACCTGCTGGCGTGTTTGCTGAACTATCCATGCCCTCTGCAGACAAATGCTTCCAAAGCTAATGAAACACAAAACAGCCCCCACTATTACAATGTGAAGGTGAGGAAACAAACACAGCCACTGTGTAGGTGCCACTATTTGGACATTTCAGACTCCACTGGAGATTCCCTCTAGTCCTAACTTGAAGAAAGATGAATGAGAATTGTGTTAAAGCCAATCATGGCTAGAGAAGTATAAGGAGAATCTGTCCAGAGCAGGCAATCCACACTACAAGAAATGTTTCAGAGTAGCAGCCGTGTTAGTCTATATCCGCAAAAAGAACAGGAGTAACTTGTGGCACTTTAGAGACTAACAAATTTATTTCAGCATGAGCTTTCGTGAGCTACAGCTCACTTATTCGGATGCATAGAATGGAACACACAGACAGGAGATATTTATACATACAGAGAACATGTATGTATCTCCTGTCTGTGTGTTCCATTCTATGCATCCGAAGAAGTGAGCTGTAACTCACGAAAGCTCATGCTGAAATAAATTTGTTAGTCTCTAAGGTGCCACAAGTACTATAAGAAATGAAAATTACAGGTAAGAAAACTAAATTTGCCTTTCTCCTGTAATGAATCCAAGGCTCCAGGGAGAAGTCATTCCTTGCTACCTTTTGTAAATTATAACTGCCATCTACCAACCACATAGAGAGCATCATAAAATAGTAAACTGATGCTAAAATGGTTAGTACAAAGGCAAAAGAGAAGTAACGAAGAGACAAAGCACTCACTGAATAACCGTTCCAGAAGCTAGAATTAGCCTGAGATGCAGAGATGTGGTAGTGAGTTTCAAAGTCCAAAATACTATATCCCAGAAGGAATACCATCCTTCTATCTCTTTCTCTACATATCCTTGCACACTGACTACATTTTCTAGACCTGAAGAAGAGCTCTGTGTGAGCTCGAAAGCTTGTCTCTTTCACAAACAGAAGCTGGTCCAGTAAAAGATATTACCTCACCCACCTTGTCTTTCTCATATCCTGGGACCAACCTGGCTACAACAACGTTGCATGGAACAGAAGAACATGATCCTGTGTTTGTTCACTGTTTTAATTCTTTAAGGGACAGGTTTCGGGGGCCCACTTCTGTGAGGTGCTAAGGACCTTCATCTCTCAACATCATAAACATCTACATACACTGAATTTTTATTGCTTTCATAGCCCCACTCCTCATTGTGGAGTATATAATTAGGGCCCTAAAATTCACAGCCAGGAAAAATGTGTCATGGACCGTGAAATCTGGTCTCCCCCATGAAATCTGGTCTTTTGTGTATCTTTACTCTATAATACACAGATTTCACAAGGGAGACAAGCGTTTCTCAAACTGGGGGTCCCGATCCAAAAGGTTGAAAGATTATTGGAGGGGTTTGTGGTATTGCCATCCTTACTTCTGCGCGGCCTTCAGAGCTGGGTGGCCAGACAGCGGCAGCTGCTGGCCAAGGGCCCAGCTCTGAAGGCAGCAGTGCAGAAGTAAGGGTGGCAATACCTTCTCACGCCATCCTTTTTCCTGCACTATTGCTGGCCGTGGCACTGCCTTCAGAGCTGAGCTCCTGGCTAGCACCCGCTGCTCTCTGGCCACCCAGCTCTAAAGGCAGCGCTGCTGCCAGCAGCAAAGAACTAAGGGTGGCAATACCATGATCCCCCCTACAATAACCTTGCACCCCTTCGCACCCTTTTTGGGTCAGGACCCCTACAGTTACACCACCATGAAATTTCAGATTTAAATATCTGAAATCGTGAAATTTATGATTTTAAAAATCCTATGACAGTGAAATTGACCAAAATGGACATGAATTTGGTAGGACCCTACATATAATACTTAGCAGCATCTCTGAGAATGGAAAATCCAGTAGAGAGCAGTGAGACAGACCTTCTGGTGAGGAAAGAGTGCTGATAATGCTATATAATGGGAAGATCTGACTGGCTGAAAGGAAGGTGAAGATGTGTAATTAACATGACAGAAGTGCTTACCAGATATCCACTTTTTCAGAGACGGGCTCATTCCGTATCACCTCTGGGGCCATCCAAGCCACAGTGCCCGCAAAGGACATTTTTGTACTTTTATCACTGAGTTCTTTAGATGTACCAAAATCTGAAATTTTTACTGCATCTGTATGAGTGACTAATACACTGGAAAGAGAGGGAAAAACACAAGGTATCAGCAATGAGAAAATGCTTTGCACTTCCATAGCAACTTTCAGAAGTGGATCTTAAAGTTCTTTGTCATCTACTAACACTGCCTGGTATAAACTATACCTATGTTATCAATGGGCAAAGTAAGGGTGTAGGTATTAGTGGTTTATCTGGACCCTAGCAGCCAGGAACTAAAGCTTTAAAACAGTTTGATCAGTAAATTTAATGAATTTGCTAGTTTCAGTAAATTCTCTCCCTCTGTCCAGAACAACTTTTTCCTGTGTAACTCCACCAGATCCAGTTGTTCTGCCAACGCGGGAGGGAGTCACAATTACCTCTTCCCTGCTTTGCATCATAAATAAGGTAGTGCTGAAATAAAATCAGTAAAGCAATCTACACTAACATTTTTGCTTGTCTGTCTCCAACGCTACTGATAAAGGGCTCCTGGTTTCTATCATTGCTAAAACCCACTGCCCCAAAAACTACACTGTTCTGGAAACAAAGCTCCACCCTCTTGGAATGCAGCTCAAACATTTCCTTATAAAACCTCAATTTTAACCACAGTCACTCAAGATCTTAGTGCAACAGCTGTTGTTAGCAAACACTTAGTTTCAAATCAGTATGAAGCATTGGTGAGGCTGTTTGACAGGGTCAGAGTACAGGGTTAATAATTCTGCAGCTTCACAGATGAGTTACCATAAAATTATTTTGATTTTTTTTCCAAACTCTGATTCTAAATTCTAGGGGCCAAAGTCCATCCACGTGTAAAGGGACTGTAACAGAGTTATAACTGGGAACATCAAGGTTGACTATATTTGGGGGACTTTCAAACTTCTTGTAAATGCATGTTTTAACACAAAATGACTACTAAGATGGAAGATGTACTTAGCCATATACTGATATATACTATATACAGCAGGGATCAGCAACCTTTGGCCTGCAGCATGCCAGGGTAAGCACTGTGGCGGGCTGGGCTGATTTCTTTACCTGCCACATCCGCAGATTCGGCCAATCGCAGCTCTCATTGGCTGCGGTTCACTGCTCCAGCCAATGGGGGCTGGGGAAAGTGGCAGCCATCACATCCCTCAGCCAGCGCCACTTCCCACAGCCCCCATTGGCCTGGGATGGCAAATTGCGGCCAGCGGTAGCCACGATCAACCGAACCTGAGGATGCGGCAGGTAAACATACCGGCCTGGCACACCAGGGTGCTTACCCTGGTGGGCTGTGTGCCAAAGGTTGCCAATCCCTGGCATACAGTATAATTAGAGATAACAATTACAGAAAATGTAGAACTATTTGTTGGAAAATTTGTCTTGATATTCAAACTAGCAACAATAAAAATAATAAGTGATGTAATAATAATAACCTCACTGCCCAAACAATGTAACATACCATTTAAAACATTTACAGTCAAATACAGATACAACAACAGAACCACAGTCACACCGCGTGCTGTAAACAGTGAAGGAAGGGTGAGGCTAAAGCAATGTCCAGGGTGAATGAGATAAGGCAGCTGGGCAGTATCAGCAGGGGAGCAGGTGTAGGAGAAGAGGAAGATACACATTCATGAGAGCAGGGGATGAGACCAGAGTAAAAAAGACATGAAGGACAGACAAAATAAAGAGCAGAAGGAGACAGAGTGATTCACTTTTTCAAAAGGGCAAAACAGCCATCTCATTAGCAGACTTGTTTCCCTACTATTACGTTCCCACGTAAGCAACTGGTTCAGTTGCCACAGGGATGTTCTGCTAGTATAAATGGGAGCAGAGACGGTCCATGCAGTTAAAAACAAATCAGAGGAAGCACAGGACAAATCTCTCTCAAGTTATGGGCCAGACCATGAGACAGTTTAAGGGCCCCTGATTTAGCTCGATATCCATTTGCTGGAGGAATTCACTCAAAAATCTACTTTTTTAGTTTTAAGCACCCAAGGACTCACTTTGGTGACTTGAGGTCTCGGTGGATGATTTTATGAAGGTGTAAATAATTCATTCCACTTGCGATCCCTGTGGACCAGTCCACAAGCAGCCGAGGTGTGACTTTCCGACCAGCTCGTAGCACTTCATAGAGCTGTCCATGTGCGCAGTACTCCATGATAATACAGTAACATGGGGCTTGAGTGCAAACTCCCCTGTCAGAGAACACACACAAACACCATACACATTACTGCAAATCAAACCCAGTCAGTATCAAAGGGATTCTCGGAACTCAAAAATATACCATTGTGATCTGAATGCTCACCGCTCACTGACTTTCATGGCAGGGAGCTGTAGGGGCTCAGCACATTTGAAAATTAGACCATTGTTCTTTTTCTGGAACGTGTCAACTGTGCACCTGACTCATATGTGGAGAAATTAAGTTTCCCTATAGAAGCAGAAACTGCTCTGTAGGTTTATGTCTTTGGCTTTTATGTTTTAGGGTACATCCAGACTACCCGCAGTACCAGGGATCAATATATCGCGTCTCGTCGAGACGCAACATATCGATCCCTGAACCCGCTCCCCGTCAACTCCTGAACTCCACCGGAGCAAGCGGCGGTAGTGGAGTCGACGGTGGAGCTGCAGCTGTCGATCCCACACCATGAGGACGGGAGGTAAGTCGGAATCAGATACGTCAACTTCAGCTACGGTATTCCAAGTTGCGTATCTTACATGGACACCACCCCCCAGTGTAGACCAGGCCTTAGTATTGACTTTCATTCTCCAGGGATATAGGCAAGGAAAAGCAGACACTGCCATACAGGTCCAGATCAGACTACAGAGCCTCCTGGTCAAGCAATGACAGGAGCTTCCGATGCTTCACAGGAAAACAGAAAACATGCCTTAGTAAATGCTCTGGAACACCAGACACATAGCAAACACAAACTTGAGTGTAGTTCATTGCCAAAATGCCTGAAAAGAGCTAACCTTCTGTCAGAAAACTTCCATTCTATGAGACCCCATTAGCCCCCAGCTAATAATGTGACACTATTAGCTTAAACGTAATATTTCTGTTACTATTTCCTCTACATTTTCTCCTCCTCCCTTCCCACTAAGATTACAGAAAACAGATCCATCTCCAGTCATCAGGACTTAGACTTCATTTTTACTTCAGGTTTGTTTGTATTTATTTGTGTGGTTTTCCTACGTCAAAGTTAGGTCAAAATAGTAGGTTTTATATTTATTCCATATCTTGTCAGACACGCTTTGGAGAAACACGGCTTGAGTTCATTCAACCACTGCAGTCACCTTCTAACTTGTCACATAATTCGTTTGGTTGGCTTGCCTTCTACTAAGTCACTCTGGGCTCAGTTTTACAGTTGCGTCACGTGAAAAGCTCCCACTGAATCAGCAGGAATTCCACATTGAAGCAGCTCTAACCTGGACCCTGTATTAATTTTCAGCCAGGTTAACAGAATAAGGGTTCATCTCCACTCCATTTGGAGCTAAATTCTTACTAACACACCTCACAGTAAGGAAATCATTTCTGTCCACCATATATTTTAGTACTATTCAAAAATCCTCTTGCAGCAAAAGTTAAATTAGGTTGGGAAGTATCTGCAAGCATCACTTGGATAACAAATGGAGTTAGGAGTAAAATCTACTTAGATTATTTGTCTGTACTATATGGTTTGTCTTCTTAGGACATGAACTGTGTCCATGTTTTGTACAGCACTGAGCATATTAACCATGCCCATTAAGTAACTCCAGTAATACATTACCTACTTACACCACAGATCTCCAAGACGTGGTTTTGCTTAATGCACACTCTAGTGTTATGCCTGCTCCGAGAAGATCTGTTGCTAGTTCAAGTACAATTCATTCCAGTCCTTTAAGAGGACGAGGGCTGTAGAGACTGATAGCACTGCAGGAGCTCTAGCCTTTATGTTTTGTGATAACATGAATTCAGATGTGTTTAATGGCAAAATTCTGCCCTTGCAGCAAGAACATTGTTGGAGGGAAGCAATAAGGCTCTGGCTTTAGGAAGGGTCCGTACACCATCCTGCCAGACCAGGCTGAATGCAGTGTGCAGAATACCTCATTCTGTCCCCTAAAAAGCAGCATTTCCAATCCCCACGTATGCTGCTGACTACAGTACATGTGCAGGTGGATGGGCCCACACCAGCACAGCACACACTCCATCAGTGCATCAGCCATGCCCTGATTTAGCACTCAATAGACACTGACAAGGAAATCCTCCTCACTTGCTGTGAGAGAGAGGAAGAAGCACCCTCAGAGCTCTTCTGATTTAAACACACGTGCGCAACATAGAACACAAGTTGCCATGAGTGTTCACACTTTCATGGGATACTCGCATAACACAGTTAGGCTTGTGCTTAAGTACCTTGAAAAGTCGGGGTTTAACTAAAGAGCAGGTTGGAAAAAAGGTCATGTCCTTTAAGACATTCTCTGGCGTATGGGCCATCTCAGAGAGTCCTCAACCTGCTGAGGAGAGCACACCATCACATAGCCCTCTCAAATCACATTTCACAGAGCCTTGCAAACTTGTCCTGCCAAGATCTGCTCCTAGGATGAGACCTTGAACCTGTCCTGATGCAGGCAAGCTACAGCCCAGGAGGAATCCTTGGTAGTCTCTGGGAATTTTAAAACCTGAATAAGGACTACAGTAGATCTTTCTTTGTTCGCTCCCAGACAGTTATGACTAGAGAATGCGCCTTCTACAGGGTGCGAGCTACACCAATTGTAAGACTGCTCTTATGCCTGTCATCTAGATAAAGGTAGACCTGCATGCCCCAGTGACATGGATTAGGCACCACCCCAACCACTCACTCAGTCATCACCCATCGATTGCTGCCAGTTGGAAAGGGAGCATTTTGTACTGGTAGTTGTTGCTGCTCACCATAAACCTGAAGCTGTTCCTGTTCTCTTGTCTGAATGTTCTTGGTTCTCACCATTGTCTTTAAATAGCTTCACTAAGCATAGCTGAAGCCTGCAGAGCACAGACGAAGGAGCAACTCATACTCACTCAATGGGGAGAGGAATTGCTCTTCTGATCAGATCTGTTCACCTCTGCCTGACTACAGCTCTATGCATTGCCTGCCTTCTTCCCAGTAGTGAGGTTCTCCCCGATGGACAGGAAAAGTTTCCCATGGGCTTTGTGCAGGGGGAAATCTCTGTGGCAACAGTTTCCTTGGACTTTTCTTTTCCTGTAGATGTGCGAAGTTCACAGGACTGTGTTTTTGTGTGTATGAATGTCAGTATGACCTCTCTAGGTTGGAGTGTTGCACACCACTTAACAGTGCCCAC
This sequence comes from Gopherus evgoodei, assembly GCF_007399415.2. Taxonomy (NCBI): domain Eukaryota; kingdom Metazoa; phylum Chordata; order Testudines; family Testudinidae; genus Gopherus; species Gopherus evgoodei. The sequence continues at coordinate 51,475,780 of NC_044330.1, read as the reverse complement.
AACACTACATATCTATTTGAGAGAGGAGGGGCAGAATACGTTTCCAGTTTTAACTACAGAAGATTGGATAAACCAGAAGGTAATTCCTGTACTCGGAACTCAACAATTGGCTAGGACATGATGGCTAACAACACCTTCTCTTGGGAAAATACAGGTTATTACTTTTCTAGTAATTATCTAGATAACAGAAGTCATGACCTACTTGAAGGCGATAATGTTAGGATGCTTCAGCTTCCGTAAGTGCTTGATGTCTGTTTCATTCTGTTCTCTCACTTTCTTGATAGCCACCTCCTCCGCTCGGAATTTGCCTAAGAAGACAGCTCCTTGTGCTCCACTGCCCAGCCACTGCAGCTCTGAGATCTCCTCAAATGGAACTTCCCATGTATCTGGTAATACACAAGCAAGGGACACATGTTAGAAGATCGCCAAGTTCATGTAGTGCTCTGCTGCACGGTCATACCAGAGACTGCAATTGTCAGCTCCTCTGTCATCTCTTATGACCTTTTCACCAAGTAGCTCAGTAACACATTCAAAATCTTTGTGAGCTGCTGATGCAATACAACAAGTTAATATACTAGAGACTTTCACATCTGAGGATTTGGAGAGTGTCCCTTCTTCGATGAAGTTCAAGGAGGGAAGGAGGAGGGCTGTACAACATTAAACATATAACTACAAACAATCCAAACACTCCAATAAAAGGAAACGTTTAAAATCCACAATGGCTAAAACAAATTAAGGATTTTTCTATAGGAAAATCACAGAATCATAGAAGTGTAGAACAGGAAGGGACCTCATAAGTCATCTAGTCCAGTCCCCTGCACTCAAGGCAGGGCTAAGCTATAACTAGACCATTCCTGACAGGTGCTTGTCCAACCTATTCTTAAAAACCTCTAATGACGGAGATTCCACAACTCCCTGGGCAATTTGTTCCAGTGCTTAACCACCCTGACAGTTAGGAAGCTTTTCCTGATGTCCAATCTAAATCTCCCTTGTTGCAATTTAAGCCCATTGCTTCTTGCCCTACACTCAGAGGTTAAGGAGAACAATTCTTCACCCTCCTTCTTGTAACAAACTTCAATGTACTTGAAAACCGTTGGCATGTTCCCTCCTGCCTTCCCCAGTCTTCTCTTCTCCAGACAAAACCACCCCAATTTTTTCAATCTTTCCTCATAGATCATATTTTCTAGACTTTCATCATTTTTGTTTAAATGGGGTAAAACAGGGCATAGAAGGGAAGGCAATAAATATGGAGCCAACAGAGGGCAGAGTATAAAACAGTGGTGGGCAACCTGCGGCTCACAATCAGATTCCCCTGATTGGCCGCATGCGGCCTGCAGGCTGCAGGTTATCAACCACTGGTATAAAAATTAAATACTGTTTAAAAAGCTAGCTAAGGTTGCTCAGTGACAACAACTAAGTTGCCTAACACATCATTTGGAAAACCCAAGTACTTAAAGCAAGATAAGTTAAGTACATTATAAGAGTTACACTGACCACATAATAAAACACACACATTTTTCTTCAGAACTACAAAGAAATGCAGGTTTCTTCACATCGCAACTTGAACTCTGCCCCACAAATTGTACTTTGATATATACTATTTTTATCACCTTGATTTCAATATAAGACATACATTTTTAATAGTGAGAGTAAGCAAGCACTGGAACAATTTATCAAGGGTTGTAGTGTATTCTCTGTCACTGACAATTTTTAAATCAAGATTGGATGTTTTGTCTAAAAGATGTGTTGCTCTAGGAATTGCTTTGGTGAAGTTTTCTGGCCTGTGTAATGCAGGAGGTCAGACTAGACGATCACAATGGGCTTGGGATCTAGGAATCTCTAATTTTTAAAGGCATATAGTTAAATGGGAAATGTCAGTTAATATATTTGTTTGCAGAGTTGTAATCATGTTGGTGCCAGGATATGAGAGAGAAAGTGGATGAGACAATATCTTTTATTGGACCAACTTCTGCTGATGGAAAAGACAAGCTTTCAAGCTTCACAGAACTCCTCTTCAGGTCTGGAGAAGGAAACTACGGTGTCAAAGATAAATACAAGCGGGATAGACTGTTAAGCATAAATGGTTCACATGTTGTAAGAGACCACTTAAAATGAAGAATACAATTAACACCTCTGAAGTAGAAGAATGTTGGGTTACTAGGAAGCAGTGTGTGTTACAAGTGGCCATAAAACCAGTGTCTCTGTTAAGTCCATGGTTTTTAGTGTTCAGCAGAGTTATGAATTTAAGTTCCCAGGCTCTTTTGAAGGTGCTGTGCAGATTTCCTTTAAGGATGAGGCCTGAGAGGTCAGACATCAAGTGATGCTTTATGAAAAGTATTTGCCCATGAAAGGTATGGTGTTTTTGTCTTTTATCATTTTTCTGTGAGAGTTCATTCGAGAGCATAGTAATTGTCTCATTTCACCCACACAGTGGTTGTTTGGGCATTTGATGAGATACACTACACATTGTGATAGGCATGCATAAGACCTATGGATCCTGAAATGGTATTGATCATTGTAGCAGTGGAGAGACGTCTACAGGTTTTGCATCTGTTGTTCTGGCAGAATCTGGTAACTTTGAATTGGTGAGTCCTGGTCTATGGGGAACTTGTTTCTGATAAGCTTCATGAGGTTGGGGGTGGGGGGTTGTTTGAAAGCCAGAAGAAGAGGTTTGGGAAAGATTTCTATCAGAAAGTGGTCCCATCAAATACAGACTGTAATTGTTTGATGATACCTCATATGAAGTCTAGTGTGGGGTGACAGGTGACAACTAGCGGAGTGTGGCTAGTGGGATTTTTTCCCCCTGTATTGAAGCAGGTTCTCCTGGGTATCTGGATAGCCTGTTCCATGATGCAATCTACTTCTCTGGTGGTTTTAAAAACTGCCTTCACCAAACAAGGACATTCCACCAGAGAAGCAGATTGCATCATGGAATGTGCTGTGTCTGATTTCAGTGGAAAGTTTTTTGACAAAATTCAAACATGAAAAATCCAAAAAGCTTGATTCAGATATTCTTCCGCAACACTGCAACAGGGTCTTCTGACCAGAGTCTCCTGCATGGACAAGGTTCCCTAGCAAGACTACATTTCCATGACACACCATGTCCAAGGGACTCAGGATGCATCATCAAGACAGGGAGACTATGGCATTTTATGGAAGATGCAGTCTGGACAGTTTCCTCTAAAAATTAGATTTTCTATTATTCAACAAACAATTAAAATTTTCCAAGGAACATTTGTAGCCATCATATTTATTTACACACATAGACTCGTAGACTTTAAGGTCAAAAGGGACCATTGTGATCATTTAGTTCAGCACTTTTCAAACTGGCAGTCCCGACCCAAGAGAGGGTCACAAGGCTATTGTACGGCATCATGAGATGGTATGGTATTGCCACTCTTATTTCTATAATGTTGCTGGCAGCCACGATCCTTCAGAGCTGGGGAGCAGAGAGCGAGGGTTGCTGCCCAGCTCTGAAGGCAGCGGTGCAGAAGTAAGGATGGCCTGGTATGGTATTGCTGTACCCACCCACCCTCAGCTTCACTTTCTCCCGGCAGTCTTCTACTTGGAATATTGAAATATGCCTACTTTACATTTATTGAAAGGCTTCAGTGCATTTGATTGCAGGGATTCATAGATTCATAGACTCTAGGACTGGAAGGGACCTCGAGAGGTCATCGAGTCCAGTCCCCTGCCCTCATGGCAGGACCAAATACTGTCTAGACCATCCCTGATAGACATTTATCTAACCTACTCTTAAATATCTCCAGAGAGGGAGATTCCACAACCTCCCTAGGCAATTTATTCCAGTGTTTAACTACCCTGACAGTTAGGAACTTTTTCCTAATGTCCAACCTAAATCTCCCTTGCTGCAGTTTAAGCCCATTGCTTCTTGTTCTATCATTAGAGGCTAAGGTGAACAAGTTTTCTCCCTCCTCCTGATGACACTCTTTTAGATACCTGAAAACTGCTATCATGTCCCCTCTCAGTCTTCTCTTTTCCAAACTAAATAAACCCAATTCTTTCAGCCTTCCTTCATAGGTCATGTTCTCAAGACCTTTAATCATTCTTGTTGCTCTTCTCTGGACTCTCTCCAATTTCTCCACATCTTTCTTGAAATGCGGTGCCCAGAACTGGACACAATACTCCAGTTGAGGCCTAACCAGCGCAGAGTAGAGCGGAAGAATGACTTCTCATGTCTTGTTTACAACACACCTGTTAATGCATCCCAGAATCACATTTGCTTTTTTTGCAACAGTATCACACTGTTGACTCATATTTAGCTTGTGGTCCACTATGACCCCTAGATCTTTCTGCCATACTCCCTCCTAGACAGTCTCTTCCCATTCTGTATGTGTGAAACTGATTGTTCTTTCCTAAGTGGAGCACTTTGCATTTGTCTTTATTGAACTTCATCCGGTTTACCTCAGACCATTTCTCCAATTTGTCCAGATCGTTTTGAATTTTGACCCTGTCCTCCAAAGCAGTTGCAATCCCTCCCAGTTTGGTATCGTCTGCAAACTTAATAAGCGTACTTTCTATGCCAACATCTAAGTCGTTGATGAAGATATTGAACAGAGCAGGTCCCAAAACAGACCCTGCGAAACCCCACTTGTTATACCTTTCCAGCAGGATTGGGAGCCATTAATAACTACTCTCTGAGTACGGTTATCCAGCCAGTTATGCACCCACCTTATAGTAGCCCCATCTAAATTGTATTTGCCTAGTTTATCGACAAGGATATCATGCGACACCGTATCAAAAGCCTTACTAACGTCTAGGTATACCACATCCACCGCTTCTTCCTTATCCACAAGACTCGTTATCCTATCAAAGAAAGCTATCAGATTGGTTTGACACTGTCACGGAGTGTGGGGAGTCCAGCCCTGCACCCCTCTTCCTGGGACCCACAGTGACTCTTAGCCAGCCAGTAAAACAGAAGGTTTATTGGACAACAGGAACACAGGTTACAGCAGGGCTTGCAGGCACAGTCAGGACCCCTCCACCAAGTCCTTCTGGGCTTTCAGGGTGCTTGGATCTTAGCTAGGATACCCTGAATTCCACCCACACAGTCCCAAGCCCAAACTCAAAACTGCTTCCCTCCTGCCACTCCCTTCCTTTGTTCCCCTTCCCGGGCAAAGGTGTTGACCTTTCCCCTCCCTTACCTAGCTCAGGTTACAGGCCCTGGCATCGTCCATCCCCTAAAGTCCTCCTCGATGGCCGCGTAGCTTTGTTCCCAGGGTAGCAGCTTCTTACTCAGGTACACGATGGGGTGTCTCTCCCCCTTTTCATCCTCCTGCATTAACACTGCCCCCAGTCCCGTGTCTGAGACATCAGTGAACACCATAAAGGGTTTGTCAAAATCTGGGTTTGCCAGAACTGGGCCACTAACCAGAGCCTCCTTCAGCGCCCGGAAAGCCTCCTGGCACTGCTCAGTCCAGATCACCTTGTCTGGCTTCCCCTTTTTGCACAGTTCAGTGATGGGGCCGGCTATGGCACTAAAGTGGGGCACGAACCTTCGATAGTACCCCGCCATCCCAATAAAGGCCTGGACCTGCTTTTTGGTTTGGGGAGCAGGCCAGTCTCTGATCACCTCCACCTTGGCTGGTTCCAGCTTCAGGCAGCCGCTCCCCACCCGATGGCCCAGGTAAGATACTTCAGCCATCCCCACCTTGCACTTCTCAGCCTTTACTGTTAACCCAGCCTTTCGGAGTCGGTCTAGGACTTGTTTAACCTGGGACATGTGGTCCTCCCAGGTCTGGCTGAAGACGCAGATGTCGTCAATATACGCCACAGCAAAACTCTCCATCCCCCTCAGTAGCTGATCCACCAGGTGCTGGAAGGTGGCCGGCGCTCCCTTGAGGCCGAAGGGCAGGGTCAGAAACTCATAGAGCCCCAGAGGGGTGATAAAGGCCGATTTCAGCCTGGCATCTGCGTCCAGCGGCATTTGCCAGTAGCCTTTGATAAGATCCATAGTGGTGAGGTACCGAGCACCTCCCAGCTTGTCTAGGAGCTTGTCAGGCCTGGGCATAGGGTAGGCATCAGATACGGTGATGGCATTGAGCTTTCGATAGTCCACACAGAACCGGATTGACCCATCCTTCTTGGGGACTAGCACCACTGGCGAGGCCCAAGGGCTGGAAGACGGCTGGATCACCCCCAAAGCCAGCATGTCCCTGACCTCTCTTTCAAGATCCTGGGCAGTTTTACCAGTGACCCGAAAAGGGGAGCATCTTATAGGGGCATGTGACCCAGTCTCCACCCGGTGGATAGTTAAATTAGTGCGTCCAGGCTGGTTGGAAAACAGCTGTCGGTACAGATGCAGCACCCCTCTGATCTCAGCGTGCTGGCCCGGGGTCAGTTGCTCAGAAAGGGGAATCGCCTCCAGTGGGGAACCAGCTTTTGTCTCAGGGAATAGATCCACTAAAGGGTCATCTCCCTGCCCCTCCCAATGTCCACACACGGCCAACACCACATTCCCCCTGTCATAGTATGGTTTCATCATGTTCACATGGTACACCCGACGGTGATGTGCCCGGTTTGACAGCTCCACCACACAGTTTACCTCATTCAGTTGCTTGATAACCTTGAAGGGCCCTTCCCAGGCCGCCTGGAGTTTGTTTCTCCTCACGGGAATAAGAACCATCACCTGATCCCCAGTGGCGAAGGCACGGGCTCGTGCTGTGCGGTCATACCAGACCTTCTGCCTCCTCTGGGCTCGGGCCAGATTCTCCCTGGCCAGGCCCATGAGCTCGGCCAGTCTTTCCCGGAAGGTCAGGACATACTCCACCACTGACTCTCCCTCGGGAGCGGCCTTCCCCTCCCATTCGTCCCTCATCAGGTCTAGGGGCCCCTCACCCGCCTTCCATACAACAGTTCGAAAGGTGAAAACCCAGTAGATTCCTGGGGTACCTCCCTGTACGCAAATAGCAGGTGAGGTAAGTACTTGTCCCAATCTTGCGGATGCTGGTTCATAAATGTTTTTAGCATCATCTTCAGCGTCCCGTTGAACCTTTCTACCAGCCCGTTGGACTGGGGGTGATACGCTGAGGCCCAGTTGTGCTGGACCCCACATTTCTGCCATAAGGACCGGAGCAGGGCCGACATGAAGTTGGACCCCTGGTCCGTTAAGACCTCCTTGGGGAACCCCACCCGGCTGAAAATTGTCAGCAGCGCATCTGCCACTGTGTCTGCTTCGATAGAGGACAAGGCCACCGCCTCGGGGTAGCGAGTGGCAAAATCCACCACCACCAGGATGTATTTCTTCCCTGACCGGGTCGTCTTGCTGAGGGGTCCCACTATGTCCATGGCCACCTTCTGGAAAGGTTCTTCTATGATGGGTAAAGGCCTCAAAGCCGCTTTCCCCTTGTCCCGGGCCTTACCCACCCTCTGGCAGGGGTCACAGGATTGGCAGTACTGTCGGACATGGGTAAAGACCCCAGGCCAGTAAAAGTTCTGTAGCAGCCTCTGCCTGGTGCGCCGGATTCCCTGGTGCCCTGCGAGAGGGATGTCATGGGCTAGGTACATCAGCTTGTGACGGAACTTCTGGGGAACCACCAGCTGCCTCCTGATCCCCCATGACTCTACTTCCCCTGGGGGAGCCCATTCTCGGTACAGGAACCCCTTCTCCCACAGGAACCTCTCCTTGCAACCTCTCCTCATGGTCTGTACCGCACTAAGGTCAGCCCGGTCCCTGTGCTTCCGCAAGGAGGGATCTTTCTGCAACTCGGCCTGGAACTCAGCAGCTGGGACAGGAATGGGGACCGGCTCTCTCTTGCGGGCTGGGTCTGAGGCCGCAGCCTCTCTGCACCGTGCCCCTGGGCGTTCCCCGCTCCCTGAGTTAGGGTCCTGCACCTCAGGTCGAGTACCTTCCCCGTTGTCAGGGAGCAGTGCCATTTGCCGACTCTGACTACGAGTCACGACCAGGGCACTCTGGGTGTTACTAGGCCAGTCCTCAAGGTCCCCTCCCATTAACACATCAGTGGGCAAATATTGGTGTACCCCCACATCCTTGGGGCCCTCCTTGGCCCCCCATTTCAGGTGTACCCTTGCCACGGGTACCTTGAATGGGGTCCCGCCCACGCCCATCAGGGTCAGGTAGGTGTCGGGCACCATCCGATCTGAGGCCACCACCTCGGGCCGGGCCAGCGTCACCTCTGCGCCCGTGTCCCAGTATCCAGTGACCTTCCTCCCATCCACTTCCAGGGAAACAATGCACTCTTTCCGGAGGGGCAGCCCCGCGCCCACCCGGTAAACCAAAAACCCGGAACCTGGAGCATCCACAGGTGGCATGTTGCCAACCCCCCTTTCCTGGGAATGTAGCCCCTCCTCCGATTGGGTTTTTACCCAGTCCACCTTCTGCAGGTTGTGTCTGCTTGGTCTGTCCCTGAGCTTGGGACACTGGGCCCGTATGTGACCTCGTTGGCCACAGCGATAGCAGCCCATATCTTGTGGGTCCCCTTGAGTGGGTCGGAGGGACCTGCCGCTGGATGTTCCCCTTTTGGGGGGGTTCTCCATAGGCCCCCTTTGGGAGGTCCCATGATGACTCTCTCTCTGCGTTGAGGCAGGCCTGCTCCTTCGAGACTCCTCCCTGCCATCCCCTGCCCGACTGTCCACAAATTGGTCGGCCAGCTGGCCTGCATGCTGCGGGTTCTCCGGCTTCTGGTCCATCAACCACAGCCTCAGGTCAGACGGGCACTGCTCGTACAGGTGCTCCAGTATGAATAGGTCAAGCAGGTCCTCTTTAGTTTGGGCCCCAGCTGTCCACTTGCGGGCATACCCCTGCGACCGGTTGACCAGTTGTAGGTATGTGACCTCACGGGTTTTACGCTGGCTCCAGAACTTTTTCCGATACATCTCAGGAGTCAGCCCAAACTCGCGGAGCAGGGCCTGTTTGAACAGTTCGTAGTCCCCTGCCTCCGCCCCTTTCAGTCGGCTGTACACCTCCACGGCTGTGGAGTCCAGTAAGGGGGTGAGAACTGCGATCCTGTCTGCAGGGTCAACCCTGTGCAGCTTGCAGGCATTCTCAAAGGCCGTCAGGAAGGTATCTATGTCCTCCCCCTCCTTACGCCGGGGCAGCAAGTGCTTATCAAAGCTCTTTGTAGGCTTGGGTCCCCCCTCACTCACCGCAGCCAGGGCCCCACTGCTCGCCAGCCGGGCCAGCTCCAGCTCATGTTTACGCTGGTTCTCCTTCTCCTCCCACTCACGCTGGCGCTGGTTCTCCTCATGTTTACGCTGGTTCTCCTCATGTTCACGCTGGTTCGCCTTCTCCTCCAGCTCTCGCCTCTTTAACTCGAGCTCTTCCCGTCTCAGCTCCCTTTCATATTCCAGCCGCCTCCGCTCCACGGATGCCGAGCGTTGCCGGGAGGATCCCCTGCTGGGGGGTGAGCTTCGCCGTGAGGCTCCCCTGCTGGCCGGGGGTGTCACGGTGCCCTCGGTATATACTGGGCTCCTCCCCGCCCTTCCCCTACGCCTAGGAAGGGGGGGGTCTCGGGAAGCCCTGGTCTGCCGGCTGACCACTCCCAGCGGGGACAGACACTGGTGCCTGCGCTGCATCTGCTCGGCTGCTTCCCTCAGAGACAGGGCTCCGTTCATTCATGCGGTCTCCCTGCTCCAGCTGGGCAATCAGCTGGTCCTTGGTGCGTCTCCCCGGGCGCAACCCCCTCTGCTTGCATAGCTCCAGCAGGTCACACTTGCGCCGCTTGGCATACATCTTCCTGCTGGCCACTCACAGGCCGGGGTGCTCGCCGCTCCCCACGGTTTCCAGGGGGACCCCTACTGCACCAGCCCTTCGTGAGGTCACCACCTCTCTGCCAGGGTCGAGCTGCCGACTCCTTCGCCCCTGGGACTGCTCGCTGCAATCCCCCGGGGGACCCTGTTACTGCAAAGTCCTTCTCACTGGGCACACACTCCCAGGGGTTAGTCACCCCTTCGTTTTACTGCTCCCCAGTCACTTACTGCAGGAAGCGCCGTCCACGGGGTGCAGTATCTCCCGCCGCTGCCACCAGTTGTCACGGAGTGTGGGGGAGTCCGGCCCTGCACCCCTCTTCCTGGGACCCATAGTGACTCTGAGCCAGCAAGTAAAACAGAAGGTTTATTGGACAACAGGAACACAGGTTACAGCAGGGCTTGCAGGCACAGTCAGGACCCCTCCACCGAGTCCTTCTGGGCTTTTAGGGTGCTTGGATCCTAGCTAGGATACCCTGAATTCCACCCACACAGCCCCAAGCCCAAACTCAAAACTGCTTCCCTCCTGCCACTCCCTTCCTTTGTTCCCCTTCCCGGGCAAAGGTGTTGACCTTTCCCCTCCCTTACCTAGCTCAGGTTACAGGCCCTGGCATCGTCCATCCCCTAAAGTCCTCCCCTGCTCTCCCACTCCCCACACAGAGAGTCCCTACTGCATCACAGACACGATTTGTTCTTTACAAATCCATGCTGGCTATTCCCTATCACCTCACCACCTTCCAAGTGTTTGCAGATGATTCTTTAATTACTTGCTCCATTATCTTCCCTGGCACAGAAGTTAAACTAACTGGTCTGTAGTTTCCTGGGTTGTTTTTATTTCCCTTTTTATAGATGTGCACTATCTTTGCCCTTTTCCAGTCTTCTGGAATCTCTCCCATCTCCCATGACTTTCCAAAGATAATAGCTAGAGGCTCAGATACCTCCTCTATTAACTCCTTGAGTATTCTAGGATGCATTTCATCAGGCCCTGGTGACTTGCAGGCATCTAACTTTTCTAAGTGATTTTTAACTTGCTCTTTTTTTATTTTATCTTCTAAACCTACCCCCTTCCCAAAAGCATTCACTATGTTAGACATTCCTTCAGACTTCTCAGTAAAGACCAAAATGAAGAAGTCATTAAGCATCTCTGCCATTTCCAAGTTTCCTGTTACTGTTTCTCCCTCCTCACTGAGCAGTGGGCCTACCTGTCCTTGGTCTTCCTCTTGCTTCTAATGTATTGATAAAAAGTCTTCTTGTTTCCATTTATTCCCATAGCTAGTTTGAGCTCATTTTGTGCCTTTGCCTTTCTAATCTTGCCCCTGCATTCCTGTGTTGTTTGCCTATATTCATCCTTTGTAATCTGACCTAGTTTCCATTTTTTATATGACTCCTTTTTATTTTGTAGGTCACGCAAGATCTCGTGGTTAAGCCAAGGTGGTCTTTTGCCACATTTTCTATCTTTCCTACCCATCGTAATAGATTGCTTTTGGGCCCTTAATAGCGTCCCTTTGAAAAACTGCCAACTCTCCTCAATTGTTTTTCCCCTCAGTCTTGATTCCCATGGGACCTTACCTATCAGCTCTCTGAGCTTACCAAAATCCGCCTTCCTGAAATCCATTGTCTCTATTTTGCTGTACTCCCTTCTACCCTTCCTTAGAATTGCAAACTCTATGATTTCATGATCACTTTCACCCAAGCTTCCTTCTACTTTCAAATTCTCAACGAGTTCCTCCCTATTTGTTAAAATCAAGTCTAGAACAGCTTCCCCCCTAGCAGCTTTCTCAACCTTCTGAAATAAAAAGTAGTCTGCAATGCAGTCCAGGAACTTATTGGATAGTCTGTGCCCCGCGGTGTTATTTTCCCAACATATATCTGGATAGTTGAAGTCCCTCATCACCACCAAATCTTGGGCTTTGGATGATTTTGTTAGTTGTTTAAAAAAAGCCTCATCCACCTCTTCCACCTGGCTAGGTGTCCTGTAGTAGACTCCTAGCACGACATCACCCTTGTTTTTTTACCCCTTTTATTCTAACCCAGAGACTCTCAACACTTCTGTCTCCTATGTCCATCTCCACCTCAGTTCAAGTGTGTACATTTTTAATATATAAGACAACACCTCCTCCCTTTTTCCCGTCTATCCTTCCTGAGCAAACTGTACCCATCCACACCAACATTCCAATCATGTGTATTATCCCACCAAGTTTCACTGATTCCAACAATGTCATAGTTGTACTTATTTATTAGCACTTCCAGTTCTTCCTGCTTATTACCCATACTTCTCGCATTTGTATATAGGCATCTAAGATACTGGTTTGATCTTGCCTCCCAGTTTTGCCCTGACCCTCATTTCTCTCTGCCATTATAGCCCACGCTCCCTCTTGTTTCCGACCCATCTGCCAGGTCTTCATGTTCCCCACTTACCTGTGGGCTTTGCACACCTGTCCCTGTTGAACCTAGTTTAAAGCCCTCCTCACTAGGTTAGCCAGTCTGTGTGCAAATAGGGTCTTTCCCCTCCTCGAAAGGTGAACGCCATTTCTACCTAGCAGTCCTTCCTCAAATAGCATCCCGTGGTCGAGGAAGCCAAAGTCCTCCTGGCGACACCATCTTCGCAGCCAGGCATTCACCTCCATGATGCATCTGTCTCTGCCCAGGCCCCTACCTTTGACAGGAAGAATCAAAGAGAATACCACCTGCACTCCAAACTCCTTCACCCTTACTCCCAGAGCCCTGTAGTCACTCTTGATCCACTCAGCGTCACACCTCACAGTATCATTTGTGCCCACATGGATGAGTAGCATGGGGTAGTAGTCAGAAGGCCGGATAATCCTCGATAATGCCTCTGTAACATTTTGGATACGGGCCCCCGGCAGGCAGCATACCTCCCGAGATGAAATGTCAGGGCAACAGATGGGCACCTCCATCCTCCTCAGCAGAGAGTCTCCGACCACCACTACCCTATGTTTCCTATTTTCAGTGGTGGCAGCAGACCTCCCAGCCTTAGGGGTACGAGGCTTCTCCTCTTTTACTATAGGGGGTGATTCCTTCTCTCCTATATCAAGAAGAGCATAACAGTTACCTATTACCACAGCGGGAGGGTTCGCAGCAGGAGTGGAACACTGCCCGCTGCCAGAAGTAACCAGCTGCCAGTGCCCACCCTGAGCCATCTCCTCCTCCACCAGTGGTGTGTCAGCAGTCCTGTGAACTGGGACAGCTACCTCAGCTGTCTCCACATGGACACTGTCCAGGAATTGCTCGTGGATACGGATGCTCCTCAACCCTAGCCACCTCCTCCTGTAGCTCTCCCACCTGCTGCCTGAGAGATTCCACCAGTAGGCACCTTTCACATTGGATGCCCCCCCATTGCCTGGATATCAGTAAGTGGAAATTGCAAGTTACAGTCTTTGCAAAACCACAACAGTTTCTGGGTAGAAGCAACCATGCTTTGGTGCTCTGTCTGGCTACAGGCGCAGGTGGAGGAGACAGAAGCAGTGCTGCCACAGGTGTTGCGGGCCTTCCTAACCATCGTAAGACTCCTTCTGTCAAACTCCCTCTCAAACTCCCCTGTCTGCAGCTCCCTGTCTGCTCTGCTCTGCTTTAAAGAGAAAGGTTTTGGATGTAGTTTGGCTTATAGGTTTTCAAGGGACTAACGGGTCACAGATAGGACCGACAAGGGACCCCGCTCCCTTCCTACTCCCCTTCCAAACTCCCTTGTGAAACTCCCTGTTAGCAGCCCCTGGTCGCTTGCGCGCGGCTTTATAAAGCCCTGGCTTGAGTGAATGCCCCGCTGACATAACCTTAGTCCCAGATCTGGACCTTAGCGTCCAAAATATGGGGGTTAGCATGAAAACCTCCAAGCTTAGTTACCAGCTTGGACCTGGTACTTGCTGCCACCACCCAAAAAATTAGAGTGTTTTGGGGCACTCTGGTCCCCCTGAAAAACCTTCCCTGGGGACCCCAAGACCCAAATCCCTTGAGTCTCACAACAAAGGGAAATAATCCTTTTTCCCTTCCCCCCTCCAGGTGCTCCTGGAGAGATACACAGACACAAGCTCTGTGAATCCAAACAGAGTGACTTGCCCTCTCCGTTTCCAATCCTGGAAACAAAAGTACTTTCCTCTTCACCCAGAGGAAATGCAAAATCAGGCTAGCCAATTCAACACACACCGATCCCCCTGATTTCTTCCTCCCACCAATTCCCTGGTGAGTACAGACTCAATTTCCCTGAAGTAAAGAAAAACTCCAACAGGTCTTAAAAGAAAGCTTTATAAAAAAAGGAAAGAAAAAATACAAATGGTCTCTCTGTATTAAGATGATACAATACAGGGCAATTTCTTAAAAGAATATTGAATAAACAGCCTTATTCAAAAAGAATACAAATCAAAGCACTCCAGCACTTATATTCATGCAAATACCAAAGAAACGAAACCATATAACTTACTATCTGATCTCTTTGTCCTTACACTTAGAAACAAAAGATTAGAAAGCAGAACTACTTCTCCAAAGCTCAGAGAAAGCAGGCAGACAGAAAACAAAGACCTCAGACACACAATTCCCTCCACCCAAAGTTGAAAAAATCCGGTTTCCTGATTGGTTCTCTGGTCAGGTGTTTCAGGTGAAAGAGACATTAACCCTTAGCTATCTGTTTATGACACCCGCCCACTGGTTAAGGCTCAGCCAATTACCAGAGGCTTCTAGCTTTCAAACCTTCCTTTGTAGCTCAGCCTCCAACTGCCAGCTACAGCACACGCTCCTTCAAACAACCAATGATTACACACTTAATTTGGTGGTCCTATGAGTATGCACAGTAATTTGCTCTCACTTTTGGGGTGTGTGCGTCATCACAGTATGAAATATATTCAAAGTGGGGCTCAGCAAAAAAAAGTCTGAGAACCTCTGATCTAGTCTGACCTCCAGCCCACTGCAGGTGACAGAACCTCACTCATCCACTCCTGTAATAGACTCCTAACCTTTGGCTGAGTTACTGAAGTTATCAAATCACGATTTAAAGACTTCAAGTTACAGAGAGACTGCCATTTACACTAGTTTAAACCTGAAAGTGACCGTGCCATATGCTACAGAGGAAGGTGAAAAACCCTCAGGGTCTCTGCCAATCAGACCGGGGGTAAAATTCCTTCCTGACCCCAAATATTGTATGGCAATCAGTTAGACCCTGAACTGTGGGCAAGACTCACCAGCCAGACACCTGTGAAAGAATTCTCTGTAGTAACTCAGAGTCCTTCCCATCTAGTGTCCCATCATCAAGCATTGGAGATAATTTCTGCTAGCAGTCATAGATCGGCTACATGCCATTGTAGGAAGTCTCATTATAGCCATCCCCTCCATAAACTTATCAAACTCAGTCTTTAAATCAGTTAGGATTTTTTGTCTCCACTGCTCCCCTTGGAAGGCTGTTCCAGAGCTTTACTCCTCTGATCATTAAAAGCCTTTGTCTAATTTCAAACCCAAACTTTTGAGGGCCTGTTATAACCTTATTCCCAGATTCTGGACCTTAGCGTCCAAAATTTGGGGGTTAGCATGAAAACCTCCAAGCTTAGTTACCAGCTTGGACCTGGTACTGCTGCCACCACCCAAAAAATTAGAGTGTTTTGGGGCACTCTGGTCCCACTGAAAAACCTTCCCTGGGGACCCAAGACCCAAATCCCTTGAGTCTCACAACAAAGGGAAATAATCCTTTTTCCCTTTCCCCCTCCAGATGCTCCTGGAGAGATACCCAGACACAAGCTCTGTGAAACTACGCCGAGTGATTCCCCCTCTCCGTTCCCAATCCTGGAACAAAAGCACTTTCCTCTTCACCCAGAGGAAATGCCAAATCAGGCTAGCAATCCAACACACAGCTCTCCCCTTGATTTCTTCCTCCCACCAATTCCCTGGTGAGTACAGACTTAATTTCCCTGAAGTAAAGAAAAACTCCAACAGGTCTTAAAAGAAAACTTTATATAAAAAGAAAGAAAAAATACAAATGTTCTCTCTGTATTAAAATGATACAACACAGGGTCAATTGCTTAAAAGAATATTGAATAAACAGCCTTATTCAAAAAGAATACAAATCAAAGCATTCCAGCACTTATATTCATGCAAATACCAAAGAAAAGAAACCATAGAACTTACTATCTGATCTCTTTGTCCTTACACTTAGAAACAGAAGATTAGAAAATAGAACTACTTCTCCAAAGCTCAGAGGAAGCAGGCAGGCAGAAACAAAGACTCAGAGACACACTTCCCTCCACCCAAGGTTGAAAAAATCCGGTTTCCTGATTGGTTCTCTGGTCAGGTGTTTCAGGTGAAAGAGACATTAACCCTTAGCTATCTGTTTATGACACGCCCCCCAAATTGCAGACAGTGGGGAAGCTCACTGGCGGCAATTTCCTTCTAGAACTTGAAAATAAACAGATTAATACAACACATGCACCTTTACATATACTACTAAGTATATAACTAACAGACTTTTACATTTTAAGAACACTTTTTAACTACTGGATTCTGGGAAACTCTCACGGGAGAGTGCATCAGCAACTTTGTTAGAAGCTCCTGTGATGTGTTGAATTTCAAAATCAAAATCTTGGAGAGCTAAATTCCAACAAAGAAGTTTCTTGTTGTTCCCCTTGGCAGTATGAAGCCACTTTAGTGCAGCATGGTCAGTTTGTAGTTGGAACCGCCGTCCCCAAACATATGGGCGTAGCTTTTCCAGGGCGTACACAATGGCATAGCATTCCTTTTCACTGACTGACCAGTGACTTTCCCTCTCAGACAGTTTCTTGCTGAGAAACACGACAGGATGGAAGTTGTGATCTGTTGCTTCCTGCATGAGCACTGCTCCTATACCACGCTCAGATGCATCTGTGGTTACTAGGAATGGCTTGTTAAAGTCCGGGGCCCTGAGCACAGGGTCAGACATGAGCATCGCCTTAAGCTGGGTAAAGGCCTCTTGACACTCATTAGTCCACTTAACGGCATTTGGCTGGGTCTTTTTGGTTAGGTCGGTTAATGGGGCAGCGATTTGGCTGTAGTGTGGTACAAATCGCCTGTAGTATCTGGCCAAGCCTAAGAAGGATTGGACCTGTTTCTTTGACCTTGGGACAGGCCACTTTTGGATAGCATCCACCTTGGCCTGTAGGGGGTTTATGGTTCCTCGACCCACCTGGTGCCCCAGGTAAGTTACTCTGTTTTGGCCTATTTGACACTTTTTGGCCTTAACAGTTAGTCCTGCCTGCCTGATGCGCTCAAAGACCTTTTCCAGGTGGAGTAGGTGTTCGGGCCAGGAGTCTGAAAAAATGGCCACATCATCGAGGTAGGCAACTGCAAATTCTCCCAGTCCAGCTAGTAGACCATCTACCAGCCTCTGGAAGGTGGCGGGTGCATTTCGAAGGCCGAAAGGAAGGACATTGAATTCATACACCCCCGCATGGGTGACGAATGCTGACCTCTCCTTGGCAGGTTCATCTAGCGGTACTTGCCAGTACCCCTTGGTTAAGTCTATTGTAGAGATGAACTGGGCACGTCCCAACTTTTCCAATAGCTCATCAGTACGTGGCATCGGATAGTTGTCCGGACGAGTTACAGCATTTAGCTTACGGTAGTCCACGCAAAAGCGTATTTCCCCATCTGGTTTGGGTACCAGAACCACTGGAGATGCCCATGCACTGGTAGATGGGCGGATTATACCCATCTGTAGCATGTTCTGGATCTCCCGTTCTATAGCAGCTTGGGCATGAGGAGACACCCGGTAGGGTGGGGTTCTGATTGGGTGAGCATTACCTGTATCAATGGAGTGGTATGCCCGTTCAGTCCGTCCTGGGGTGGCTGAGAACAATGGGGCGAAGCTAGTGCACAGCTCCTTGATTTGTTGCCGCTGCAGACGTTCCAGGGTGGTTGAGAGGTTTACCTCTTCCACGCCACCGTCTTTTTTTCCGTCGTAGTAGACACCGTCAGGCCACTCAGCATCATCTCCCTGGACTGTAAACTGACAAACCTGTAAGTCTCTGGAATAGAAAGGCTTGAGAGAATTAACATGGTACACTTTAGGCTTTAGTGAGGAATTGGGAAATGCTATGAGGTAGTTTACAGCTCCCAGGCGCTCTTGGACCGTGAATGGCCCTTCCCATGATGCTTCCATCTTATGGGCCTGTTGCGCCTTCAAGACCATAACCTGGTCTCCTACCTTGAAGGAACGTTCTCTGGCATGTCTGTCATACCAGGCCTTTTGCTCTTCTTGAGCATCCTTTAGGTTCTCTCTAGCAAGGGCTAAAGAGTGTCGGAGGGTGCTTTGTAGGTTGCTTACAAAGTCCAGAATGTTAGTTCCTGGAGAAGGCGTAAACCCCTCCCATTGCTGCTTCACCAACTGTAATGGCCCCTTAACCTCGTGACCATACACAAGTTCAAATGGTGAAAACCCTAAACTGGGATGTGGTACAGCCCTGTAGGCAAACAGCAAATGCTGCAACACTAGGTCCCAATTATTGGAGAATTCGTTGATGAATTTTCTTATCATGGCCCCCAAAGTTCCACTGAACCTTTCCACCAGGCCATTGGTTTGATGGTGGTACGGGGTGGCAACCAAGTGATTCACCCCATGAGTTTCCCACAGTTTTTCCATGGTCCCTGCCAGGAAATTAGACCCTGAATCTGTAAGGATGTCAGAGGGCCAACCTACCCTGGCAAAGATGTCTGTTAGGGCCAGGCATACAGTGTTAGCCCTGGTGTTGCCTAGAGCTACTGCTTCTGGCCATCGGGTAGCAAAGTCCACTAAAGTCAGTACATACTGCTTTCCTCTGGGCGTCTTTTTTGGGAAAGGGCCCAGAATATCCACAGCTACTCGCTGAAATGGGACCTCAATTATGGGGAGTGGCTGGAGAGGGGCCTTGACCTGGTCTTGAGGCTTTCCCACTCTTTGGCATACCTCACAAGACCGGACATACTTGGCAACGTCCTTGCCCATCCCCTCCCAGTGGAAGGACTTCCCCAACCGGTCCTTGGTTCTGTTCACCCCAGCATGGCCACTGGGATGATCATGGGCTAAGCTTAAGAGCTTCTCCCGGTACTTAGTTGGAACCACCAACTGTTTTTGCGGCTGCCATTCTTCCCGGTGTCCACCAGAAAGAATTTCCTTGTATAAAAGTCCTTGGTCTATAACAAACCGGGATCGATTAGAAGAGCTGAGAGGCGGTGGGGTGCTCCGTGCCGCCGCCCACGCTTTCTGAAGGCTGTCATCTGCTTCCTGCTCAGCCTGGAACTGTTCCCTTGAGGCTGGGGTCACCAGTTCTTCCTCAGACTGTGGACTTGGGCTTGGTCCCTCTGGAAGCGATGTAGGTGATGGGGTTGTTTCCGTTGCTGGTGAACCGCTCTCCGCTGGTGCACCTGAGGGTATTTCAGGCTCTGGCTGAGCCTTTTGGGTATGGCTGTCGTGTGCTTCTGCCAGTTCTGGCTCGCTGGCGCCCTCTGGCGTTGAGTTTGAAGATGTGGTTGCACTTGCTGGTGCTGGTTGCTGTTCCAGTTCCGGGCCTGGGACTGGAGATGCTGTGGCTGTTTCAGTGGTAGGCATGGAATCCGGGTCCACTACCTCTGTCTGGGTCTCTGGTAACACAGACGGGGCGTCTGTGGACGGCTCAGGAACAGGAATGGGTCTGGAAGCTTGCCTGGTTTGGCTACGGGTAACCATTCCCACTCTCTTGGCCCGCCTCACCTGGTTGGCCAAGTCTTCCCCCAGTAGCATGGGGATAGGATAATTGTCATAGACTGCAAAAGTCCACATTCCTGACCAGCCTTTGTACTGGACAGGCAGTTGAGCTGTAGGCAAGTCCACAGCTTGTGACATGAAGGGGTAAATTGTAACTTTGGCTTTTGGGTTGATGAATTTGGGGTCAACGAAGGATTGGTGGATAGCTGACACTTGTGCCCCCGTGTCTCTCCACGCAGTAACCTTCTTTCCGCCCACTCTCAAATTTTCCCTTCGCTCCAAGGGTATTTGAGAGGCATCCGGGCCTGGGGATCTTTGGTGTGATGGTGGTGTAATGAATTGCACTCGCATGGTGTTCTTGGGACAGTTGGCCTTGATATGTCCCAGTTCATTACACTTAAAGCATCTTCCATCTGATGGGTCACTGGGCCGAGGTGAGTTACTGGAGACTGGTGAGGTTGAAGAGTAGGGTATCTGTGGCTTTACTTGGGTGGTATGGAGGGTCTTTGGCTGTCCTCGGTTGTAGGGTTTATGGTCTGTGTGCCCCCTGGGGTAATCGTTCCCCTTGACAGTAGCTTTTTTGCTTTCTGCCAGTTCCATCCATTTGGCTCCAATCTCCCCCGCCTCAGCGATAGTTTTGGGATTTCTATCTTGTATGTACCGTGTGATGTCTTCAGGAACACCATCCAAGAACTGCTCCATTTGTATGAGGAGGTTCACTTCTTCCAAGGTTTGAATGTTGTTTCCTGTTAACCAGGCCTCATAGTTTTTTGCAATGTAGTAGGCGTGTTTGGGAAATGACACCTCTGGTTTCCATTTTTGGGTTCTGAAGCGCCGACGGGCATGATCTGGGGTTATCCCCATCCTGTATCTGGCCTTGGTTTGAAAAAGTTTATAGTCATTCATTTGCGGCTTGGGCATTTCAGCTGCCACCTCTGCTAAAGGTCCACTGAGGTGTGGCCTTAATTCTACCATGTACTGGTCTTCGGGGATGCTGTACCCAAGACAGGCTCTTTCAAAATTTTCCAAGAAGGCCTCGGTGTCATCACCTGCCTTGTAGGTGGGAAATTTCCTGTGCTGGGGAGCAATAATTGGCGCCGGGTTGTTAGGGTTGGCTGGCACATGCAGCCCAGCTTTTGCCATCTCCAGTTCATGTTTTCTCTGTTTTTCCTTCTCTTCATTCTCTTTTTGTTGTTTTTCCATTTCTTTTTGTTGTTTTTCCATTTCTTTTTGGTGCTTTTCCATTTCTTTTGGTGCTTTTCCATTTCTCGGCGGTGGGCTGCCTCATCTTCTGCTTGTTTCCTTCGGTAGGCCACCTCTTCTTCTTCTAGTTTTCTTTTGTGTGCTGCCTCTTGGGCTGCCTGTTCTCTTTGGAAGGCTGCCAGTTTGAGGCTTTCTTCCTTTTCTTTCATCTCCATCTGTCGCCTGTGTTCAGCGTCTTTGATTTGTCCTTCGGCGTCAATCTTTGCCTTAGAAGTCATGGTTCCTGTTTTCTTGTGTTGGGGTGCCCTCCGGTGTTTATTTTCTGAACTGCAGGCTCTCTGTTGCCTCCTGAAGTCTGCCTAGCAACAGTGCTTTTTTCCTTTTCTCTCTAGCTAATGTTCAATGAAGGGAAACCAGAAAAACCACTTTATTTGCATGCATATAAGTGCTGGTACTTGCCTGCTAATGGGAGGGCTATTGCATGACAAAAGACCCTTAACAGTCTTCTCGCTTAATATGCAAACCACAACTGCTAGAGAGAGCAGAAAAAAAAATTCTCTCTGGTTCCCTTTTAAAACCAAACTATTTCTCTCTGCTAAAAAGCCCTTAGCAGAGAAAAGAAAAATATAATATTCCTACTGGCTTCTGGATTCTGTCTATATCCCGCCGCTGCTACACCATGTTATAACCTTATTCCCAGATTCTGGACCTTAGCGTCCAAAATTTGGGGGTTAGCATGAAAACCTCCAAGCTTAGTTACCAGCTTGGACCTGGTACTGCTGCCACCACCCAAAAAATTAGAGTGTTTTGGGGCACTCTGGTCCCACTGAAAAACCTTCCCTGGGGACCCAAGACCCAAATCCCTTGAGTCTCACAACAAAGGGAAATAATCCTTTTTCCCTTTCCCCCTCCAGATGCTCCTGGAGAGATACCCAGACACAAGCTCTGTGAAACTATGCCGAGTGATTCCCCCTCTCCGTTCCCAATCCTGGAACAAAAGCACTTTCCTCTTCACCCAGAGGAAATGCCAAATCAGGCTAGCAATCCAACACACAGCTCTCCCCTTGATTTCTTCCTCCCACCAATTCCCTGGTGAGTACAGACTTAATTTCCCTGAAGTAAAGAAAAACTCCAACAGGTCTTAAAAGAAAACTTTATATAAAAAGAAAGAAAAAATACAAATGTTCTCTCTGTATTAAAATGATACAACACAGGGTCAATTGCTTAAAAGAATATTGAATAAACAGCCTTATTCAAAAAGAATACAAATCAAAGCATTCCAGCACTTATATTCATGCAAATACCAAAGAAAAGAAACCATAGAACTTACTATCTGATCTCTTTGTCCTTACACTTAGAAACAGAAGATTAGAAAATAGAACTACTTCTCCAAAGCTCAGAGGAAGCAGGCAGGCAGAAACAAAGACTCAGAGACACACTTCCCTCCACCCAAGGTTGAAAAAATCCGGTTTCCTGATTGGTTCTCTGGTCAGGTGTTTCAGGTGAAAGAGACATTAACCCTTAGCTATCTGTTTATGACAGGGCCAGTTTATATCCATTTTTTCTTCTGTCCACACTGGCACTTAACTTCTCTCTCTCCCCCTCACTGGTATTTATCCCTCTGATGTATTTACTGAGAGCAATCATATCTCCCCTCAGCCTTCTTTTGGTTAGGCTAAACAAGCCAAGCTCTTTGAGTTTCATAAGATAGGTTTTCCTTTCCTCGGATCATCCTAGTAGCCCTTCTCAGCACCTGTTCCAGCTTGAATTCATCTTCCTTCAACATGGGAGACCAGAACTGCACACAGTATTCCAGATAAGATCTCATCAGTGCCATATATAATGGTACTAACACTGCCCTGTCTCTACTGGAGATATCTCACCCGATGCATCCTAAGACTGCACTAGCCTTTTTCATGGCCACATCACATTGGTGGCTCATTCATCCTATGATCAACCAGTACACCCAGGTCTTTTTCCTCCTCATCACTTCCAACTGATATGTCCTCAGCCTATAGCAAAAATTCTTGTTGTTAGTCCTTAAATGCATGACCTTGAACTTTTCACTATTAAATTTCATCCCATTTCTACTACTCCAGTTTACAAAGTCATCCAAATCTTCTTGTATGATATTCTGGTCCTCCTCCATATTAGTAATATGTCCCAACTTTGTGTCATCCACAAATTTTATTAGCACGATTCCACTTTTTGTGTCAAGGTCTTCAGTAACAATGTTAAATAAGATTGATCCCAAGACTGATCCCTGAGGAACTCCATTAGTAACCTCCTTCCAGCCTGACAGTATGACCTATTGTAGTCTCTAGTCTCCCCTTCAGCCAGTTTCTTATCCACCTTTCAATTCTCATATTAATCCCCATCTTCTCCAATTTAACTAATCATTTCCCATGTGAAACTGTATCAAATGTCTTACTGAAATCCAGGTAGATTAGATCTACTGCATTTCCTTTGTCTAAAAAAACCAGTTCTCTCAAAAAAGGAGATCAGGTTGGTCTGGCATGGTCGACCTTTTGTATAACCATGTGGTATTTTACCCCAATTACCGTTCATCTCTATGTTCTTAACTACTTTCTCTTTCAAAATTTGTTCCAAGGCCTTGCATACAACTGAGGTCAAATTAACAGGTCTGAAGTTTCTCAGATCACCTTTTTCCCCATTCTTAAAAATAGGAACTATATTAGCAATTCTCCATTCATCGGGTTCAATCCCCAAGTATACAGATTCATTACAAATCCTTGCTACTGGGCTTGCAATTTCCATTTCATATTTCCTTTAGTATTCTTGGATGAAAATTATCTAAACCCCCCAATTTCATCCCATCAGGCTGTTCGAGTTTGACTTCCATCTTGGATGTATTAATTTCTACCTCAATATCCTCGTTCCCGTTAGCCACCCTGCCACTACCTCTAAACTCTTCATTAGCCTTATTAAAAACTGAGGCAAAGTATTTGTTTAGGTGTTGGGACATGCCTAGATTATCTTTGATCTCCACCCCATCCTCAGTGCTTAGTGGTCCCACTTCTTTCCTTGTTTTCTTTTTATTTATATAGCTATAGAATCTTTTACTATTGGTTTTGATTCCCTTTTGCAAGGTCCTACTCTGCTTGGCTTTTGGCCTTTCTCACTTTATCCCTACACTTTCTGACCTCCAAGAGGTAGCTTTCCTTGCTCATCCATCCCATCTTCCATTCCTTGTAGGCGCTCTCTCAACCACCTGTTTGAGATGTTTGCTCATCCAGCTGGGTCTGCAACAGTTCCCTATGAATTTTTCCCTCTTGCTTGGGATGCAGGCTTCAGATAGTTCCTGCAACTTTGATAAAGTCATTTCAAGACTCCTCCACATACAGATCCTTGAGTTCTTCAGTTCAGTCCAATTCCCCCCCCACTTTTTTTTTTTAAGTTAGCCCTTTTGCAATCAAGGACCCTACTTGCAGATCTGTTTTTGTTTAGCCTTCCATTTAGTTCAAAGTGAATTAGCTCATGATCACTAACCAAAGTTGTCCTCTACAACCATTTCTTCCACAACGTCCTCACTACTCACCAATACCAAAACTAAAAGGGAATCACCTTTGTTGGGTCACTGACTATTTGGTGAAGAAATCTGTCAGCAATCACATCCAGGAAAATCTGGGCCCTACTATTATTAGTAGCACTTGTCCTCAAAGCTATAGCCGGGAAATTAAAGTCTCCCATGATCACACAATTCCCAATAGAATTTATTTCTTTAAAAACATTAATGAGGTCTCTATCCATATCCAAAACAGATCCTGGGGGTCTGCAGAATATGCCAAACACTATCCCAGTGGAACCTCTAGTAGCTCTCTTTCCCAAAGTGATTTTGGCCCAAACGGCTCCGTCTTATTCATTCAATCACTTCTAATTTCTTTACAGTCTACCTCATCTTTAATATACAATGCTACGCCACCAACTTTGCCTTTATTTCTGTCTTTCCTGCACAGCACACATCCTTCAATATCTGTACTCCAGTCATGACTACTATTCCACCATATTTCTGTTATCCTTATAATATCTTGTATCAGAGGGGTAGTCGTGTTAGTCTGGATCTGTAAAAAGCAATGAAGAGTCCTGTGGCACCTAATAGACTAACAGATGTATTGGAGCACAAGCTTTCATGGGTGAATACCCACTTTGTCAGAGGCATGTACAGATCCACAAAAGCTTATGCTCCAATACATATGTTAGTCTATAAGGTTTCACAGGACTCTTTGTTGCTTTTTACAACATCTTGTTTCACTTCCTGCACCACTAGTTCTAGTTCCTCCATTTTGTTATCCAGGCTCCATGCATTGGTGTACAAACATCTTAATTGCTGCTGCTTGGCTTCGCCCACATTCCTTTCCCAATTGGATAGTCATTCTACTGCCAGTACCACCTACCTGACTGTTAGTACTAATACCAACGAAGCTATCATTCCTCTTATGTTATGCCCACTACTGTTCCTTTCTCCATTGCTCTATCCTTTATTACTTGATTTTCCTCTCTTGTAACATTAAAATCAAGTGTGGAGATTAGATTAGCATCTCCCAATCATCTTCCGTGAGTTCCTAGTTTAAAGTTCTCTTTATCATTTGTGCCAACCTCTATCCAAGAAGTCTATTTCCCTCCCTACTCAGGTGGAGTCCATCCCACGATAACAGTCCTCTGTCCATGAATGCCTCCCAGTGGTCAAACATCCCAAAGCCCTCCTTACAGCACCACTTTTGTAACTATTTGTTGACCACCATAATTTTGTCTCACCTTTGTTCTCCTCTTCTAGGAAAAGGTGGAACTCACCAATAGCACACACTAAACCCCAAACAGGAGACTTAGAACTGTCTTTCCCATGAATAGGAACAGATTTATGTATTTTGTAAAAAGTATTTAATGTCAATTAATGGAACTGCCACTCAGTAGAAGAAAATATATTTACAAGAGCCTCTACTAATCATCAGGTAGAAGCAGGGTAGATGTGGATTTCCCAATTGAGTCTTAGAGTTAGCAGTGACTGATTTTCAAGATAAGAAGTTCAGTTCAGTCAGGGTTCAATCAAGTTCAGTTCAATCATCCAAGGTGGAATTTATAGCTGTGTTTTTGTGGTTTTGTTGTTTCTCATTAGCAGATCCCCTTACACTAGACCTGGAGTCATAGAGAATTACATTACAGGTCATTTTTTGTGTTCCTGCATGCCAAGATCTTGCAGCTTGGCCCATCCTTTGCTCTCTCCTTTCTATCAGGAACTTAGCTCAGAAGTGAAGTTGCTGGAGTCATATTCAGCTGTTTAGATTGTGGAGCCATGTTTTGATGTTTGGATATAGTTCTAGCCATCGATATCTCTGCTATTCCTCCCTGTATCATATCCTCTGGGGTCCTCCAGGGATCAACATTAAAACCAATTCATCTGACACAGCTAATGGGAGTCCAGATTCATTCATTCTCCTGAAAATCACAGAATCTCGCAGGTTAGCGGGTTTCACCAAACTGTCAGTATTTTTAAAAATTCTGGGGTCTAGACATAACCCATTTTCAGACACTGATGTAGGTGTTCTTCACCACATATCTAATAAATCGCTAGGTCAATGTCCATATTCCAGTAAATTATTTGGTTGACAGCAAGTATCTGTCTGGATCCAACACAGTGATGTGCAGTACAGCTCTATGCCAAAGTAACATTAGCAGACACCCTTACAACAGTTTTACTTTCTTTGACAGGGTTGGGGAGACTCCGTCCAGTGCAGAGTGAGTTCACCCCATCCTTCAAGCTGCCCTCTGTCTCTAGACAGATAGACCTAAGGGCTGAAGTCCATAGAGTTGCCCTAAGTGGCAGGGCTCTAAGGCCCAGTGTAATTGCCCTGATCCACAGGGTGGTAGGGTCACATGATCTATGTCGGGGCTAGCTCTTCTCTTTAGGGCAGTGAGTCCTAGTGGCCAAAGTCCATAGAGATACCATGGGTTTGTAGGGCAGCAAGGCCTAGCGACCACAGTCAACAGAGATACTTGGGTTCATGAGGCAGTAAGGCCTGGCAGCCAGACTCAACAGAGTTGCCCTCCAGGCAGGACTGTGTGGCCTAGAGGCCCATGGGGGTGGTGGACAGGTAGGGGGACTGGGTCCTCCCTGCTCAACTGGATGGATAGTCCCCCTCTGGGCTACTTCGTATTGTGTTACTCCTGGTGGCAGTCTGCGCGACTTTGGGGTCTCTGGGTTCCTTTGGTGGTGCAACTGACTGTAGCTCAGACCTCCCTGGGGCATCCACAGGTAGATGGGTATCTGCTTGGGTCTTGGCTCCTCTGGCTTCTGCAGTCCGGGGCATCAGTGGTTTCTGGGTAGAAGCTCGAAAGGAGCATCCTTCCTCTCCAGCGGTCAACCCAGACTGAGCTGGGCTGCTCCCTCTTATACTGGTGTTACACCTGGAGCATGCCCAATAGGGATGAGGGGGTGTGGCTTCCTCTGCTCACAGTGAGGAGTTAATCATTCCCAGTCCAGTGCGGGGTGAGTTCACCTCGTCACACTTTCCTATTTCAAATGACAGCTTGTTTGTTATAATGTGCATTTTTCCTTTCCAAAGCTGGAGACAGGTTATATTTTGAAAGATATACTATACATAGGCCAGAAGCTCATAACCTTATTAACACATATTAACAATTTTCATTAATATCCACAATTTTTGGTGATCCATTTGTTCTCACACCACCTCTCTCTGTCCTGCTCTTTTATATCAGAATTAAAGGATGCAGAGCATGATAACTGTCCACAAATATATGAAAAGTGTAAACACCAAGATCACAGAAAAATTGTTCAGCGTGGGAGGGAGGGGAGATAAAAGGAAGGAGTGGAGCAAAATTTTAAATGTTGAAAGTCTTCCTGATAACAAGATGTGTGAGGCAGTGGAATATTCTCAAAGGGAAGTGATGGAAGCCCCAATGTCTCAGATATTTAGTACTGGACTGGACACAACACTAGCTAATACATACAACATGGGAAAATCCTGCATTAAGATTGTAGGGTGGAAGGTCTGTGAGCAGTTCCAACTATTCCTCCACTGTACCTTACCTTGCATTTGTCAACATTATTTTTAATCAGCCATGTGCTGTCCAGTCACCTAACCTGATTATGTCCCTGAGGTTTCCTGTAGATTTCTCTAGTCCTGACTAATTTAAATAATTGTCTCAACTTCAATGTCTGTCACCTCCCAGTTCAGGGGATGGAGTAGATCATGTAAGTGGTCTTTTCCATCTCTAGCTTATACAATTCCACGCTTGTGGTTCACTACGGAGTAACTTTTCTGTGCAACTCTTTGTGTTAGATATGGGAGTGTCAGACAAATGGTCATGTGGAAAGCTGGGAAAAGGATTTAATTGCTTTTAGCATCCTCATCCTCCCAAACTCCATTTTAAAAGAAATGAAGGGAAGAAGAAATGCACTGGGAGCATTTCTGTGGCGCAGGCTTACCTTGTTGCTGCAGTTTGTAGTCCGTGGAGTATGCTTTCCCTATGATGTTCCATACTGGCCTCAAACAGCCAAAAAGTCCCTCAAGAAACCCACTGCTCCCACTCCCGGATCTGCTGAACTGGATTTTAATGTCATCTGTCCCACTGTTATTCTCTCCATCCATTGTGTTACTGTGGCCCTGGGGCACAGCTGTTTCAGCTTCATCCTGTTCTCTCAACTGCAGCACACTGTTCTCAAACTGGTCTCTAGAGTCCTCGCTGACGCTGGTCAACACCGCTGTGGTGACTGGACTGCCAACATTTTCTATTAGATCTGCCTGAAGTAAGCCCTTCTCTAGCACATCCTCTATGATCTCAGGTGAAGGATGGTTTCCGGTGGGCGCATGATCACCATGTATCCCACTGAAGTCTTTGTCTTCATTGAAAGTTTTGTTGATCAAGTTTGTAGAGGAAGGCCAGCTCAGGTGCTCCTGAGGACTGGCCATGGTGCCATGCATGTGCATGAAGCAGGTAGTAAGATGCAGTGCTTAGAGAACTAACGATACAAAATTCAGATGCCACAAATGGCCCCAGCACCTGAAATGAGAGAAAATGGGATAAGAAAATTTTTTTCTTTTCGTAATCACTACTGTATGGTATTTCTGTTGTGTGCTCTTTTCTGAAGAAGACCTGATAATGAGTTTAACTTGAAAACTGGAGGCCCAATGATATTTGGTAAATGATTATTGAAGTTAAAAAATGACAATATTTGTTCCCTTTGACACTTAACTTAGTGCACATCATCAATGGGATGGTCCTTGTTATTTCTCCTCTGGGTTACCCACCATGAGTCTTTTCTGGAAAACTCAAATAACTGGCAAAGGCTGACCTGAGAGTCTTCTTACAGGAAAGGCCTGTGTCCACTATGTTATCACCAGGTGCGGTACCCCTCTGCACAGATACCAGTCTGTTCTAAGTGGACCTAACTGCTCAGTTTCACATGTTTCCATGTCATCTGGGTCTGGGTAAAGATTCTGGCTATGTAGGACAGACCTTTTGTCTGAGCCCTTCCCTTGGGACGGTCCAGCCACCCCAGACCTTGAAACCAGTGCCTCAGACCTCCTGAGCCCCCCAGTGGCTTACATGCATTCCTCCAGAGTTCCACCTTGATGTGGTCACTCTGGCTTCTAGTTCAGCCCCTTCAAGGACATCAAAGAACACAGGGTTAGCAAACAAATTTCTTGACCAAAGTCACTTTACTCTTGACAGCATCAAGACTTTCAGATCTCTTCAAACACAACGGAAGTCCAGAGACAAAGCCTCCCTTAGTCTGATCTGTGTCCCTTCTATGAGTCCAAGGTTTGTCACCATTTCAGGCTAGGGTGAACAGATGTCCCAGTTTTAAAGGGACAGTCCTGATATAAGGCCTTTACCTTATATAGGTTCCTATTACCCCCCACCCCGCCCCGTCCCTTATGTGTTCTCTCTCCTGCTGATGTGGTCACAGTCAGACCCCCTGCTCAGAGCAGCACACCCTCTTTAAAAAGTCTTCCTCTCCTTGCCATGTGCTCCCCTGGAGTGCTCCAATCTGGGGAAGGGGGGTGAACACCCATTGTTCCATGGAGGTAGGGTAGTAATAGACAGCCATTCCAGAATTATAGCCTCTGATGGCTCTGTGATGGCTCCTCAGTGCTGGTGTCAAGTACCTTTCCTGAGAAGGGAAGTTACCAGGAATGCAATTCATTAACCGTGGCTAGGCTGGGTTAGACATGAGTTCAGCACATAATACAAAATAGAGTTCCTCCTTTTACACAGACATATCCCACCATCACACACTAGTTGGAGACAAAATGCTTATCACACTCTCTCTGCTGTGAGGGCCCAAGCCAAATCTCAGTGAAGTTAATGGAAAGACTCGCCTTGATTTCAATATGTCAACGGGAGATTTTTGATTAAAAAGCCAGAAAAGTTTCCCTAGGCAAAGAACGAAGGTTCTGAAGTCTGAAAACAGTCACCAAAGGAAGAAATGGAGGAGGCTGGAGACCACAGAACCTCAATGGGTGGTGCTGGGCGTTCTGTACTTTTGAAAATTAGACCACTTAATTCAAGTGACTAAATATGGTGTTAGACAGCTAACATCAGGATGTTTGAAAATCGTCACCCCTGAGCTTGTGTTCTACCCCTCTTTGAGGGAGCAGCATATTGCATAGATAAAATAATAAGAATACCACAGGTGGAAGTTCAAAAGCCTGAGGGTTTTTTTTTTTGTATCATTCATCTCTTTCTCTGAATACACGTACAGTTTTATACATAAAGCACACACTAAAAGGATGCTACTATGGTTACAAAGTCAAGTACTTCAAAGTAACAAAAATAGTATGTAATTGTGTAATTAAAGACTATCATAATGCATGAGCACAGGAGGCTGAATTAAGATTGCACAGGCAAGCTGAATTCTGGCATTTCCTAACTTTTAAGTGCTTGACTTTGCAACCTAAATAACATTCTTTAAAGAATTGCATGCCATCTCCTAGGGTTTTTTAAAGGAAAAAAGTAAATGTAAATTATATTTGTTGCACCTCTAACAACCCCATCATGCATCATCATCAGGGTTTGAACTTTAAATAGCATAGTCTGTGCTATAGGACTAACTACATTCACTCACAGCAGGTTACCATTCCAGGGCAGGGGAGGGGATTGGCCACTGGGGCTTGTTTTGGGGTTGGGGAGATGGACAGGAAGAGTCCATCTCATTTTCTCTCCCTCCCAGAGAAGCTGCTCAAGTTTTCCAGCACTGTGTGCTATGTGATGTTTGCAGCAGCATGGTCATGATGATCTTAGATGAGTTTATGTTTAGTTAGAATTTTGGCAGACTCCCAACGTGTTATTGACAATGCAAGCAAGAGAAAGGAAATTTAAAATTTCAATAGTTCATCTTTCATTCAAGCCTGAACAGAATTTCATGATACAAACTAAGGGCACTTCCTCTGGCCCCAGGACTTTCTCCTTACTAAAATCCAAAGCTTGCTGCAAATAACTGAGGTGTTAGAGCTTCTAAAAATAAAATAAAAATCTCCAGAATCTTTTATACTGGAAAATAACCTAAACATCATGCTGCTTCCCCAGTAATGAGGCTTGATCTAAAACAGGGGTCGGCAACCTTTCAGAAGCGGTGTGCCAAGTCTTCATTTATTCACTCTCATTTAAGGTTTTGCACGCCGGTAATACATTTTAATGGTTTTTTTAGAAGGTCTCTCTGTATAAGTCTATATATTATATAACTAAACTAGTGTTGTATTGTAAAATAAACAGGGTTTTCAAAATGTTTAAGAAGCTTCATTTAAAATGAAATTAAAATGTTGATCTTACGCTGCTGGTCCACTCAGCCTGCTGCTGGTCTGGGGTTCTGCTGACCTAGGCCAGCAGCGGGCTGAGCTAGGTCTGTGGCTGGGACCCCAGCTGGCAAGGGTCCGTCAGCCAGAACTCCAGACCAGCAGCGGGCTGTGTGGGGCTGGTGGCCAGGACCCAGAGGGCTGGGGGCAGAGGGCTGGAGTCAGGGCTGGGGGCTGGGTATGTGAGGGGGTGTAGGTGTCAGGGAAGAGGGGGCACTGGGTATGGATGGGGGTGCCAGAGTCAGGGCTAGGGTTGCGGGTGGTGGTGGGGATGAAGGAGTTAAGCAGAGGGCTGGGTATGTATGAGGAAGGTACAGGGCTCAGTGCAGGGGCCTGGGGGGGGGGTGTGTGGGGCTCAGGGCAAAGGGCGTGGTGTGTGTGGGGGGGATGTCAGAGCTCAGGGGAGAGTGCTGGGTGACTGCCCCCCTAATAACTCTCAACCCCGCTGCTCCTTGTTCCCTGACTACCCCCTCCTGGGACCCCACCCCTATCTAAGCCTCCCTGTTCCTTGTCCCCAGACTGGACTCTACCTCCTACCTGTCCTCTGACTGCTCCAACCCATATCCACAGCCCTGTCCCCAGCCAGACCCCCGGGACTCCCATGCCTATCCAACCACTCCCTGTCCCCTGACAGGACCCCCAGAACTCCCAACCCATCCAACCCCCCCAACTCCCTGCCTGCTTCAACCCCTTTCCACACCCCTGCCTCCTGACAGGACCCCCAGAACTCCCAACTCATACAACCCCCCCACTCCTTGTCGCCTGACCATCCCCTTCAGAGACCCCCCCCACCCTAATTTCCCCTCCAAGACCCTCCTTGCTCCCGGTCCCCTGACTGCTCTGACCCCTATTCACCCCCTGCCCCCTCAGAAACCTCAGGACTCCCATGCCCCATCCAATCCCCCCACCTCTAACCCCGCCCCATCCAACTCACCCTGCTCCCTGTCCCCATCCTTATCCAACCCCCCCAGCTCTGGGCCCCTTACCATGAGGCTCCACACAGAGCTAGATACACTGCTCTGTGGGAGCACACAGCCCCGCCCCTCCGGTTGAGCGGGGAGCGTGTCTGCCTCCCCGCGGAGCCAAACGCTGCCCTCAGGAGCACGCAGCCCCGATCCCCAGAGCGCTGCGCACGGTGGCAGGGCTCCAGGGGAGGGGAGAAGGCAGAGGAGGGGCCGGTAGCTTGCTGTGCTCCGCCCCGCGCTCCGCCCCGGGACCGCGGACCCCGAGGCTTGCCATGCCGGGAGAGTAGGGCCATTTGCCCACCCTTTGCACACGGCTATGCTTCTGCTCCCTGCCCCCGCAGGGGAAGTGGAGGGCAGAGGAGAGTGCGCCGGGCTGGGCAGGATTTTTAGTGGCATGTTGGAGTCCTGGCAGACTCCAGCATGCCATTAAAAATTGGCTCACATGCCGTCTTTGGCACGCGTGCCATAGGTTGCTGACCCCTGATCTAAAAGATCAGACAAGAGATTAAGGAAAAGCAGGTTGCAGTGGTAGCCATGTTAGTCTGTATCAGCAAAATAAACCAGGAGTCCTTATGGCACCTTAGAGACTAACAAATTTATTCAGGCATAAGCTTTCGTAGGCTAGAACCCATTTCATCAGATGTATGAGGTAAAAAATACAGGAGCAGGCATAAATACATGAAAGGATGGGGGTGCCTTACCAAGTGTTAGGTCAATCTAACAAGATAAATCAATTAATAGTAGGATACCAAGGGAGGAAAAATAACTTTTCAAGTGATAAGAGAGTTGCCCATTACAGACAGTTGACAAGAAGGTGTGAGTAACGATAGGGAGAAATTAGTACTGGAAAAAAATTAGTAAGGAAAAGCAGTCTCTCAACAAAAGTGGCTCAGACTTTTACTCAAACAGCAAAAAGAGATTGCATAAAAGATTAAATGAGACATACATAATAATAAACTGGTTAATTAAAACTCAGTAGTGTTACACTGACTTTTGGCTTTAAATCATATGTACTGAGAAGGATAGAAGGTTGGAGAATGAGAGCAGTTCTGGGAAAGCAGTGTGCCAGACTGTACTCCCCCATACACATAGGTTCACAGATTCCAAAGCCAGAAGGGATCACTGTGATCAACTAGTCTGACTTCCTGTGTACCACAGGACATAGAACTTCCCCACAACCATTCCTTGAGTAGATATTTTTAGAAAAACTTCCAATCTTAATTTAAAAGTCATCAGTGACGGAGACTCTACACAACCCTTGGCAAATTGTTCCAATGGTTAATTATCCTTACCATTAAAAATTTACACCTTATTTCCAATCTGAATTTGTCCAGTTTCCACTTCTAGCCATTGGATCATGGTATACCTTTGTCTGCTAGGCTGAAGAGCCCATTATTAAATATTGGTTCCCCATGTAGACATTTACAGGCTCTAATCAAGTCTCCCCTTAACCTTTGCTTTGTTAAACTAAATAGATTGAGCTCCTTGAGTCTATCACTATAAGGCATGAATTGTAATCCTTTTATCATTTTCATGTCGCTTCTCTCAATCCTCTCCAATTAATCAACATCCTTCTTGAATTGTGGGCATCAGAACTGATTGCAGTATTCCAGCATGCCAAATACAGAGATGAAATAACCTCTCTACTCCTATTTGAGATTCCCCTGTTTATGCATCTAAGGATTGCATTAGCCCTTTTGGCCACAGCATAACCTCGGGAGCTCACATTCAACTGATTATTCAACATGACCTCCAAATCTTTTTCAGTCACTGCTTCCCAGTGACTGCTTCCCTCATCCTGTAAGTATAGCCTGCATTCTTTGTTCACAGATGTATAAATATAAAAACACATTTTCTTGTACCCAGTTTACCAATCCAGTTTGCTTTGAATCAGTGACCTGACCTGTCCTCTTCATTGTTTATTACTCCCTCAATTTATGTGTCATCTGCAACATTTTATCAATGATGAATTTATGCTTTCTTCCAGGTCATTAATAAAAAGGTTAAATACTGCAGGGCCAAGAACCAATCCCTGAGTGACCCTACTAGAAACACACCAATTCTATGATGATTCCCAGATTGCAATTACATTCCCTCTGAGACCAATTCTATGATGCTTCCCGGATTATATTACATTCCCTCTGAGACCTGTCCTACTCGGTTTATCCAGAACACCTCATTCAGTTCTGGGAGAACACTTTATCCCGGTCCCTGGAATCCAAAAACATGGTTTGAATCCTGACTTGTCACTGAAGTTTCTTTACTGGCACACAGCAACACTACACTGAGGTGATCAAGCACAAATGCAGTAGGGTGGGTATAGGGGGTTTACTACAAATCCAAAAGCACAAATATAAATCAGTTTATATACATAGACTAACATAGGCATAATACATAAACAAATCCTGAACTGTCCACAAGCTACATAATATGCTAGTAAATAAAGTTGCAGTGGCAAACTTGTCACTTACTTGTCTTACTATTTCTTTATCTACTAACTACATGTTATTTACAAGGCCACCTGTGAATTCTTGCTTTGTCCATTAACTTCTGTTTTCACTCATTGTTCATGCAAGGCCTACATCAGTTAGCCTGCTTTTAGTCTATTTAATGTATGCCATGTTAATTTTATATCTTTCTAGTTTTTTAATCAAAATATCTTGCTGTACCATGTAACAGGCCATACAGAAATCTATTATATCAATACTATTACCTTTATCAGCCAATCTTCTAATTTCATTAATAAAAGATACCAAGTTACTGCCACTAAGAAGCCTGATATGCACACATGTGGACTTTCCAGCACTCTTTGCAGGGCCATAAGGCTCTACAGTGGGGAGAGGGTTCTGCTGCCACAGGCAGGGCCGCTGCAAGGATATTTTGCGCCCTAGGCGAAACTTCCATCTTGCGCCCTCCCCTCCCCCAAAAATCACATACATTGTACACAATACACGGTCACAGAATAAAATGTTATGATTTAGAATTTATGTTTCCGCGCTTTAAGTTTAGCAAATTTAGAAACAAGTTCCTCCAAGTCAATGCTGTGAACAATGTCATGTTCTATTGACAAGGTAGATAGCCCAACAATTCTTTGTTGCAACACTGATGTTCGCATATATGTTTTTATCAACATGAGCTTCGAGAAGCTTCGCTCACCACTGGCCACAGAAACTGGGAGAGTAAAGAGGATGCGAAGAGCAATAACTGTGTTAGGGACACTATCTGTCAGCTTATTTTCCCATATGAAGTTCAATACATCTTGGGGTGATGAACTCCTTTGGACTCGTCTTGCAATAGCTTGCAATTCACTGCACAAGTCAAAGGCATCAATATCTTTGGATTCACCATGTTGCAAAGCTTTCTCCAGATTCAAGCAATGTTCCATAATTTGCTTTGGTGTTTTATTTTGCAAACTGTAAACATCATATATGAAGCCAAATACTGAACTGATTTGCTGCATCAATGTGAATCTTTCTTCAACCGAATGTATTGCTGTGTCAATGACTGCAAAGTAAAAGTTCACTTTGAATTTTTCTTTCAGATCATAAATAAGTTCGTCATCTGCTTCATATATGAACTGCTTCCTCTTCTTTCTAATATGGATTGGATCTGGTTCAAAAAGTGCCGGTACATCCAACTCCTCCGCAAGTTCACCTGCATCTACCAATGTTTTCTCAAAGGCTGCGTCACTTCTGCAGCCCACAAGAAACTTCTTGGTTTCTCCAAGTTGATTAATGGCATCACATATATCAAATTCTTTTGCCTGAAGTTGTTTGCTAGTTATGTTGATCTCAAACAATATGTCATACCATAAAACAAGAGAAACAAGAAACTTGAAACTAGAAATGGCTTTTGTAAGAGCCTTTGCATCAACTCGTGATGTATTGCCAGATGATCCTGTCAGAGTATTGTCTTCATAGATGTCTACCAGAGCATCACAGATGTCACCAATGAAAGCAGGATGGAAAAGCTCCCCCCTAAGAAGACCTAAGACATGATGGCTGGATACATAAACAGACACCTGTCCCTCACAGGCACTACCTCATAACATGCCAATTTTGCTCAGGACAGAACATCATAGAGGAATACTATGCATTCAGTGGTCTCTACACTGGCCAAGCAACAGCATGACAACTAACCTAACCAGTCCATCCAACTTTTTTGACAGCTTCTTGGGCACTGGTGAGGGGTAGCGGTGCCAGACTGAGCCCGGTGATGGGTGCACTACAAATCTACAAACTGAGGCAAGGTGCTGGGCCTAGAGTCCTGCTGAGACTGCTGTCCTGCACCAAGAGGAGCACAGCCTCCATGAGGAGAGAACTCAAACAAATATCACGCTCCTTCTGCATGATTCCCCCAAGCACTTTTTCAGGCAGCTGCTATGGGGGCCACTCACAGGCTTAGGCCTGCCTGTTGCAGGCAAAACACAGCACCAGGGCTTAAAACTCAGACAGGGCTGCCCAGAGGACTCGGGGGCCTTGGGCAAAGCAAAATCGGGGGCCCCTCCCATAAAAAATTTGCAATACTATAGTAACATGTATTAGGAAATGTAAAAAATAACTAGTGAAATACATTCAAAAATTAATTTGTAATAATTTGAAAATAAACTAAATACATTATTTAAAAACATTAAAAGCTGTAATGGTATGTATACATTTGAAATTACATAATGGGCAGTTGCTGGGTGATTGTGATAGTTGGTACCAATGGGCTGTCGTTGCCTGGGGGTGGTGCTGTTGTTGCCCATGGCTAGGTGGGGAGCTGGGCTCTGGGTTCAGGGGTGCCCAGTTCACAGGGGCTGGGCTCAAGGATGTGGGGAGATAGGGTCAAGGGGGTGTCCAGCTCAGAGGGGCTGGGCTCAGAGCTGGGGGTAAGGGCTGTGGGGGGATGAGGTCGAGGGGGTTTCCAGCTCAGAAGGACTAGGCTCGGAGCTGGGGGTCAGGGCTCTGGGGGGGATGGGGTCAGGGAGGTGCCTGGGGGCACTGGGGCAGCTCAGCTCTGCAGGCTGCTGTTCTCTCCAACCATCCAGGCACAAGGGGAGCAGGAGCAGGGACCAGCGAAGGACCAAGGGGGCAGGAGCACAGGCACCTGAGGCCGACCAATGGGGAGGCACTTGCTTACCTTGCCCAATGCATGAGCGTTGGGGTCCTCTTTCTTCCTCCACTCCACCAGACCACTGCTGAGGCTCTTTTCTTCTCCATGCCCCTCGCTGGGGCTGACGTGGAGGCTGAGCCAGGGGGCAGCCGCCGCTTTCCTCCAGAAGCTGAGGCCCTGGTGTTGTGCCGCTGTCGCAGGGCCCCTGCCACATGCCCTAAGCAGAGCTGCGCAGCTCTGCCCAGCCGGGCAACGAGAAAAATTGCAGAGGCTGGAGCCCCTGCTCTGGGAGGGAGAGGGATTCTGAGCCTTTGCCTGCAGCTCAGGGATTCCCCTGGGTCTGCGCAGCCACCGTCAGCCCGAACCTCTGGGCTGCCGCAGCGGCTCCCTGACCCGGGGGGCGCCGTTTGCTGCCGGGCAGCAGCGGCGGCGTGCTGACCCCGGGGGCGCCCTGGGCTGCCGGGGCGGTTCCCTGACCCCAGGGGCGCCGTGGGCTGCCGGGGCAGCTCCCTGACCCCGGGGGCGCCGTGGGCTGCTGGGCTGCCGCAGCGGCGCGCTGACCCCGGGGGCACCCCAGGATGCTGGCCTGCTGAGCCAGCGCCCTACCCCGGGGGCGCCCTGGGCTGCTGGGCTGCCGCGGCGGCGCGCTGACCCCGGGGGCGCCCTGGGCTGCCGGCTGCAGGCAGCTGCTGCCGCAGGCAGCTCAGACTACCCCTCCAGCAGCAGTGGCTGCAACCATAAAAAAAAATTGGGGGGGCACCGCTTTTTGGCGCCCTCAAATCTTGGCGCCCTAGGCAACCGCCTAGTTCGCCTAAATGGTTGCACCGGCCCTGGCCACAGGCAACATTTTTAGTCAGTTGTTGATTGAATTAACACCACTCTCATCTTTGTCATTGGTAGGGAGCAGACCCCATGACAAGGTGGTAGGGAATTTAATTTAAATTTTACAAAACTGCTCTAGACAAAAAACTGAACATTGAAAAGAAAGGCCCTGTTCCTACAAACACGTGAGCAGGTATGTTACTCACATGATTGAGCCCATGTTTGTAGCATC
Source organism: Gopherus evgoodei (assembly GCF_007399415.2). Taxonomy (NCBI): domain Eukaryota; kingdom Metazoa; phylum Chordata; order Testudines; family Testudinidae; genus Gopherus; species Gopherus evgoodei. The sequence goes on along the minus strand of NC_044330.1, from coordinate 51,437,212 downwards.
AGGGGCTAAAATTTTTGTTAAAAGCTTTTCTCTTCATAGCGTAAAATTTCTGTCACTTGAAAACAAAATTGCTTCACTGTTAACAATGAAAAGTTATTAACAAAGTTATTGTGAACTTTTTTATGCGCACAGGCCAACATTTTCAAGTTAGGCTCCCATTTAGGTACCTAAGGGTGGAGTCTTCAAAGTACATAAATGATTTACCAGCAAATGTCTCATTGTCTTCACACAGCAAAAGCTGATAGAGGAGTATAGCCTAGTTGAGGCATTTCCACTTTCTTGACTTGTGCAAGGTGAGGTGATGGCTGTAAATACAGCACAACCTATTTCCCTATCTACTTTGCGTCTGAGTTAGCTGTTCAGGCAGTGAGGATATTAATGAAGCCTGAACTTGTCTTCTTCAGTATAGATAAGCATTTTAAATGAAACTTCTTAATGAAAATAATCTGTAAAATCTGAAATTACCCTAAAAATTAGGAAACTAATGAAAGAAACAAGTATAAAACATACACTTAAGACTATAAAATATAAAGAAAGAAAAGAACTTACAATGATGAGAGCACTGTGAGGCCAATGATAGAGTCTGAGACAAGGCTGGGTGATAGCATAATGCTTTGCAAAAGTGTTCTGCGACGTCCAGGTTGCAGCTCAACAAATATCTATTAAGAGGACACTGTTCAAGAATGCAGTCAATGTTGCCATGGCTCGCATTGAGTGGGATCTGATGCCCACGTGGGGTTCTTTGTGATGCAAATGGTGGCAAGTTTTAATACAGGTAGAGACTCATTTCGAGAGTCTCTGAGTCAATACTGTAGAGCCCTTGGAGAGCTCTGCTGTAGAGACGAATAGTCTTGGTGACTTGCAAAATGGTTTAGTTCTGTCCAAGTAGAAGGCTACAGCCCATCTGACATCTAGCATGTGCAACGTTGCTTCTCAAGAGTTGTTATGTGACTTGGGACAGAAGGCAGGTAAGTGTCTGGTTTGTTTAAAATGAAAATTTGTAGCCACTTTGAGCAAGAATTTTGGGTGAGGACGTAACATGATTTTGTCTTTGGTAAATACAATGTACGGTGGTTCAGCCATCAATGCTCCTATTTCGCTGACACATCTGGCAGACGTGATTGCCACTAGGAATGTGACCTTCATTGACATATGTAGGAACAAGCAGGTTGCTAGAGGTTTGAAGGGTGGTCTCGTGAGACATTTGAGCACAAGATTGAGATCCCATGGTGGTGCAGGTTGGTGTACTTCTGGGTACATGTTCTGTATACCTGCTAGAAAGCACCGCGTAACCAGGTGAGTGAATATTGAAGCCTCTTCTATCTGTTTGTGAAGGGCCATTATGTCAGCCAGGTGTATTTTAATAGAACTTATGGCTAACCCCATTTCCTTCAGGTCTAGAAGGTTGTCTAGGATCATAGCTAGAGGTGCCACAGTCACGTCCCACTGTTTTTGCTGACACCAAAGGGAGAATCTTCTCCACTTGTCGCAGTAAGTATTTCCAGTGGTGAGGCAACGGCTATTTAGTAATACCTATTTTTCTTTCTCCGAACAGTTCAATTCCCCACGTTGGAACCAGAGAGGAGCCATGCTTTGAGATGGAGTTTCGCTGGGTCTGGATGGAGCGTCAGGCCCTTGTTCTGAGAAAGTAGGTCCATCTGGAAAGGCAGCAGTTGTGGAGCACAGACTGCTAGATGTGAGAGGTATGGAAACCAAGTCTGTCAGGGCCATGTGAGGACAAGAAGAATGATATATGCTCTGTTGAGTCATATCTTGAGGATGACACATGGGATCAGTGGTATTGGCGGGAAGGCATACATGAATGATGCATTCCATGGGATGAGGAAGGCATCCCCTAACTATCCTGGTGCCAGGCCTGCCCTGGAGCAAAATAGTGGACATTTGTGATTTGTTGCTGAGGTGAAACGGTCGATTACTGAGTGACCTCATTTTTGGAACATCATGCCGAGAACACTGTTGTGGATTTTCCACTTGTGTTCCTGTGAGAAGTGCCTGCTGAGGTTGTCAGCTGTAGTGTTTTGGCACCCTGGTAGGTATGAGGCTGTGATGTTTATATTGATGCAGATGCCGAAGTTCCATAAATTCATGGCTTCTACACATAGCAAGTGAGACCTGGCGACTGATGTAAAACATGCACGCTACATTGTCGGTGAGAATAGAGATTGAGGTTTCTCATATGAGTTGGAGGAAGTGTCAGCATGCACTGTGTATCACGTGGAGTTCCAGGAGATTGATATGTAGTCAGGTTTCTGTTGCAGACCACCTGCCTTGTATATTGTGATGACCCAAGTCGGCACCCCAACCTATCAGGAAGGCTATTGCAGTTGTTCGGGCAGCTGTGTCTGCTACACCCATTGAGGCTTGCAGCACTGTGCGGGCTATTAACTGACATTCGTTGATAATGGTGTTGAGCTGAGGACATTTATGCTCGGGGAGGTCCTCCACGAGCTCTTGTATTTTACTATAGTTAGAGTAGTCATAATTTGCTAGTAGAGCAGAATAGTTGGCAATTCTAAGCAGAAGGGTGGCTGACGAGTAAACTTTCCGCCCAAAGAGGTCCAGTCTCTTGTGTTCTTTATCTTGCAGTGAGGAACAGAATGAGACCATTTACTGTGCTGATTAGCAGCCTCTACTACCAGAGAGCAGGCCTGAGGGTGTGAAAACAAAAATTCCATGCCTTTGGCTGGAACGAAGTATTTTCTGTCAGCTCTTTTGTTGGTGGGTGGTGCTGATGCTGGTTGGTGTTTGCCATATTACCTCCGCAGGCTCCATTATAACCTCATCCACGGGGAGGGCAATCTTGGTCGATGATGCCGGTTGTAAGATCTTTAACAACTTATGTTGTTTCTCCTGCACCTATGGAAGCCAATTTCTTGGCTGTTTGCTACTCTTTTGAAGAGTTCTTGGAATTGTTTCAGGTCATCTGGTGTCGTAGGGGTAGATGGCGTCACTGCTTCGTCTGATGAAGAAGATGAGTATGGGGCAGGCAGTGAATCATCCAGGTCTGCCTGAGATAATATCTCTTCCTCTTCTCTCTCTGTCTCGGGGGGGTCAGAGGTTTCTCTGTGTGGTAATGATGGGTGCACTCTGGAACCTCTTGGTGCTGGGGAAGGGGGGGGACCAGAAGAAGGGTTCTGATATGTGGGCCAAGGACCCCATTGTGGCCATTGCAATGGGTAAGGTGGTAAAGGGTAAGGCCAGTGCTGTGCATACCAGGGCTGTGAATGCTTGGAAAGATGAGGCTTAGGCTTCACAGCGTTCCATGTAGGTCTCATCTGTGATGGGGATGAACGTTGAAAGGGGAAGCAGTTGTCCTGCATGTCTCTCTCCTTCCTCACCACTATGCATGGAGAGTGGTGCAGGAGATGAAGGATGGTAGCTCAGAGAGTGTGCCGAGCAGTGGTGACTACGGTGTTGAAGAAACTGCTATGTCCTCAGTATGCAGGAGTTGCGCTGGTCCTGCCATGGGGTTGCGGTCTACCGTCGGAGTGCTGACCAGTGCCGGGTTTGGTTTGTTAGCCAGCATCAAGTCTTGGGTCGGTGCCGGTGGCAGCAGCATTGATTGCGGTGCCGCTGCCTGTGCCGCACTCTGCACCAGGGTAGTCGGTGCTGTGGAGGAGACCTGATGTCTCAACTCTGGTGCCGCGCACTGGGGCTCAGCAGGGGTCCGCTGAGGGGCAGTGCTGGAGGAGCCTGGTGCCTTGTAAGTGCTCACTCTGGATGAGTGGAGCACTGAGGATAAAGATCTCACTGGGGAAGCTCTCTTTTTCTGAGAGACCCTTGCCGGAGAGGTCAAGGCTCGCTTCCTGACAGTTTGGAAGTCAGAGCCTTATTAGAGCTCAGGGATCTCGGTTTACGAGACTCCTGGAGGACGTCTCTCGCGGAGGTTGGACGGATTTCTCCAGCAGAAGCATTTTCAAGTGGAGATCCCTGTCATATCTTGCTCTTGTTGTTAAGCTGGTGCGATGTATGCATTTCTGGGAAATATGAGTTTCTCCCAGATAGCAGATGCACGTCAGGGACTGGCATCAGTTCACAGCAGGAGTCATACTTTTTAAATCCTGTTGAGCCTGGCCTGATTGCAATTAAGCCCCGCCCCACCTCGAGAGATAAGGGTGGGAGTTAATTGTAATGGTAAACTGTAGAAACTGTTCCCAAATGGGGAGTTAAGCCAGAGAAAAGTCTTCTTTCTTCTTCATTTTATTTTATTTTTCAGAAAAACCTCTAAGAGGAACTTATGTAACTATGTATAGACTAAGACTAACTAAACAATGTAACTAAGTATTGACTAATAAGTTCCTATGTAACTTGTAACTTTTTTTTTTACTTTTTTCTTTCAGACAGTATCAAAGAGAGCAGTGCCGCAGAGCTCCGTCTGCAGCCGAGGACATTTGAGAAGGAACTGAGGGGGCGATCGGGGGTGCACACGCTACAGGAGGTGCCAATAGTTGCACGAGACAACTCCTGTGAGTGCCCTTCCCCTGACCAAGTGCTGCTGTGAGAAATCTCTGATGTCCAGAGCAGGGACGCACCAAAACACAGAGTGGCGCAGCCACAGGGACACCACTGGAAGAAGAATTGTCACTTCCTTTAATCAGAGTCATCCTACACATTTACTTGGGTTTCAGAGATTATAGACATTTATTTTTAAAATTGTTTTAATGATTTAAAAGAAATAAAAATACTAAACCCAGTTTGTGTAAGTGATCACTTAGCGGATAATAAAACTTCTGAACTGGTAGAATGTGCTTTAAGCTTCTAGGGGAAATGCTGGCCCCACTGAAGTAAATGGCAAATCTCCTGTTCACTTCAATGGGATCAAGATTTCACCCTCTGTCTCCAGGTACCTTTCAAAAGGAGACATTTTAGGAATGTTTTTATAAAAAGTTCAAATTCATTTTTCTAAAGAACTTTGTCCCTGTAGTTCACAATTGTTTATAATACTACAGTGGTCCAATTTTTTTAAGTTGTTGGGCTAACATCAGGAGCTTAATTTCTTAAAGGACCCTACGATGAAGCAGAGAAACTGCCAGCCAGCACAGCAAGGGTTAAAGAGTTTTTGGGCTCAGCGAGCCCCGCCCCATTTCACCTGAAGCCAGATTGCTGGGCCTCGATCTTTAAGGTCAGGGGACAGGTAAGGGGACCCGGGCCTTCCCTCTCCACCAAGTCCCAGACCAGTGCCCTGTGTTTGTCAATCCTAGAACAGGGACAGACCTCCTTGGAAGAGTCCAAATTTGCTGCCCTGGGCTACTTCCTACCAGTGTCTGTTCATTTTGGGGTGTGGCCACTCTAGCCAATTAGCTGTGTGGCCTGCTTCCCATAGGGTCCTCTCATGGATTGTGAGCAGCACCTTGTCACGGTCTCAGTTTCCTTCAGGCAGGGCAGCTGCAAGTTGGTCAGGCTGAGCCCTACACCGTCGCTGGGCTTTGCCCACTCAGTTGCCTCCAGAGCTGAAGGCTCCTAGGTCTCCTCCACAGTCTCCCACGGCCAGGGTGACAGTGCTTCCTCCCTGGTGGTTGCCTTGGTGGGCAGGTGAGTGATCCTTCCCCTCACATAGGGAGGCAGCTAGCTCCTGCCCTAGCTGCACCAGTCGGCCCCCAAATGAGCCAGGATCTCTCCTTTTCTCCACCCTGCAGGCCTAGGCCTGGTCTACACTATGCATTTAAACCGATTTTAGCAGCGTTAAACCGATTTAACGCTGTACCCGTCCACACTACGAGGCCCTTTATATCGATATAAAGGGCTCTTTATATATCAGTTTCTGTATTCCTCCCCAATGAGAGGAGTAGTGCTAAAATCGGTATTACCATATCAGTTTAGGGTTAGTGCGGCCGCAAATCGACGGCATTGGTCTCCGGGCGGTATCCCACAGTGCACCACTGTGACCACTCAGGACAGCAATCTCAGCTCGGATGCAGTGGCCAGGTAAACAGGAAAAGCCCCGCGAAATTTTGATTTTCATTTCCTGTTTGCCCAGCGTGGAGCTCTGATCAGCACAGGTGGCCATGCAGTCCCAAATCCAAAAAGAGCTCCAGCATGGACCGTACGGGAGATACTGAATCTGATCGCTGTATGGGGAGACAAATCTGTTCTATCAGAGCTCCGTTACAGAAGACGAAATGCCAAAGCGTTTGGGAAGAAAAATCTACAGGCTACACAGTGCTGCGTGACAAGCGTAACGGGAAGCCAGAGACTCAAATGGACGCTCATGGAGGGAGGGAGGGAGTACTGAGGACTCCAGCTATCCCACAGTCCACAGCAGTCTCCGAAAAGTATTTGCATTCTTGGCTGAGCTCCCAGTGCCTGTAGGTTCAAACACATTGTCCAGCGTGGTTCAGGGAATAGCTCGTCAATTTACTCCCTCCCCCCCACGTGAAAGAAAAGGGAAAGAAATCGTTTCTTGACTTTTTTCAATGTCAGCCTATGTCTACTGAATACTGCTGGTAGACGCGATGCTGCAGCAATGAAGAGCAGTATCCGCTCCTCTCCCCTCCCTGGTGGCAGACAGTACATGCTTGATAACTGCTGAATACCCCTGGCTGGCCTCAGGGGCGCCTGGGTAAAAATAGAAATGATTCCTGGTCATTCCCAGTAGATGGTACAGAACGGCTGGTAACCGTCTTCATCATAGCCACGGGGGGCTGAGCTCCATCAGCCCCCTCCCTTTCTGGTGTAAAGAAAAGATTCTGTACTGCCTGGACTATCATAGCAGCGGGATGCTGGGCTCCTCTCCCCCGCACCGCTTAATGTCCTGCCTGGACTGTCATAGCACAGGGAGGCTGCCTCCCCCTCATTTTATCTCACTAACAAGTCACTGTTTCTTATTCCTGCATTCTTTATAATATCATGACACAAATGGGGGGGACACTGCCACGGTAGTCCAGGAAGGTTGGGGGAGGAGGGAAGCAATGGGTGGGGTTGTTGCAGGGGCACCACCCATGAATGGCATGTAGCTCATCATTTCTGAGGGATCTGACACGGAGCAGCTGTACTCTCTGATACACTGCTTCTCTAGTACACTTGCCCCAAATTCTAGGCAGGACTGACTATTTTTAGAAACCATAAAGGAGGGATTGACTTGGGGAGTCATTCCCAGTTTTGCTTTTGCGCCCCCGGCAGACCTCAGCCAGGGGCACCCATGATAGCAGCAGACAGCACAGGAGGACAGATAACCGTCATCTCATTGCCAAATTACACTGGCAGCAGACGGTACAGAACGACTGGTAACCATCTCTGCTATCATGCAAAAGCAAATGAATGCTGATGCATAGCGCTGGCGTATCGCCTTTGTCCGCAGCATCCAGTACACATACGGTGACTAAAAAAAAAAAAAAAAAAAAAAGCTGAACGGGCTCCATGGTTGCCATGCTATGGCGTTTGCCAAGACAATCCAGGGAAAAAGGGCGCGAAATGATTGTCTGCCGTTGCTTTCCCAGAGGAAGGAATGACTGACGACATTTACCCAGAACCACCCGCGACAATGATTTTTGCCCCATCAGCCACTGGGCTCTCAACCCAGAATTCTAAGGGGCGGGGGAGACTGCGGGAACTATGGGATAGCTACGGAATAGCTACTTACAGTGCAATGCTCCGGAAATCAACGCTAGCCTCGGACCATGGACGCACACCGCTGAATTAATGTGCTTAGTGTGGCGGCGTGCACTCGACTTTATACAATCTGTTTTATAAAACTGGTTTATGTAAAATTGGAATTATCCTGTAGTGTAGACGTACCCTTAGAATTGGCTGCAGGTATAATGGGGCAGGGCTAGATGGCAGTTTCTCTGCTTCATTGTAGATTCATTTTTAATTTTAAATACTAAATAACTTAATGGATTTACTTGTAAATGCCCAGAAAATCAAACCTGTCCTTAAAGAGCAAGTGCTATAATTCTGGGGAGAATACGCTGTATTCTTCACATGTAACTGAGTAGTTGAATCCCTGCTGTATGACTAAAATTCAACTCAATCTTAACTGTGAAACTGCAATGGTATTTTCACAATAGGTAAATTAGAGGTATTAAAATGTATACCTTATTCTTACACCAGAAGTATATTAATGCTGTTGAGCAATCCAGTAATAATCTATTTGTCAAGAGGAGAAAGAGGATTTGGACCAGCATGATTAAAAAACGGTATTCTGTAAAAGGACTTCTTTAGCAAGAAACCACATTAACATCTTTAGAGTCACTGACATCAAGATATAAGGTAGAAAAAATAGTAGTTTGATTTAGCCAGGCTTAGATCTGAAGATGTGTGTGTTTAGGTAGAGGAGAGTAAAGGAAATGTACAACATACTGGGTTACACTGCTAAAAACAGCAAAACGGTCTCTGTAAACACTTAGAACCTTACAGCCAATCATACCATCACTAGTTAAGGTATTCTGTTTTTCAAACTTAATAAAGCCTCTGCAGAAACAGTCTAAGTTCTGAGATGTATGTGTATTCGGGGAGGATTATGCATGTATTTAAGCTATGCAGACTTCACTGAATGCAACTGCAGCAGCAGGTTGCAAGGCAAAACCTCAGATTTGAGCTAAGCTATTTTGATCAACTCATGCTTATTCTTGCAGCTAAGAAAAGAGATATTTTAAATCTACAAGAGAATTTCTGAAGCACGGTATAATTTTGTATGATCACAAGCTTCTGTAAATTATTCTCAGTCGTATGGAAAACAGTCTTCCATCCACACCATTACAATTTAGCTCCCCGAATGAAGGAAACAGGAAGTGCATCTTTGTTTATGGAAGAGCCAGACCTGACATCCCTGATATCTCAGCACATTAGATGGCCTTTAGCTGCAGTTTAAAAGCATTAGAAAAGGCAGTTCAGCCAGAAGGGAATAAAAGAGCAACTGAGTCACATTTGGGAAAAACCCAGGAATTTAGAGGAAATTCTCTCTAGCTAAATAGCCAAATTCCATCTCTGCTCTTGGTGGTTTTCATTTCATAAATGAGCTTCTCACACATACACAGAGAGCCACAGCAGCCACATACACACACATCGCCTACTGAAGCCAAACATCTGAGGGTTTGGCATGACAACAGTACTCAAAAGTAACGATCTATTCTGAACGGACAGCTCAGTCAGGTAAATGCCATCTGTGACCATAACGAATGCTCTGCCATTGTGGTTTTGGTTCCACTGCATAGTAAGCCAGTGTCTGTGGGACCCGGCTTCCAGATTCAGTGTTTTCAAGCCTGTACTTAAGCATCCACACTGCACTGTAAGCATGGGCCACCCAACACTGCTGACATCTTCATACTGCATGATGCAGACTCGAGTCAGACCTTCTGCTTCTGGTGGCATACCCTAGCTTATCCCAGGGTTCCTTCCTAGCACCCTCACCAGCTATCGCCACTCTAGGGCTTGGTTCATAGTGGACTGTGGGGCACCTTGTGTGTCCATACTTCATGACTTGACAGGAAGGGATTTGAGCCCAATGACACATCCAGCTGAGCCATTTTCAGAGATGCATGCTCCCAGCAGCAAGAGTCATCAACATGGATTCCGATCTGGCGGAAGAATTTCTGCAGCTCACTGGGTCACTCCTATTTCAGGAATCAGGTAGAGCATCTGTGAGACACTGGCAAATCTTTTGGCAGAGATTTTTGAGTTGATGCAATTTTAGACTTGGCTTTGGTAAGGCCATCATAGACAGGTTGGTCGTAGGAATTACTTTGGATTGAGTAATCGCAAATTGATTCAGTTTAAATTAAATGGAAGGATAATCAAAACCAGGTAATCAACTAGGCTTTTTAAGTTCAAAAGGGAAGACTTCGGGAAATAAAGGGAATTAGTTAAAGTCAACTGGACTGAAAAGCTTAAGGATTTAAATGAGGAGAAGGTTTGGAATTTCTTCAAATCAGCTATCCAAAACAATCCAAAATAGGAATACCAAGTAAAAGAGAAAAAACTTGTAGAGAAATGCTCCAGACCCACATGGATGAAGAACCACCTTAAAAAGCCTATTAGAAGTAAGCAGAGAGCCTATTCAGAATGGAAAAAGTGGTTGATCAGTAAAGAAAGCTACATCATGGAGGTTAGAAAATGCAGGAATAAAGTGAGAACTGCTAAAAGTCAAGCTGAATCAGCACTTTCCAAGGACATTAAAATAAAGAAGGTTTTTTAGTTATATAGATAAAAAGAGAATAAGGATGGATGAAATTTGGCTGCTATGCAGTATGAATAGGAAGGAGACAAAAGTCTAATATAGGTATGGCCTCAAAACTCACTGATACTTTGCTTCAGTTTTCAATAAGGATAATAATAAAGAACACATAGAGCTTATGCATACTCACTGGGGGGGACTGAACTTCCATCCCAGAATATTGAAAGAACTGGCACTTGAGATTGCTAGTCTAGTTAGTAGCAAGGATTTTTAATACATCTATCTATTTGGCTTAGTAACATGTAACTGGAGAATGGCTAATGTCCTACCTATATATAAGGAGGGGGGAGTGATTTGGGCAATTACAGACCTGTTAGTCTGACCCAGTAGTATGACACAGTTTCAGAACAAATTGTGAAACAAAGAATAACTAAATTCACAGAGCTAAAGGGGCTGGAATGCAACATGGATTTACCAACCGTAGATCATGCCAGACTAACCTGATTTCCTTCTTTGAGAAAAAAAACCTGATTTTTTAGATAAGTGAAGTGCAGCAGCTCTAATATTCTTGGACTTCAGTAAAGCATTTTCCATGGAACCACATGGGATTATTAGTTAGAGAAGATGGGGATCAGTACAAAAATTGGAAAGTAGATAAACTGGTTAAAGGGGAAAAGGCAACAGGTTGTGCTGAAAGCTGAACTACTGGACTGGAGAGAGGTTACTAGTGGAGTTCCACAAAGATCGAGGTCTTGGGACTAATCTTCATCAATACAGAGGAGGATCCAAATATTAGACAGGAAGCGCTATAAGACTGGAGTGATAGAAATAGGATGAAATAGTACAACATGCAAGGTCATGCACTTCGGGTCTAATAAGAAGAATTTCTGCTACAAGCTAGGGGTCATCAGTTGCAAGCAACAGAGGAGCAGAGAGATCTGGATGTGGGGGTCAATCACAGGGTGACTACAAGCCACCAATGTGATGTGACTGAAAAAGGTAAATGTGATCCTAGGATGCATCAGGCAAGGTATTTCCAGGAGAGAAAGGGAATTATTAATGCCTTTGTACAGGCACTGGTAATACTCATTTAAAATAACGTGTACAATTCTGGTCACCCATGTTCAAGAAAGAATAATTCAAATTGGAAGAGGTGCAGAGAGGAGCTACTAGGATGATCAGGGGAATGGAGGGCTTATCTTATGAGATGAGACTAGAAGAGTGTGGCTTCTTTAGACTTGCAAAAAGAAGGCTGAGAAGGAATATGATTGCTTTCTATAAATGGGTCAGGGGAGAGGGAAAGGGATGGGGAATGGGAAATACTAGGGAGGGTAAAGAGCTAAAGGACAGTGTTGGCACAAGAACAAATGGATATAAACTGGCTATGAACAAATTCTGGCTAGAAAGCAGGTGGTTTGTAACCACCAAAGGAGTAACGCTATAGGAGTTGTAGGGGCAAACAACTTAATTTTCAGAGAGAGCTGAACAAATTTATGAGTGGGACAGTAGGATAATGTTGCTTGGGATGCTCTTCCTGTTAATGTCTTATGTTCCTAAAAGCTCAGGTTTCGGGGTTTCAGCTGGCCATCTGCAAGAGTTAGGAAGGGATTCTCCCCACCCAGTGTCTTGGTTGGGGTAGGAGAGTGTCTTTTTCCTCTGAGTCATCAGGAAACAACCCTGTCTGGAGATGGGACATTGGACAGGGTAGGCCAGGTTGCAAAGTTGGCATGGAACTCTCTCTCTCTCTCAGGTGCTTGGCTGATTGGTTCTTGCTTACATGCTCAGGGTCTAGCTCATCACCATGCAGATGGCTGGAAACAAGTTTTCCCCCAGGTCAGCTTGTTAGTGACCTTGAAGGTTTTTCACCTTCCTTTGCAGTGTCTGGGTGCAAGTCACCTGCCAGGATTATCTGGGTATATCCCATTTAATCATCTCCCTGCCATTGCTGGGCCATGGGCATTGGTGCACTGCAGTCCCTCTGCATGTGGCAGAGAACAGTCTAGCCTCCTGGGGGCTGTAATGCTTGCTCTAATTTAGGTTGTTGGGTTTACTGTGCAGGTGTTAGTGCCCTGTGATATACAGAAGATCAGACTAGATGATTTCGTTGTCCCTTCTGGCCTTAATCTCTAAAATCTATGATCTGCACGACCCCTCTGATGTTGTTCATGCCTGTTGCCATAGTCACCCATTCTCCATAAGTAGACCACACTGGTGGACAAGCTGGGACACTATTCCCACCAAATAACAGTTATAAATGGAAACACCGTCCCCACTGTTATTCTAGAGGACCTTGCATAACCTATTTTTCCATGATTTATGAAACCTTATCCTGTTTGCAGAAGCCCCAGTAAAAGAAGTTTCATACTACATACTCAGTGGCTATACGATGGTGGTTGAATATGCATTTGGAAAATTGAAATATCATTGGCACTGCCTTCAGAACCTTTTGGATGCCATTGTGCAACGTCTGCAACGTTGTGGCCTGTTGTGCTGTACATAGTGTCTATGGGGACAAGGGAAAACCTTTTCACCAAGAGTGGACTCGTATACACAGCTAGAAAGTGCATCTGTTACAAGGGCTGCATTCACATGCATAGTGGAAATCAAGGATGCTTCATGAACCCACATAATAGGTTTACACGGTCCTATGAACCAGGAGGGAAGGTGGGGGGCCTGAAAGGGTATTTGTAATTGTTCTGGTTTTGGGTGTGTTTTGTAAACACTTTACTGTACCACTACACACAGTGTATTGCTCACTGTGCTGAAATGTATGGACATTTTTTATGCTTATGGATTAATAGGACATTGCATTTTAAAAAAAACCAACACTCTTTAGTGAGGCCAGCCATGTACTTGAACCCACAGCTTATAGGGTACTGTGATGAAGTTCTACTTCATTACATATAATAAAATTTGCTAAAGAAGCCATGTGTGCAAATTTAATATTTATTTTAAACATGAAATACCAGTGTAAAACCCAGACATGCGGACCAGCTGCCATGCAAACATACAACACAATAGCCAAACAGTGCAAAAACAGTGAACAGTGCATGTTTCCAAATACGACTGACAGCTGTTTCTGGGGGTCTCCCGTTCCTCTATTCTCCTTGACCTTTCTAGTATATTTTGCACACGCAGCCTGCAATTGGACTGGAGCGGAGGAAAGCACAGTGTACATTTGAACATTCCCTTTAATAGTATTCATTGGCTGTGACATGGTCCAGCCAACTCCTGAACTGTCTAAAGGATGCACAGTCTGCAAGACATAACAACATGGAGGGGACTCAGGACATAGGGATGGAGCAGGAAGTGAATGTTGGAGTGGAGCAGATGTTGCAACCTGTAGTCTGGTGGCCACAACCATAAGTAAATGCTCAAACAGCTCCTTCTGCTGTGGTCTCTCTTCCTTCCTCAACCTGGGGTCATGCTCCAAGAACTGTGTCACCAATCGCTCCTCGTGCTATGCATCCTCTCTCCACCTTTCTTGCATCTTCCTCTTTCTGGTACTCAATCTGGTCCTTTTGGTACACAGTCTACTGACCGGTTTTATCAAGAATCTGTCCCATCAACACATCTATCTTGAACTCTTTGTCCCTGCAAGTAGTTGGAGGTGTCTACTCCCCCAGGCTCCTGGAGCCGTGCACTTGCCCTACAGAAGTGAAATGGCCTTGAAAGGAAAATGGAAGAACACATCATCATCTGACCATGATAAAAAAATTACATTTCTACTCTTTTAAGTGAGCTGCTTTACTTCCAGGTCAAAAGACTATGCATTTTAATCAATGGGATTTATTTTATTCACACAAAATAGTGGCTACTCCAGATGGAGCAGCACCAGAAGCCATCACACATCAGAGTAAGATACAAATACAACATTCAATTACAATGATTTATAAATCCTCACTACTTTTCCCAGGGCAAGAGGATGTTGTCACTAGCTATGGATTTTACAATCCCTTCAGGCAGGGCAAGCTCTGGAGGACACTGATATTCTCGAGGTCCCTGGGTGGAAGTATGAACTTCTGTTCCAGGCCAGTGGAGGACAGCCATTTGTGGGCTAAGGAGATTTTAAAGCACCTAGTGACTGATTAGCAGGCATCCAAATGGAGGGGACTTATGAACTACAGAGGTGGCCCTAATAAGTATGCTCTGCTCCAGAAGGTAACCAATGGTCTAGAGTTCCTAACTCCATGAGAGAGTCACTTTCTTCAACAGGCAGCAATGGGTGAAAATCCATGCTAAAATCGATAAGATGCTGATGCAGCATAAAGATGTAGTACAGCCTCCTTGTAAGCATCCTGAATTCATGTACAGACCTGACTGACTGCCAGCCATGGGGACTCCTAACACAGACATGCAGCCACCTTCCACTGTAATTGGATTTAGCTAGCTGTGAACCAAATACAGACTCTGGCTTCACTTGGACTCATTACAACCAACTTTTTTTTGACTCAGTTAACTGGAAGTCTGAAACAGTGCAGGTACAGCCGATTTACAAGGTGCTGCTGTATTAGCAGGGAGGTGTATGTGAGGCTCCTCACTGTGGTGCCCCAAGCCATATTTCTAACAATCAGTGAGTAATTAGTAAAAATATCGTAACGTCTTAACTGTTTTTTCTCAGCTCCCAGTGTCCATTCTGAATCCCACGTGATGGCTGGGGGGGGAGAGGAGGGCACTACAGAAATGATGTAGGTTCCACCCTGAACAGAAGTACACTATAAACCTGGCATGTATTAATAACTCAATATGGCTATAAGCCAGAAATCCCTCCCATCCATATGTTAACAACAAATATGGCATCAGAAACTTACCAGCCTCTTCTGCAGGTTCCATTGCAGGTTGTCCCCCAGGACCACTCTGCTCCTCTGAATACAGACCCAGAGTGTGCTGCAGTCACCTCAGCACCTGGACCATTTCTTGTCCACCATCCCTTGGTGGCTGTGACTGGGGACTTATAAGAGTCACATCTCTGCTCAGCAGATTGTTGTGCAGATAATGGGCCCAGTGGTTGCAGAAGTTCCCAGGAGCCAGTCGAATTCCTTGTAAAAGTGGCAAGAAGATGGGGAGTTTCCAGAGGCGCTGTTAGCATCCTTGACTTTGTGGCAGTTGGTCCTGAGCTGATTGATTCATTCTCCCCATTAATAGCTGGTTGAGTCAATTCCCAAAGCCATGAGCCACTCAAATGTAGCTTTGCCGACATAATCATTTCTTGTGCTCTTTCTTGCTAAAGTTGAACCTCTTGCTCACCTCACACCAGAGATTAACCAGAATCCGGCTGTTCCTCTGACCAGCCAGAAGCACACTTTATCGAGGACTTCTTGTTAGTGCTGGGATGACCTTACCCCTTACGTGTGTGAGCCAACTGTGTTTCCACTTGAACAGTACAAGTGTAAGTGAAGGGTTAAATGCCAAGCAGGGGTATTTGAACCAGTAGGTTTGCTTCCAGCTCCCACTGTACTTAATGGGACTCTTTCCATTGACTTTAATGGGAGTTAGAGTGGGTCCTAAATCAACTGCTAATGCAAGCATCTTTTACAAGAAGCGGTTTGTGAAATACAACGCAGAACTACACTACACTACACATATATATGCTTCTCATGTCACGTTCTGGGTATTTTTGAATCTGTTAAAATTGTACACGCGCACACACACACACACACCAGGGTTCTGCATTCCCATTGAGCTATGCAGTTCTAGGGCAATGCTATAGGAAACAAATGATGCCACATAATGATTTCTACACTCATTATAGTCCTAAAATACAACCACAGAAATATCATCATCTAAAATACATCTTTGGGGGAAGGGGTCATCACCTTTGATGACAGAAGAATTCTTGTTCCTGGTACATACCACTTACTGCGTTTGGAAGCTGGGTTGGATCAAAATTTAGGACTGACCACTAGTCAGTCTCTCTCCCTTTTCTACTCAACTTTTTTCAGCTGTCTCCATAGTATGAAAAACCCTTTAACTCCCTAGCATGGACTTGGATATGCTGCTGGCTCTACTACTTTCCCACTTCTCCCACCCTACAGAAATCTGCCCCCCCCCCCCCCAGGAGCCTGATTTAAGACCTATAGTAGTGAATGCACAAAAGTTATTGCATTGTTTAAATGGAAATAGTTTATGACCACAAAAGCCAGAAAACATTCACAGACACTAGTACATCAACGTTAAGTGTCCCATGGTGGTGCTGTTGCATTATGACATGTAATCACATAATGAGACTCCAGCACTAGCCAATGGGATATACTTTTTAGCAATTTCCCTGCCTGTAATAGCTGTGATAAACACTATGTCTTCCTTACAGAGGTATTGTAAGGATTAATTCATGTCTGTCAGGGCTTTGAAGATGGACAGCACTATAAAATGCTATTATTTTCAGGAATCCCAATGAACCAATCAAGGAATCGGAATTCAGTTTGATCTCTTTTGACCCATTTGATATGATTTTATATTTTAATTTCCATGGAAGAGAAGTCTAGGCAGTCACAAGCCTGCCACATCCCTTTGGGTACACAGTTATTTTCTACATGCTTTGAAAGACAGAACTGTGCATGAATCCCCTTCTTCCCAACACACCCTTTCTACTTTAATTAATACATGATATAAGAGCTACTCTTTGGGAGTATATATTTACTCTAGAGTTTCACTGGGGAAAAAGAGAGATGAGACATTTAATTGAAAATGTTGTCTAATAAGAACCAAACTTTTGAAGAAGCCTCCAACTATTATTGCAGGGGAAAAAACCCAGTTCACAGGGACCCAATC
The DNA here is from genome assembly GCF_007399415.2 of Gopherus evgoodei. Taxonomy (NCBI): domain Eukaryota; kingdom Metazoa; phylum Chordata; order Testudines; family Testudinidae; genus Gopherus; species Gopherus evgoodei. Next base: position 51,420,309 of record NC_044330.1, on the reverse strand, counting down.
ATCCTGGTGTGCACATAACTTTCACTGAGCTGCAAAGGTGAATCTCCAGGAAAATCAGGCCACAGGTATATATGGCAGCTGAACATGCAAAGTTGAGTAATTACATGTCTGATTTTGGGATGTATGCAAATGTGGGTTTTTACAGGTGCAAATTAGTGACACTCAAAACTGTAGACCCCAACGTAGAGTCTCTCTTGAAAATCTGGCCAGTATGTTTTACTGATCTTGCAATAATCCATCACTGATTCATTTAGAGGCATACGTTAATGACAGCAGGGACTTAAAACAAAACTTCTTTTTCAGGTTCCTATCAGAGGCCTGCACTGGGAATCAGGAGACCTGGTTTATAAATGCCTGGTTCAGCCACTGAACTGCCGCGTGACCTTGAGCAAGTCATTTCACTACAGTGTCTCTATGGCAATGAAACGAGGATAAATACACCTCTCTCTTATGTAACTTGCTTTAAGATCTGTCAATAAAGAGCACTATAAGAGGTGCATTTATTATAAACAATAAATATCCAGAGAATCAGAAAGGGCCAGAGACTCATCTCTACTTTATCACAGCTCATGCATTAAGTATATATTTTCTCTTGTGGAATACTAAGTCAATCTATGTATAAGCAGGGTTCAAATGAGCTCTCCTCTGACATCCAGTGATGAGCCAGGGGGAGGTGGGGAAGGAGGGGAGAGGAGAAGGCTTCAGGAGCAGACTGTGTTTGCACAAACATGCCCACTCTGGTTAGGCGCACAGCAGATGAAGCGGCTTTGTCCAAATGATCAAGTTTGGCTGGTTTGGGGTTACAAATCACTCTAGTATTGAATGCAGAGGCAATGAAACATTATTATCCCTATTTTATAAGTAAAAGGCGGCAGAACTGTGCTTAGCATGCTCTGATTGAGAGGGTCACCCGAAGCTGAACCTCATTTCCTAAGCAGGAGGTAGGAATGCCAAATGCCAGTGAAGATGAGTGCTTGGTGACAGATATACCTATGTGATGATGTGGATTCTGCTTAAAGAGTCCCAAACACCATTTGACCTGCCCCTCTCCAGTGTTTAAAGAGAGCTGATTAGCCTCAATTGAGAGCCCTTCTGTTTGGTAATTCCTGCAGCTGACATCGCTACTGAGCAGGACTAAGGGCTAAGCTTACACCTTTGTGGGCACACAGTGTTGCAGTGAAAGCCAGCACAGAAACTGCACTTTCAGTGAGGTTCCCCATGACTTGCTGAAATCACAGAGCTGATATCACTAAGAGCTGCGTTAAGTGGCAGAACCTCTGAACTTGATGTCACAGAGGGGCAGCTGTGGCTGTGAGCCAGTTGCAGGGGTGGCAGCAGAGGTATTTCTTTCCACCCCCGGTTGGAAGCTAAACACTGTGAATGCAACTCTGAATTCTGTGTCTTTGCTAACCAAGGACAGCCAACTGCAAGTAGGGTGCAGTAGAGGGAGAGGGGAGCTATCTCGGCTGCCCTTTAATTGTACAATAAGGATAACACTTCATTACCCCTTGTAGTGGGGTGGTCATCCCACTCCAGCCCTAAAGGGGTTAAAGCAGCCCTGGAGAGGGTTGCAGCTAGGAAAAGGAAGAATAATGGGGAAAGCAGCCACAGCTGTGGCCAGGTTAATCAGGGCCCAGCTGGCCCTTACAAAAGGGCTGTGGACTAGAAACTAACACAGACTTACTCTCTCTCTAGCTTCTCGGAGAGAAGGACCTGGCTGCCTGGGAGCTGAGAAGGGTACCTGAGATGGGGCAGTGCTGGGGAAGCAAGCTAGGGAGCTCTAGTCAGGAAAAATCCCAAACTGCAGGCCTTGCCAAAAAGGCCAAACAGGCACTGGGCCTGCAGAGGGGCAGCCCAGAAATAGGCAAAGGCAAAGGCAAAGGCACCCCCTTGCCAATGATAAGTGGTTTACAGACAGCAGTCTGTCCCAGAGAACGGGGGCTAGATGATGACTGGCAGTAGCCACAGAGGCAAGGTGGGTTTAGAGGGTTGGGGGTTCCCCTGGAAGGGGAGACCCTGAGCGAGGGGGTACTCTGGTGGGCAGAACCCCTGGCAAAGGGCACCAGGGTCCGGGAGGGACACGGGGCCAGCGGCAGGCAAGACACCAGCCTATAGAGGGTGCTTCAGGCTGGAAAGAGCTAATTCCCAAGATGGCCAGCAGGAGGCACCACGCCACTGAGTCTTCACCCCACCACACCCCTGCTTTCAAATATTAGTGATTTGTAACCCAAAATCAACCAAAATTGATCATTTTGGCAATTCAGCTCCACCTCCTGTGCACCTGGGCAGAGTAGGAATGTCTATGCAAATATGACCAGCTGTTGAAGTACCCCCCGCACCGGATGTCAGCAGAGAGCTCATTCAGACCCCACTTACATATGCAGCTTTTATACATGCCATTGTACAATATCTATTTATATTCTGCTTGCCCCTCTCCAATATGAACTCAGCAAGTGCCAGCTGAAACTTTTTTTTTAATAATTTATTTTTTAGGAACTTCTATTCCCTCGTGATAGCCCTCACTTTGAGAGAGTAGTAAAGCTATAAAGGGTTCTGGAGTAGAAACAAAAGAGCCTCTTGGAGCTTGGGTGATGGTATCTCACATTAACAAAATGTCTTCCTCTCATAACTCAGGCTATGTCTACACTACAGACCTTATAGCGGCACAACTGTACCAATGCAGCTGCACCGCTACATGATCTCTCATGTAGCTGCTCTATGTCGATGGGAAAGAGTTCTTCTGTCAACATAATTAAACAACCCCCAAGCAGCGGCAGTAGCTATGTCGGCAGGAGAAGCTCTCCTGTCAACATAGCACCATACGCACTACCACTTATGCCAGTAAAATTTGTGTCACTCAGGGGTGTGTTTTTTCAAACCCCTAAGAGACGTATGTTTTGCCGACATAAGTAGTATTGTAGACACGGCCTAATGCAACAAAAATCACCTTCTGCCACACCACAGAAAATGAACTGTAGAATCAGTTGGAGTGACCAAAGAGTATGTGATGTGCAGATACTGGCATTAATGGAGAAGACAAGCTGTGCGCCAAATTATCGCTCATTCAGTATCCAGTCTATACCGATTTCTCCTAATTAGCCTGCTATCCGGCAGATCTCTGCACGTAAGATCTAGCTGGCAGATCTCTGTACATCAGTGACAATGTGCTGGACAACCTATGTTGGAATTGTGTAGGTGAAAGGCTTGGGCTTCAGCATAAGGTGGGTCGGGATAACAGCCATCATCTCAATGGCTCTTGCTAGGCTTTGAACTGGGACTATTCTCAGACTCACATGTCTAACCTCGGTTCTGGGGCAGACATTAAGTAATGATGCACTGCACATTTAAAGAGCTATACAAGTGCTAAATATTACAACTATTAAACAGTGATACAAATGCAAATAGTTATTATTGGATTGTGTGTAATCCCAAGGAGTCTGGTTACAGGACGGGGTTTATGGGTACACAGAGAAAACAGCAGCACCCAATAGAAGGGAACACTTAAGGACTCCATCTTGATGTAATTTACCATAATAACACTCAGCACTTACTAGCATTTTACATTTTAATCACAACAGACCTGCAAGGAAGGAAAGAATAATTTCCTGATGTGAACACAGACACAGTGACTTGTTTAGTACCCTATACTGAGACAGTATCAGACATGGGATTAAAATTTGGGACAGGCTGGTTTCCAGTCCTATGCTTAATCCACTAGAACATGCCATCATCATGTAGGGTGCAAGTCAACGCAAAGCAGAGAAAGTTTCAGAGACTGTAAGGCCAGAAATGAGACCCTCTAATCGTCCAGCCTGCTCTCCTGCATTAGCCAGACCACACAACATCCTGGATAAGAACCTCTAAGAATACTAGTTCCTCATTGGCCCAACCCTAATATTTACATTTTGGCTGTTGCTGCCAACCCATGCTGTGATGAAAAGAGCTATGTAAGAGCTAAGCATTATTATTACTACTGTGGTTAGGCTGTGAGGCTGGCTTTGCTAGCTTTCTGTCCTAAAACCAGTCCTGCCAGGCATGCTCCTGACTTCCTTCCTTTCCCCTCCACATGGTTCTGGAGGTATAAGAGCAGCTGACTGGGTGAGGGGGGAACACCACTCCATGCATGGGGAGGACAGACAGAGGCTCCCATTCCTCGAACCCAGTTCCATATATAAGGAAAGAATCCTCACTCCAATCGACTACACAAGCTCCTGCTCCCTCCCCCATCTAAGCTCACCTTATGCTTTCCTTCCAACACCAAGCTGGCAGCAGAGAGCAGAAAGCAGAAGGATCAGATTTGCCAGTTCAAACAAATTATAGTTTTACTGGAGATGGTCATATCAAGATATAGTAGAGACATGCCTTGACCATTAAAACTGAAGAGCTCACTTTTAAGCCACTATATCTTTACAACTAGCCCCTCCCAAAATTTGGTATCTTGATTTAAAATGAAATTCCACTTTACAATGACCAAAAAAAAAAAATCTACTCCTGTTTGGCTCTGCATAGCCACATAGAGAATTCTTTACAAAGTTCCAGTTAGTTACAACTGGAAAACCCACTGACAGCAACGAAGAGCACGAATGTCACTAAGGCTTTTTCTGCAATGCCTGGGAGTGTGCCTCTCAGCCTGGGTAGACAGATGCGCTAGCTCTCCTTAAGCTAGCATGCTAAAAATAGCAGTGTGGCTGCAGCTGTATAGGCAGAAGGTTCAGCTAGCCACTGGAGTGCATGCCCTGGGGGTGGGCAGGTTTGTACTCAGCGAGTCTGAGCCGCTGCCTGTGCTGCCAAGGCCACACAACTATTTTTAGCATACTAGCTTAAGCAGAGCTAGCATGCGTTTGGCTACCTACACTGTGAAGCATGCTCCCAACTGCAGTGTAGACACAAGCATTCACTATGTTTTACAAGATCTTTATTACCGGAGATGATGTGAGAAATGAAAGAACCCAGCTTGACTTTATGATCCCAAGAGGAGTTTGTATGGCTGACAATAAACCCATCTTTTTACTTATACAGTGTTTGCACTTCAAGAATTTCTTTTACATTGTAAGATTACACCATTTCAAAGCGTTGAATATGACTAAGAAGAGAATACCCCCAGAACTTGTGAGCTCTCTTCAAACTGAACATATCCTTGAGGTCTGATCACTATGAACTTAGCACATTTGCTTTGAAAATCACTGAGATGCGAACATGGAATGCCACAATCCATTTTCACATTGTTACTATCTAGAATAGAACCACACTTTAAACAGTTTGGTTTAACCAATGAAATCTACTTTAGCTATACAGTAGTTTACAAATAAATAATTCCTAAATTTTCCAGGCCACTGGAGACAAACCCAGTATCATCCACTTGCCAACTCATTTAATTAGAGGACAAAAATAGAAAAGTATGAATTTGAGAGAAGAGTCAGAAAAACACAAATTCTGAAAACAATTTTCAGCTGTAGGCATGGTTGCCTAAATTTTAAGAGTGCCTCACACCCATTTGATGCTATAAATAATAATTTCATAATTCTAGTAATTAAATTGAAAATTAATCAGAACAGTGAGGAGTTGAAGTATACTAAGCCAGTATGGGACAAAGGGAAATCTAAACCAAAGATTATCCCAGATCAGGCCTCTTATCTGATCTAACCTATGAAGTCCAACATGGAATATAAAATGAGCTATCAGAAGTGAGATGAACAAACCCCCCAAATTAAGTCCAAACAGTCAAGAAAAAAAGTAGAAAAGCCTACTGATTCTCAAATTGGGCTCTATTGTCCACTGATATTTTGAAAAGCCAGATACATACAGATCCAATAGGATCTCCCGGTTCTCTTTGAAAGTTTCCTAGATCATCATCAACAAAGCTAACTTTTCAACTGCAACTGACTGTCAACAGTGTAGGACATCCCAGGCGGGGTGTGTGTAGTGACTATAGAGGGAACATGTTTGCAAAGTGTAACTGACAACACACTTACTTATTTTACTCTTTTTTTTTTTATGTTCACCACATAGTCAGATGTTCTCATTTTGATCTGCCATTTCAGGAAAATAATAGAACGCTTCCCTTCAGCTTTCCCCGACACCATAAGGACCAATCACAGCCAAAAGTAGCTTGTCCAAAAGGTATGGCTCTGACACTGCTGCCTTCAAACTAAAAATTCAGGCATTCACCTTTCCCACTGATCTAAAAATCACAAGCCAGACTGTTGATTTCCTTATTCACAGTGTGACTTCCCATTGACTTCAGTGGGATTATTCATAATATGAAGCACCATTCAACAAGAGCAAGAGTATCAATCTAGCCCTCAGTGATTAGCACCATTGACTGCAATGGGACTAATCCCAAATGAGGTTCTACGCAATGTAAGAATGAAAGAATCTGGTGATAAGTATGTCCAGAACAAGAAACAAACAGCTAAAAGCTTCTATTTAAAAGGACAAAATTATAGCCAAAATATTCACCACGTTACACAGGCTACCTCATCCTCTCAAAAATATATCTTAAATTATCCATTTCTAGAACAACAACATGACAGCAAAACTGCTGAATAGCCAGCAGAGAGGAAAGATTACACTTGCCCAGCAGGTAAAAAGCCAGCTTTGCTTTTCCTATTCTGCCTCCAGTAATAATTCTGTTGTTCCGTGAATACCCCAATATCTGTCTTTTCATATGGCCATTCCTCACTGACATTCATTCCCTCCCCCTTTAAAAGGCAGGCACAGGAAGCACTAAGGGATAACATACAAGATTGTAAATGAAAAATGTCCATATCTACCATGCAGGCAAGCAAAAGGAAAACGAGCTGTCGACTTCAGACACACTCTTGGCTAAATTATGGTTTCAGATTTCTCTCCCCGCCTCTCCCTCAGCATCATTTTTTCAGTCTCTCCACATCACAAATGCACCATCCATCTGCCCCTATCAAATAAATGATGAGAAGGTAACACTGGCATTACACACACCCCCACAGATGCCCCCCACAAGCATTTGATGAAATACTCACAAGGATGGAGAATTCCTACACATGATGGTCCATTTTCTTGGTTTAAAAAGATGGAAGGTAAAAAAAAGAGCTTAGCAAAATAAAAGGAAATTCCAGCCACACAATCCTGCAGCCACTGAAAAAGGAGCACAGAAGGTTGCTGACGTCACAGATTCATGAATGGATGTAAATTGGGCTGTGTTAGGAATCAGCACGGAGCTTTCTGTGGTGTGTGCTCTGAAAGGGAAATGGGGGAAGTCAGAGGGAGACAGCCAATCAGCTTCAGACAGCTATGGCCTGCCTTCTTTTAGAAGAATCTGGTCACAGAATAAACAGAGCCCACCAATCAGACCTCTGTAACAGAGCTTCCCAGGGTTATGACACAGAGCCTACCAGCTGGGAGGGGCACAAGCAAGTGTGTGTGTGTATGTGTAAGGATGATAATGAAAACATCATTGTTAATGACTGAGATACACAGAGGAATTTGATAAAATACATCATTGCCGCCATTCTGCTGAAAGGAACAGGAGCTATAATTCCATTTAGTGACTTCTCTTATGAGTTTCTGTCCAGCCATATGCCCTGTATGATAAAAGCATATCCAAATAACCACCATCTGTTATACAAACAAAATGTATTTTGTAAGCAGAAAAAGGACTTACTTCTGTCCATTTTTTTTTTCAGAATTAACGGTTCCTGGGTATTATAAGTTAATAATAACCAAAATATAAGCATATATTGGAAGGCAGCTGCAAGCAGAATACAGAATCTATATTATAGCAATACAAAAGGATTGACTGAAATCTGTAATATGTATCAGGAAATTCAGAGACTGAAAATCTAAATGAACGGGATTCTAAATGCAGCCACATCCTGAACTCCAGGCACAATGGACACTTCATCTACACATCACAGCAAATTAGCCAAGCACCTGTGCCAAAGGCACACCCATTTCTGAAAACCAGGGCAAAGTCCTCTCCATCCTGGACTCCCAATTAGATAGCCACAGCAGTTGCTGTTTACATTAATTTTACAGAGAGAATAATTTCCATTTTGAATTTACACTATTGGCAAAAAACACTAAACAAAAACCACCCTGACCTGCAGTTAAGGTGCACAGGCAGACAGACACGTAGTATAGCACAGCGCGTGAACCGTAAGCTAGATGTGTGAAGAAAAATTTAGACAGAAAACACGAACAAAAGTTGAGAGTTCTTCAAGTAGATTTTATTAGATGGCCCAAAAGCCACAAATCCACAGTGAAGAAAGAGGATAACTTTGGTTAAAAGAATCCTGGTTCAGTGGCAAAGTGAAGGCAACAACTAGAAATTTAAAAAGCAATATAAAACACATGGAAAAAAGAGGAAAGAGACAGTAATCAATATAAATAAGTTACGAAGTATGGAAAACTGATAAGGGAAGCTAAAGACATCAGGGAACAATTCATGGCTGGCGGGGTCAGCACAATAAGGAGGAATTTTGTAAGTATATTAGGAACAAATGAAATCCTAGCAATGATATGCTCCATTACTAGATGGATATGATAAAATTGTTAATGACAACTCAGTAAATGCAGGGTACAATGAATATTTCTTTTCTGTATTTGGAAAGGAGCAGGATCATCATCCCTTGTGCGATATAGGTATATTAAGTACTTTCCAGTCATTTATTAACCAATGAGGATGTTAAACAAGATCCATTAGGCATAAACATTTTAAAATCAGCAGGCCTGGATAACTTGCACCCAACAGTCCTAAAAGAGTTGGCTGAGGAGATGTCTGGCTCACTTACATTAATAAATCTTAGAATACCATGGAAATTCCAGAAGAGTAGAAGAGTACTAATGTCATGCTAAAAAATGGCAAGCAGGATGAGGGAAATATAGGCTGATTAGCCTTATATCAATCCCAGGCAAAACAACAGAAAAGCTGATATGAAATTCAATTGATAAAAAGAATTAAAAGACAGTAGTATAATTAATGTCAGTAAACATGGTTTTATGGAAAATAGGTCTGGTCAAATAAATCTGATTTCACTCTTGGATGATATTACAAGTCTGGTTCATAAAAGTAACTGTACAGATGTAAGAAATTTAGGATTTTTTAAGCTATTTTTTACTTTTTACAACATGACATTCTAATTACAAATTTAACTTTATACAATATCAATAAAGCACACAAATGGATTAAGAATTTGCTAGTTGACTGATCTCAAAAAGTAATTATCAATCAGGAATCATGGCGGGGTGTCTAATAGGATTCCACAGGGATAGATAGTAGACCTGATCTAAGTTCCCTGTAAGTTGTGCGGCTGCTGAGCAGTCTATTTAGCACCACACAAGTGCTTAAGGAACCCTCCTGGGGACCTGCTGCAGTTGGGGGAGCGGCATTCCTTCCAAGCACGGACCTGGTGGGGCTGGGACACCTATCCTGCAGCCCCACGCCCAGAGTTGCCATGGTGGGGATAAGCGCCTCCCCCGGCCCAACCCAGGCACTGCTGCAGGGAGAGAGAGCTGAGGGAGTCCTCTCTCCCCATCAGAGCATCTGAGCACCCTCCAGCACCCCAAACCTCTCATCCCTGCACCCCAACCCTCTGCCCCAGCCCTGAGCCCTCTCCCACACTCCAAACCCCTCGGCCCCACCCCTACCCACATGAATTTTGTTATGTGCACCAATATGAAGGTGATGTGTTACACATCACCTCCATATTGGTGTATATAACACAATTCATTCCGCACATGGAAGGAAAAAATTAGAGGGAACACTGGGCCTGATGCTATTCAACACTGACATCAATGATCTAGAACTAAATATAAAATCACTGCTGATCAAATTTGTGGATGACAGACTGGTGGAGTGGTAAAAAAATAATGAGGACAGGGCAATCATACAGAGCCATCTACATTTTTTGGTAACCTGGGTCAATTCAAACAAAATGCATGTTAACATACCAAATGCAAAGTTATACATCTAGGAACAAGAAATGCTGGCCATACCTAAAGAATGGGGGCCTGTATCCTGGAAAGCAGTGACTCCAAAAGGGATAAAAGGGTGGTAATGAACCAACAAAAATTAACATGTGCTTCCAGTGCTATGCTGTGGCAAAATAGACTAATGCAGTCCCTGGATGTAGAAAGAAGAGAGTGGTGACCAGGAGTAGAGAGGTGATTTTTCCTCAGTACACAGAATACTGCATCCAGTTCTGGTGCCAAAATTTAAAAAGATGTTGAAAAATTGGAGATAGTGCAGAAAATAGTAACAAAAATGACTTGAGTGCTACAGAAAATGTCTTGCAGTCTGTTTACCTTATCAAAAAGATCAAGAGGTGACTATTACAGTGTATAGGTACCTTGACATTTGGGTGACCAGACGTCCCATTTTTATAGGGACAGTCCCATTTTTGGGGACTTTTTCTTAGATAGGTGCCTATTATCCCCCCATCTCCAGTCCTGTTTTTTCACAGTTGCTATCTGGTCACCCTACTTGACATGGAGAAAATACTGAGTACTAAAGGGTTCTTTAGAGAAAGCCAGAATAAGAACTGAAGCCAGACCAATTCAAACTAGAAACATTAACACTGCACACATTTTTGACAATGATTAACCATTAGAACAACTACTAGGGGAAGTGGAGGATTTTCTTGATGTCTTCAAATCAAACAGTTTCTGGAAGATGTTTTAGCCAAACACAAGTTATTGGGCTCAAAACTGAGGTAACTGGGTAAAATGTGAGGCCGTATAACAGAGGTCAAACTAGATGACCTAATGGTCCCTTCTGGCCTTAAAACTGTAGGAATTTGTGACAGAGTTGTCAATTACTAGAACTGGCTTGGTTCCACCTACTTGAGGGAAGCCTTTAGCACAATGGAATCTCCTTCCCATGTAACTGGGATGTAGCCAGGACCTCCCTTCTTTTTAGCAATACAGGGTGGTCTTGATCCCCTGATACCTGTTCTCAAACCTCAGGCTGAGAACTCCTGCCTTAGTGAGATGGATTCCTTGAGCTGAAATCTGAATTTATATCTACAAATGGATTGTGCTAAAATAACTCCAACAGTTTGCACCATAAACTTTCTACTTAGTAAAAGGAAAGTCTGTAGAAGGCTAAGGTAATCTAAGGCCGGTGTCCCCTGCTCCCCCTCGTATATTGGAGGGAGATGACAAACCTGGCTTCTAGGAGAAAAAAATCTCAGGTGAGGACAAATTCCTCTCTCCCCCTATGTATCTAAACTCACTATTCCAACAATGAGATTTTCAACAACAATCAAACCCTGAGAAAGAGCTTTAGAATAGCTGCACACAACATTATATAATAAGTGATTTGTGAGGGAGTAACTGCCTGCAGAATTCTGCCAAAGGCTGCATCCACCGTTGCTTTTACAGGGAGCTTGTAATACCAGGAGAAAATATGCCTTGATTACCATGTAGCAGCCTTGCAATTTTTTCATCAGATTCAAAGGACTTTTCTGTCCACAAAAAATGAAAATGCCTCTCATTTGACAGCTCTAATGAATCCCAAAGGATTCATACCTTTAACCTGGTAAACTGCCCATGCACAAAGTTTCAGCAATTGAGGTTATAGATGCTTTCTTTCCTGCAACCATAGGACAGTAGGGGACAAATATATGTTTTTGGTTTTCTGAACAATTCTGTCCTTATCACACACATTTTGATAGCTCATCAGACATTAAGCAGGTGCCAATCCTTCCTTTTAAATTCTTGGGTTTTGGATTAAAAAAAAAAAAGGAAGCAACATTTCCTGGGAGTTGTAAAACACAGAATTTAAATTTACTTCTGCAATAAAGGCTAGCTCTAACTAGTCTACAGCTTTACCTGTGGGGAAAAATATCCCACAGACAAAGCTTCCAGCTCTGAAATCCAACCTGCAGGCATGTTAGAGATCAGGAAGTACATTTAATGGAGACACAGAAGAGAGATACAGATGGAAGGACCTTGAAGGGTGATTTCATAACAGCATCTGAAACTAGAAGTAGTTTCCACTAAACCATTTTATGTATTTCTTGGAGATTCAGAAGGGATGCTGCTTTAAGAAATAATATAAGAGTAAGTAATAGAGCTTTCTCCCTGAGTTTACTTTTGTTCCTAGGATAGACAAAATCAGAGAGATATATATGTTTGTATAGAGAGGTTGGTCACTACAAGCCACATAAATAAACCATTCTGCTGAAGTTCTAGAATCTGAAACTTTGGATTCAGCTTTTCAGCCTTGCACCAGGTATAGAAAGTGTTCCAAATCCTTGGAGTATTCTTTGACAGTAGATTATTTCCTTGTTGATTCTAACTTAAAGATGTTGAATTTTCTGAGAAAGATTTAGCTGGTTCATCTGGAAATTTACTAAAAAATGATGATGTTGAAGAAACAAGTGTCCCTGGGTCACTTTAATAACAGGGGTCACCAGCTCACTTGTTGCTTGGACTTGGCCTCTCAAGCAACGGAATTCTGGGAGATGTAGTCATAGGGACCCTGACATTTGTAGTCTGCTGTGAGGCATGTTGGGAAGAACAGAAGGACTACACAAAGGTCTATTTCAAGCTCAGAACAGAAGAGAACTGCAGGGCATAGGAGTAAGTAGAAGGAAAAGAGCTTTTTGGGGTTGACATCTTGAGTTTGTACTTGTGCTTATTTAGGGACTCCTAGGTTTTCCAGTGAGGTCAGAGAAAGCTCCATCCTTCAAAGTACTGCATTACCATGCTTAGTCCTGGTGCAAGGGCAACTACTACAGATATAAAGAACATGGCATTAATGAGTCTGAGGGAAAAGTGTTCACCCCTGGGGAAAACTGAAAGCCTACTCAGCTACTTTTGTACACCCTGGAAAGGGAAAATTTTATTGTTTGGGTGGAAGCCAAACTCCTCTACCATAAGGGAAAGCACTAAAAAATACACCAAGACATTCCAATCTCAAGGTAAGAGCACCTGCTATACTGGTGTTCTGAAGGGCTTGTTCTGAGTGACCCCAAAAGAGAACATTGTCCGGAAAGGGATTTATTTCTATGTGGTCACATTTTGCCCAAGGGTCAATACTAGAACCTAGCTGGAAGAGCAATCTGATATGGTCTGGATCACTAGTGTTTTCTCAAAAGGAGTCTTTAGAGTCCTTCCAAGAGAATTGGTTCCATGGGGACCTGTGCTTTTGTCTCCTCGTTGCTGAAAAGATGATACCAACATTACTGAAGCAGACATTGGGGGAGGGGGTTTGAGCCAAGTCTTTCACTGCTGTGACTGCACTGTTGCTAGCTCTATTCCCTTCTCTGAAGAGAACAGGAGAGACCTCCCCTTCTTGACAGGAGATGCAGAGGAGCCCCTCTAACCAGCATCAGCAGAAGTTGAACAGAGGCCCTCCCTGGATTTCATAATCTTCTTGGCCAGCTGATATATCACATTGAGGAGAACTGCCAAGGAGACCCACAGAGCAAAAAGTCCCTGCAGACACATTATCTTTCCCAACATTTAAACCAAAGGCAGAGAAAGGTCAATGCTAGGTTAAAAAACGTTCTTCCTCAGTTTCAGAGAATTTTCCTGTGCTCTGCAAGGTAGGTAACACAGGAGGTTGGGAGGCTTCCTGAGAGGCAAAGTGAATGGAGGGTTTTCTTCAGGTAGATGGGAACTAATCTAGTTTCCATGACTCAGAGTTCTGTCCTGCTTCTGTGCTACACAAGCAGAGGGAAAGCTCCTGGTTAGAACCAGTGCAGAAGAGACAAAGAACCAAGTGGCAGCACAGTGAGAAAAATGAACTGGAAGGAAGGAGAGGGGAGGAAAAAAAAGTTTGAGCTTTGTCTTAAAGACAGATTTGGAGAAAGTTGAGTCCATAAACAAAGGGAAGGTGGGAACAAACAGTGTGAACAAAGCACAGGAAAGCAGTCTGTGTGAAGGAACTGAAGAAATTCCTCTAGTCAGAGCAAAAAACGCACAAGTTGTAACTCCAAATCTTTAAACCAAAACTCCTAGCACAGCAGCCCCAACCACAGCACATGGGACTCAACTGCCTAGTGCTGTTTCTAAGGGAGGAATGATCTCAAATTCATGATGCCGGGTAAAACTGTAAATGTTCAGACATCTAGCAGCCCAGCATTTCTTCTGTGACTACCTGTGCCTTTCTAGCAGAGAATGAGGTTATGGATCCTGAAAGGGTATTAATGACCTCAGAAAGGAAAGGGCTTTTGCATACTTCTCCAATAAAGGCCCTAATCTGTCGATAAATAAATGAGGTGTTAAACTTTTCAGACTTAACAGCAAGGCAGGGAGGCAACAAACAGTGAATCTGATCTTCTGAAGTTTGATGTCCTGCTGAGTTAAATCTTCAGTGCCCTCAGGTCTAGCTTCTGCCACAGAACCCTCTTTTTGGGGTTAAAATTCATATTATCTAGGCAGTGACTTTTCAAAAAACTAAGTAAAAAGATCATTAAAGTCACAAAGTCAAGCACTCAAAAGTTACAAATTGTGAGAACCTTAATTTAGCCCCTGCCATATAAGCATTATGTGATAATGAAATTAAAAATGATTATACAATTATTTCCACAGGATTCCTGTCTCATTCCTCTGGTGCATTTTAACATGAATAGGATTATAGCAGCAAAACTAAACCTGTCTCAACTTCTTTCCCTGGGACTCTGATATATCTGGCATTTCTGACACAGGTTTGATTTTCCAAATACTGTAATTGGTAATCTAAGCAACTAGGCAATCTTTCAACCATTTTTAGGGTAGATGTGATCTATCATCCAGGTATCAATTGTTTTATCTTTAATGGTCAATGCTTCTACTTGCTTTACACATGAAGGTAAATGAAATTATTCCCATTTCATTGATGGGGAAACAGAGGCACAGAGAAATTAAATGACTTGCCTAAGATAACAGCAGGGCAATGGCAGAGCTGGGAACCGAACCTAGCACTCCTGACTTCAGTCCAATTGCCTACTCAATGGATCATGCTGTTTAAAAAATATACCAAGCTGTCAGCTGCCTTGGAATTATTCAAGTGAATGTTTAATTCTTTTTGTTTAAAGCGGTGCAACACTTGTTCACATGCTTTTTGGATTCAAAACATCAAATTTGGTACCAAATGCACTGGGGTATGTGACAGCATGGCAACCAAGCAGAAGTGCTCTGAGGCATTCTGTGCAAGGCATACACAGGCAGAATGCCTCAGAGGATGCTGCATAGCATTTTTAAATGCCTGCTTTTTGTAAAAGTCATGCAGGCTCACCCTAATGTCTACTGCCAGATACTACCAAGCATTCACTGCAGAGATAGAGCAGCTGGCAACTACCAGGGGACTGCTAAGCCTGACTACCTCCAGGGAGCCCCTGTTTTATATCACACCTGGGGTTTGCCTATCCTGGAAAAAAATTAGTTGTGTTAGGAAATATTAATTAACATGTTATTAAATACAAATAGAGGTTACTGTCCTGTAGCTGGAGGTTCTTCAAGATGCGTGATCCCTATCTGTATTCCACACATGGTCACGCATGTGTTCCAGGTGCCTGAGACCAGAGATTTCTAGCAAGGAATGTTCATTGAGCCGCACCCGTGAAGTTGCTTCCCTATGCTCTGAGCCAAGAGAGCATAAGGGGCACTGTGAACCAACACCTCTCAAGTTCCTCTTAACATGAATCAAACTAAAGCCAAAGCAGAGGGGAAGGAGGGTGGGTAGTGGAATACTGATAGAGACCACACATCTCGAAATAACCTCCATTTCTTCTTTGAATGCTGGTCCCTATATGTATTTTACACGTGGGTGATTGGTAAGCAATATTCAAACAATATTCAAACAGTAAAAGGATGTGAGGATGCAGATGGTATACAGATGCCTGCTGTCCCAATAGTTGCATCTGCTGAAGAGAAACAACACTTCATAAAGGTGTGGATGGAACTCCAGGTAACTACCTTACAAAAGTCCAGTACAGATACTTCTTGAAGAGATGCTGTTGAAGTTGCTTGTGCCCTCACCTTGTCTGCGGGAAGAGTACTTGCCTGTTGATAACAGAATGATGCAGCCAGATATCTCACTTAAAGAATCTCTGACAGAAAGAGCTTGTCCTCTTGATTGCTCTGGCATAGCAACAAATAACCTTGCTGTTTTCCTAATGGGTTTCATTCTTTGCAGATAGATATGATTTGGCATTCTGATGTTGAGAGAGAGTGCAGTCTCCTCTCCTCACCGGAAGTATGAAGTTTTGGAAAGAAAACTGGTAACTGAATAGCTTGGTTCACGTGAAACTCAGAAATTACCTTGGGGATGAATTTTGGCAGAAGACAAAGGGAACCTTCTCCTTATGAAATATACTGCATAGCAGGTCAACCACGAGTGCTCCCAGTTCACTCACCTACTGCCCAATATGATAGCGATTAAAAAGTGGACCTTCATGAACAGATATGACGACATGGAACAGGTGACCATCAGTTGAAAGGTATTCCAGTAAGTACTGAGAGTTCCAGGTTGAGATCCCATTGCAGTGTGGGTTTCACCATTGGTGGAAAGGTCCTAATAAGATCTTTCAGGAACTGAACTATGGTAGGGTGAAAAAATATAGAGTGGCCTTCTATTGGAGGAGGAAGGCACTGATTTCTGCTAGGTAGACATGCAGCAAGTTGATGGAAAGTCCTGACATCTTGAGGGATGGGAGATAGTCTAAAACAGCAGGGATGCCTGTTGTTTCTAAGGGTAACTGGCTCTACAGAAAAACCTCCATGTAGCTAGATGGCATTATATGGTGGAGCCTTTTCTGTTGTGATTGAGAACAGTTCAAACGGGTTCTGCACATGATAGCTCTAGGTCTGACACCCATCAAAATACTGTGAGATGAGGAAGGTCTGGCTTGGGATGTCTGATCCTGCAGTTCTCCTGAGTCAACAGATCTAGAAAGGGTCAGATACTGATAGGAGGATGGGCTGATGTCTGGAGGAGGTCCAGAAACCAGAACTGTCTGGGCCACCTGGGTGCAATCAAAATGACCTGGGCTCTGTCATGAAGAATTTTTCATAGAACCTGAGGAAGCAGGGGGGCAAAGGGGAGAAAAACCAATGTATCAGACAGTCTGTATAGCATAACAGAAGGGCATCACCCCAGAAGTCCTACTCTAGAGCAGCATAGGTTCAGAAGGGAGTTATGTATCTCCCATTTGGGGTCTGTGGAGAAGTGCCTGCTGAGATTGTTGGCCAGAGAATTCTGTGCCTAAACTCCGCGACTCTGTACAGACAGGAAGAGATTTTGCTCCACTTTGTTTATGTAAAATACATTCATCACATTATCTGACCTTATCTGGATATGACAAAACAGTGGAAGGAATTGCATACTAGGCAGACTATGCTCAGCTCCAGAAGACTGATATGCATTCTGGCCTCCCAAGGAGACCATGTGCCTTGCACAGTGTGAGCGTCCACATGGGTTCCCCATCTTTTCAGGAATGCATCTGTGATTATGGTCGCGTCACGTGTAGGTGGAAGGAAAGGCACTCCTGCATGCACATCTCCCAGGTTCATCCGTCATATGAGGGAAGCTGTGGCCTTGGGAGGGACTGTCACTTTGGTATTCATGTTGTCTCTACCTGGTGAGTAAACAGATTAGAGCCAGGCCTGCAAGTAAAAGCGGTGAAGCCCAGCAAATAGTGTTACGTAGGTACATCCAGCCTTGTGGCCTAGTAGGTAAAGACAGTCCTTGACTATGGTGCAGGGTCTGATAGTGAACAGTTTTATCAGTCTGTTCATGGTCTGAAATCTGTTCATAGGCTGGTGGGCCTTCACTGAGGTAGAGTCCAGGGTTGCTCAAATGAAGTTTATGATTTTCACGGGGGCCAAAGTGGACATTTCATTGTTTACAAAGACACTCAAGGATGCCAGAAGACAAAGCAAGAACAGTGTCACTGACTGGACCTCCTTGCTGTATCTGCCCATCAGGAACCAGTCATCCAGATACAGTAAGATGGTGTAACCATTTCATTTCATCTGGACCATCACTACTGGGTGCTGTTGCCAGTCCAAGAGGGAGCACTCTGAACTGGTAGTGCTCCTCTCCTATCAGGAATCTGAAGAGCTGTCTGTGAGATGGGTGAATATCCACATGAAAGCAAGCATCTTTAATGCTGAGTTCCATGAACCGTTTGCTTTCCTCCAAGAAGGGGATTATCAATGCTAATGTAACCATGCATGTCATAAACGGAGAGTTAAGAGTTAATGGAACAGAAGTACTTCATATCTCTTTTGCCTGGAAAGGGTTAACAAGAACAGTGAGCCTGGCTGTCACCTGACCAGAGGACCAATCAGAAGACAGGATACTTTCACATCTTGTGGGAGGGAAATTTTGTGTGTGCTGTTAGATTTTTGGTTGTTGTTCACTCTGGGGGCTCAGAGGGATCAGACGTGCAACCAGATTTCTCTCCGATACAGGCTCTTATAAGTTCAGAATAGTGAATACTAAGTAGATAAAGCGAGTTAGGCTTATGGTTGTTTTCTTTATTTGCAAATGTGTATTTGGCTGGAAGGAGTTCAAATGTGTATTTGGCTGAAAGGATTTTAATTTGTACTTGTATACTTAGGCTGGGAGGGTATTCCCAGTGTCTATAGCTAAAAGACCCTGTACCTATTCCATTTTAAATTTACAGAGATAATTTTTACTGTTTTTTCTTTCTTTAATTAAAAACTTTTCTTGTTTAAGAACCTGATTGTTTTTTTATTCTGGTGTGAGACCCCAGGGGACGGGGTCTGGATTCACCAGGGAATTGGCGGGGAGAAAGGAGGGAAGGGGGAGAGAGAGGCTAATTTCTCTCTGTGTTAGGATTACTGTCTCTCTCAGGGAGAATCTGGGAGGGGAAGAGAGAAGGAAGGGGGAAGGTGAATTTTCCTCTCTGTTTTAAGATTCAAGGAGTTTGAATCACAGTGATCTTCCAGGGTAACCCAGGGAGAGGCAACGGTGAGGGAAAGGGTTTACTGTCCTTCTGTAAGATCCAAAGGGTCTGGGTCTTGGGGGTCCCTGGGCAAGGTTTTGGGGGACCGGAGTGTACCAGGCACTGGAATTCCTGGTTGGTGGCAGCGCTACAAGTACTAAGCTGGTAATTGAGCTTGGAGGAATTCATGCTGGTACCCCATCTTTTGAACGCTAAGGTTCAAAGTGGGGAATTATACCATGACAATGCAGAATTTTGATTTTCAAATAAAGACATTCAGCTGCTGTAGATCAAGAATAAGTCTCCATCCTTCATTTTTCTGAGGCACTAAAGGATATGGAGAGTAGAATTCTTTCCCTTGATGTTGAGGTGACCCTTCTATAGCCCCTTCCTGAAGACAAGAGCCCACTTTCACATGGAGATCCTCTATTAGGAAGTGGTCCCTGAAGAGAGGTGGGGAAGGAGGCTTGCGACTGGGATGTGCAAAACTCAATCATCTAGCCAGAGTGAATGATCTTTAACACCCACATGTCTGTTATTGCCCTTCAGTTGTGGGCAAAGTATGCGAGGCAGCGACCACAAGTTAGGGGGACAGTATAGGATGGCATCTAATTCAGGTATGCAGTCTTGAGTGCCCTGGTTGAGTTGTCGCAGTTGAAGAGAGGGAGCCACATATCCGGGTCTTTGCACCCTTTGATATGTGTGGTGGTTTGTAAGGGCACTGATGATAAAACGGTTGAGGGAGAGGGTCTGGACTTATAAGCTTGTTTGTGTGGTTTTCTCTTCAGGGCCAGGGTGTTGATGCCCAGGGAGTGAAGGGTTATCCTGGAGTCTTTAAGCAAGAGTAGTGAGTAATCAGTCTTCTCAATCAAGCAATTAGACCAAAGGGCAAGTCATCAATGATATTTTGGACCTCCCTAGAGAACCCCAAAGAGTGAAGCCAGGATTCTCACCTCATAACAACTATGGCAATAATTCTAGATGCAATGCCAGCTGTATCCACTGCTGCTTGGAGTTAATTTTTAGCCACCAGTCTGCCCTCATTGATGAGGGGTTGAAATTGATCCCTGTCCTCCTGGGGAAGTTTGTCCTTGAATTCCACCTATTTACAATAATTTGTGAAACAGTATTTTGCTAACATGGTTTGGTAGTTAACAATTTTGAATGGGAGGCTGATTGATGAAAATACCTTCCTCCCTAGAAGGTCAAGACATTTACTGCCTTTGTCAGCTGAAGCTGATTTAGCGTGTTGTAGCCTGGATCTCTCCATGGGTGCCTGCACTACTAAGGAGTTGAGAGCTGGGTGGGTGCGACCTTAAGAGCATCCCTATACCAGAAGGCAAAGGGCTCTCACAGGGTATCTAGCAGTGAGTTTCACCTAGTCCAACCAGCTCAATGGACCCCAACTCATTACTGTTATAATCGGCATCTAAAAGGTGTCATGTAACATGTTGCTGGAAAACTGATAACTCCTTGATCACTGATATTCTTGCATGATGGATGTATGTATGTATGGTCAGCCCACAAAGGACAATACAGTTATGCTGGAATTATGCTAAAATATGTTTAAACCAGGCATGGCAAGGGAAAATTATAAACAGATTTTTTTTCCAGATAAAGGAACGAGGTTCTGCCCGTTTGAATGTGTCTCCCGTATAAATTGAGCAAGGTGTAACCAAAAGACAAAAGTATATTTGTATCACAGGCAAACAAAGGCATCAGAACAAGCGGGAAAAATGTGATCACTTAATCTCAATGGGGGATGGATACTGCACCCCCAGGAAGCCTTCCTGTCCTTGAAGCAGGAGTCAATGAACTTTGAGAGCGATACTTTTCAAAGGTTTACTGGACTATAAAGAGAGGGCACAGAACCACTAAGTTATCCTTCACCCAAGGAGATAAGGAAAACTAGTGCCTTGGACTCTGTGAGGACCTGACTAAGAGCTAGTCAGCCACTGCTGGAAAAGAAAGATTGGTGAGAAAACTACCTCAAACAAAGCCAGCAGCTTGTTAAGTTGGGCCTTAGCCATTATAAAGCATATTTTTACTTTGAGTTGTTTATAAACCTTCCGATCTTTATCTCATATACTTGAACTCACGTAAAGCCTCTCTCTTTTTGCTTAAATAACCTTGTTTTACTTTTTATCTAAACCAACCAAGTCCTTTGATCGAAGTGATTGTTAACTCCAGTCAAGATAACAAGCTGTTGTTTCTGTCTCTTTAAAGGAGCCAGAAACATAGTAACTTCTGTGAGTGTTCCAGGAGTGGGCTGGACATGGCAGGGGGATGGTATTGGGGAATTCTGGGGCTTGGCGGGAGTTGGTGTCATTCTGCGAACAGTAACTGAGTGGTGGAAGTCAAGTGTGACCTTCATGTTTGTAGGCTGGCTATTGATGTCTGGACTGTTAGACACAGCAGCATAGCATTTAAGGCACCCAGAGTTGCAAGGCAGGGAGTGACACAACCCCTCACTGGTCTGGGTTGCAACAGGGGTAAACAGGAACTCTACCCATTTAGTTAGCATGAAGCAACATTTTTCGGCCCTTTTCAGGTTGGAGGCACAGGAGACAGAGGTATGCCACACTGTCCTGGCACGTTCCAAAATGGCCTCGTCCACTGGGAGGGATGCTCTGCTAGGGCCAGATGGTTGCAGAATGTCAAGAAGCTTATGTTGCATGTCATGGCCCTCTTCAAGAGGGATCTGGAGTTCAGTCACCACTCTCTGCAAAGGCTCCTGGCATTGCCTGTAGTTGTCAAGCAGTGATGGAAATAATGGAGTGATTGCTTCATCAAGTGAGAAAGATGACATGCCCACTGGAACCATCAGCACTAGTGGATCCAGTTCAGTTTCTTCTTTCAGGTACTCAAGAAGCACATGCTCTACTAACTGAAAATATTAAGTCATGAAACCATCATGGATGAATGAAAGTAGCATTGGACGGATGAAGCAAGACCAGTTTTGTGTAGGTCTGGGCCTCTCGTCTGAATACCTGATTGCTTTTACCAGGATAAAGTCAGTTTCAACTCAAGAAGCAATTCTACTTCCCCAGTGAAAAGATTCCACCTTAACCACAAACCCTGATTAATTACAGAATAGTAAATGAATGGAACAGTATTCTCTTCATGAAGTCACATTTCCTCAAGAATTTCATGTTGAAATTTAAATGAGAATATTTATTAGTAAAACCATTTTTCAGGCCCATTCCCAGAAGAAATGGAAGTTTCCCATATTATGCTCATTCCTGTGCATAACCAAAACAGTAAAACCGTTTAGATGATAACTCACTATTCAAAGGCAAGGACAAGAGACATTTCAATGAATATATGTACAGAAAATAGGGATGCTTAGCTCTCATGAAAGCATTCCCCTGTTCTTAATTCTTAAAGTATACACATCATTTCCTTTTTACAACATATGCAAGGAACCTGTGCCTGCAATTCAGATTGCTAGATGACTAAACTCCCTTTAATAAAATTGAACGATTTATACTGGAGATAACCCAATTTTTGTCTGCGTGAATCAAAGTACTTTTTGAAAAATCTGTACTTTTGAAGTTAACCTGTTCTCCATTTGGTTGAATCAAACAAGTCTGTTATCTAAAGCAATTAAAACTCACATATTTTGTATAATAATCAAACAGATGTTATTCTATTGCTACATATATCAAGTATCTCCTACTTTGAAAATAAGTAGCAACTTCACCTAAGCATTTGTGTAACAATAGATCGTTATCTGGTGATATCTGATTCTATTGTCAGTGCCCAATTTTTATTTATTTTAAACAATTATTTTATGTAGTTTTCAGCATATAAAATAAACAAAGCTAAACAGTAAAGACTACAGCTATGACTGGCATACACTTCTATGATATCACTACCTAATCTACATATAGTACTGCAGAGATGCTGAAGACCACATATGTATTCAGAAATACCAGAGGCACATGCAGGTACATCTGAAAAATTTTAGACTATAGAATTCTTCTTTCCTTTGGGAAAAGAGACAGAGTCTGACCTCCTGCTAATCACAGGCCACAGAATCTCACCCAGTGACTCCTGCATCGAGCACAATTTGTGATTGCACTATGTGACGTCTTTGTAAAAGACAGTCAGTTTTGATTTAAAAGTTGTAAGTGATAGAGTATTTATCCCATCACTTGGTAATCTCCTCCAGTGGTTCAGACATGAAATGATCGCAGTATTGTCACTGTAAAAAAGTTTTACAGATTAAGTAATAATGGATCCAGTTGTTGTTTTGTACAAAAGGGATTCTCACATTTAGACATCACCTTACGAATTTAAATTGCAGTCAACCAATGGTACCAAGAGCATTCATGCGAATGTTCAGAAATAGCATACACAGGCACCCACTGATGTCCACCAGCACATCACTGGGGCCCATTACATCCAGAAAAACAATTGTAAATCTGCTTGCTAATAAATACCCACTTCCACAATAAAATGACCCACTAGCCTAGCCAAACAAATAGGCCTTACATCACACCTGAAGTTTACCAAACAGGAGTGCTGGAGGCAGGAAGTTCCAGATACACAGGCCCCCCACAGACCATTCCAACTGCAGAAACTCAAGGTGGAGAGCTTTGTCCGGACTGGTGGGGGAAAAAAGAGTAGTCACTGCTTTAAGAGTCTCTTTCTCCTCAGGATGATGAAGGGAGTGGCCGGGGGAAGGGAGGGAAGGCAACACCTGAGCTAATGGGCAGGCCAGTGGGAGATAGGTAAGCCATTGGCCCTGCACATATGTGAAAGAATATATAAACCCTGTCCCTCCAGCCTGAGCTCCCTCTCACACCTCATTAGTATCTCCTGCCCCTGGGATTAGCATAGGACCAGGTTTTCTGGTATGTTGCAGCTATTGCAGGAGTTCTCAAACTTCACTGCACCGCGACACCCTTCTGACAACAAAAATTACTACACAACCCCAGAAGGGGGGACCGAAGCTTAAGCCTGCCCGAGTCCTGCGAAAGCCAGAGCCCCACCACCTCAGATGGGGGGAACAAAGCCAAAGCCCAAGGGCTTCAGCCCCAGGTGGAGGGCCTGTAACCTGTGTCCCACCACCCAGGGCTGAAACCTTTGGGCTTTGACTTCGGCCCTGGGCGGTTGGGCTAGGGCTTTGGTCCTGGGGCTCAAGCTTCAGCTTCCACTCCAGCAAGTCTAATGCCACCCCTGGTAACCCCACTAAAACAGGTCGCAACCCACTTTGGGGCCCCACCCACAGCTGGAGAACTGCTGAGCTACTGCATTAAACACCTCTTTGGGGACTGGGAAGGAATTTTTCCCTCACCACCAGTCTGGCCAGCACAGCGTGGGTTTTTTGGAGTGTTTTTTTGGGGGGGGGGTTTGCCTTCCCCACAGCAGCTCAGTGACTCTGTGGGGTAGGTCAGGAAGTAAGGTTCAAGTTGTTGCAATTTACCGGTTGACAGGCATCCAGTGCAAGTTCATGTTTCGTAGATAGTCCAGTTCCTTGATCAACTGGAAAGAGACTTAGGAGGAATACATCCTCTAAAGAAGCTGGACTGAGGGACTGAAGAACTGAGGAAAGGGACTGAGGAAATGGGGTTAACCCTTATATGAGAGGAAAGTGCTGGGGTCCCAGCACCAGGCTAGGACTAGCTGTGGAGGACTGGGGGACCGACGGCAGCCCTCCACCAGGTAGAAGTGATTAAGGAAGGAATCACTGTACAAACTATTGCCAGTTATTTCCCAGATAAGTTAATAAATAAAGCTGCAACCTAATTAATCCACATCCATTGCATTTTCTCTTTCCACGTGACTAGGACAAAGCATTTCCACTGGCTGTGGCATGCTTCAACTCTGAAACAGACAGCCAGAATGACCCAGAAGATCTCAATAGCTGTGGCAGAACAGCTCTCTCCAGTAATTGCTCCAGAAACAAATAGCCAATGTAAATCATGGAGCACTGGTGTTATTTGCTCATCTGAAGAAGTGAGCCACTATATTCTATACTAGCTGAAGAATCAGAGTACTCTTCACCAGTAGCCATATTCCTGAGGTTAAAAAGACATGAATTTTTGTTCTTATGACTTACCGTGACAAAGAATGCGTAGAGAAAAGTAGTCAGCTTCCAGGAAAAGTGAAATGGAAAAATGCACTATATCCCAAAGCTGTCCCATGAGAATACATGATCAGTGATGGACCCAAACAGCCCAGAGTGTTCAAGTTGTATTTGCAAAGACCAGACAAAAACCTTCAGCTGAAAGTGTACCCACAGGCTTTGGGCACCCTTTAAATGCTTGTCCCTCCCTATCCACACCTATCAGAACTGAGCCTAGCCAGGTGCACTATAGCTTATATTAACACAAGTATACAATTTCCATATTAGACATGTCTATGTACAGGAGGAATGGCAGGTGGCCATCATTTAAGAAGTAGAAGAAGATATACTTGAAAATTAAAGACCACACTTTCAGAAAATTGTGCCCTTTGAATTCATATCTATTGAAGTTATTCACACTCTTACCACAAGTTAAATACAAACCAGTTCTGATGCTGGATCATTTTTCCAAGTGCACTGAAAGCCCATGTCCTCTTGGCTTGTTGTCCATATGCTTCTGCTTCAGGTCAGATAAACCGAACTGCTCTCTGAAGCTGCACTGAGTGTAAGGTCTAAGACAGTCCAACATTGGATTCTTCTCTCTAAAACTAACAGACATAAAAGAAAAAACTCAGTCTTGTGTTTAAACAAGAATGGACCTGAATAAACTGTCTCTAAGTTCACCCAAAATAAAGCAGTGTATCAGTAATGCCAAGAGGAACATTTCAGTCTTGTAGGGTGAAGACATGCCTCTACAATTATGAGTCACACATACATACAGATGAGCATATCCAATGTTAGCTATTCTTCTTTCACTCTTAAGTAGAAGCACACAAGTCCAAGGTAGAAAAGATCTATTAGATCATCTAGTACAATAACTGATAGCACAGAGTTGTTCTCCACAACATATTTTGTTCTACATTTTCCTGTCCAATACAAAAAAAAAAAAAAAATCACCAGTAAGGTTGCATAGGACACAAAAACTAGGGAGGTGGTAAATAATGAAGAGGACAGGTCACTAATACAGAGTAATTTAGTGAGTTGGGCGCAAGCAAACGTGTGTTTTAAAATGGCTAAATATAAATGTATACATTTAGGAAGAAAGAATGTAGGCCAGAATTACATGATGGGGCACTCTATTCTGGGAAGCAGTACTCTGAAAAAGATTTGGGGGTCATGGTGAATAATCAGCTGCACAGGAAGTCCCAGTGCAATGCTGTTGCCAAAAGGGCTAATGCTATCCCGGAATGCATGAAGAGGGAGACCTCGAGTGGAGAAGAGAGTTTATACTTTTGTATTCAACACTGTTGTGGGTGCTGCTAGAACAGTGGTTTTCAAACAATGGGTCGTGACCCAGTACTGGGTCGCGGAATGTAAGGCACTGGGTCGTGGCGGATCTGATCAGCACCGCTGACTGGGCTGTTAAAAGTCCTGTCGGCAATACTGCCCGGCTAAGGCAGGCTAGTACCTACCTGTACTGACACCGCGCTGCGCCCCCGAAGTGGCCAGCAGCAGGTCTGGCTCCGAAGGTGGGAGGGCCATGGGGCTCCACACACAGCCCCCCCTCCAAGCCAATGGGAGCTGGGGGTGGGTGGTGCCTGCAGGCGAGAGCCGCTTGCATGCCTAGGAGCCAGACCAGCTGCTGGCCGCTCCGCTGCTGACTGGGAGCCACCCGAGTCTGCACCCCAATCCCCTGCCTTAGCCCTAAGCCCTTTCCAAACCCGGAGCCCCTTCCTGCACCCAAAATGCCTCATCTCCGGCCCCACCCCAGAGCCTGCACCCTCAGCCCAGAGCCCTGACCCCCTCCTACACCCTAACCCTCTGCCCTAGCCCAGAGCCCCCCTAAACTCTGAACCCCTCATTCCTGGTCCTACCCCACAGCCCTCACCCCAGCATCCCAACCCTGTGCCCCAGCCCTGAGCCTTCCCACACCCCAAATCCCTCATACCCAGCTCCGCTGGGTCACAGGCATCAACAATTTTCTTCAACTGGGTCGCCAGAAAAAGAGTTTGAAAACCTCTGTGCTAGAATACTGCATGCAGTTCTGGTATCCAAAATTCAGTAGGGGTATTGATAAATTGGAGAGGGTTCAGAGAACATAAACAAGAATGAATAAAGATATTTTCTGATCCGTATAATGACAGACTCAAGAAGCGCACTATATCTAGCTTCGCGTCACTAAGTTTAAGGCCAGAAGGGGACACCAGATCATTTACTCTGTATAACACAGGCCACTAGCACCCACACATTAAACCCAACAACCTAAATTAGAGCAAAGTATTACGAGACACAGACTACTAGACTATTATGTGACACAGGCAGAGGGACTGCAGTGCACCAACGCCAGTGGCTCCTGCAGTGACAGGCAAATGATTACATGAGATATACCCAGATAATTGTGGCAACTGTACTATAGGTAGATTAGGAGCTGCCAGGGCCGGGGGAAAGGGGCCTAACCCCCCCAGCCCAGGTGCTGCTCAGGTGCTGCTGCAGGGAGAAAGAGCTGGGGGAGTCCTTTCCCCCCACCGTAGCCCCAGTACCCCAAATTGCTCATCCCCAGCCCCATCTCAGAGCCTGCACCACCAGCCAGAGCCCTCATCCCCAACTCCCACACTGCAGCCCTCTGCCCCAGCCCTGAGCCACTCATCCCCAGACCCACCCCAGAACCCACACCCTCAGCTAAAGCCCTCACCCCGCCACACACCCCAACCCTCTACCCCAGCCCTGAGCCCCCTCTCATACTCCAAACCTCTCAGCCCCATCCCATCACATTAATTTTGTTATATGCATCAATATGGAGGTGATGTGTCACATGCAACCTTCGTTTTGGTGCACATAACAAAATTCATTTTGCATATATGTGAGAAAAATTAAAGGGAACACTGCTTCTGAGCCCTGGCCCCACCATCACAAGCAATCTCATCATACAATCCCACTCATAAATTTGTCTAGCTCTCTGAAAACTAATTAAGTTGTTTGCCCACATAACTCCTATTGGGAGGCTGTCCCAGAACCGCACAAATCTGATGGTTAGACAACTTTTTCTGATTTCCAGTTTGATTTTGTTCATTACCAGTTTATATTCATTTTTCTCTTGTGCCAACATTGTCCTTTAGCTTAAAAAGCTCTTCACCATTCCTGGAATTTACTCCTGGATATATTTACAGAGAGCAATTATACCTTCTCTCAGACCTCTTTTTGCTAGATTAAACAGGCTCACCCAGCCCCTTCACATAAGATGAACCCTTCACTCCCCTCATCATCCTAGTAGCTCTTCTTTGCACCTGTTCCAGTTTAAATTAATCTTTCTAGAACACTGGTAACCAGAATTGTACACAGTATTCCAAACAAGGTCTTAGCGGTGCCTTGTACAATGGCACTAATAGCTTAACAAAGCAAAGGTTAAGGGGTGACTTGACTACAGTCTGTAAGTACTTACAGAGGGAACAAATATTTAATAATGGGCTCTTCAATCTAGCAGGCAAAAGTATAACATGATCTAATGGCTGGAAGTTGAAGCTAAACAAAATCAGGCTGGAAAAAAGATATAAATTATTGCTGGTGAAAGTAATTAATCACTGGCACAATTTACCAAGGGTCATGGTAGATTCTCCATCACTAACAATTTGTAAATCAAGATTGGATGTTTTTCCAAAAGATATGCTCTAGAAATTTTGTGTGTGTGTGTGTGGAGGGTAGGTGGGGAGGAGTCCTATGGTCTGGGTTATACCAGAGCTCAGACTCACAATGATCTCTTCTAGCCTTGGAATAAATGAATAAGTGTCTTAGGTAATGGAGCTTACGGCACTTTCCTTGGAAGAATATGCCACATCAAATGGATTTTAGAAATTAAATTTTTCCATATATTCATTATTAAATTTTCTCTCTCAATTATATTCTATCATTCCTGGTTATATCCCAGTGTACAACCCTATTAGTCTCCTTCCTTCGTGTTTACACCTTTCAAACACTTGTAGAAAACTATCATCTTCCCATTATCTACAAATAGTGCTAATTCCCAGAAAAAAGTCAAAATTCCTCCAAGCCAATGGCTCATCGGGCTGATGCAGTTAAGCCATGTCAGTTTCAGAACATAATAAATTTTGGATACAATCATTTCAAAATGGCCTGTTGTTCTTACTCCTACAAACACACATCAGACAGACAAAGACTTCTTCACAGCAGACCCAGTACTAATAATTAAGATCCTCCAACCCTTAGCTCCCCCTCCACACAGATGTGTGGGGAAAGAGTTTTATTTTTACACAAACAAAAAAATCATGTTATAAAAGGGAAAAAAAGCCTTCTTTCAGAACAGCTTTAAGTACCAAAATCTCTGCACTGGATACAGATATAGAAGATGGGACTCAGTAAGTCTAGCACAGTTTTTTTTACCATGGTCAGAGACTTTTCTTTCTAAAAGACAAATGCCTCTGGACCTTATCCTGCAAAGACATGGGGATCTGCTTAACTTCAGCCATTGTGCACAGCCCCACTGAAGTCAACAAACTACTCCCACCGCATGTCAAGTCATTGCAGAATCAGATCACAGGTATGTTTACATATTTTGAAAGTGAAAATATTACATGGTACTAACTCTACTTCAAGTCTGAATACTTGGATTTACACTGAAATTGACTTTATGTTAGAAAGATCTAAAGTCCTATAAACAGACTCTATATAACAAATCATAAGGTATTTGGAAGTTTGTAACATCACTTCAAGAGAGAAAATATAAAACCGGAACAGATACCTTTACTTATGACATGGGAGAGACTGGAATCTATTTGCTTCTGACTAAACACTTTTATTTGCAGAGCAATTTCCATTCCCTCACCCCCTTGCGTGTTAGCCTTCTGTAACTGTTCTACAAAGTTAATACACTGATAGGAATGTTTCCTGAAACAGGCAGCTTTAAAATGAATATTGCAAAATATTCACAGAATTTTTAATTGTGAACATTCACACTAGAATCCTGGTTCTAAGTGTTGCATTCCTCCAAGACTGGGAACAGAAACACACAATGTGAGATGTGTGTTTTATATAAAACAGTTCAAATTATAAATACTGAATACTCACAATGAACTGTTCATAAACAAGCTACAGATCAAGTTTTATTTGAAGAAATTGTTTACCATATAATTGTGAACTATGAATGTCTTCATTCACTTGCAGACAATTGAAATAATTTTATTCATTAAAATGTTTTGAGCTTTACTAATTATGAAAATGGCAAATTAAAAAAATATATAATAGGAAAAGCAATTTCTTAATTCCCTTGTCAACTTAAAGTTCTTTAAATCTCTCCCCTCAGCACATAGCAAACAATAAGCAGCAAGGAAACCATACATTAAGAGAAAATTCATACCTGACAGAGAAAAAAGCAATATAAGAAAGTGATTTAAAAGCAAAACAAAACCAGATCTTTTGGAGAGTACTGCATCTCAGAATAGCTTGACCTAATGCCTCCAAATTTATATCACCTCAAGACCTCAACTGGCACTCAATTTTCAAGTCCTGAGCCAGCATTGCACTAATGTACACTAATACTTTCTCTAATAGTTTTCAACAATATTATCTTCAGCACACTCATTCAAGAATTGACCTTCATTGCATTCATGACAGCACCATAGGCATGTGCACAGGGTGTGCCCCGGCACACCCTAATGCCCGCAGGCCGGATCCAGCCCATCAAGGCTTTGGATCCAGCCCATGAGATTTGCCCCCTGTGGTGCCGCAGGCCCCGCACTACTCTCAGAAGCGGCCAGCATGGCACCATGTCTCTGGGGCCCCGGGAGGTGGGACAGAGGGCTCCATGCATTGCTCCAAGCACCGCCCCCCGCAGCTCCCATTGTTAGGAACAGGGAACCACGGTCAATGGGAACTGTGGGGGAGGTACCTGGCGGCGTGGCAAGGGCAGCGCGCGGAGCTCTTTGTCCCCTCCTCCCCCCGCCCACCAGAGGCAAAGCAGGGACGTGGTGAGCAGCGCGGCGTGGGGCCAGGGCAGGCAGGCAGGCAGGCAGGCAGAGAGCGTGCCACTGCAGATAAGCAGTGCCGAGCTGGAGCCCAAACACCTCCTGTACCCCGCCCCCCAAATCCCTGCCCTAAGCCCCCTGCCTATACCCCATACTCCTCCTGCACCCCAACTCCCCGCCCTGAGCCCCTTGTCTGCACCTTGCACCCCAGTCACCTGCCCTGAGCCCTCTCCTACGTCCTGCCCCAAGCCCCCTTCCTGCACCCCGCATTCCGCCTGCACCCCAACTCCCTGCCTTAAGCCCCTTGCCTGCACCTCACACCCCAACCCCCTGCCCTGAGCCCCCTCCTGCACCCCGCCCCAACTCCCTTCCCTGAGCCCCCTTGCCTGCACCTCACATTCCAACCCCATGCCCTAGGCCCCCTGCCTGCACCTCGCACCCCAACTTCCTGCCCTGAGCCCCCTGCCTGCACCTCGCACCCCAACTTCCTGCCCTGAGCCCCCTCCAGCACCCCACCCCCTGCCCTGAGCCCCCTCTGCATCCCGCCCCACAACTCCCTTCCCTGAGCCCCCTGCCATACCGCACACCCCTCCTACACCCCAACCGCCTACCCTGAACCCCCTGCCTGCACCTCAAACCCCAACCTCCTGCCTTGAGCCCCTTCCTGCACCCCACCCTCAACTCCCTGCCCTGAGCCCCCTGCCGCACCCCTCCTGCACTCCCAACCCCGTCCTGAGCCCCCTGCTACACCCTGCACCCCATGTACTCCAACTCTGAGCCCTGTTGCACCCTGCACCCCTCCTGTACCCCAACTCCCTGCCTTAAGCTCCCTGCCTGCCCCTCACACCCCACCCCCCTGCCCTGAACCCCCTCCTGCACTCCACATTGCTCCTCTGACCCAATCCCTTGCCCTGAGCCCCTTCCTGCATACCACACCCCCTCCCACACTCCGCACTCCCTCCTGCACCCCAACCTTTAGGATGTTCGCCTTTAAAATAAATAAATAAAATTCCCTAGGTGCACATCCTATTGAAATGTGCTGTGCATGCATATGGACAGCACATCGCAACATGTCTCTCTACATCTATTGTATAAAGTGCAGTTGTAGCCATGCTGGTCCCTGGGTCACCAAGGCAGGTAAGGCAAGTAATATCTTTTATTGGACCAGCTTCTGTTGGTGAAAGAGAAGCTGCTTCTTTAGGTCTGGGAAATGTATTCAGAGTGTCACAGCTAAACAAAGGTGGAACAGCTTATTTCGCATCAACAGTTAGCACATATTTGAAGGGACCATTCAAGGTGAAGTGGACCGTTAACTTCACCCCCCACAATGCCTGGAGGTGTTAAGTGTGTTATAGATGGTTGTAATAAACCACAAATCCAGTGTCTCTGTTCAGTTCATGATTTTAAGTATCTAGCAATGTTATGAATTTAAGCTCCCTGGCTTGTCTTTTTAAGATTTGGTTCCGGTTCCCTTTCAGCTTACGGACAGAGTTCAGATTTAGCGCGATTGCTCTGTGAAAAGCATTCAACCACTGGTGATGAGGTGTTTTTGTTGTTTATCATTTTTCTGTGTGAGTTCATTCAAGAGAATAGTGATTGTCTAGTTTCACCCACACATTTGTTATTGGGCCATTCAGTGCACTGGATGAGATATACCACTTGTTGTGACAGGCATGTGTAGGACTGTCGTAGAGTAACCACTCACCGGCACAGCTGCTGGTCAGTCTGGGAATTAGCTCATCCAGCTCAGGAATGCCCTCCTCAGGCTGGTTTATCACCCTCGGTTACCTGCCCTGTTGTCTCCACCACCTCTGGCCCCATGTCCCTCCTGGACCCCAGTGCCCCCTACACTGGGGTGCTGCCCCAAACCAGTGCCCCCACACTCTGGGTAGCCCCTCCCAGGGGAACCCCAACCCCCCTATACCCACCTTCCCTCAGTGGCTACTGCCAGTCATCATCTAGCCCCTTCTCTCAGGGACAAACTGCAGTCTGAAATGGCCACTCATCACTGGTAAGGGGGTTTGACCTGCTACCTTTTCTTGGCCTAGCTGCCTCTCTGCAGCCCTAGTACCTCCTCAGGCCTTTACTGCAAGGCCTCAGCCTGGAAGGTCATCAGGCCAGAGCTCCCCAGTTCAGCCTGCCCTTTCCCAGTACCGCTCTGTCCAAGGTACCCCTGTCTCTACCAGGCAGCTAGGTCCTTCTTGCTCCACTGCTGGAGCAAGACTCACTTCTTTTCCCCAGAAGCCCTTCTTATATTGGCTGTCTCGAACCCACTCGTGATTGGCTTCACAGGGCTGCTTTTAACCCCTTCCAAACCAGAGCGAGGTGACTACCCCACTACAAGGACCCATAGATATTGAAAGGTGTGTTGATCATCATAGCAGTGGAGTCTCAAATATTTACAAGATAATAGACAACACTCAGAAATCCAACCCAAACACATCAAACTCATCCACTG
Source organism: Gopherus evgoodei (assembly GCF_007399415.2). Classification (NCBI taxonomy): domain Eukaryota; kingdom Metazoa; phylum Chordata; order Testudines; family Testudinidae; genus Gopherus; species Gopherus evgoodei. The sequence goes on along the minus strand of NC_044330.1, from coordinate 51,386,922 downwards.
CATCCTCACCCATTATAAATTTTACATTTAGGGCTTGGCTACACTGGAGAGTTGCAGCGCTGGTGATGGGGTTACAGCGCTGCAACTCACTCTGTGTCCACACTTGCAAAGCACAGCCAGCGCTGCAACTCCCTGGCTGCAGCGCTGGCTGTACACCTGGTCTGCTTGGGGTGTAGTGATTCCAGCACTGGTGATGCAGCGCTGCTCATCAAGTGTGGCCACCAAAAGCACTGTTATTGGCCTCCAGGGTATTAGGAGGTATCCCACAATTCCTGTCCACAACAAACCAGAAGAATGGCTAAACTACGAGCTCCCCGGAGCTACTTATCTAAAAAACAAACACAGCTGCTCTTTGCTCCAGTGAGCGAGAGAGGGGAGGCAGGGGAATTGTTTTGGAATGTTCACAGCTGTTTGCTAGAGGGGACGGGGGAGTCCGTGTTGAGCAGCTGCTTATGTGGTCTGAAGGCTATTTAGGAGTGCATAATTTGCATTTAGTGAATAAGAGAGAGGTGGGGGAAGAGTCAAAACTTTTAAAATGATTGAAGGTAGGTGCTGTGTATCTTCCAATCCTTAGAACTTGCAAGGCAGGGAGCTGACAGTGTCAGCTCCAAAAATCCATTCTCTCTGTCTCCTCCACGCTCCCTGTCACACTCCACCCCATCCCCCTCTTTTGAAAAGCACATTGCAGCCACTTGAACGCTGGGATAGCTGCCCACAATGCACCACTCCCAACAGCACTGCAAATGTGGCCACACTGCAGCGCTGGTAGCTGTCCCTACACAGCTGTACGAACACAGCTGTAACTCCCAGCGCTGCACATCTCCAAGTGTAGCCATACCCTTAGTGACAAACACTTTGTCCAAACCATGGGAACAGCCATGGGTACCAGGTTGGCTCCCCAATATGCCAACTTCTTCATGGGCCACCCTGAAGAATTTCTGGACAAATGCACCACAAATCAATGATATGCCCAAGATATTTCAATGATGTTTTCATCCCCTGGACACAGGATTTAAACTCCCTCATAGATTTCCACCACAACTTCAACAACCACCAGACATCCACTACCGTCTTTAGAACACTCCCACACTAGTAGTAAACTTCCTGGACACCACAATCAGCTTCAACAATGGAGCCCTACAGACAACTATATATAAGAAATATCACGGTTGGAAGGGATCTCAGGAGGTCATCTAGTCCAAACCCTTGTTCAAAGCAGGACCAATCCCCAACTAAATCATCCCAGCCAGGGCTTTGTCAAGCCTGACCTTAAAAACCTCTAAGGAAATACTTGTGGCACCTTAGAGACTAACACATTTATTTGAACATAAGCTTTCTTGGGCTACAACCCACTTCATCGGATGCACAGAATGGAACATATAGTAAGGAGATATATATACACACACATACAGAGATAATGAAAAGGTGGGAGTTGCCCAACCAACGCTAAGAGGCAGATTCCACCACCTTCCTAGGTAACCCATTCCAGTGCTTCACCACCCTCCTCGTGAAAAAGTTTAGGTTGGATATTAGGGACAACCTCACCCATTGCAACTTGAGACTATTACTCTTTGTTCTGTCATCTGTCACCACTGAGAACAGTCTAGATCCAAAAGATTCATGGTCCCACACATGCCTGACATAACAAAAGGTATGATTAAAATGTAATTATTTTGGTGCAAGTCTGTTTATGAATACTCCTATTTTGGAGTAAAATTGGCTGCAGTCAGCAATAAATTGACTTAGATTGAGTGATCACACACAGACTTGCACCAAAATAACTATATCAGTTTTAATTCACATTCAAGTATAAAATGAGTGACAAAGAATGGATACAACAAGCAGATGAGACAAGTTAACGAGACAATAGTATGTATGTGAGCTCCTTGAAAATGTGGACAATTTGCCACTCAATGGAGATTATCAACCACAGAGGTCATTATGGGCTTTATCTCATACTATCGGTAATTAAAAAAAAAAATTGTAGAAAGACAGAAGCAGCATTACTGAGGGTATGTCGAAACTTGCCAAGTTACAGCGCCTCTCAGAGAGCACCAAAGGAAAACTGCTGTTATGTGTTCACACTGACCACTTCCTGCACAATAGTGTGTTCACACTTGTGGCACTATTTGGAGAAGTGCACTCTGAGCAGCTCTCCCACAGGGCATCTCTTTCTCTTTTGTCAATAAGACTTGTGGGAAGGCGGAAGGGATTGCAGGGCATCCTGGATCCTGTCCCAATGCCCCGTGATGCATTGTTTCGCATCCCAGCAATCCCTGTGCTTCCATCCACATTTGGTGCCATCTTTCAACGGTTTGTGTACCGCACACCCTACCCTGCCTCTTTTGCGCTGCAGGAATGGATCCCGCGCTGTTGACCAGTATGCTGCTCACACTGACCAATACGTCACGAGTGGCAGTGGAGTTATTCCTTAAACTACAAAGGCAAGAGGAGTGCAACATTGATCTCGCCACGCATACTAGCTACGACACGAGATTGCTTGTGGCATTCACGGAGGTGCTGACCACAGTGGAATGCCATTTTTGCAATCGGGAAACAAGCACTGAGTGATGGGATTACATCATGATGCATGTCTGGGATGCAAACAGTGGCTGCAGAACTTTCGGATGAGGAAAGGCACATTCATGGGACTGTGTGATGAGCTTGCCCCAGCCCTGCGGCGCAAGGACACCAGAATGAGAGTTGCCCTGCCGTTGGAGAAGCATGTGGCGATTGCACTGTGGAAGCTGGCTACTCCAGACTGCTACCGATAGGTCGCTAACCAGTTCAGTGGGAAAGTCAACCGTTGGAGTTGTGTTGATGGAAGTGTGCAGGGCCATTAATCGCATCCTGCTCCGAAAGACCGTGACTCTAGGCAAAATGCGTGACATTGTGGATGGCTTTGCACAGATGGGCTTCCCTAACTGAAGAGGGGCAATCGATGGCACGCACATTCCAATTCTGGCACCAGACCACCTAGCCACCAAGTAATTAATTACAAGGGGTATTTCTCAATGGTTCTCCAGGCGCTTGTGAATGACTATGGGCGTTACACAGACATTAATGCAGGCTGGTCCAGAAAGGTGCATGAAGCATGCATCTTTCGGAACACTAGCCTGCTCAAGAAGCTCCAAGCAGGGACTTTCTTCCCTGACGAGAAGATCACCGTAGGGGAAGCTGAAATGCCCATTGTGATCCTGGGAGACCCCGCCTACCCCTTAATGCCACAGCTTATGAAGCCGTACATGTGGCAACTTGACAGCAGCAAGCAGCAGTTCTACAATAGGCTGAACAAGTGCATGACTACTGTGGAGTGTGCATTTGGCTGTTTAAAAGCCTGCTGGCGATGCCTGTATGGGAAGCTGGACATGGCCAATGACAATATTCCTATGCTTATTAGCCATGTGCTGTACGCTCCATAATATTTGTGAAGGGAAGGGTGAAGGCTTCACTCAGGGCTGGATCGCAGAGGTTCAACACCTGGAGGCTGAGTTTGAATAGCCAGAGACCAGGACTATTAGAGAGGCTCAGCACAGGGCCATAAGGATCAGGGATGCTTTGAGGCAGCAATTTGAAGCTGAAAGCCACTAATATTTGTTGCTATGCTTGAGATTGCAGTGTTTGTAATGCTAGGAGGAAATTGGTGCACATGATGCAAGAAGGGACGTTTACATAATTATATGTTGCTTTATAGTGCTCTTTTTTGCTTCACTTGATAGAATAAAGATGTCTTTCAATAAAAGAATTGTGTTTGTTTGAAAGCAAACAACCAGAGGAGAGAGTCAAATGAAAAAAATAATCAGCAGGGAGGGTGATGGGGGATGACGGAAGTGAAGGTCTCAAGAGGAGGAGGGGTCCCTGGATGGCAACAGATTTGTGTATGTCCAGGGATCATAACCAACCTTCTCCTTTGGAGTATAAAGCAATGGGTGCTGTACTTCAGCAGGGCCAAACTGCAGAGGGATGGGTGATGAGTGCAGTGGGTAGTGGGAGTCCACATTGCTGGACTGTGAGGAGGGGGAGTGGAATGCAGTGGGTAGAGAGTGGAGCCAGGAGGTTGATAACAGTGTGCTGGTGGAGTGTGTTGGGGGGGGCGGGGTGTGGAAGGAAAGAGTGCATGGGAAAGAGTTTTGCGACAGAGGTTGCAGGGGAGGATGGGCACGGAGCTACTCAGTTTGAAGAGCTAGTATTGCCTGGTGTGTATCCGCTTGGTGCTCCATAACTGTTAAGAGCCACTCCGAGGCTTCTTTCTGGTGTGCCACGTTCTCCTTTTGGTCCCTCTTCTCGCTGTTCCACCACTCCTTTCATTCTTTTTTCTCGGTGGCAGAGTGCATCATAACCTCACGCATAAAGTCCTCCTTAGCTCTTCTTGGAACTTTCTAATTCTGCGCAGCCGTTCTGCCATCAGAAACAAAGAGGGAGACTGGGCTCCCAAGGTCATCTCTGTGAAGTTCAAATGCAACATTTTACAGAAGCAGTATTGTTTGCAACACAGACAACACTGTTTCAGTGCTTTAAAAACACAGCCAGTACTCACACACCTGTCACTAACTGGCTGACCCCAGGCAAGCACACACGAGCCACAAGACCCCCAAAATGGTGAGTAGCCACAGGGGCAGGGTAAATCACTGTTCCTGGACCCTGCAGCACACTGGGCACGTGGCTCTCAGGGCCGGCTTTAAGAAGTGCGGGGCCCAATTCAAACATTTTTGGCAGGGCCCCGGCAGGGATAACTTAAAAAAAAGAAAAAACGTAAAAAAAAGCCAATCATTCTCAACTGGTTCCCTATTAAAAAGTTCTGATTTAAGGGATGTACCACAGTATGTATTTTTTGTACCAATAGGGTTACCATACGTCCATATTTTCCTCCCGGATGGCGATTTAAGAACCAAAAAGCCTGACATGTCCAGGAAAATACAGATGTATGTTAACCCTACCTAAAGTTCTTTTTTAAAAAGGTGGGCCTGAACTAGAAATGAGCTCCGTTTTACATGTGTGGGTCCTCGCCACTCCCTGGCTCCCCGCCACTCCCTGGGGGTGTGCTAGGGTGACCAGATGTCCTGATTTTATAGGCACAGTCCTGATTTTGGGGTCTTTTTCTTATATAGGCTCCTATTACTCCCCACCCCCGTCCCGATTTTTTCACACTTGTTTTCTGGTCACCCTACAGTGTGCATATGTGTGGGTCCCAGCTGCTCTCAGCCCCCCTCATTGAAGCAGGTGTGCAGTTACTGCCCTGGAAACTGCAGGGCATCAGTGGACATGAGGCTGGCTGGAGGCAGGGCAGGGGCTGACTGGAGGTAGGGTCTGGCTGCAGGCAGGGCAAGGGCTGCAGGGCTGGCTGGAGACGGGTGTATGTGGTGGTCTGGCTGGCTTCAGGCAGGGCCTCAGGGGTGTGTGGCATGGGTTGACAGGGCTGGAGACAAAGGAGTGCAGGACTGGCTGGCTTCAGGAGGGGGGATTGGCAGGGGTTGGCTGGAGACAGGGCGGGGGTGCGGGACTGGTGCGGGCAGGGCAGGGGGTGCGGCAGGGATTGGCTGGAGACGGGTTGGCTGCGGGCAGGGGATGTGGGGCTAGCTGCAGGCAGGGCAGGGGGTGCAGGGCTGGCTGGAGACAGGCTGGCCGCGGGCATGGGGTGCGGGGTTGGCTGCAGACAGGAGCTGGTGCACGCAGGGCAAGAGGTGTGGGGCTAGTGCGGGCAGGGGGTGCAGCAGGGGCTGGCTGCAGGCGGGGGGTGAAGATACAGAGGATACAGCCCACCCTGTACGGTGAGTACCCCCTCCTCCTCCCTCCCCCACGAGGGTAGCAGCAATAGCCTGGGGCTCGGGGGCTATTTAAAGGGCCTGGGGCTCCCCTGCTTCTACCGCCCCGGCCCTTGAAATAGCCATGGGAACCCTGGGGAAGCGATGTGGCTTCGGTGGCTATTTAAAGGGCCAGTGCGGTAGAAGCAATGGGAGCCCCGGACTTTTAAAACAGCCCCCAGAGCCCTGAAGCCCTGCCCCAGGGCTCCAGCAGTGGGGCTCTGGTGACAATTTAAAGGGCCTGGAGCTCCTGTCCCTGCTGGGATCCCCAGGCCCTTTAAATTGCCCTTGGGGAAGCCAGGCAACCCCGGTACAGCGCACCAGCTCTTGCCAGTACACAGTATTCGGGCTTGGGTGCGGGGCCCTCTTAGGGGCGGGACCCGATTCAGGGGAATTGGTTGAATTGGCCTAAAGCCAGCCCTGGTGGCTCTTGGGCACTTGGGGACAGCCAGTACAGTAGGTGGGGCCTGATAATCACACTTTCCACAGGAGGTGATCATTATGGAAGACATCTTGCTGCTGAGGGTGAGCAGGGAATCAAGGGATGGTCTTCCCTAAGCCTGTGGCTTCCGCCCTGGCGCCTATGCGGCTCAAGGCCACCCAGAGGATTCAGGGGGCCTGGGGCAAAGCAATTTTGGGGGCCCCTTCCATAAAAAATAAAAGTTGCAATACTATAGAATATTATATTCTCGTGGGGGTCCCTGCAGGGAACGGGGCCTGGGCAAATTACCCCTCCCTCTGGGCAGCCCTGATGCGGCTTGCCTGTGTGCAGCAATGGTTCCCCCACCATCGTGGTGCGGGAAAGTTACAGTTAATGGGGCAAGAAACAAAGCAGCTCTGTTGAGGAACCTGCAGCAGCAGATTGTCCAATATTTCCACGAGAGTTTCCTGGCGATCTCTGATGGAGATTCCCATGAAGTGAAGGAGTGTATCAACAGCCTGTTCCGCTGCTCAGGCTAGGCATGAGGTGGGAGACAAGCCTGCTTTCTGCAACCCTCCTGCCCCCAAAAACTCGCTTCAGCAATTTCCAAAATCACATTCACTTACTAGGGGTCTCCTCTCCTGTTTGCGCTTTGCCAAGCTCCAACTGCTGTGACTGGCTAGGCTCCTCCAGGATAGAAAAGAGCTACTGACTGCATGCATCTCTGGCCTCTGAGTCATCCTCTGCCTCGGGGTCCCCCTCCCCCTCTTCATCCAAGATTGCCTCCTCCTGGCTCGGTCCACTCTTGACTGGCACGCAAGCCAACAGGGTCCTTCGCAGTGGAGATGGACTCACCACCGAATATTGTGTCCAGCTCTTTGTAGAATCAGCAGCTCATGGGCGCAGCATCAGAGCGGCGATCTGCCTCTTGTGCCTTGTGGTAGGTGTTCTGCAGCTCCTTCACTTTTACCCTACACTGCAATGTGTCCCGGTCATGGTCCCTTTCTATCATGCATCTGGAAATCTGTCTGAAGGTGGTATCATTCCAACTGCTGGAGTGCAGCTGTGACTGCTCTGCCTCCTCTCCCCAAATGCCCATGAGGTCCAGCAGCTCAGGATTGCTCCAAGCAGAGTACCACCTGGTGCGTGGAGCAGGCATAGCCACCTGGAAAGATGTGTTGAGACCACTGCACGCATCACTGAGCAAACAGGAAGGGGACTTTCAAATTTGCAAAGGAATATATGGGGTGGGGCTGACAGTTGGTCACCTGAGAGCAGGGCAGGGCAGAAGAGTTCAAACCAATGGCCAGAGAGGTGAGAACAGGCATTGTGGGGCACCTCAAGGAGCCCAATTGCAATGCTGTGGTCACCATGGTATCTACACTGGCACCACAGTACTGAAGCCCCGACGCAGAAAGCTCTACGCCTCTCATCCGGGTGGTTTTTTTAGAGCGCTGCATCTGTGCAGTTACTGCACACTAAGTGGCTTGGCAATATGTACACCTTGGGATTTACAGCGCTCAAAGCTGCCCTACTGTGCACAAACTTGCCAGTGTAGACAGGGCCTGAAATAAACCTGATTACACTTCCTACAGTAGCGTACCTACTCTAGCTGGAAAGAATTGTACTTATTAAGAATTATAAGAAGTTATTATGAGATGGTATCACTATAATTTGGGTTACTGTATTAACTGCAATGAGGAGTTTGCAAAAGGAGTTTCTTGAAAATGAAAATTAGAGTAAAATACTCAGAATGTATACTACGATATTTTAATGGGCTTATTTGGATTAGGTGGAATTTTAGAAAGGTCTGTAACAAATTATTTTAAATATAAAAAGCTACACTGATATTTATCTAATAACGTCAAGAATCTGACTGAAAAAGAAAAGTTGTTAACTGATGGAAAGAACAGGTGATTACAGTACACCATACCCTTAAATGTCTCAAGAGGGAAAATGGAGTATATAAATCAAGCTTTATTTTCCTGCTCCACAAAATGTAAATCCACAGAGATGAAACAAAAATACACAAGCAAGACTAATGTTAAATTAAATAAAAGCATTATAATAATAAGGAACAAATGATGGATAATTTCAGTATAGTTCTAAATACAGTTAAAAGAAAGCCCAGGCATATAAAAAATTAAGAGCAGTAGACTGTAAACAGTGGAGGATATAAATGCCGGAAAGTGGCAACATGCCATTAGAATTTTTTTACATAAACATCAATGTTTTTCTAGTACAGATTTTAAACATTCAGTCCAGAACTGGTCTGATTCTTAGTTAGGAACCCCAAGCATCCTACAGCAGAGCAGATATCAGAGCCTTCATCACTTGTACCAGCATGTCAGTTAAACCTGCTCCCCAGTCTACCAATGCTTCTGTTTTATGGTTTACCCTTTACTTTACACATGCCTCTTTTAGGCCTCATTCCAGCAAGGTGCTGAGAATCTCCAATGCCCATTCAAGCTAGTGGGAGTTAAATGTACTCAACAACTCACAGGATTGAGTTTTGAACAAATGCATATACTTTATTAAGATATTTAATAAATATAAATTTGTTTACAATGTCCGTATACAGTAAACAATGTCATGAACTAACATTTGGGTTAATTCCAAGCTCTACAGACTGGAACAAAAAAAAAAAAACGTCCAATAGAGGCCAATGCAACACACTTGCTGACTAATTGCATTTTTTTTTAATTCTCTTTTGGAATTAAAAGAAATTCTTTCACTCTAGCATTACTTGTCCTAATAAAATATCTTCAGAACTGTTATTACGGTCTGGGTTAAAATACTGTCCCCTGAAAACATGACTTAAAGGAATGGGAAATTAAAAGAGTCACATGAGACAAATAATCTTTGGTGAAATCCTGACCCTACCTAAGTCAATGGGGTTGCTGCCAATGACTTCAAACAAGGCTATGATTTCTCCTGCGTTCAGTTTTAGATCCCTTAATGATTCTATCTTTCTAACAAGACTATGAACGTAATTTCATATTCACAATACCACACTCAGTTCCAAACGAAATATTAGATGTAAAAAGAAATACTTACAGTACAGGGACAGGCTGCATAAACAGTGTGAAACTAACAGCTGCGGCTGATTTCTTCACAGAGTAAACTTTGTCCTCAGCCAGGCTGTCGTGCCTGGATTGGTATAACATTTGTACACATTAATTTGGCCTGGGGAGTTTCCTATCTAACTGAGCAAGGTGGGAGGGTTTGTTATTTTAACTCCTGGCTGATAACAGCTTATCAGTAACTTCTCAAAGGTCGAGTTCAACACATTTGCAGAGTGAGAGATGCAAAGAAAATACAGAGCAAGCCTGTGAATCCCAGAAGTCTTTCTTCCCCTTAGGGTGGGTCCTTATAAGTTTTCAGGATCCCCTTGCTTTTCCCCACATTCCAAGACCTTATTCTGCAGAGTCCTTCTGAGAAAAGCAATATGCAGCTCTCTTCAAAGGCAATGTGCCCCACCCTTGAAGATGGCTTTAGCTACCATTAGGAGGAAGCAACATGAAATGCTTCCTTCCAAAGGAGGAGCTTGTTGTGTTTGCTGCATTCCCAGCTTCTGCCAACCCAGGTACTAAGATGAAATCCTGAACTCTGATCCAGCATGGCAGTGTAACTATGTCACCATCACCACCAGTCTTACAATAGAGTTCCATGCCAGCCTTTTTTTTTTTTTTAAAGTATGCATTTAGTGCCTGATACAACTCTCACTGAAATTAATGGGAGTCCTTTCACTGATTTCAGTGCGTGCTGGACTCGGTCCTTAAGCAGAGTTCATTATCCATTACATTTTAGGGTGCCTAACTGATGTAAAAGTATTTTTTAATCCAGATAAAATTAATGAATAGAAAGGGTCTGCTGAAAATACCTGGATAGGGACACTTGGGTTCTCAGGGATTCTATCTGCAGAACCTACTTTCTCCAGCAGTCCACCCAACTTTGACTTTGTTGATCTTTAGGAGCTGAACTAAGGCACATCCTCTTGGTGAAGCATTCTGTTGACTTTAGACTATCAGCAGGTTGATGTTCATTTGTTTGCAACAGTACTATGTCGTGGACACTTATTTAGTTTGTGATCCACTATAACCCCCAGATCCTTTTCTGCAGTACTCCTTCCTAGTCAGTTATTTCCCATAAGAACATAAGAATATACGACTGGCCAGACCAGTAGTCCAGTATCCTATCTTCCGACACCAGACAAGACCAGATGCTTCAGAGAGAATGAACAAACAGGGCAATTACGAAGAGATCCATCCACTGCCGTCCAGTCCCAGCATCTTGCAGTCAGAGGCTTTGAGACACCCAGAGCAGGCAGTTGCATCCTTGACCATCTTAGCTGATAGCCATTAATGGATATCTCCTCCATGAACTTACCTCATTCTTTTTTAAACCCAGATATACTTTTGCCTTCACAACATCCTCTGGCAACAAGTTCCATAGTTTAACTGTATGTTGTGTGAAGAAGTACTTCCTTTTGTTTGTTTTAAACCTGCTGCCTATTAAATTTCATTGAGTGATCCCTGGTTTCTAATCCTTTCTTCATTCTTGTGATTCTTCTCTGAACCCTCTACAAATTTATCAATATCCTTCTTGACTTGTGGACACCAGAACTGGACACAGGATTCCAGCAGCAGTCACCCCAGTGCCAAATACAGAGGCAAATTAACCGCTCTACTCCTACTCAAGATTTCTCTGTTTATGCATCCCAGGATCGCATTAGCCTTTTTGCCACAGCATTGAACGAGGCACTCCTGTTCACCATGACCCTAAATTTTTTTCAGAATCATTGATTCCCAGGAGAGAGTTGCCCATCCTGGAAGAATGGCCTACATTCTTTTGTTCCTAGATGTATATATTTACAGTTAGCCATATTGAAACATATATTGTTCGCTTGCACCCAGTTTACCAAGCAATTGCTCTGTAATCAGTGACCTATCCTTTTCTTTATTTACCACTCCCCCAATTTGTGTGTCATCTGCAAACTTTATCAGCGTTGATTTTTATGTTTTCTTCAAGTTCATTAATAAAAATGTTAATTAGCGTTAGACCAAGGACTAATTCCTGCAGGACCCAACACGAAACACACCCGCTCAATAATGTTTCCCCATTTATAATTATATTTTGAGACCTACCACTTAGCTAGTGTCATTGTTTTTTGTTTTGTTTTTTGTGGGGATGGAGAAGATTCACAAGGCCTTGCTGGAACCTCAGGATCTGTTTATGGAGCCCTAATACCAAGACATGGCAGCACAGATGGCAGCCATGCTGGTTCAGCAGGAGGAGGAGGGACTTTCTCCACGAGGAATGCTGGGGATGAGGGTGGAGGGTTTGTTTTTTTAAAACGTACTGACAAGGGCTGATTTGCAGGCTCAGGGCATACAGGAAGAATTATCTAGGTTTGTATGTTAGTGATTTTTAAAAGGGCAGATATAACTTCATTCAAGGGCACGAATGTTCTTTCCAATCCACAGTCTGCCATGCACACACCCCACACACACACACTTTTTTGTTATTGGGGGATTTTTAAATGTCAACACTGCTCTGTGTTTATATTATGGAAGGCAGCTCAAGGAAGTGCACCTTGCACTTGGAGTGAAAAGCGGGGAGGTTTGGGATGGTTCTTACTTCCTGAAAGAATTTGTTCCACAGCTGGGAACCAGACCCTGAAAAAGCTTTCTGCTGCACAGAGGAGCCCAATGTGCCATTGCACCTGAGGAGCAGAAATATCAACCACAGTCTTTATCCCAGAGCTTTAAGCCCCTTTTAATATCCTGGCTCCAGGCCACTGAATGTCTTGAAAATAAGGACCAAGGCCTTAAACTTGACTCTATTCTACAGGGAGTGGGATGGATTTGATGTTCTCATAGTAACCCATGTAGCTAAGGAGATGTGCTGCAGCATTCTGTACTAGCTGGAGTTTCCTAAATGCTGAAGTCTTCATGCTTGGGTATATCACACTGCTGTAGTCAAGATGGGAGGTGACAAAGGCATGAATATCTGAGGTCAGGTAATCATCCATGAGGATGTGACAGAGTTTCCTACCTAATAGAAAGCATTACTTGTAGATATGGCTACATAAAAGCCCCTCTCCAGGCACTCAGTTCAGTTTCTCCATAATCACCCCAGAAGGGAGGGAAAATTGCCATAAAAAAAAATCAAGGGGAAATTCATTTCACTAAGAAAGGATTCTCTGCAGGAGTTCTGTCAAAGTACAGAGGAGGAAACATCTGCTCTATTCTGTGGAGGCAAAAAGACTGGAAAAGAAGCTATTGGTTCAGATATACCCAGCAAGGAAGGTTTGTCACCATGAGTTAAAAATTGTTCAACAAAGAAGATCCATAGCAGGATAAATATATTTATCATTACACCATGTGTTCCCACCTTGAAGCTCTTCAGCTGATGGGATGAGACGATGCGAAAGAACACGGGCAAAACTAAAAGAACTTAGGAAAAAACACACAGCTGCATAAGGCATCCTTATTTTCTTAAATAACATATTTAAAAACACAAGAAGAAAGTATATTAGCTTTTAATATACTTATTAACTGTTCATTTCCTTTTAAAATGCTGCTACAGCACACCAGACAAAACAGTAGGATGAAGGCTGTATACCAGCAGAGTTCAAAAGATGGTGCCTCAGAAATAGGCTCACCTGGCTTAGAAAGACACTGAAGAATAAGATCACTCTAGGATTGGAAAGAGGAGGTGAGTGGAGGCCTGGAGGATGAGCAAGGAGAAGGGTGAGTGCTGCAAGCCACTTGCTGATCAAGAGCAGCATGGCAGGCACACACAAGGAGGGGAAATGCCCACGGAGAACCACAGGAGGAGAATGTATATAGAAATGAGATGGGAAATGAAACAGCATTCAAAGGCTGCTGGTGTGCAAAGGCCTGTGACCCAAGCGTGACATGTCATTCCATATCTTTTATGAAAATATGCTTATGAGATGAATATGACAACAGATATACTTTATGCAAGATGGCTCATGTGAGATATCATTAGAAAGGTATGATTTACTGAATGCGATTATCCAATTTGTATGCCTGTATCATTTCTCTACCTGAAGTTAGGAATATTGACTATGTATCTGTATTTCAACTATGCTACTTTGGGTGACGTCCACTGCTAACACTTCAGGAAGGAGGAGGATCTGGGGAACTACAGGACAGTCAGCCTCACCTCAGTCCCTGGAAAAATCATGAAGCAGGTCCTCAAAGAATCAATTCTGAAGCACTTAGAGGAGAGGAAAGTGATCAGGAGAAGTCAGCATGGATCCACCAAGGGCAAGTCATGCCTGACCAACCTAACTGCCTTCTATGATGAGATAACTGGCTCTGTGCATGAGGAAAGCAGTGGATGTGTTATTCCTTGACTTTAGCAAAGCTTTTGATACGGTCTCCCACAGTATTCTTGCTGGCAAGTTAAAGTAGTATGGGCTGGATGAATGGACTATAAGGTGGATAGAAAGCTGGCTAGATCGTAGGGCTCAATGGGTAGTGATCAATGGCTCCATGTCTAGTTGGCAGCCCGTATCAAGCAGAGTTCCCCAAGGGTCGGTCCTGGGGCCTGTTTTGTTCAATATCTTCATTAATGATCTGGAGGATGGTGTGGACTGGACCCTCAGCAAGTTTGCAGATGACACTAAACTGGGAGGAGTGGTAGATATGCTGGAGGGTAGAGATAGGATACAGAGGGACCGAGACAAATTAGAGGATTGGGAAATAAAGAAATCTGATGAGATTCAACAAGGACAAGTGCAGAGTCCTGCACTTAGGATGGAAGAATCCCATGCACTGCTACAGACTAGGGACCGAATGGCTAGGAAGCAGTTCTGCAGAAAAGGACCTAGGGGTTACAGTGGACGAGAAGCTGGATATGAGTCAACAGTGTGCCCTTGTTGCCAAGAAGACTAATGGCATTATGGGCTATATAAGTAGGGGCATTGCCAGCAGATCGAGGGACATGATCATTCCCCTATTAGACATTGGTAGGCCTCATTTGGAGTAGTGTGTCCACTATTGGGCCCCATACTACAAGGAGGATGTGGAAAAATTGGGAAGAGCCAAGCGGAGGGCAACAAAAATGATTAGGGCGCTGGAGCACATGATTTATGAGGAGAGGCTGAGGGAACTGGGATTGTTTAGTCTAGAGAAGAAAAGAATGAGGGGGGATTTGATAGCTGCTTTCAACTACCTGAAAGGGGGTTCCAAAGAGGATGGATCTAGACTGTTCTCAGTGGTAGCAGATGACAGGACAAGGAGTAATGGTCTCAAGTTGCAGTGGGGGAGGTTTAGGCTGGATATTAGGAAAAAACTTTTTCACTAGGAGGGTGGTGAAGCACTGGAATGGGTTACCTAGCGAGATGGTGGAATCTCCTTCCTTAGAGGTTTTTAAGGTCAGGCTTGACAAAGCCCTGGCTGGGATGATTTAGTTGGGGATTGGTCCTGCTTTGAAAACTGAGCAGGGGGTTGGACTGGATGACCTCCTGAGGTCCCTTCCAACCCTGATATTCTATGATTCAGGAACAACAATGGAAAAGCCAGACAGGGCGGATGACCCATCAGTGAGGACAATGGACTTTGCCTTCCTGTGGACACTCCATACTGCCACTGACTCATGGACACTGATACTACAGCGTCAGGTAGTCTTGTCACCTGATACTAAAACATTACCTGGGACTTCTTGTAACTCTCCACTGTAAGGGAAAGGGGAGGGTCAAGTTTGGGAAACAAAGGAGTCCCACCTTATGTAAATCCTATTTAAGGGTGGGGAGGAAGGCAAGCAGGACTCTTCCTCTCCATGGCCTGTCTGTCCAAGAAGAAAGATGGCAAAAGCCACCTGAAGGGAAAGCAAGCAGGGAATCCAGATTGAAACAGGAGCCGAGTCTGAAAAGAAATATAACTGGAACTCTGAACCACAGAAACTTTGCAACCTGCCTGCAACAATATCTACAGTGAGAAATATTATTTGTAACCAATTTCTTTAGTGAAACTAGCTTAGTTTGCATGCTTGATTTAATTTGTTTAGTAATCTGCTTTGTTCTGTTTGTTACCTCTTTTACCACTTAAAGCCTGCCTTTTATAGTTAATAAAATTTGTTTAGTTTATTATTAAACCCAATCTCTGTAATTTCTAACTGGGGGGGGGGGGGGGGAAGAAGTGTGCATCCCCTCTCCACATTGAGGGAAGGGGCAAATTTCATAATATATCTTTGGGTCTGCAATCCAAAGGAGGTGGACATCTGAGTGCTGGAGCAAGTCCCTTAAGAGGAGCCTTCCCAGAGATGATCTGCAGCTGGGTGTGGCCCTGCCTGTGTGTGTGTTAGAGGAGCTTTTAAGAGCCTGGCTCGGAAGAACAGGTTAAAGGGTGCCCATGCTAGCAGAACAGGTAGACTCAGTGGCATCTCAGCACATCAGGTGGCTTCCCAAGGGGTCCAGCCCATCATACTGAGTTGTTAGAAACAGATGAAAGTAACAAAAGTTCAGTTCATCTGTTATATAAAACTATTGCTAAAATAAGTTAAAGATGTACCCAAAGAAACTAGTACAAACAAAACATGTTTAAACTAAAAGAACAGATAAGGGGTTTCCAGGGATTCTGGTAAAGTCATAAAATTGCTATAGCAACAAATCAAGAAGGCGGTAAAATGACACGAGAAGCTGGTGCACTGCTGGAGCATCTCTGGTGGAAATCTCATGTCGAGGCTGACTTACTCCATTATAATGTTGTTCACTCCTCCTTCAGCTCTGCCCTCTTCCTAGCTAACAACTCTTCTTCTCCAACTTAATTGAATCCTATGCCTTCAGTCCCAGCCACCTTTTAGACATCTTTGATTCACTCCTCAAATCCTCCCTCTCTCCTGCCTCCACTTTTTTCTTTGCATAGGCTCTAGCCAATTTCTTTCAAGAGAAATGTGCCTAAATATCAAACAATCTTCCTTCCTTGGCACATGTACGATTCCCCCTTCTCCTCTTACTTCCTTGTCACACATGCAGAAGTTTCTCATCTGCTGTCTTCTTCTAATTCCTCTATTTGACACAGTGACCCTATCCCATCTTCTAATCTCCCTTATACCCACTCTCATACCCTCAATCCTCTCCCTAACTGCTCACTCTCCTCATAATACAAGCATAATTTAGTGCAGGGATCAGCAACCTTTCAGAAGTGCTGTGCCGAATCTTCATTTATTCACTCTAATTTAAGGTTTCGCGTGCCAGTAATACACGTTAACATTTTTAGAAGGGCTCTTTCTATAAGTCTATAATATATAACTAAACTACTGTTGTATGTAAAGTAAATAAGGCTTTTTAAATGTTTAAGAAGCTTCATTAAAAATTAAATTAAAATGCAGAGCCTCCCAGACCAGTGGCCAGGACCCGGGCAGTCTGAGTGCCACTGAAAATCAGCTCGTGTGCCGCCATCGGCACCCGTGCCATAGGTTGCCTACTCCTGATTTAGTGTCTCCTATCTTAAAAAATAACCACCACCTTGGACCCCACTTGCCTCTCCAACTACCACCCTATCTCTAGGCTCATTAAATATGTTGTCTACATCGCTGTTTGGAGTTCTGCTTGTACAATCCAGCAAACATCCTTTGCACTCCACTGAAACTGCTCTCGCCAAAATCTCTAATGACCTCTTCATAGACAAAGCTCAGACCCAATACTTCAGTCTCATCCTCTGTGACCGGACAGCCACCACTGACCACACTACTCCCCTTGGTTTCCATTAACCTATCCTCTCCTTGTTCTCCTCACACCTCTAATTGCTGCTTCAGCGTGTTCTTCAGAGGATCCTCCTCTTGCCCTCTAACTTTCCAAGGGCGTTCCACAGTATTCTGTCCTTGATCACCTTCTCTTCTCCCTCTACACCTTATCTCTGGATAATGTCATTCACAAAACACAAATTCAACTACCATCAAATCTACCTCACAGGCCCACATAACCTGGGTATCATCTTTCACTTGGAAGTCTCTCTAGATCCGCAGATCCAGGGCAAACAGGGCCGGCTCCAGGGGTTTCGCTGCCCCAAGCAGCAAACAAAATTAAAAAAAAAAAAAAAGCCGTGATCACAACCTGCGGCAATTCAGTGGGAGGTCCTTCGCTCCAAGCGGGAGTGAGGGACCCTCTACTGAATTGCCGCGGAATACCTGAAAGTGCCGCCCTGCTCCGGAGTTGCCGCCCCAAGCACCTGCTTGATAAGTTGGTGCCTGGAGCCATCCCTGAGGGTAAATCTAATGTTTGCAGATTCTTTCCAAATAACATCTCTAAGAAACAGTCTCTTATCCCGCCACACAGCTAAAACTCTTGTCCAGGCTCTCATCTCACAGCTCAGTTACTACAGCAATATTCTCTCTGCCCTTGACAAATGCAGTCTTGCCTACTCATATCCATTCAGAATGTTGGTGCAAGGATCATTTTCCTAGCCCATCACTTTGGCCATGTCCGCCCTGTCCATGCATCCCTGCACTGGCTCCCTCTTCTCTACTGCATCAAACACAAGCTATTTTTCCTCACTATCAAGGCTTTTCATGGCCAAACCACACGTTACTCATCACTCATTATCAAGATGTTGACTCCTCCATCCAGTCAGCCAATGATGCCAGCTTCTTGTTATCCTGCAGGCTTGAAAGAAGCTCCCTGTAAACATCTGCAAATCCACCTCAGTATCTTTTTTCAGTTGCCTCCAAAAAACTTGAGAATGGTTAGGCCACTGATGTGCAGAGAGACAGCCTGTCATGCTAACCAATATTGTCTCATCATCGTTCCCTACTCCCAGTCCATCTGTTGTTTCTTGCCTTAATACCTAGAATGCAAATTCTTTTGCATTCTTTGGCAAAATTCTTTTTGTTCCGTATTTGCACAATGGGGTCCTGGTCCATGTCCATGACAATACAAATAATAAATATTATTTTTGATGGCTGATATTGCCACCCCTTTCTAGACAAGGGGGGGCGTCACTTAGCAACTTGATTGGGGACTGGATAGTTAAAAGGACCTAAATTGAAGGAGAGGAAGTGAACTTCATCATCACTGCTATCAACACCAACAGCTGTGACCAAGGAATGTACCATCATACCACTGGGCATGATCCTGAAAGACGTCCTGACTAGAGGAGAAGGAGTCAGATGATAATCACCTCCATCTATTAGGTTTGAATGAATCCTGAACAACACCTGGCATGTGAACCTGCTGCCAACCCTTCCCTAGGGTGATTTTAACTTCCCTATTGTACAACTTCTGTTTCTTTTTTGCTGTCTATCTAGTAAAAGTCTGTCTCAGCCAAGATAAACCCATCCTTGTAACACTGCTGTAATGAAAAAGAAAGCTCCGAATAGTAGTGCCTCAAGCAGCCTGATACTGGTAAAAGTTTTGCCAAGTGCTGAAGGGCTAATAAGACCATATACTGTGCTTGTTGTTTCCCAGCAGCTGAACAAGAAACAGACATCTGTTACACTCTCTTTCCTCTCCTCTGGTTTTGCCTTGTCTTAAAAACAAACTCATAAGAAACAGAATTGAACTTTATCAAGAGTCACCCAAAAATGACTATCAAAACACTTGTCCCCCGCCACCCCCTACACAATAAGGAAAATTAACACCTTGATTAATACCATCTCAGGAACTGTATAGGAGGGAATTTCCATCAAAAAGACTATACGCTTACAGAGAATAAGGTAAATTACAAGAAAGTTTTACATTTCAGATGCTTTGAGAGTTTGGCCCTTTGTATTGCTCCAGCAGCAGTGAGCCAGTGAACATAAGATAAGAACAGTCATACTGGGTTAGACCAAAGGTCCATCTAGCCCAGTATCCTGTCTTCTGACAGTGGCCAACACCAGGTGCTTCAGAGGGAATGAACAGAACAGGAAATCATCAAATGATCCATCCTTGTCGTCCATTCTCAGCTTCTAGCACACAGAGGCTAGGGATGGGTATCCCTGCCCATCATGGCTAATAGTCATTGATGGACCTATCCTCCATGAGCTTACCTAGTTCTCTTTTGAACCCTGTTATAGTTTTGGCCTTCACACCATCCTCTGGCAAGGAGTTCCACAGGCTGACTGCGCATTGTGTGAAGAAATACTTTCTTTTGTTTGTTGTAAAGCTGCTGCCTATTAATTTCATTTGGTGATCCTTCGTTCTTGTGTTATGAGAAGGAGTAAATAAACACTTCCTTATTTACTTTCTCCACACCAGTCATAATTTCATAGACCTCTGTCACACTCTGTGTGAACCCCAGGGCACACACAACCGTCTAATATGTAACAAGGGTTTTTGAACTAACCCCTGCAGGGCCTCCCAGACTCTTTCCCTTTAATGGAAGGGGCAGAGAGAGATGCTGAAGCTTGCAGAAATCAGTTCCACAGACAACATTTTTGGGGTCCACACAAGCTATTCCGCATTAGCAACAGTCTTAAAAGGACTTTAAACAGGAAAACAAAAACAATGTACATGCCTAGAAACTAACCCATTGCCCCAATCTAAAACAAATGCACCACTACCATGTACCTGAAGACAGAGCAGAAACCCGCTTGGAGCAGCTTTCCCTCTTGCATCCACTCCTGCTCTGCCACCAGAAGGGGACAACTCTGCATTTAAAAGGCCAGGGGCTCTCTCATCCCCATGTCACTTCCCGTTAAAGTAATACTTGCCAATCGGCTGATTAAAGGGAAGGGTCACACACTCCCCCTCTTGACTTTAAATAAAACTCAAGCAGCTCTAACTCAGCCATTCCTGCTATAAGTATAGTTTTATTAATCTATTAGGATAGTGTATTCTAGTTCACTCAGAGCTACAACTACTGAACTGACAAGCAAGTGTCAAAACAAACTGGGAAAGCATAGCTTAGCTCACAGTGCAAGAGCCTAAGAGGAATGTCTTAGCAATTTTCAAAGTGACTGGCTACAAACTCTACTGAACCTATTTAAACCTGTCCAGCATACTGGAAACCCTCCACATAACAGGTTCAGCTCATTAAGGGGCTTAAGCTTTTAACTCACATAAAGAACAACCTGGCAAATTGTGAAGTACAGATAAGTACATTGTGATGTGCTTGCTAAGAAGCAGGGAGTGCATTGTCTATATGCCATCAAGTATAAGGAGTACTCGGAACACTAAAAGGAGATTGTGCGAATGTGATAAACACAACCTCTTAACCAGGACAACTAAAATCAACCTTCAAAGAGGCAATTAAATGGTTAATTTGGCCATTAAACACATCTATCTAGAAGCTTTGTTTTAGATTCCTTTTCAGCACTGATGGCTGGGGGTGAGAACCACTTGCAAAGCCTATGTACCTGTCACCACCAATGCAGTGGGATGCTAGTCGTCCGTGGTGCAGCTCTGACTTTTTCAACAGTGTCAAAAAATAGTGTTTTGATTTCCTAGCACTCTTGGTGTCACAGGGCAACTTTCTTTACACAATCTGTTGCTGATCACAGCCCTCCAGAGAAAGATGGCAGATGAGGAAAGCAGGTGTCTAGAGAGGAGCAGCTGACAAATCATGGCCTGGCATGCTACCTACTAGACAGGAAATGCCAAGTTAATGGGGATATTAATGTTCACCTCTGCCCTGTACACATACGCATTACAATACAGTCTCAAAATACATGAGCACATGCCATTTTCCACACAGCAACCATGTCTTATTCACTGCATAGGTAGGATGGTACTCAATGAACGTAGCTCCTGTTCAGTATTTTATCATCACTGATCAATGTGGTCATTGCATCACTCACAGGAGGCCAATCACCTCTACTGAATGAAGATGGGATTTAGTCAGTACATAACCCAGTTTCATTCACTGTCCAAGCAGCTCAAAGAGGCAGGCGTCCTGTGGGAAAAATGGCATGGAATCATGTCTTTAGAGACTGTATAATAATTCATATGCACAATGGGTCAGTTATGCCTATACCATTAAGACTGATGTTTCCAGAACAGTGCACACTTAACTTGCCAACCTCATTGTTCTTCTAGCAAAGAATTTTAATAGAAATATACAGATATTAACTTCCAGCTGGAGCGTGTAATGGAAGTTATAAAGAGGTCTAAATGCTTCCATTATAACCTCCCTTCTTCAGTGCTCTCAATCAGCATCCTGCCTAGTTTCATGAACACCCTCACAGCTCAAACTCCATACACATGGTCATGCACAATAAAAAGAATTTTCACTGGGCTACCTTGAGCTTGTAGGCGGAGTGCAGATTGGAACACTGTTGTAGTTAGTAAGATACTTGTTATGAATAGAAATCATGGCATGTGCACCAAGGAGGTCTTATAAAGCCTTACAAAATTCAGCCAAATCAAAATAGATTGTCACCCAAAACCAAAAGGCACAGTGCACAGGGAGGCTGGCCTCTTTAAGGGGAGATGAGTCCAGCCCTACCTGTAACACAATTACAGGCAGAGAGAATGAGCTAAGTTACAAGAAGTTCCTGTGGCTAAATCAGGCCTTTTGAGGTGAACAGACGAAAGCCTGTGGAGAGCCAGAGATAAGAGGGGAGACTCCAGGTAGGAAGCCCTGTTAGGAACTGCTACTTGATAGAGAGCGGGTCTGCTTAGTAGAAAGCCTCAGCAGGGACAGGACTAAGAACCTTGCACCAAGGGTTGTGAGGCAGGTAGGAAGGCTGGGGAAGAGTTCTTGCGTTTTCTTTTGAACTTTGTTAATAAATCAGCCCCCACAAGAAGGTGTCACTCAACACATTGAAGCCAACGCTGAAGTTATCAGGAGCCCAAGAAGGGGAAACTGAGACAGTGGCTAGCCCAAAGCGATCAAGAAGTCACACAGTGAGAGAAAACATGGCCAATATTAAACACAAATGGTAAAACACTTTTGAAAGCTACACACAAGTGAAAGACACTTTTAAAATGGGAACACATGCAACTTTAAGTTTAACTTTAACAACTGGCATTGTTGAGAACATTTCATATTCTCCCCCCCACCCCCCCACAACTCTGAGAACCAAAAAGTCTCTTATTTATTTGAACACACACTTTACAAGAGCGGAGACACAATACAAGAAGTAGTTGGCCATTTTTTCCATTCAGAGAACTCAAAAATACTACAGCCAGCAACGGATACAGTTTTATTTCCAGTTCTTCACCACAAGCTCTCACTACAAAAAACATATCCATACAAAGACTTTTCTGTAAACATGATTCAGTCTCATTTTTTAAATACTTGCTGTGAGTTACTGTATTTGTGCATTCCCTTGGGAAAAAAATCCAAAGTTCAAGGTACACAGATACGCAGTGATATGCTTCAATGATTATGTCACATGAAACCAGTTTCTACCGAAACCCCACAAATAGATATGCCTGAAATAACAGGGGAATTCCAGCAGAGGCAAAGTTCAACAGTAATGGTACTGCACTTAAGTACATATTCTTTTGCTTCTGTTTGTATGGCAAAACACAAGTGGTGGTTGGAGGTGGAGGGGACCAAAAAGGTTAAAATTTATATTTAAGGCTACAATTTAATTGGGTATTTTTAGTAAAAGCCATGGACAGGTCACAGGAAAAAAAAAAAATCAGGGCCCCATGACCTGTCCATGGTTGAATCTTGGGGCTGGGGGAGATGGGAGGGGGAGCGCTGCAGGGGGAAAGCCGGGGCTCCACTGTGGGGGAGGGACCCCATGGGGGCCTGTTGCTGCTCCAGCCCCACCTAAGGGGGATCCCGGGGGGGACTGCCTCCGGGGGGGAGGGAGCGCCGGGGATGGGGGAGAGCCATCACTGCCCTGGGGGGGAGGGGAAGGGCATCCAGGGGAGGAAGGACACCCCGGGAAGGGAACAACAGGTGCTGCCAAAAGTTGGAGTGCTCCACGGGGGGGAGCAGCCAATGCTCTGGCCACTGCCAGGAGGGGGTTGCCCCAGGGTCAGCACTACTGCCAGCTGCTCTGGTGGTCCCCAGAGCCAGCTCCTTGGGGCCACCAGAGCAGCGGCCTGTGTGGCTGGCTGCGAGACCGCCCAAGCAGCTGGCTGCAGAGCCACTATAGCAGCAGCAGTGTGGCTGTCCCCGGGGCTGCCTGAGCAGCTGGCTCCGGAACCAGCTGCTTCGGCAGCCTTGGGGTCAGCCACACTGGCTGCTGCAGAAGTCATGGAATCCATGACCTCTGTGACAGAAACAGCGCCCTACTTGTACTACAGTAAAACTGGTTCTTTGAGATGCTGTCATCACTGTGGTTTGCACTATAGGTGCATGTAACAGCAGGGCACCTGTGACCCTCCCTCAGTTCCCTTGCAATTTGAAACCCATGGTACCTGAGGACTCAGGGATTGAGGTGGGACATGGGATCCACATTGACTACAATATCTCTAAGAACCACAGTTACTGCAGAAGGTAAGTCAACATTTTTTCCTCTTTCAGCATGAGTGATAGTGGATCCCACTGGAAGTGACTGGAAGGCAGCATCCTCTCAGGATCGCAGGAAATGAAGCATTCCAGCTGCATCAAACAGTAACTGAAGTACAGATCTCATGAATGTGGCATCTGACCTGGTAGCTAAGTCCAAGGCATGGTGTTTGACAAGGGTCAGTGGGTTTCTCCACATTACAGATTTCAGATATTGGCACATTCCTGAAGCAGGCAGAGGATGTTGCTTGAGCTCTGTTGGAGTGATATTCAGTGGATGCAACATGCCAGGCACACAGCGAGATATGCTGCGTTACCCATTTCCATGTTCTCTACAGCGAGATGCATGGACATTTATAACTCATAGACTCATAGACTCTAGGACTGGAAGGGACCTCGAGAGGTCATCGAGTCCAGTCCCCTGCCCTCATGGCAGGACCAAATACTGTCTAAACCATCCCTAATAGACATTTATCTAACCTACTCTTAAATATCTCCAGAGATGGAGATTCCACAACTTCCCTAGGCAATCTATTCCAGTGTTTAACTACCCTGACAGTTAGGAACTTTTTCCTAATGTCCAACCTAAATCTCCCTTGCTGCAGTTTAAGCCCATTGCTTCTTGTTCTATCATTGGAGGCCAAGGTGAACAAGTTTTCTCCCTCCTCCTGATGACACCCTTTTAGATACCTGAAAACTGATATCAGGTCCCCTCTCAGTCTTCTCTTTTCCAAACTAAATAAATCCAATTCCTTCAGCCTTCCTTCATAGGTCATGTTCTCAAGACCTTTAATCATTCTTGTTGCTCTTCTCTGGACCTTCTCCAATTTCTCCACATCTTTCTTGAAATGCGGTGCCCAGAACTGGACACAATACTCCAGTTGAGGCCTAACCAGCGCAGAGTAAAGCGGAAGAATGACTTCTCGTGTCTTGTTTACAACACACCTGTTAATGCATCCCAGAATCATGTTTGCTTTTTTTGCAACAGTATCACACTGTTGACTCATATTAAGCTTGTGGTCCACTATGACCCCTAGATCTCTTTCTGCCATACTCCTTCCTAGACAGTCTCTTCCCATTCTGTATGTTTGAAACTGATTGTTCCTTCCTAAGTGGAGCACTTTGCATTTATCTTTATTGAACTTCATCCTGTTTACCTCAGACCATTTCTCCAATTTGTCCAGATCATTTTGAATTTTGACCCTGTCCTCCAGAGCAGTTGCAATCCCTCCCAGTTTGGTATCGTCCGCAAACTTAATAAGCGTACTTTCTATGCCAACATCTAAATCGTTGATGAAGATATTGAACAGAACCGGTCCCAAAACAGACCCCTGCGGAACCCCACTTGTTATACCTTTCCAGCAGGATTGGGAGCCATTAACAACTACTCTCTGAGTACGGTTATCCAGCCAGTTATGCACCCACCTTATAGTAGCCCCATCTAAATTGTACTTTCCTAGCTTATCTATAAGAATATCATGCGAAACTGTATCAAATGCCTTACTAAAGTCTAGGTATATCACATCCACCGCTTCTCCCTTATCCACAAGGCTCGTTATCCTATCAAAGAACGTTATCAGATTAGTTTGACACGATTTGTTCTTTACAAACCCATGCTGGCTATTCCCTATCACCTTACCACCTTCCAAGTGTTTGCAGATGATTTCTTTGATTACCTGCTCCATTATCTTCCCTGGCACAGAAGTTAAACTAACTGGTCTGTAGTTTCCTGGGTTGTTTTTATTTCCCTTTTTATAGATGGGCACTATATTTGCCCCCTTCCAGTCTTCTGGAATCTCCCCCGTCTCCCATGATTCCCAAAGATAATAGCTAGAGGCTCAGATACCTCCTCTATTAACTCCTTGAGTATTCTAGGATGCATTTCATCAGGCCCTGGTGACTTGCAGGCATCTAACTTTTCTAAGTGCTTTTTTACTTGCTCTTTCCTTATTTTCTCTTCTAAACCTACCCTCTTCCCGTAAGCATTCACTATACTAGACATTCCTTCAGACTTCTCAGTGAAGACCGAAACAAAGAAGTCATTAAGCATCTCTGCCATTTCCAAGTCTCCCGTTACTGTTACCCCCTCCTCATTGAGCAGTGGGCCTACCCTGTCCTTAGTCTTCCTCTTGCTTCTAATGTATTGATAAAAAGTCTTCTTGTTTCCCTTTATTCCCATAGCTAGTTTGAGTTCATTTTGTGCCTTTGCTTTTCTAATCTTGCCTCTGCATTCCTGTGCTATTTGCCTATATTCATCCTTCGTGATCTGACCTAGTTTCCATTTTTTATATGCCGCCTTTTTATTTTGTAGGTCACGCAAGATCTCAAGGGTAAGCCACGGTGGTCTTTTGCCACATTTTCTATCTTTCCTAACCATCGGAATAACTTGCTTCTGGGCCCTTAATAGCGTCCCTTTGAAAAACTGCCAACTTTCCTCAGTTGTTTTTCCCCTCAGTTTTAATTCCCATGGGACCTTGCCTATCAGCTCTCTGAGCTTACCAAAATCCGCCTTCCTGAAATCCATTGTCTCTATTCTGCTGTACTCCTTTCTACCCTTCCTTAGAATTGCAAATTCTATGATTTCATGATCACTTTCACCCAAGCTTCCTTCTACTTTTAAATTATCAACAAGTTCCTCCCTGTTGGTTAAAATCAAGTCTAGAACAGCTTCCCCCCTAGTAGCTTTATCAATTTTCTGAAATAAAAAGTTGTCTGCAATGCAGTCCAGGAACTTATTGGATAGTCTGTGCCCCGCGGTGGCAATAAACATCTAGTTGTGGCAATAAACAGAAGGGACAATATTCTAACCAGTTTGGTCCTGTCAATATAATAAAAAGCAAAGTCCTGGTAACACCAAGAGCTATAGCTTCTTTTCTCCCAGCATCTAGTGTGGTTTCAGTAACAAAACAGGCAGACTGACTGGCTCAAATGAAATTCCAAGACCACCTTAGTTGTGAACTTCAGGTGAGATCTTAGCACCACCTTGTCCTTGTGAAATGTCATATAGGGGATTGGGCCATAAGCACCAGAAGTTCACTCACTCTTGTGGCTGAAGTGTCAGCCACCAGAAAGACCAACTTCAGAGTGGTGAAAGGAACATCCAAGAGAGGCTCAAACAGAGGTTCCATGAGCTTCAGGAGGACCAGTCCCCAGCAGGACCAGGTTCTTTGACTGGTGGGCAAGTGTGTAAAAGTCTCTTGAGGAACTTCAATACCATGAGGTGAAAAAAGATCAAGAATTCCAGGCTGGGCAACACAATGGAGCACTGGCACTCAGCTCGCCCAATCGGACTAGGAAATGCTGAGCTTAACATGGGGTCTAAATATATCCAATGGCTTCTCACACCAGATAGAGCTACAGGGCACTTGTGAGATGGCTCCCTCCTCCCCTCAACTGAGACCCAGTGACATCTGAAACACCCGTCACTCACAAGGATTCTGGAGGGAAAAGCACCACCACCCTGGCCTCAGCAGAAGGTAGGGCAGAGAGAGAAGCAGCAAGCCTCAAACAACTCCCTCTGATTTATGTGGCAATGAAGGTCCAAATCCTATGACTCCCAGAACAGAGAGTGATGTTTCTAGCCCTGCTTTCCCTAACACTAGCAAGCGGGAGAATGAAGATGTGGCCACAGCTCAATGTGACCTGAAAGAACAAGTACATCAGGGTCAAGGAAGCAAACAGGCTAGCACTGTTCCTGGTCCCATCCTCAAACAATAGCAGCCTCACAGAGACAAGAATTAAATAATAAATGAAAATGCTTAGCACTTACATAGTATTTTTCATCGGCAGAGCTCAAAGCCCTTCATAATACTACCAGAGGATGGGGGACAAAGCTAACATTTATTTAACAGCATTCAGTCTGAAAGATCCTGTAACAGGGTGCCCATTGCGCACTGCATATCCAGCCCTGTAACAGGGTGCCCATTGCGCACTGCATATCCAGCCCTTTGGCCCTCCCAGACTCAGGGAGGTTCCGAGCTGGTGCAACATCTAGGCTCTTTATTTGTGGATGTTTCCCACCACCAGTTTCCTACTATTTACAATGGCATGACCTAACACAGGCCTGGTCAGCAACAGAGTAGCAGGCTTCTGCTTCCCATCTCTGCTGGTCTCCGCCCCACTTCCACTCACTTCCTTCCAGCCTTATACCTCCTGTCTACTGAGGCTCGCAGGTGCAGTCAGGGATTATGCAAACCTAGGTTATTTACCCAGCCCCAGTCCCTTTCCCTTGATGGGGACTGGAGTGGCAGGAGCTGACTGAGGCTCCCCCAGCAGTGCCCTGCCACAGATCCCAATGAGCTGTGAGTCTTTATCCATCACTAACACACAGCTATTTCTTAGGCAAGATGTTGCCACTGTTTAAATAGCATGCAAACATTTAGAAGACAGGAAGTGGAGAATGCTGGCTAAGATTTTCAAAATAGGGGATCCTAAGTCCATATTTGTCTTCAGCATGCACTCCTTCAGAAAGCCAAAGGCATTCTGCACTGATGTAAAGGTCTACCTACCCTAATCACTCTGCATGATCAAGACCCTAAAGGGTTGAAGACCTCACCTGCCCTAGAGAGCAAACAAAATTAACTCGTTACCTTTTTCAAGACGCTCTGGGTTCCAGTAGAAAGGTATGAATTTGCTCATTTTTGGAAGACTTAATGGTCCATGTGTTTCTGTTAATTTGCTCTGTTTGGTGCTCCTCACAGAAATTGGTATTCTGGAGATCTGAAAAGAATGCCAATTTAATGTACATATCTCCAATAAAGCGCACACAGTTACAGACATATTGCACTTTTCCTGTTTTCTGACGGCTCCATAAAAGTTCATCTCAAATCAAATCAAAGTGGACAATTCTGCTCAGAACCACAGTTCTGCTTCAGCAAGAAGAGGTTTTCTGTTAACATCATAACATCAATCGAGCTCAGGGACCCATTGCATTAGGCACTGTGCAACTATTGGTAAAAGACAGGTGAAGGCACTTCCCCAAGGTCACACAGCAGTTCAGTGGCAAAGCCAGGAACAGAACATTAGTCTCAAGACTCCCAGCCCATGCTCCCTCTCACACTTTATTCGTTTACATTTACATGGCTTTAGGTTTTTAACTTTGGACATTGCGATTTCATGTACTGCTGAAAAACTGTAGAGTAGTTCTGTGGTATTTGGTTTTCCCAAGGTCTCAGAGACTATTCTAACCGTGCCAGCAAGTAAACCTAGACCATGCTAATTCCGTCCATGCTACACGATGATTGTGTTTTGTTTGTAGCATGAATGGGAGAACAAAGTTATAGCATATCTAGTGCTAAGAAACTATGACAAGGCTCTCAATAGCAAAACAGCCTCCACTCACACTAAGCCTACATCCACACTACAGCTTTAAATCGATATTAGTAAAATCGATTTTATAAAACAGGTTTTATAAAATTGATTTTACGCGTCCACACTAGGGCACATTACTTCGGTAGTGTGCGTCCATGGTCTCAGGGTACCATCGATTTCCGGAGCGGTGCACTCTGGGTAGCTCAGTAAAAGAATAGGACCAATAACTTCGATATCCGTCCACACTAACCCTAAATCGATTTAGTAATATCGATTTTAGGGTTACTCCTTTCGTTTAGCTGGAGTACAGAAATCGATTTTAAGACCCCTTAAAATCAATTTTAAGTGCCTTGTAGTGTGGACAGTTACAGCGTTAAAATCGATTTAACGCTGTAGTGTGGACCTGGCCTAAGAGTACTGAATGTCACTGAGAAGGAACACACTCACAGAAAGGCCCATTTTGTAGGCAGAATAACCTAGTTTGACAGTAATTTAATTTGGCTGCGCCAAAACCAAGTTATAGCACAGCATTTGTTTGAATGAAGCCAAACTGTGATACAGACAGTTGTTTAAAAAGCTATACACCATGCTTCAGACTGGGTCTTCACCAGGGCTAATACACTGTTTTAATATGGTTATAACATTTGTCCCTATCTGCACAAGCTGAACCAAACCATGCTATAGCCTGGCCAGTCACAGCTGCTCAAAGCAAGACCTCGTTCACTTCACAGTAAAACGGATCTATGTTCTAAAGCAAGGTCCCTACATTCTGCGGTTACTGTTGCTGGGAGTTCTGAGGAAGATTCAGATACATATTTAATGGAGAATCTTAATGCATTAAATATAAAAAATAAATATAGTCAGTGCTGCAACCTCTGTGATATTTAGTTTCATTTTATACTGTCCCCACAGTTTCAGTTTTCAACATGCAGCTGTCATTTTTAAGTTTCAGAGTTAACAACCCTTTAATGAAAAGGGCAGTTGACACCTGATGTTTCAGGCTACATGGAAACTCAGGAATATATTCGTGATACAGTTAAAATTTTCAAGGTTCTCTTTGCAGCCAAAAGGCTAGAAATATTCTTTACATTTAAAGTGGAAATTCTAGAGCATAATTCTGCAGCAAGGGGTGAATTCTGCAATGGAATACATAGGGCCCCAATTAAAGGTGATCTGCAAAGGAAACAATTGTGTCTCCTTGTTTATTATGTGTAAAGGAGACTGAGAGGCTATTTCCATACCCTTCCTCCACTCTACCACAGACAATTTTTCCTCCCTTTTGCCTGTATTTTTACACTAGAAATTCAGCTCATGCTACCCCAACTTTCCTGGAAGACTCTAAAGGCAACGGAAAAACATCACAATTACCAAAAGTGCATATAACCTAAGTGTGACTGAGAAGGGAAGGGATTTTTAATCAGACCGTTTAAAACGCTGTTTTTATTCTGCGTTATGGAGGTGATCAGTCTAGATCAAGAGTTCTCAAACTGGGGATTGCAACCCCCTGGGGGTCACAAGGTTATTACCTGGGGGTCACAAAGTGTCAGTCCTGCCAGGAGTGGAGCTGGCAGCCTGAGCCCCTGTTAAATTAAATAAAATTAAAAAACTCTGTTTTTAGTTTATAGGGGGGGCTGCATTCAGAACCTTGCTGTATGAAAGCTGTCACCAATACAAAAAGTTTTGAGAGCCACAGGACTAGATGATCAGAAAATGGTCTTAAAATATAGGTATTTATACCTTTTTAGTTCAAAGCATTGACCAACAGTTCAGGAAAAATCTCTGCGACGGTTTCAGTCCCTGTACTTATTCAATTAAAGGCTGAGAAATTACACACCTCAGTTCTCATATGTTTTTGCAGGTTACTTTGAAACTTGGTAGCTTTATAGTTTAAACAGGCCTTCAACAATGGCCATCAGCATTACACAAAGAAGCCAAGAAAAACTCCCAGATTAAGCCCCTGAACTCTACGAAGAAGTCACAATCCAAGTGCTAAATCCTGACCTCAGATACCCAAACAAAACTCACAAATTTCACCTAGAGTTGTGCCTGCATATCTGAGAGCAGAATTTGGTCATAAAGCTATATAGAAATGAGCACCATGTTACGGTACTGAGCTCACAAATCAGACTGCTGAAAAATAGGAAGGGTGGTGAAGTGCACTGGAAAACAAAAAACCTAACCCACCACCACCTCCCAGACCTTCTACAAAGCGACAAAGCATTTTCTAAACATTAATGAATTAAGCCTCTTTAGGTCATTTATCTCCATTTTACAGATGGAAAAACTGAGGAATAGAGATTAAAATGGTTTCAAGATCCCAGAAAGCTCGTGG
The DNA here is from genome assembly GCF_007399415.2 of Gopherus evgoodei. Taxonomy (NCBI): domain Eukaryota; kingdom Metazoa; phylum Chordata; order Testudines; family Testudinidae; genus Gopherus; species Gopherus evgoodei. The sequence goes on along the minus strand of NC_044330.1, from coordinate 51,355,695 downwards.
AAGTGACTGAATAAAATCCAGACCTCCCAACACAGTCTTATGCTTAAAACAAGACCACCCTTCTGCCATAAAGTGGATGCATCAATTTGTAACAGACGAAGGTGACCCATTGTACCCAGAGCCACCTTCTAATTGTAAATACATGAGCATCAAAGGAGGAAACCCAGGTGCAAAAAGCTTCTGAGTGAGTCAGAGCTTGTACTAATTTTTTTTTGGCCCAGGTGTAATGGACACAAACTAAATATCAATGCAATCTGCCATAAAAAATTTTGTTTCTCTCAGTTCCTAAAACCTAGCCACTAGGGTACTGCCATTGGACCTTAATCAGGATGTCCATCTTTTTGTCAGCAAAAATAAAGTGGGCACTGTACACTTTGTATTCTGTGTTGTAATTGAAATCAATATATTAGAAAACATCCAAAAATATTTAAATTAGGGCTGTCAAGTGATTAAAAAAATTGATCATGATTAATCATGCTGTTAAAGAACAACTGAATGTCATTTATTTAAATATTTTGGACACTTTCTACATTTTCAAATATATTGATTTCAATTACAATAAAGAATACAAATATTTGCACTGTAAAAAACAAAATAGTATTTTTCAACTCACCTAATACAAGTATTGTAGTCCAATCTCTTTATCATGAAAGTTGAACTTACAATTGTAGAATTATGTACAAAAACCCCTGCATTCAAAAATCAAAACATAAAACTTTAGAGCCTACAAGTCCAATCAGTCCTACCTCCTGTTCAGCCAATCACTCAGACAAACAAGTTTGTTTACATTTAGAGGAGATAATGCTGCCTGCTTCTTGTTTACAATGTCACCTGAAAGTGAGAATAGGTGTTTGTATGGCACTGTTGTAGCTAGGGTCACAAGATATTTACACGACAGATGCACTAAAGGTTCATATGTCCCTTCATGCTTCAACCACCATTCCAGGGGACATGCGTCCATGCTGATGATGGGTTCTGCTTGATAACAGTCCAAAGGAGTGTGGACCAGTGCATGTTCATTTTCATCATCATGAGTTAGATGTCACCAGCAGAAGGTTGATTTTCTTTTTTGGTGGTTTGGGTTTTATAGTTTCCGCATCAGAGTGTTGCTCTTTTAAGATCTCTGAAAGCATACTCCACATCTCGTCCCTCTCAGACTTTGGAAGGCACTTCAGATTCTTAAATCTTAGGCTGAGTACTGTAGCTATCTTTAGAAATTTCACATTGGTATCTTCTTTGCATTTTGTCATATTTGCAGTGAAAGTGTTCTTAAAAATGAACAACATGTGCTGGGTCATCATCCGAGACTGCTATAACATGAAATAAACGGCAGAATGCAGGTAAAACAGAGCAGGAGACACACAGTTCTCCCCTAAAGAGTTCGGTCACAAATTTAATTACTGAATGCTTTTTTTAACAAGTATCATCATCATGGAAGCATGTCCTCTGGAAAGACAGACAAAGCATGAAGAGGCATATGAATCTTTAGCACATCTGGCACATAAATAACTTGTGACGCCAGCTACAACAGTGCTATGTGAATGCCTGCTCTCACTTTCGGGCGACCTTGTAATTAAGAAGTGGGCACCATTATCTCCCGTAAATGTGATTGGCTGAACAAGAAGTAGAACTGAGTGGACTGGTAGGTTCTAAAGTTTTACATAACTGCACTCAAAACCAAAACATTGTAACAAAAACTATTTATTCTATCACTTTTACAGTGCAAATGTTTGTAATAATATAAAGTGAGCACTGTACAGTTTGTATTCTGTGTTGTAATTAAAATAGATAGATTTGAAAATGTAGAAAAACCATCCAAAATACTGTAGTTAATAAATTTCAGTTGATATTCTATTGTTAAGCCGTGCAATTAATCGTGATTAATTTTTTTTAGTTATTCATGTGAGTTAACTGCCATTAATCGATAGCCCTAATACAAATAAATGTTCCAAGAGTTGACAAGGAAATCTTAGCTTATGAACTTATTTATGAATTATTAATTAAAAGATGGGCTCTTTAACAAATTTAGCATTCTGTGTCAGGATTTTCTTTGTCTCAAATATATTAAAACAGACACACTTCAAAGTTTCCATATAATTACAACTAGCTGAAATCTCCCAAGTAAGTTTCAATTACATTAAGTTATTAACAACAGTTCTATTGGCTGAAATGAGCAATGCTATGATCAAGATTGAATCAAGAGCTCCCAATGGTAGATAAACTGGCCCAACTGTGACTTCTCGTTAAAGATTCCATGGCTGCAAGCTAATTCAGACATCAATACTATCATCATGGTACTGCTGCCTCAGCTCCACAGCATATTAAAGCAGCACTACTGGCAGAACTGATTCTGGGGCACAGGGGGATAATCTTAAACCAGAGACACACAGTGATTCTGGAACTGGGCTCTCTCTGCCCCAACTTCACACAGTACCAGTCTCACTAACATAGACCACTAAAACAATTGAAAAGTAAGGACCAGACTCACTTTGGGTCCTTTGCACTGCTCCAGTAATTGAAATTGGCTGTAAGCCAGATAAATTGGTCAGTGCACTCTCCCTGTTTTGTGCTGCTAGTGGCTTTCCCATTAAAAGTTAAAGCTTAATCATTTAAGACTGATATTTCATATCTCCAGATCATTAGAAACATTGCATGGAGGCATTCTCTTTGTTTTTTTGTTAGGAGTCACATATTAAGTTTTTATAATTTAAAATAATGAAGGAAATTCCCAGCCAAAAATAACTACATTAAGATGGAGTTAAGGTTGATCATACAAATCAGTAACTTAAATTAAAGAACATTACAGGGATGCTGTAATTATCCTAAAATGAATTAAGATTAGACAAAAAAGAAATGTTAGTGTAAGAAAGGAACATTTAAGGCATCCCAAAACTTGAAAATTGCACTGTAGCGATGCCATGACAGGGGGAAAACTGAAACAAATCAAGTCTCTCTAAAAATCTGTTTAATCTAATCTGAGACCACAAACACTAATCTGTCTTAATTAGAATAAGAGAAAAGGGGGTTGGCCTATAATCTCCTTTTGAAAATATCTGTATATATCCTCATATTACCAAGACCTTTGAAGTTTCAGGACTTCGAATTAAATATATGGCTTATTTCTGAACTGAGACACTTTGGCTAAAGGCCTAGTGAGTCCCCAGGAGAATACATTCTCTCTTTGACAACATATGAAATTCAAAACTTATGTCTATTATATACAGTAACTAATATAAGATGTAACTAAGGCCATGTCTACACTGTCACTTTCTCACTCAGGAATTTCAGCGCTGTAAAGTGGCAGTGTAGACAGTGCACCCACTGGTAGCTACTCCCCTCATGGAAGTGGTTTTTTTAGAGCACTGGTTCCACCGCTACACAGCCATGGCAGCGCTTTAATGTTGCTAGTGAAGACGTACCCTTAGTAGCTTATGACAGTCCCTTCCAGAACTACTGACAAACTTCAGCGTTATGACTGAATTGGAAAGCTACTCAGCATTTCTTCCAATTGCCTACCAGCTTCTTTTTTCTCAGCACAGGGTACCTTGCATTTGGTGAGAAATGAAGAGGGTGTAGGTGGGTAGAGTAACCAGATCTCCCAATTTTATAGGGACAGTCCCAATTTTGGGGTCTTTTTCTTATATAGGTTCCTATTCCACCTCCACCCCCATCCCAATTTTTCACACTTGCAGTCTGGGCACCCTATAGGTGGGTGAGGGATTGATGGGTGGCTGGAAAAACAGGTGGGGCTAGAAATAAAAGGCAGTTTTGGAGCTCTGAAATGTTAGGAACAATACAGCCATTGTATTAATCTCATCTACTCTAAAGCAGGCTACAACCTCCTAGCCACTGCCCTTCCCAGGCTCCCTCTTCTGTTTCTCGTGGCATTGCCCCACTGGTCCCGATGATACCCATACATACCCCTCCCCAACCCATTCTCCCACCCACTGCCCTGGGAGGGACTCTGAGTTCACACTACACCCCAACAGACTGCCTGCTCGGGTTCAGCCCGCCCACCCACTTGGCTCCGCCTCCTCCCTCTCCCCCTCGCCCCCGCCACATGCCCGCGGTACTGCGCGCCCCCAACACACCCTCCAGACACCCGCTCCCGACGTTGGCGTAGGCGCCCCACATTACCTAGCCGAGGGCTACACGCGCCCACCGGGAGCACCCAGCCACTGCAGCCCAGCCGCTACCACCTGCTACGTTACCTGCTGCGTCAACAAACGCGTCATTTCCTTCATGGGAAACAAGGCACTGCCCCCAAACAAAGCCATCCCGACGCTGGTAGCGTCACTGCCGGCTCCATGACAGCGGGGGAAACAGCTGAGCCAAGCGCGTGCGCACTAGGGTTCGGGAATCCAGACGCGCGCGCCGCGGGCGGGGAAGGAGTTGCACCGTTCTGTTGCTCCCCAGCAAGCCTCTGTCACGTGCGCAGCTCCTTCTCCAATCCCAGCCCTGCACTGGCCATGACCGCGCTCCTCCAAAGGGCCCAGCCGGAGTGTCGGCCACTCATAGTGGGGAGGAGGGAGCCCCGCTCCGCCCGTGCTAGAGACTGGGGGGCAGAGGGGAGTCGGGGGCCCCCCAAACACACACACTTCCCATAGACCCTGCTGGCTGAAGGGCTCTTCGTAGTGGGCCATAAACAGCGATCCCAGGTGTGGCGATGGGTGGTATGCGGGTGGGGCGCCCATGTTCTCCCTGCTGCAGGCGGAGACAGAAACTGACACTGGAATTAGATATGGGCGGAAGTGCTGCCTCTCACCACCCGGGTGGGCGTTTGTCCAGCCTGCGCTCACAAGAGCCTGCCCTCCCTGGGGAGCCTGGCCCAGAGCCCAGCTCCATCAGCATGAAGGGCTGTTCTGAGCACTGAACCTAACTCTCCTTTACTGCAGCTTACACCTTGGCAGGCGTGGAGGTCATACGGCTCCCAGGTGTCTGGTTTTCAATCAGAAAGCCTGGTTGAAAATGGATCCTGGTGACTCTGGTTGGTAATGCTGACCGGGCCCAGTAAAGTCCAGTCGGTGGTGCAGCAGGACTAAGGCCCCCTGCCTCCACGGGTCCCAGAAGAAGCTGGCATGCCCAGCTCCTAGGCTAGGGTTACCATATTTGAACATTCGAAAAAGAGGACACTCCATTGAGGGGTATTTGCACCAGTATCCACCAACCCACATTGTATTAATGTGTTGTTATACTGTTAAATATGCTGTGTGCAATGTGTCATCTATATTGAGTATATAAAAGTATAAGTGATGTGCCTTGTCACAGAGACGCCGGGCAATGCTCTGGAACTGCTCCCTACAAAGCCAGTCAGGACTCTGGTGAAGTCTCCTCTTTGTGAGCAGACTGTCTCCAGGGCAAGAAGCTCACACAGCTTCACCTTCCTGGATCTGACCTTGGAGCATTCAGCATCCTCTGCCCCTCTGTATACTTCCCACAGCGAATCCGCCCAGGTGGAGTTCTGGGGAATCCAGAAGGTCCTGCACCCCAACTTCGCAGTCAGATGTTACTCTTAGCCAGTAAAACAGGGTTTTTAGATGACAGGAACACGATCTAAAACAGAGCTTGTAGATACAGAGAACAGGACCCCTCAGGTGGGTCCATTTGGGGGGGGGCAGTGAGCCAGACACCCATATCTGCACTCTTTTCATGTCCCCAGCCAGCCCCAAACTGAAAAACTCTCCAGCTTCTCCTCCTTTGGGCTTTATCTCTTTCTCAGGCCAGGAGGCCACCTGATCTCTTTGTTCTCCAACACCTTCAGCTGGCACCTTTGTAGAGGAGGGGCCAAGGTCATTAGTTGCCAGGAGACGGAGTGTCAGACATTTTCTGTCCAGCCAGCATCACATCTGCCCTCTAGGGCTCCTCAAAAATCACACCCCCTTCTCTCACCACCTAGATACTTAAGAACTGCATAGGGGAAACTGAGGCACCCCCACAGTATTCAGAGAAAATGTTATGAACATTCCACTTTGTCACACTCCTCATGCTCCCACCCGCTACTGGCTGCCTTGCCATTCGCTTCCCGCCTGCTGCTGGCTGCCCACTCACCTCTTCACCCTCCTCACCTACCCGCCAGCCAGCCAGCCACTAGCTTCCTCGCTGCTCGCCTCTTCACCACCCCAGCCCCCGCTTGCCTACTCACCCGCCCACCCGCTGCTGGATCACCTACTTGCCCCCTCTGCCCCAGGTCCCTCTGGCTCCTAGGATCAGCGGCAGCTGAGAGGTCTTCATGAGCTGCGACCGCCACAGTCGTGAGCTCTGTGGCTCCCATTGGCCGGGAAAAGTGCCCATAGGAGCTGCAGAAGTAGGGCTTGCAGGCACCAACAGCGCACAGAGAGCCCTCCGCCCCCACCCAACCCGATGAGCCAGAGGGACCTGCCAGGGGGCAAGGTAGGGAGTCCCAGTAGTGCTTACCTGGGGCGGCTCCCAGGAAGCATCTGGCAGGTCTCTCTGGCTCCTAGAGTTGGGTCAGGTCGGAGGGGTGGAGGGCTTTCTGCCCGCTGCTAGCGCCTGCAAGCCCTGCCTCCACAGTTCTGATTGGGCAGGAGAGAGCCGGTGCAGCACGCGGAAACTCCCTCCATCTCTGTGCCTAGGGGCCGCCCACACTGCAGGCTCCAGCCAGTGGGCAGGCTCCAAGAGCTGCCCCAGGAAGTGCTGCCAGCCCCAGGACTTTGATACGCACGGTGAGGTGAGCAGTCCCCGATATCAGGACAAAGGGTGTCCCGACCAATGTGGCAAAATTCCAGATGTTTTTAGGTATTAAAAAATTCCTTCCAGACAGCGATTTAAAAAGCAAAAAGCTGGACATGTCCAGGAAAATACGGATGTATGGTAACCCTATTCTAGGCACAGGGGTGGCCACAGGGGCTCCATGCATTGTCCCCACCCCCAGCTCCCTCTCCCCCATTCTGCAGCTCCTATTGGCCAGGAATGGGATGAGAGCAGTTCAGGGGCATGGCGAGGAGTGGGGTGTGGGGGTCGAGCACCCATTGGGCAGAGGGGAAGTCAGTGCCTATGCCAGGAACCGAGGTCAATTGGAGCTGCAGGGGCGGTGCCTGCGGGCAGCACACAGAGCCCCCTGGCTCCTCGGCCTAGGAGTTGAACATGCCGGCTACTTCCGGGAGCTGCGCAAAGCCAGGGCAGGCAAGGAGCCTTCCTTAGCCCTGCTGCACTGCCAACTGGGAGCTGCCTAAGGTAAGTGCCGCCCAGGCAGAGCCCGCATCCTGAACTCCCTCTCACACCCTAACCTCCTGCCCCAGGTTGGAACCTCCTCCTGCAACCAAACTTCCTCCTGGAGCCTGCACCCCAACCCCCTGCGACAAACCTGACCTCCCTCCTGCACCCCAAATCTCTTATCCCCAGCCCTATCCCAGAGCCCACACCCCCTCCTGCACCCCATCCCTCTGTCCTAGCCCGGAGCCCTCTGAAGCACTCCAACCTCTCGGCCCCAGACCGGACCCCCCACTGCACCTCAAACCCCTCATTCCCAGCCTCACCCCAGAGTCTGCACCCCCAGCCAGAGCCCTCACCCCCTCCCACACCTCAACCCCTTGCCCCAGCCCAGTGAAAGTGAGTGAGGGTGGGGGATGGAGTGGGTGAGGCCAGGGCCATGGGAAAGGGCAGGGCAAGGGTGTTCAGTTTTGTGTGATTAGAAAGCTGGCAACGCTAGGAGAACAGTGAGTCACCATCCTCTTCCTAACAGCCCTCAATGGACTTGAAGACTTGGTGTGTCCTCCTCAGCTGTCTCTACATTAAACATGCCCACTTCTTTCCCCCTTTTCTCACAGGTCAGATTTTCTAAACCTTTTCATCATGTTTGTTGCTCTCCTCTGGACTCTACAGTTTGTCTGCCACAGTGGTCCCCGAACTGTGGGCATTCCTCCCAGGGGATGTGGAGGAATGTTTGGGGAGGTGGAGAGGGAGCTTCACTAAGCCCAGCTTTGGCCCCAGCCGCAGCCCCATTCTGCCCCCAGCCCAGCCTTGGCTCCACTCTGCCCCTTACTCTGCCCAGGGCCACACTTAGGGGCAGGTGACCGCCTGGGGTGCCTGGCTTGGAGGGTTGGCTGGGGTGGGGTGGGGACGCACCAGGCTCTCAGCACTGTTTTTGTTGTTAGCGACAAAAGGGAAAATAGAATGTTTGAAGTAAAATGCCTCAGGGCATTTCCTATGTGGATTCATTTTTCACTAACTTCCTAGAATGTTCTGGACCTTTGTGAATCTCATGGAACTTTCCAGATTTTCTGAGAAACTACATTTTCTTTGAACCTCCCAGAATGTTGTCCACCATGCCTTTATATAAGAATGAAGTGAGAGCCCCGCTGTGATATTGTGAACCTAGTTTTATTGTGTAATTGTACTTGTGTTTTAAGACTTCAGAAGTATAAGTAGTGACTAATAAACATATTTAATGAGATGCCAGATATCTATTGAACCCCTATCAATATAAAAGAAATGTTGTTACTTCTTTTGCCATGTTTATGTTTAATGACTTTCTAAGACAGAGGAACATAGACATTTGCTCTCTCTAATGCTGTCTGTTTTCCCCATAGAAAATAAAAGATGTCCCCAAAGAAGCCTTCAGGAGTTCAGTATAGGAAGCGAAAAGCTCAACTGCAACCTAGTTTGCAGCAAGGAGCAAATCTGATGGGGAAAATATCTGAAATAGAGCAACACAAACTGGGCTTTAGGCAGTAGTGATCATCCCAATGCAGAAGAAATTGAGAAGTGAAGTATAAATGATGAAAGTCATAGTATTTTTCAATTCACCTAATACAAGTACAGTACTATAGTGAAATCTCTTTATCATGAAAGTTGAACTTACAAATGTAGAATTATGTACCAAAAAAACTGCATTCAAAAACAAACCAATGTAAAATTTTAGAGCCTGCAAGTCCACTCAGTCTACTTCTTGTTCAACCAATCGTTCAGACAAACAAGTTTGTTTATATTTGCAGGAGATAATGCTGCCACTTGTTTATAATATCACTTGAAAATGAGAACAGGCATTCTCATGGCACTGTTGTAGCTGGCATCACAAGATATTTATGTGCCAGATGAGTTAAAGATCCATATGTCCTTTCAGGCTTCAACCACCATTCCAGGGAACATGTGTCCATGCAGAGGATGGATTCTACTCGATAACAATCCAAAGCGGTACGGATCAACACATGTTCATTTTCATCACCGTGAGTCAGATGTCACCAGCAGAAGGTTGATTTTCTTTTTTGGTGGTTTGGGTTCTATAGTTTCCACATCGGAATGTGGCTCTTTTAAGACTTCTGAAAGCATACTCCACACCTCATCCCTCTCAAATTCTTAGACCCTGGATTGAGTGCTGTAGCTATCTTTAGAAATCTCATATTGGTACCTTTTCATTTTGTCAAATTTGCAGTGAAAGTGTTCTTAAAATGAACAACATGTGCTGGGTTATCATCTAAGACTGCTATAACTTGAAATATATGGCAGAATGTGGGTAAAACAGACCAGGAGACATACAATTCTCCCCCAAGGAGTTCAGTCACAAATTTAATACGTTCTTTTTTTAAAAAGTGTCATCAGCATGGAAGCATGAAGGCGTATATGAATGTTTAGCATATCTGGCATGTAAATACCTTGCAGTGCCAGCTACAAAAGTGCCATGCAAATGTCTGTTCTCACTTTCTAGTGACATTGTAAAGAAGAGGGCAGCATTATCTCTTGTAAATGTAAACAAACTTGTTTGTCTTAGTGATTGGCTGGACAATATGTAGGACTGAGTGGACTTGTAGGCTTTAAAGTTCTACATTGTTTTGTTTTTGAGTGCAGTTATGTAACAAAAAAAAGAGACAGACACCCCAGGATCAAGCAAAGCTTGTTTACAAATGCCTCCTATAACTGATAACACCTGGGGACATCCCTGCTCGTACAAGGTAATACAGGTAAGAATCCTGGATGAGTGGGAGGAGGCTTGGTATCCCTATCGGGGAATGGAGAAAGTGGTTCCAGTTGGTAGACTACTACCCATCCCCAAGGTCAGCTCCTGAAGCCTCTGCACCTCCTCCTTCAGTACCTCATTACACCTCTGTACCTCATAAGAGGAAATCCATGGGCACTCATGGCTGCCTCCTGTCTCTCGACCACACCTTCTACAATATCCTATACTACTCTTAGCTTGGGTTCCTGGCCACTTTCAACCCTGTGTGCTTTAGTCTCATCCACTGGGTCCTTATTCTTACCCTACAGCACATGGCAAAAAGCACATTCTGCTTTTTCAGCTAAAGTCTGAACGTTAGTACAACTCCCTATCAAACACCATTTTAACTACTACTTTGGCTACTTCAAAATGTTAATCTATAACAAGTTATGGGTAGTCTGGATCATCATAAAATGGATTATTCATAACCAGTGAATAAGCACACACATAAATTACTAATATTCTGCAGAGGGCTTGTTAGGTTTCAGTTTAGCAAGCACTGGCAATGGTGATTGCTGCATCAGATCCAAATAAAACTCAGATAATCTCTGAACATAGGAACTGGCACGGTCACAGACCTCTATAACCCTGTGGAATATGCAACCAAACCTCAGAACCAACTCCCTTTTGCAAAATTCTCCCCCATTCTTCTCTAGACAGATCACAAAATTCAACCCGCTCACTAGGTTTCCTAATCCACTTCTTCTGTGCCCCTGCTTCTGGGACAAGGACCTATTTCTTTCATTATGGCTGATACCTCCACTAGTGAAAGGTGTTTAACCTTCACCTCTGTACGTGTACCTTCACCCTGATTATTTTGGACTGTGGATGTGATTACAGGCTTCAAATGGACAGGCATCTTAGGGGCATTTTTAGAGTCCAGATTGCTCAAGAAAAGAAAAAGTGGATTATAAGGAGGTGGAGCCTCCTCAGACAATACTATCCACATCAATGCTTTCTCCTTCCAAAAGTTTAACCGTTGGTTCTGTATTCTCCAATTGCACTGCTTCTAGCTGTGCTTGCAGAGCACCGTTCTGCTCCTTATGAGACTCACATTCTTGAGCTTTCTCAGTCAAAGCCTCAGAACTTGTAACATATTGTGCCCATAGCTCAGTGACCTTGTCTCTCAATTCTTGAATCTCACTTGCCTGCATTTAACTTCAGTTTTATATTTTCTACATTCCAGTTTCAATGCTCCATTTTGTTTCATAAAAGCTCTGTCTGTCACTATCAAATTCCGAACAACTGCAGTTTTTACCCTTTTCTCTTATAGCAATCTTTTTTTGCTAAAGAAGTTGCCTTCCAGAAGCTTAACCACTGCTTCAAGCTGATTTGTCTTGTGAAGATGTTCATCTCCTTAAGGGAACCTCCACCATGTCCAGTCAGATACTTATCTACATATCTCCCCAGTGACTCCATTGTCCCTTAAAAATGCCTTAAACCCCTCAATATCCTTACATCACAGTCTCTGGTATACTGGGTGTTAGTCCAATCAGCAAACTGCCTCACTCGTCAGAATGTTGGTTTGAGAATAATGTACTTAGCAGATGGGTCTAATAAATCTTTATTAAGGCAAAGCACTTACTTAGCAAGTGGTGAGGAATGATTATCTCCAGCCCATCAGGGAGGCCTGTTGAATCCAAATGGACCACTGTAAGCCATCAAGGAACAAGGACTTTTATTGATTGCTCCCAGCACACCTTTGAAGAATGGTGTGCAGAAGCACTTGTTGTATCAGCTTGAACTCTAAGGAGATGGGGATAAAAACCCTTGACAAGAAGGAATTAGGGTATTTTTATGCTGTTTGGACTCTAAGGAAAAAAAATTCCTAAACATAAGCAAGAGATTTCTAGGATTAACCTGTTTTAGCCCTAAAAGACTTATAGAGTTGGCATATTTCAGCAGCTCAATCACTATCTGAAACCTAAGACTGCAACTCATTTGTGTGCAACTGTTTACCTGTTTTAAAGTTGTAAATGAATGTTACTTTTTTTCCTTTGTTAATAAATCCTTAGTTTACTACAGGATTGGCAACAACTGTTCAGTGTGAAATCTAAAGTGCAAATTGACCTGGTGTGACTGATCCATTGGGACTGGGAGTAACCTGAATATTTTGTGATATTTGGTGTAAAATGACCATCAACCAGAGGCAAGCTTGCCTATGGGGGCAAGAGAGATCAGAATGTCCAAGGAGATGGTCTGTGACTCCATGTTAAGGCTTTATGGTGCCTGAGTTTACACTTGTTACATGGTTGCTGAGATCCAAGTATAGAACTCACAACCAGTTTGGGGTTTGTGCCCTGCTTCTTAACAGTCTGCCTGAAGTTAGTATTCTTGCTCATGAGCCACTCCAAACTGTGTGACAAGGGAGTCAACAAATGTGGACAAGGGTGATCCAGTGGACATAGTGTACCTGGACTTTCAGAAAACCTTTGACAAGGTTCCTCACCAAAGGCTCTTCAGCAAAATAAGCAATCATGGGATAAAAGGGAAGGTCCTCTCATGAATCAGTACCTGTTAAAACACATTAAACAAAAGGTAGGAGCATATGGTCAGAGAGAGGTAAATAGTGGGGTCCTCCAGGCATCTGTACTTGGACAAGTGCTGTTCAACATATCCATAAATAATCTGGAAGAAGGGATCAACAGTGAGGTGGCAAAGTTGGCAGATGATACAAAATTACTCAAGATAGTTCAATCTTTATCAGATTGTGAAGAACTACAGAGGGATCTCACAAAACTGGGTGACTGGGCAAGAAAAAGGAAGATGAAATCCAATGTTGATAAATGCAAAATAATGCATATTAGAAAACATAATCCCAACTATATATACAAATGATGGGTCTAAATTAACTATTAGCACTCAAGAAAGAGGACTTGGGGTCATTGTGGATAGTTTTCTGAAAACATCTGCTCAATATGCAGTGGTGGCAATCAAAAAAGCTAACAGAATGGTAAGAACCATTAGGAAAGTTATAGACAAGACAGTAAATATCATAATGCCACCATACAAATCCATGGTACACTCACACATTGAATACTGCATGCAATTCTGGTCACCCTATCTCAAAAAAGATATATTAGAAATGGAAAAGGTATAGAGAAGGTCAACAAAAATGATTGGGCGGGGGGTACAACAGTTTCCATATGAGAGATTAAAGAAACTGGGACTATGCAGCTTGGAAAAGAGACAGCTAAAGAGGGATATGAGACAGGTTTATAAAATCATGAATGGTGTGGAGAAAGTGAATAGGGACATGTTATTTATCCCTTCACAAAACACAAGAACCAGGGGTCACCCAATGAAATTAATAGGCATAGGGTTTAAAACAAAAGGAAGTACTTCTTCACATAATGCAGAGTCAACCTGTGGAACTCATTGCCCGGGGATGTTGTGAAGGCATAAAGTATAATTGGGTTTAAAAAAATTGAGTTAATAGAGGATAGGTCCATCAATGGCTATGGATGTCCTGGGTGTCCCTAAACCTCTGACTGCCAGATGCTGGGACTGGACGACAGGATGGATCATGTGATAATTGCTGTTATGTTCATTGCTTCTGAAGCATCAGACATTGGCCACTGTCAGAAGACATGTTACTGGATCATTGGTCTGACCCAATACGGCTGTTCTTACATTCTGATAACATTTAACAGCGTAAGGATAAGCAGAACGGCATATATGTAAGAAACTGCACAGTAATCATGTTTAGTGTTGTGCATGTGTAAGAAATTGCAGAGTAATCATGTTTGTGAGAAAAAGAGAAGACAAAGTAACTAAAAAGCTAGAAAAGACTGGTTTGAACTGATGTTGAGGAGATTTAACATGGAAACAAGAGACTAATACATATGTGTAAGAAAAAATAACAAAAAGTTACAAGTATCAGAGGGGTAGCCATGTTAGTCTGGATCTGTAAAAAGCGACAAAGAGTCCTATGGCACCTTACAGACTAACACACGTTTTGGAGCATAAGCTTTTGTGGGTAAATACTCACTTCATCAGATGCACGACAAAGTCAGATGCATCTGACCAAGTGAGTATTCACCCAGGAAAGCCTATGCTCCAAAATGTCTGTTAGTCTATAAGGTGCCACAAGTCTCTTTGTCACTTTAAAAAGTTATAAATAAGTTTGTATAAGAAAGGGAGGTTGAAGCTGTGTTGTCTGGTGCTGGAGACAACTGTGATGGGATCATCCTGATGAGCTTAGCACTTGTGAGTAATAGATCACAGGTGCAAACCAGAATTTCACACTTGGTGATGATTCTTTCCTCACTGGATTTGCAGTTTCAGAGCAAACATTTTTACAGTTACATGTGAGACTAATGTATGCAGCAACTTACAAGCATGACATAAAGTCTAAACACGTTACAAATCTAGTCTAATACCTAATTTAGCAATACTAACACACAGGTGAGTCAGATTGTTTTCCAGCTATGCATTTGATAGTGTTCAGTTGAGGCCTAGGAACCTTGGCATGAGCTGTCACCCGATCTACCAGCGTCCCACCCCTCCAAGAATTTTAATAGATTGGTGACATGATTTCCCTTTACAAAAGTCATGTTGATTCTTCCCCAACAAATAATGTTCATCTATGTGTCTGATATTTCTGTTCTTCACTATAGTTTCAACCAATGTGCCTAATACTGAATTTAGGAAAAAGAACAAGGATCATCCTGGCCACTGTGGATGTAGAAGCCCTCTGCACCAACATTCCACACAAAGATGGACTACAAGCCATCAGGAACAGTATCCCCAGTAATGTCACGGCAAACCTGCTAACTGAACTTTGTCCTCACCCACAACTATTTCACATTTGGGGACAATGTATATCTTCAAGTCAGCAGCACTGCTATGGGTACTCGCATGGCCCCACAGTATGCCAACATTTTTATGGCTGACTTAGAACAACATTTCCTCGGCTCTCGTCCCCTAACGCCCCTACTCTATTTGCACTCCATTGATGACGTCTTCATCATCTGTACCGATGGAAAAGAAGCCTTTGAGGAATTCCACCATGATTTCAACAATTTCCTTCCCACCATCAACCTCAGCCTAGACCAGACCACACAACGGATTCACTTCCTAGACACTACAGTGCTAATAAGCAATGGTCACATAAACAACACCCTATACCGAAAACTTACTGACCACTATACTTACCTACATGCCTCCAGCTTTCATCCAGACCACACCACATGATCCCCTGTCTACAGCTAGGCTCTAAGATACAACTGTATTTGCTCCAACCCCTCAAACAGAGACAAACACCTACAAGATCTCTATCAAGCATTCTTACAACTACAATACCTGTTAGGTAATAAAGCAAGTCCTCACTCACCTCTCCAGCACCTGAGTTCGTGCGGAGTTGGTATGGGGCACACAATTCTGTCAGAGACCAGACACCAATGCGTTGATCAACGGGCTCACACTATCCTTAGCTCTCAAAGCTTTAGATTAAGTGTGGCCCCTTTATTAGGGGTGAGCATCAATATTTATACACAGAAGTAAACAAAGTGATTAACAAAAGATAATGGTCATGCATAATCAATCAAGATTTTACAGGAAAAGCAAGTTTAACAAGTAAATGCATAGAGATAAAGGCTAATGGCTACTTGAGAAAGGGGGTGTCATGAGTAGTTTGCAGGTCAGTGCTTTGTTCGATAAAGGGTTCAGAAAGGATTATGCAGAGACGGCCAGTCTGGGTGTGTTTTGGCTCCCCAAAGTTCACCAAAAGTTTAGACCCAACATTCCTCCATTTGTAGCTTTGAGATAACTATTAATCAAAAAGCTACACCCTATTTCAAGATCTCAAGGGCCGCTTGGCAATTTCAGCCTGGGCCAATTCGAAGAGAGTAAGGCTTTTAGCTGAAGTGGGAAAAGAATAAACTGACTTACATGAGTTTATGAGGGAGGGGACACACTGAATACAGCAACACAGTATTATAAGGACTACTATGGCCCCAACAACACCCACCAAGAGGTTTTTAACCCACCCAAGTCTGGGCAGCCAATTCCATAAGGCTCCCCACCAATCATAAGGTGGCTGGCCAGAGGAGTAGTTTTTAGCCATTTCCCTTAGGTGTTTGGTACGTTGAAAAGTGTCAGAGTAGGTGTCATTTACAAAAACACAGCATTCTTCATTTATGAGGGCGCAAGTTCCTCCCTGGGCTGCTAACATCATATCTAAAGCCATTCTGTTTTGCAAAGCTAACTGGCGCAGCTGGGACATTTCCCCGGCCTGATTTTCAAATAGGGTTGCAGTTTCATTGGTCAAAGATTCTAATAGTCCCTGTAGACGGATGATAGCACCCTTCAAGCTAGTGTGACCAGCCCACCGCTGCCAGGACAAACCATCACGGAGATTAATATCTCTGTCAGTTTCACGGATGTTACGAACGTGGGGAAAATGAGGGGGAGTGAGGGAGATGCGAGAAGGCGGTGCTAGCCATGCCAAATAACATGACCCTGCCCAATCAGGGGAGAGAAAATAATAAGCCTTGGGCCCGCACACCCAGTATGTTCCATATAATGCATTTTGGGTATTCCATTTCTCAAAGTAGGAGGTAACCCACCACCCGTTGTACCACTGTTCCCCTGGTAACGCAGAGGGGTCGTTGTGTGAACTGCAGAGGCACAATTTGGTAGTGTTGTCCTCAAAGGGCAGTGTAGTACTGCTTGAGCAGTTGTAGAAGGCAATTGTGTATCCTTTAACAATTAGTTGGACACCCTCGAGATCTGAGCAGGGCTTTTTAAAAACTGACTCTGAAAACCTGCCCCTCCATGAAAAAGTTGAAAAGGTTGGATCGGGGTGAGGGATCCACATATGGGATAAATGGGATGCGCAAGGCTTGAAGCCAAGATTTTTACTAAAGGCGGTGCCATTAAAATATATGTTGCATTTACTTGTTCCCACAAAAGTTGACCCTTTCTCTTTAACAAAACACAGTGATCCTGTTTGATTGGTTACCCTGAGATATTTGTTAATTGGCACTCCTGTTTTGTCCCATGTAAGATTGGGTTGGACTGGATCTTTTATTCTAGTCGGTGGCATCCAAGTCATATTAGCAGTGGTTAGGGGAATGGGTGTGAAGGGGAGTCCCTGTGCTGCATTTACTGGAAATTGAGTACATACCCAGCAATCACTTCTATTTCCTAAAATACGAGTTTTAACCTCGTGGGAATATCTAATAAAAGCATTATCTTCATAAGCAGAAAATAAACTAAAAAAGCATAAAAAAAACATACAGTTGTCAGAATAAAGGGTCCTCTCATTTTTTTCGAGTCAATTTAAGTCTAATGTCTGAGAGAGGTAAGCTGGTCCACTGGTCGAAGGCAGTGTCCTCAGTGGTGACAAGAGCTGCTGGTCCGTCACTGTGGTCCACTATGGCTGGCTTGACGTGGGAGTGGTGGATCCAAGATTTGCGTCCTTCCAGGAACACTGCAGTCTGGGTTGTCAAAAGAACCTGGTGGGGTCCAGTAAACCTTGGCTGGAGGGTGTCGTCACGAACAAACTTTTTGGCCCAGACGAAGTCCCCTGGTTGGAACGGGTGGATTTGTTCCTCCAGCGGCACGGTCTGGGAAAACTGCGAGGCTTTCCAAAGGGTACGGAGACGAGCCTGTAGGGAGAGAAACTGACACGCGGTCATATGATCCCCTCCCAATAGTGAAACATCAGCACGTGGTAGCGCCCCGCCTTTGAAAGGGGGGTGTCCATAGAGCAGTTCAAAGGGGGATAATCCCAATGCGCGGGTTGGGCGAGTACGAAGGTGAAACAGGACCAAGAGAAGTACCTGAGGCCACTTTAATCCTGTTTCCTGACAGTATTTAGCCAATGTAAACTTAAGTTCCCTATTCATACGCTCAACTTTCCTGCTAGACTGGGGGTGGTAGGGTGTATGAAAGGAGTGTGAAATGCCCAGTCCTTGTTCTAAACGGCCAAGGACATGACCAGTAAAGTGAGGTCCGCGATCTGAGTCGAGCACAAGAGGGATGCCAAAACGGGGTACAATGTCTCTAAGGAGAATCTTCGCCACTGTGGCAGCAGTACAATTAGCAGTAGGAAAAGCTTCGACCCAGGAAGTCAGAGGGCAAACCAAAACAAGGAGGTGCTTTTTCCCAAAAGCCTTTGGCATATCTGCAAAGTCAATTTGAAGATGTTGAAATGGAGCAGCAGGCGGAGGTCTTCCACCCTTAATTTTGTTAAGAGGCGGAGCAGGTCCATTACGCTGACATGTGCTGCATGCTTTCACTATTAATAGGCAATAGGGTTGAATGCCTGGAGCATACCAAAAGCGAGCGATAGTGTCCACGAGGGCGTGCGTGCCGTAGTGACCCCCTTTATCATGGTGCCAGCGAACTGCCACGGGGTATGTGGAGCGAGGGAGGCAGGCTCGGCCATCTGGCATAAGCCAGGTCCCTTTGACCAGAGTGGCCCCGAGGCTTTCCCACGATTGTAGTTCAGCAGCGGGTACTGGTACGGAGTGCGGTGGAGTAAAGGAGGAGGTTGCAATAGCCAATGTGGGCATGGCTAAAGGTAAGGTGGCAGCCTTCTTGGCGGAGGCGTCAGCCAGGGCATTCCCACGGGTAACGGGGCTACTATCTTTAGTATGGGCCCGGCAGTGAACTACAGCCAGGACAGAGGGTTTTTGGAGGGCGTCCAAAAGCTTGTGGATGAGGGGGAGGTGCTGAATGGGTTTACCGGCAGCTGTCTGGAAACCTTGAAACTTCCAGAGGTGGATATGACAATGCACAACTCCAAAAGCATATTTGCTATCAGTAAAAATGGTAACGGTCTTACCAGCGGCCAACTGGCAAGCTCGGGCCAGGGCATAGAGTTCAGCGGCTTGGGCTCCCCAGTTGCCTGGCAGTGAGGCGGCCTCTTGAATGTCCCATTCAGAGGTGACAGCATAACCTGTGAAACGCTTGCCATCAACATAGAAGGAGCTTCCGTCCGAGAAGAGGATGCAATCGGGATTGTCCAGTGGCACGTCAAACAGGTTGTCCCTTATCTGTAAGATGCTGGAAACTACCTCCACACAGTCGTGCTGATCCTGGAGGACTGGCAGGTCAGGAAGCAAGGTAGCTGGATTAAGGGGTCCACACCTTTCAAAAATTAGGTTAGTGTCTTCTAAGAGTTCGGCCTCTAGCTGTTGCTGACGATGGGCCGAAAAGACTTGGGTTGTGCCCCTACGCAGAAGGGCTGACAAGGCATGAGAGGTCCAAACCGTGGTAAAATGACCCAGGGTTAGGCTCTTTGCCTTTGTGATCAGCAGGGCAGCTGCTGCCAGAGTCCGGGTGCAGGATGGGGTTCCCTGAGCGACAGGGTCGATTTGCTGAGAGTAAAAAGCAAGCGGGAAATGGTGGGGCCCGCTCAGCTGGGTAAGGACACCACTAGCAATTCCGCCCCTCTCGTGGACAAAAAGGTGAAAGGGTTTGCTGTAATTGGGGGGGCGGAGAGACATGGAGGAGGCCACACTGTCCTTGAGTAACTGAAAGGCTTGAATAGTGTCCGGGGACCATTGCAAAGGGTCAGGAGCAAGGTTAGCAGTGAGTCGGTGGAGCGGTTTGCTTAACTCCCCGCAGGATGGCAACCAGGGGCGACAGAAGCCAATTAATCCTAAGAAACCTCGAAGTTGTTTCTTGGTGTTCGGTAGAGGGCAGTTTTGAATAGTCTTTATGCGGGCTGGGTCCATCTGTCTTCCCTCTGGGGTTAACAGGAAGCCCAGATATCGGACCTTCTGTGAGACCCACTGAATCTTTTTAGGGTCTACCTTGTGGCCTCTGGTGTGTAGGTATAATAAAAGTGCCTTACCATTGATGCGGAGGGCAGCTTCTTTGCGATTACCTAATAGGATGTCATCTACGTATAGGACCAATGTGGATCCCTGCGGACTGGTGAAACCTTCCAAGTCGTGGCGGAGGCACTGGCTGAAAATCGTGGGGCTGTCTCTGTAGCCTTGAGGAAGTCGTTGCCAGACATAACTTTGTCCCTCCCAGGTGAAACCAAAGAGATACTGAGAGTCTGGGTGCACAGGAATGCTGAAAAAAGCTGATTTTAAGTCAATAACAGTGAACCACTCAGCATCCCAGGGGATTTGGCTGATGATAGTAGCTGGGTCAGGAACTACTGCATGAAGAGGGACCACATACTGATTAACAACTCGTAGATCCTGTACAAAGCGCCAACGAACAGGGTCTCCGTCCTTTTTAGGAGGCTTTTTGACAGGCAGTATAGGGGTGTTACAGGGAGTGCGCTGAGGGCGGACTAGCTTTTGTGCAATGAATCCCTCGATAATGGGGCGGATGCCCTCCCGGGCTTCCAGCGACAGGGGGTATTGAGGGACTGACGGGGGGGTTAAGGAAGGCTTCACCTGAATCCTTACGGGCTCTGCCGAAAGGAGCAGGCCAACATCAGTGTCAGAAATTCCCCAGAGGGTTGAAGGCAAGTCAGTGAGGTCAGGGGAGAGGGGGGGGGGGTTCCCAATTACCCTGAGTAGGGACCGAATCTCCTAACACTGTCATCAATAATCCTACCCCTTCAGGAGTGCAGGTTAAAGTAGCCTCAAGCTTACAGAGTAAATCCCGGCCCATCAAAGGGATCGGACAAGCTGGGGAAAAAAGAAAACGGTGAGGAAAACATTTATCAGCATAAACAACATTCAAAGGCAAAGTGAGTTCCAGAGACTGTGGGTTACCCTCCACCCCAGTTGCAGTTTTAACCTCAGAGGATAGCCAGGGAGAGGGGGCATGATTTAAAAGAGAGAAAGTAGCCCCAGTATCAATGAGGAAAGAGACAGGCAGTCCCTGGACTGAAAGGGTTAAACGAGGCTCTTTGCTGGGAGGGGAGAAAGTGAGAAAGGAGCCGGCTAAAGACATTAAGGAAATAAGACCATCACATTGTTTGCCTTCGCCCCCGGGGTACCGTCATTGAGGAGGCTGAGTTTGCTGCGGCTGCTGCTGTTTCCCGTAGTTGATCCAGGCCTGGGGAATGGGCTGAGCTGGTGGTGCAGGGGTGTATTCCTCACTTGTGTAAGCATCTGCGGATGCAACCAGACCCTCTGGGCGTCCCCAGGGGCATTCACGTTTAAAGTGACCAGGCTGTCCGCACTGAAAACAATTTCCTGATGGCTGGGGTCGCCAGGACCCTCTTCCCCGAGCACCCTGGAATCCCCTGCCACGGCCATGGCCTTTGCCTCGAACACCGCCGTGAAAAGCTAAAGCCATCAGCTTATATTCTTCCTTTTTCTCTTTCTTTTTACTACTTTCCCTTTCTTTCTCCCAGGCAAAATCAGCTATGTCCAACACTGAAGTGACTGACTCACCTCCCCAACCAGGGCGAAACTTTAAGAAGTAATCCCTTACAGGGGGCACCGACTGATTCACAAAAAATGAAATAAGAGTAGGGTGGTCTGCTTCTCTCTCAGGATCCATCTGAGTGAACATTTGGGCCCCCTCCAATAGCCTCGACCAGAACTTTCTGGGCGGCTCATCAGATTCCTGCCGAATCTGCATGAACTTAGCCTGATTAGGCGAGCGGCGAGCCATTTCCTTGAGTCTCTCTAACAATCGCTCTCGATCTGTTCGCAGCTGGGTCAGCCTTGGCTGAGTCCAGTCTAGGGGATTCCAGCCAGCGGCCAGATCCCGTCTATCCATCCAAGTACGATTAATTGCATTGCTATCTCCCCATGTCCTTTCTGCCATCCACAATCTACTACGTTCCTCTCCGGTCAAAACTCTACTTAACAACTGATCCACATCCGTATAAGTAGGATTATAACTTAAAAACAATCTTTCTAGAAGTTCCATGATCTTTCGGGGATTTTCCCCAAAAGACCCTGACAACTGTCCCCACTCTTTCAAGTCCCATTCTAGCCATCCTTTATATTCCACAATATTAGCATGTTGTAACCGTCCATCATTGCCCATATAAGGTTGATCGTGCACCTGTAAAGGCATCTCTCTAACTATACTTTTATTACTCGCAAGAGATTTGACGGGGACATCCTCTGGGCTATCCTCGGGGGGGAGGGGCATGCACCCTGCCGTACCTGCTTGGACATTAGCCTAGTAATTACTCCTCCCGAGGTTTGCCCCTCCATTTCCTCCTCATCCTTCTGCAGAAATTCCAATCTGGTATCCTGCAGATTCCCCTCTGCTACAAGGAGAGAGTCCCCCTGCGGAGGAATAGGGGCAGGTGCAGAGGGGACCAGCTGACGAGTCAAAACACGCCGTGGTCTACACCCTTCATCGAAATAACCTGGAGGGGGTTCACTCTCGGGAGAGTACCTGACTGCAATAATTTTTAAAGATTTCCACAGCTCTGCTGCTGTGTCTGCTGCTGTGTAACATAACTGTCCCGGATGGTCTTTTTCGATCTGGCTCTTTACTCCTCTTAAGGCAGCCTGTTCGAAAGAGCCATACGAAGGCCACCTCATCTCTGGGTCGGCCAATACCGCGGTATACCCAGTCCAATTCCTTACACATAGTGTGTACAACTTCTTCCTAGACATTCCTGTCTGTACTGGGAGTTTCCCTTCGTTCCATAACTTATTTACAATCCCCAACAGACTCTCAAGAGGCACGCTAGTCCCTTGACCCATGGTGTCTGACAGGAGCCCTCCAACTGGCGTTTACCCTGCTGTCCAATACACGACCCCTCAATATTGAATTGGCTGGGAGAAATCTCCTGTGGCGCCTTGCCAATTCATATATGAGTGGTCTGACCACTGGACAGAGGTACTGCACCAGAAGGAATCCCGGACGAGCCCCCAAATTGTTAGGTAATAAAGCAAGTCCTCACTCACCTCTCCAGCACCCGAGTTCGTGCGGAGTTGGTATGGGGCACACAATTCTGTCAGAGACCAGACACCAATGCGTTGATCAACGGGCTCACACTATCCTTAGCTCTCAAAGCTTTAGATTAAGTGTGGCCCCTTTATTAGGGGTGAGCATCAATATTTATACACAGAAGTAAACAAAGTGATTAACAAAAGATAATGGTCATGCATAATCAATCAAGATTTTACAGGAAAAGCAAGTTTAACAAGTAAATGCATAGAGATAAAGGCTAATGGCTACTTGAGAAAGGGGGTGTCATGAGTAGTTTGCAGGTCAGTGCTTTGTTCGATAAAGGGTTCAGAAAGGATTATGCAGAGACGGCCAGTCTGGGTGTGTTTTGGCTCCCCAAAGTTCACCAAAAGTTTAGACCCAACATACCCACCTGCTGATACCACAGTTAGTAGTTCTGCAATTTCATATTTCTGTTCCTTCAGAACTTTGGGGTGAATACCATCTGGTCCTGGTGACTTATTACTGTTTAATTTATCAGTTTGTTTCAAAATTTCCTCTACTGACACCTCAATCTGGGACAGTTCCTCAGATTTGTCACTTAAAAAGAATGGCTCAGGTGGGAACCTCCCTCACATCCTATGCAGTGAAGACTGATGCAAAGAATTCATTTACCTTCTCTACAATGGTCTTGTCTTCACTGAGTACTCCTTTAATTGAGGTGCTAAATCAGTGGACCCACTGATTGTTCGGCAGGTTTCCTGCTTCTGATGTACTTTTTTCTCTTAGGGCTTGGCTACACTTGCAGATGTAAAGTGCTGGGAGTTAAACCAGCCATCAGAGACCACAGCAGGGAAAACACTGCCCTTTGTTTATACTGTCAGCTGCAAGTGCACGGGTGTGGCCACATTAGCAGCTCTTGCAAGGCCACAAAGAGCAGTGCATTGTGGTAGCTATCCAGTCCGCAAGTGGCTCAATGTGCTTTTCAAATGTGGGGAGTAGAGTGTGACAGGGAGTGTGTTGTGTGTATGTGGAGAGACAGTGTGTTTTGGGGGGTTGAAAGCGTGTCAGCATGCTGTCTTGTAAGTTCAGACAGCAGCAGACCCCCCTCCCACCCTACCTCTCTCACACACACTCACAACAGCAGCATTCCACACTAATGGTTTGCTTTGTCCCACAGCAGATAAGCATGCCTGTTGTCAGAAATGGAACTTTGAAAGGGGATATCCACATGCCTATAGACAATTTCAAAACAATGAGAAAAATAGCCACTTGACTTCAGGGGATTATGGGATTTTTCTGGAGGCCAATCACAGTGCAGTAATGCAACATCTCATCCACACTGACACCTGGGCATTTCAGTTGGGGCACAGTAAGCTTTATGCTTCTCATGGAGGTGGATTACCAGGAGAGCTCCAGCTGCAGAGTCCACACTGGCAAGGCATGTAGAACATCTGGACATCTCAGGAGTTAGGGCACCTGGGGCTGCTTTAATGTGCTCTAACTTGCAAGTGTAGCCAAGCCCTTAGTTTTGTATCTTTTGGTAATAGCTCTTCAAATTCTTTTTTGGCTTGCCTTATTTATGTTTACGCTTGACTTGTCAGAGTTTATGCTCCTTTCTGATTGCCTCACTAGGATCTGACTTCCAATTTTTAAAGGATTCCTTCTGCCTCTAACTGCCCCTTTTACTCTGTTGTTTAGTCATGGTGGCATTTTTTGTTTTGTTCCTCTTACCTTTTTTTTTTTTAATTTGGGGAATACATTTAATTTGAGCCTCTAATATGGTGTTTTTTTAAATTTTCCATGCAGCTTGCAGGCATTTTACTCTTGTTACTTTAATTTCCATTTAACTATCTTCCTCATTTTTGTATAGCCCCTTCTTGAAGTTAAATGCTACTGCGGTGGGCTTCTTTGGTATTTCCATCCCACAAGAATTTTAAAGTTAATTACGGTTGCTATTACTAAGGTTCAGCTACATTCATCTCTTGGACCAGATCCTGCGCTTCACTTGGGATTAAATCATGAATTGCCTCTCCCCTTTTGGGTTCCAGGACTAGCTGTTCTAAGAAGCAGTCATTCATGATGTCTAGAAGTTTTATCTCTGCGTCCTGTCCTAAGGTGACATGTAACCAGTCAATATGGGGATAACGGGAATCCTCTATTATTATTGTTTTCTATTTTTATAGCTTCTCTAATCTCCCAGGGTAGTTAACAGACATCATCATGATCAGGTGGCTGGTAGAATATTCCTACTACTGTACTCTTTTTATTCAATCATGGAATTTCTAGCCATAGAGATTCTATGGTACAGTTTGATTCAAGGTGGAACAGATTGTTTAGCATAAGTAGTTAGCACATCTTCTAAGGGACCATTCAAAGTAGAGTGGTCTGTTAACACCTTTGTTAAACACCTTGCCGTTAGCTGTAAGTACATTTCCCAAACCTAAAGAAGAGCTCTGTGTGGCTCAAAAGCTTGTCTCTCTCACCAACAGAAGTTGGTCCAAGAAAAGACTTTTCCTCACCCATCTTATCTCTTTAATATCCTGGAACCAACATGGTTAGAACCATAGGTGCTGACTCCATGGGTGTTCCGGGGCTGGAGCATTCAAGGGGGAAAATTAGTGGGTGTTCTTCACCCACCGGCAGCCAAGCTCCTCTCCCTCCCCTCCACCTCCACCTCCTCGCCTGAGCGTCCCAGCTTCTCTGCCTACCTCCCAGCACTTGCCACCGCCAAACAGCTCTTTGGCAGTGCAGCAAGCTCCAGGAGGGAGGAAGGAGGCGCAGGAACGTGGCGTGCTCAGGGGAGGAGGCGGGGAAGAGGTGGGGCCGGGGCAGGGATTTGGGGAAGGAGTCGGACTAGGGGCAGAAAGGGGGCGGAGTTGGGGAAGGGACTTTGGGGAAGGGGTTGGAATGGGGGAGGGGACGGGGCAGGGGTGGAGTCGGGGCGGGGACAGGGGCACAGGGGAGTCAGTAAAAGTCAGCGCCTATGTCTTCAACTACACTGCATACAAAATCACACATTGTCATTCTGCATTTTTAATGGCAAGTGTACACAACTGAAAATCACTAGTGAATCTTACTTTTCTTCAAACATTAAAACATCAGGAAGAGATCTCAGCAAGAACTGCAATACTGACTCTTTCCAGAAGGTGCTACACTGAAACCATTCAAATATTTCAGAACTTTGAAATCACCTGTAAGCAGCGGGTACATACAAAAAACCAGCAACCATTAAGCTATGATTCTGGCAACCACTAAAATGCTTAATTTGAACTGGTGACTTTTGTTAATTATTTAAACTTGAAAAACACCTGCAGCACATGGAGTAGGAGATAGGAAAGGTAGGGAATGCAGAGCATCAGCTCTCATATCTCTGTGCCTAGGGTAGGAGTCCATATTGGTAGGTTCTGTGCTGGGAGAGAGGGATCGATATCATACAACTTTGTTCTAGGAGCTGAAGGGATTTTATCTCATTGTACTGGGCCTGAGTAGAGGGTGGGGTATGGACAGTGGCGGATTAATGATTTTGCTGCCCCTAGGCCCTGAAATAATTGCTGACCTGCCCCTAGCCCCGCCCTGACTCCACCCTTTCCCCACCCCCATTCCAACCCCTTCCCCAAAGTCCCCGCCCCCTCCCTGCCCCTACTGGATCCCTTCCCCAAATCCCCGCCCCAGCCCTGCCTCTTCCCCCACCGCACCATGTTCCCCTTCCTTCCCCCCTCCCTCCCTGCCCCGCAAAACAGCTGTTTTTGTGGCACAAGCTGGGAGGGAGGGGAGAGAAACAGGATGCGGCTGGGCGCTTGCGGAGGCAGAAGCGAGCTGGAGTGGGTGGGCGTGGCGAGGAGGGGAGCTTCTCCGTGAGTGCTCAAATTTGCTGCCCCTGCAAATTTGCCGCCCTAGGCCTAGGCCTTGTCGGCCTAGGTAATAATACACCGCTGGGTATGGATATCATTGCCTTGTGATTATGTGAGAATCAATATTTCAGTGTACCTGAACTCTGGTCTGTTCTTTTGAGAGGAAAAGTGAGGTCACTATCTCATTGCTCTGTGCCAAAGGTGGGAATATATTATCATATTGTATTCAACCTCAGGAGTGGTTTCCATACGTCATTGCACTGTGGCAGGAGAGGTTTGTATCTTATGGTGCTCTTTTTAGGGTGCAGGTTGCTATCTCACTGTTCTACCAGGAGGTCCATATAGTATGATGATGTCTAGGGAGTGAAGTCTATCTTCTTTGGCGGTGGTGGGGAGGAGAACTGTATCTCATGATTCTGTGCCTCAGAGGATTCGGTAGTTTATTGTTCTGTGCCCATGTCTCATTGCTCTATACCTGGTGGATGGTGTGTATCTCTTTGCTCTTTACCAGTGGTGGGAGAGGGAAGAGTTTGCATCTCATTATTTTGTGCCTTTTTTTTTTTGTTATACATACATGTGTGTCTGTATTTCACTGCTATGTGCCTAGGTGGGGAGGGGAGGATCCCTGCCTCATTCAGAGCACAGTATGTTGTTTGTTATTCTATGCTGGATATCTATTTCTTTAAAGGGTGAATGTGTGTCATTGCTTTGTACCAGAGGGTTATCAGTGCCTCATCTGTGTATTTCTAATGTGCCCTTCATGGTACAGTGTCCAGATGCTATATTCACAATTAAGAGTTGCATCATTTCCATAAGAAAGAATCAAATTTTCCACCCACCGCTGTTTTGCCACCTTCTCAAGTAGGTTTCAGAGTAGTAGCCATGTTAGTCTGTATCAGCAAAAAGAACGAGAAGTAATTGTGGCACCTTAGAGACTAGCAAATTTATTTCAGCATAAACTTTCGTGGGCTAAAACCCACTTATCGGATGAAGTGGGTTTTAGCCCATGAAGGCTTATGCCCACATAAATGTTAGTCTCTAAGGTGCCATAAGTACTCCTCATTCTTCCCAAGTAGGTTTGCTTTAGTTTATTTTTCTGCAACAGAGCTATTGCTAGTCATTCTGCTGCCCTAGTATGAAAGAAGGCTTGCACAAACAGATGATTCTTACTTTCTGTCCTCAAGGTAGTAAGATTCAGGCTCATCCTGATCTCCATTGGCTG
Source organism: Gopherus evgoodei (assembly GCF_007399415.2). Lineage (NCBI taxonomy): Eukaryota > Metazoa > Chordata > Testudines > Testudinidae > Gopherus > Gopherus evgoodei. The sequence continues at coordinate 51,327,884 of NC_044330.1, read as the reverse complement.
TGACTTCCATAATGGAGGGCCTTCCAAAGAGAACACCCAGCCTCCTGCTCCAAACACTTTCCAACCAGGCTCTCTCAGCTGCAGTGTCCCTTTTTCTGTCTTGATACACCACATTTGGCTTTCTTGGCCATGGTATTAGTAGAGTGGGCATAGCTGATGTTTCTGCAACTGGAGACCAGTGGGGGAACAAGGAACTGGGAGGATGGAACTGAGACTGCTTATCAAGGCAACTGGGAGTGGGGAGAAGACGGGACGATAGGGAGATGACCAAAGGGGTTACTCTAGGACTTGCTGGGCTAGGAGTTTGGGACTGGGATGAGAAATCAGAGCAGTACACACTGGAACTGGCTAGGTAAAGAAAACGGGACTGGGACAGGACAGGTTGAGGGGTATGGGGAGCAGAGTTCATACTTGAGGGGAATGGGCAGAAGAGTCTGTGCCTACTAGAGCCTGGAATGGAATCCAAGATTACCAAGTCACACCATTCCTCTGCTGTCAGCAAATATCTGAAACCCACTGGCAAAGTGTACCATCCCCTCTAGTGCTGTAAAGGACGACAACCTATTTCTGCTATCAGTTATTCCATTAGCCAAAGTGGCAGAGGTCTGTGTGGTGGGCTCTAAAGGTACCAACCCTGCTGATGACCCATGTGGGTGTTTGTATGATGCTACATGATTTTAAATCTTTGGGGTTTTTTTCCAGTTTTCTTTTTCTCTGGCTACCTTGAACAGCATACTGTTCACATCCAAATGGTCCTGTAATGCTTACAGCAGCATGGTCTGTCTACCAACCTCAAGAAGTATGCCTTTAAACAGGCCTCCACGGAGTTCTTGGGCTTCATCTTATCCTCAGAAGGGAACCTGATGGATCCACACAAAGTCCAAGCCATCCAAGATTGGCTGACTCCACCTATAGTATGCAACTCGTAGCGCTTCCTTGGGTTTGCCAGTTTTTATCAATGATTTATCCTGAACTTTCAGAACACATTGAGCCCTTCACCATTCTCCTCCAGAAAAATGCCCAATTTCAGTGGTCTCCTGAGGCCCAGCATACATTCAATCAACTGAAACCTTTACTACACACATGTATTGGCTCATCCCAATGTCACACAAGCCTTCATTGTAGAAGCTGATGCCTCCAGTACAGTGATCAGGGCAGTCCTCTCCCAGTGACTTAGTCCCAAACAATTGGTACAGCATATGCTTGTTACTCAAGGAAACTCGCCCTCACAGAGCTAAACTATAAAATACTTGATAAGGAACTCCTGGTGATAAAAACTGCCTTTGCAAAATGGCAGCACTACCTGGAAGGTGCCTGCTACCCAGTCCAGGTATTCACAGACCATAAGAACCTGGAATATACATGTAGGGCCAAACCCTTAAACTTGTCACAGCTTCAATGGGCGCTGGTTTTCTCACAATTCAATTTCATTATCACCTATTGCCCCGAATCCAAAAATTGCAAGGCAAACACCCTGTCCAAAAGATATGATTCTAGCTCATGAGGTCCCACCCTCATTCTCAAATCGCTGAACTTTTTTAGTGCAGCTCATCAGCAGGATATACTCAGATCGATATACTCTGCCTTTGCCTTGGAAATTCTGCCTGATGAACAGGCTATTATCCACAAGCAAGCAACAGCATGACTTCCAGGAAGGGATCACATATGTAAAGGCCTGTATCTATGTTCCCCCTGGACCTGCAAGAATTGCAGTCCTGCAGTTATGCCACATTTTTCCCTTAGCAGGACAATTGGGTGCTTCAATATCCAATGACTAATAGCTCACTCCTTTTGGTGGCCCCAGATACACCCAACAATTGCCTTCTGTGATGTCTGTGCTTGCGCCAAGACACCAAGCCACAAGCCCTAGGGTCTCCAACCCTTGGACACCCCACTCAACCCTGGTCAGCACCATAGGCTTCATTGTAGAATTACCAGAATCCAAAAATTTCACAACAGTTTTGATAGTAGTGGACCACTTTTCCAAAATGGCAAACTTCATCCCTTGCACAGGCTTCGCCTCTGCTGGAGAGAGAGCCCAGCTATAGATTAGCCATGTATTCTGTCTGGCCTTCTGGAACACATCACCTCTGAGTGGAGATCACAATTCATGACATGGTTCTGGTGCAAGGTGCTGTGCCTGCTGGGAGTCCGCACTTGTCTTTCCTCTGCATACCATCCACAGTCTAAAGGCCAAATAGAAAGAGACAACAGAATTCTTGAGCAGTATCTGTGGTACTGCGTCAGTCACCACCAGCATGATTGGTCTTTGCTTCTCCCTTATGCAAAATTTGCCTACAACAACTCAGCCCATAGGACTATGGATACCACACCCAATTCCACCTGCAATTACTCACTTCCTCTCCCAACCTGGCCTCCTGAGACCTGATACAACAGATGCACTGGGACTGGGAAGAAGTGATGGGATACCTGGAAAAAGCAAGAGCAGACTATAAATGGAATGCAGACCAGCACCACCAACAAGGCCCCACCTATTCAGTGGGACAAAAGGTATGGTTCTCTACAGAGCAGCTCTGCAGGGACAGACATGCTTGCATGCTGGACTTTTGATTCCTTGGCCCTTTCAAGATCCTGCAGCAGAAAACTCTAGAAAGAAAATCCTTTCCCCACAGGAGCCAGCCACCTACTCTACCAGCACAGGTCTAGGGACACAAGGAATACATGGTTTGATGGATTGGCGCACCCGATAGCAATGTGCTCTGGACTGGATGTAGGTGGATGTAGCCAGTGGCGGTGTGCTGGGGTGGGTGGTTTGTCCGCTCTGGGGGCTGGTATGCTTTGGGGTGGGGCAGTTATGCGCTCTGCGGGAGCATTGTACCCAATGGCACCTGTTTTGGGGGGGTATGTAATGGAGGTGTGCTCTGAGAAGAGTGACTGTCTCTCAATGCTAGGGAGAGTGTAGCAGTGGTAGTGTGAGCTGGAGAGGGGGCATGTACCCATAGGCGGCAGGTTATATGGGCTCTAGGTGCCCCAGCTCCAGGAATATTCAGGGCTGGGGGCTGTGCTTCACCAATATCTGGAGCTGGATTTCTCCCCTGGCCCTGCCTGGAGCGGGCACCGGCCCCTGCCACCACCACTACTCCCCGCCCCGGAGCACCCCTCCTCTCACCCAGTAGCATAAGCGTCCGCTCCCCTCTGAGCACATTTCCAAAATCGACCTCTTTCCAGGCAGCCAGCACTGGGCTCCGGACTCGGAATCCGGAGCCGGGTTTTGCATGTGGCCGCCAGCTGGCTCTTCGCTCGCACCAGCCTTCGGCAGCTCCAGCCCTGCTTGCTGGCTCCCGGGCTGCAGGCAGCGTGGGCTGGTTGCCGGGCTCCCCGGGGGTGAGGAGGAGGAGGAGGAAGCGGCTCCCGCCCGCAGCTGCCCGGCTCCCTGAGCCGGGGTGGGCTCTGCTGGGAGGGGAAGGGGCGGCAGTGCAGCCTCCCCCAGTGCGGCGGGGGACTGAGGAGCAGCAGCCCAGTTGGTCCCAGGCTAGGCAGCCCCGTGCAGAGCAAGGCGGCCACGCGGCAGGGAGGGGGTCTCTGAAGCCCAGCTGGTGCTGGTGGAGAAGGAGGGAAAAGGGGAGGGGGGGGATGTTTTTTTCTTGTGGTCTCTCTTCAGCGGAGGGGGCTGAGGGAGCAGCAGGACCAAGCAGCAAAGGAGCGACTTTGGGTTATTGCGCCCCCCCCCCGTACTTCACCCCCCCAGTGTTGTGCCTGGGGCTGTGAAACTGTGCTTAGTGCAGCTTGTGAAGGAAGGGGGGGAAAAGGTGCTTTAAGGTGCCAGTTATGTCTCCTCATCAGGGTATGTCTACATCTACAATTTTGCAGCTGGTTGTTACAGCTGTGTTAGTACAGCTGTATAGGGCCAGCGCTGCAGAGTGGCCACACTTACAGCAACCAGCGCTGCAAGTGGTGTTAGATGTGGCAACGCTGCAGTGCTGTTGCACACGGCGGGGAAGGAGACCTGCTTGGAGGGGGGGGTCGGGGAACGCCAGAGCACACCGCGGGGAAGGAGACCTGCTTGGAGGGGGGGTCAGGGAACGCCAGAGCACACCGTGGGGAAGGAGACCTGCTTGGAGGGGGGGTCGGGGAACGCCAGAGCACACCGCGGGGAAGGAGACCTGCTTGGAGGGCAGTGGAGTTTGCTTAATTACCAGAGAGGCTTCCTCAGGTATGCTGGGATACCTGCTTATTCCACGGAGGTCAACAAAAACGCTGGTGAGTGTCTACACCTGATGACCAGCGCTGGTGATCCAGCACTGGATCCTCTACACCCGAGGCATGACGGGGTGTACGGCCAGCGCTGCAAACAGGGAGTTGCAGTGCTGGTAATGCCCTGCAGGTGTGTACACATCCTAAGTTGCAGCGCTGTAATCCCCTCACCAGCGCTGCAACTTTGTAGTGTAGACAAGGCCTCAGTCTGACTGCTGAATAGCTGCAGACCCAGTGCTCAGAATTCAGCAATGTTCTCAGGGACAGTACAATGCTCTATATGAGTTTTCAATTGCCTGCTAAATGCTTCAGCAATGCCACCTTTTCACTTAGCTATCGCCTTCTTGTTGCTAACATACCTGAAGAAACCCTTCTTGTTACTCTTAACGTCCCTTGCTAGCTGCAACTCCAAGTGTGATTTGGCCTTCCTGATTTCACTCCTGCATGCCTGAGCAATATTTTTGTACTCCTCCCTGGTCATTTGTCCAATCTTCCACTTCTTGTAAGCTTCTTTTTTGCATTTAAGATCAGCAAGGATTTCACTGTTAAACCAAGCTGGTCACCTGCCATATTTACTATTCTTTCTACACATCGGGATGCTTTTTCCCTGCAACCTCAATAAGGATTCTTTAAAATACAGCCAGCTCTCCTGGACTCTTTTCGTCCTCATGTTATTCTCCCAGGGGATCCTGCCCATCAGTTCCCTGAGGGAGTCAAAAGTCTGCTTTTGAAGTCCAGGGTCCATACCCTGCTGCTCTCCTTTCTTCCTTGTGTCAGGATCCTGAACTCAACCATCTCATGGTCACTGCCTCCCAGGTTCCCATCCACTTTTGCTTCCCCTACTAACTAGTATCATTGTGTTTAGCACAATACTTGATTATTTTACACCCTTTCAAGTATACAACTAGTTGTATACAGGAGTTATGAAGTGGGAATGTTCTTAATGTTTTCTCTGAATACTGTGTGGGTGCCTGTTTCCCCTATGCATTTCTTAACAATCTAGATGGTGGGATAAGGGGGTGTGATTGTTGCAGAGCCCTAGAGGGCCAGTGTGATGCTGTCTGCACAGAGAATGGCCGAAATCCTGTCTCCGGGCAACTGGTGGCCTGGGCCGCTCTCCTGCAAGGTGCCAACTGAAGGTGTTGGAGAACAAAGAGTTCATGTGGCCTCCTAATGCCTGGAAAAGAGACAAAGGCCAGAGGAGGGAAGTGTTAGTGCCTGTGCTGACTTCCGGGAAGTGCATGGTGTGGAAGGGGATGCTGGGATGCTCTGGAACCACTTCTTCAAAGCCAGTCAGGACTCTGGGGGAGCCTCCTTTCTCTGAGCATACTGTCTCCAGGGCAAGACGCTTACACCTTCCTGGGTCTGACCTCAGAGCATTCAGCATGCCCTTCCACACCATACGCTTTCCGCAGTGAGTCCGCCCAGGCGAGGTCCTGGGGCAGCCAGAGGTCCCTGCACCCCAACTATGCAGTCAGACGTGACTCTCAGCAAGCCGGTAAAACAAGGTTTATTAGATGACAGGATCACAGTCGAGAACAGAGCTTGTAGGTACAGAAAACAGGACCCCTCAGTCAGGTCCATCTTGGGGGGTGGGAAGCCCAGATCTAAGTTCTGGGCATCTCCCCATTTCTCCAGCCAGCTCCAAACGGACACTCCCTCCTCTGGCCATTGTCTCTCTTCCGGACAAGGAGGCCACCTGATCTCTTTGTCCCCAACACCTTCAGCTGGCACCTTGCAGAGGAAGCTGAGGCACCCACACAGTATTCGGATAAAACATTAAGAACATTCCCACAAAATGTAATACCGTATATTGAAGCAGGCAAGTGCTGCTTCTGACTTTCCACCTTTAATTGATGCTTGTAATCTTGTGATGCTGAGGCATTGTAGATTCATTTTATTCCAGCAACAAATTCTTGGTTTGTAGGACCACTAATAATCAACAAGGGATTTTTCTGATAGCGATATTGTGCAATAAAGAGAAACTTAAATGCTTCCAGCTACCAGTCCATGTTTACACTATTTAATAAAATATATATATCGGCTTACAGGGCGGGAGTCGGGGGGAGGCATCACCATTTCAGGCACCACCAAAAATCATACAAACCTGCTGCCTAAGCGTGTACCCTGTGGTGCTGCTGCGGGGAGAGGGGGGGACGTGCCTTACGGCGGCGGGGCTGTACACTGCGGCGGGGTGCTCCAGAGATGGCGGAATGTGTCTTGCTGCGGTGTGCTGGGGTGGGGGGGCTGTACCCTGTGGCACGGTGCTCCGGAGATTGGGGGGGGGGCTGTACCCTGCGGCGGGGTGGTCCGGAGAGGGAGGAACATGCCTTGTGGCGGGGTGCTGGGGGGGCTGTACTCTGTGGCGGGGTGCTCCGGAGAGGGGGAACGTGCCTTGCGGCGGGGTGCTGGGGGGGGCTGTACTCTGCGGCGGGGTGCTCCGGGGGGGACGTTCCTTGCTGCGGGGTGCTGGGGGGGTTGTACGCTGCGGCGCGGTGCTCCGGAGAAGGGGGGACGTGCCTTGTGGTGGGGTGCTCCAGAGAGGGGGGGGCGTGCCTTGCGGTGGGGTGCTGGGGGGGCTGTACGCTGCGGCGGGGTGCTCCGGAGGGGGGGACGTGCCTTGTGGCGGGGTGCTCCGGAGGGGGGGACGTGCCTTGCGGCGGGGTACTGGGGGGGCTATATGCTGCGGCGGGGTGCTCCGGAGAGGGGGGGACGTGCCTTGCGGCGGGGTGCTGGGGGGGGCTGTACGCTGCAGCGGGGTGCTCCGGAGGGGGGGGATGTGCCTTGTGGCGGGGTACTGGGGGGGGCTATATGCTGCGGCGGGGTGCTCCGGAGGGGAGGGGGGACGTGCCTTGCGGCGGGGTGCTGGAGGGGCTGTACGCTGCGGCGGGGTGCTCCGGAGAGGGGGGGCGTGCCTTGCGGCGGGGTGCTGGGGGGGCTGTACGCTGCAGCGGGGTGCTCCGGAGGGGGGCATGTGCCTTGTGGCGGGGTGCTCCGGAGGGGGGGGACGTGCCTTGCGGCGGGTTGCTGGAGGGGCTGTACGCTGCGGCGGGGTGCTCCGGGGGGGGGGGACGTGCCTTGCGGCGGGGTGCTGGGGGGGGCTGTACGCTGCAGCGGGGTGCTCCGGAAGGGGGGGGGCGTGCCTTGTGGCGGGGTGCTCCGGAGGGGGGGGGAGGTGCCTTGCGGCGGGGTGCTGGAGGGGCTGTACGCTGCGGCGGGGTGCTCCGGAGAAGGGGGGACGTGCCTTGCTGGGGGGGGCTGTACGCTGCGGCGGGGTGCTCGGGAGGGGGGGGGAGAGTGCCTTCCGCCGAGTCGCTAGCAGCACACGGCTGCTCTCCGGGACTTTGCAGCAGCCGCCAGGGAAGGCGGAACCACCCCGCCCCCGGTGGGCCCCGCCCGAGCACAGTCCAGCTCGCTCTCAGCGGGGATGGCGCAGCAATACGCGCGCGGGGCCGTGGCTGTGATCCGCCTGAACAACCCCCCACTCAACGCGCTGAGGTAACAGCCGGGGCTTCCTGCCCCCCGCGCCCGCCCTGCACTGGGGGGGCTCCGGCACTCCCTGCCCCCACCCCTTCGCACTCGGGGAGCCTGCACTCACTGCCCCCTCAGTGGGGGAGCCCGGCAGCAGCTCCTGGGGGTGAGGGGTCGCGCTGCAGCGCCGGGAAGGGCAGCGGAGCACCCCTGTTTCCTGCTGCGCCTGTGCGGCGGTGGCCAGAGCTGGCATCTCCGCCCGCCCGTGCACGGCGCCTGGGGCTGGGCTCCAGCACCTCCCGCCGCACAGCTCCGGCCGCAGCAGGGGCAGGCCGGGGTTCGGCGGCCGAACCCCAGTAGCGCAGTGCGGGGTGTGCCCCGTTCGGACACCCACGCGTGGGGTGCAGACATAGCCTGACACTGTACCCTGGTCCTGGCTTAACAGCACCCTGGCACTGGCCAGGAATTTGGCAGTGATGCAGAATCAGCTGGTTGTTTGTCTAAACCAGGGGTCCCCAACCTTTCAGAAGGGGTGTGCCAAGTCTTCGTTCAGTCGCTCCAGTTTAAGGTTTCGCGTACCAGTCATACATTTTAACGTTTTTAGAAGGTCTCTTTCTATAAGTCTACAATATATAACTAAACTATTGTCCTATGTAAAGTAAACAAGGTTTTCAAAATGTTTAAGAAGATGCATTTAAAATTAAATTAAAATGCTGATATTACACCGCCTGCCCACTCAGTCTGCTGCCAGCCTGGGGTTTTGTTCACCAAGGCCGGCAGCAGGCTGAGTGGGACTGGCGGCCAGGACCCCAGCTGGTAAGGGGCTGGCAGCGGGCTGAGTGGGGCAGGAGGCTGGGACCCTAGACCGGCAGTGGGCTGAGCGGCTTAGCCCGCTGCCGGTCTGGGGTGCCGGCCCTGCCCACATACAGTGGGTACCTACCTTCTCCCTGGTTCTGGCCCATTCTCTTCCTCTCTGCACTGAGCTGAGGGTAGGAGTGCACTGAGCACAGGGCTGGGGGAGAAGGAGCAGGCTGGGGGGTGGGATGTACGGTCTGACCAGAAGCTAGAATGAGGGAGGGGGCTCAGGGTTGGGGCAGAAGGTTTGGGTGTGGAGTGCTTACCTGGGCAGCTCCCATTTGGTTTGAGGAGTGCAGGTGGGAATGTGTGGTGGGGGGGGGGTGCAGGAGCTCCTATTTGGTGCTCAAGGTGGGGATGTGGGGGGTGCAAGAGTCAGCGCATGGGGTGTGTGGGGGCTGGGGATGTGTGAGGGTACAGGAGTCAGGGCATGGGGTGTAGGGGGGGCTGGATACTTGTGGGGGTGCTGGAGTCAGGGCTGGGGTCATGGGGGGAGCAGGGGTGAGGGCTGGGGCTGTGTGAGGGGGGTGCAAGGATCAGGGCAGGGGCTTGGGAGGTGTATGGGGGTAGGGCAGGGAGCAGGATGGGAGTTAGGACTCCTGGGCTCCAGGAAGGGGCTGATGTCTGATGCTCGGAGGAGGAGTGCTGGGAGCGAGGACTCTGCATTCCTAGGTTTCCAGCTGGGCTCTAGTTGTTCGGGGGGGGAGACAGAGATTAGAGGTCCGGACTCCTGGGTTCTGCCCTCAATGCCGGAGGGGAGCAGGGTCCAGTGACCTTGGGTAGGGAAAGAGGCATGACCCAGCTGTTCCCAGGCAGGGCCGGCTTTAGGCCGATTCGACCGATTCCTGGGAATCGGGGCCCACGCCTTAGGCACTTTTTAATTTTTTTTTTTTAAACTTACCCCGGTCCCGGCTGCGGTCTGCTCCGGGGTCTTCCATGGTCCCGCTCCTTTGAGCGAAGCGCCGGCAGGAGCGCGGCGCGGCCCCGCTCTCCCAGCTAGAGCTCCAGCCGGGGTGGCGAGGTTTGCCATGCTCCGGCCGGGGCTCCAGTCTGGAGAGCGGGGCGGCAGGGCTTGCCGCGACCCCGGCCGGAGCGCGGCAAGCCCCGCGACCCCGGCCGGAGCTCTGGGCCCTTTAAATAATCCCCAGAGCCCTGAGTCAGTGAGGAGCTCCGGGGGCTATTTAAAGGGCCCGGGGCTCCAGTTCCCTTTGCCACCCCGGTCCTTTAAATAGCCACTAGAGCCCCGCCTCACCCATGCATTCCCCAGCACTCCCGCAGCTATTTAAAAGGTCCGGGGCAGAAGGGGGTTTGGGGGCTACTTAAAGGGCTGGGGTTCCAGCTGCCTCTGCTGCACCCCCTGACCTGCCCCCACCAGTCTGGCCCCCGCCTGCCTGCAGCCAGCTCTGCACCCCGTGCCCACAGCCAGCCCCTGCCAAACCTCCTGTCCTGTCTCCAGCCAACCCCTGCCACACACCCCTGTAGCCCTGCCCAAAGCCAGCCAGCCCAACACACACTGCTGCCCGCACCAGCCCTGCACACCCTGCCTAGCCCACACCCTCTGCCCTGTCTCCAGTCAACCCCTGCTGCACCCCACTGCCTGAAGCCAGCCAGTTCCACACTCCGCTGTCTCCAGACCTGCAAACCCCTGCTGCACCCCCCTGCGGCCCTGCCTGAAGCCAGCCAGCCCCACACCCCTTGCCTTGCCTGCAGCCACACCCTACCTCCACTCAGCCCCTGCCCTGCCTCCAGCCAGCCCCATGTCCACTGCTGCCCTGCAGTTCCCAGGGCAGTAACCCTGCACACCTGCTTCAATGAGGGGGGCAGGGAGCAGCTGGGACCAACACGTGCACACCCCCAGGGAGTGGCGGGGACCCACACATGTGAAATGGCGGTCATTAATAGCCAAACAGCATATATCATACAATGTATATAATATAATTTTATTATTCATATAGTTATGGAAAGTAAATAATACATGAAAGAAATGAAAGGCTTTTTTTTCCACTTTTTTTTTTTTTAAGTCATCCTTGCCAGGGTCCCGCCAAAAGTGTCCGAATTGGGCCCCGCACTTCCTAAAGCCGGCCCTGTTCCCAGGGTCCAGCGGGTGGCAAGCCGCAGTCCCCGGGCTCAGGTTTGGGTTGTGGGACACGGCCTGCCCCAGTACAGAGCTGAGCTCATCCCAGCACCTGAGTCCAGGGAGCGGAGCCAACCATGCTCGGGACAGGCGAGTGCATGGTTCAGCTGGTATGCGGGACCCTTCCCCACTTACAGGCCTCATGGGTGCTGCAATTCCTGTGGGGCCGGGTCCCTCTTCCTGCCCCTACCGGTGAGGCCGCTTCTGGGGCCGCTCAGACTCCGCAGACACTAAGTAGCGGTATGGACACGCTAACCCAGAAGCGCAACCTCCCACCAGGAGTGGTGGAGGTCAGGAAAGCATGTGCAAATACTGGCGGGAGGGGTGGAGAGCAGCGGGCTGGGCAGGATTTTTAATGGCACACTGCTGCCTGCCTGGATTTGGCAGTGGTCTGAACGAGGCTGGTGGTCAGGACCCCAGCAGGCAGGAGCATGCCATTAAAAATCAGCTTGTGTTTCGTCTTTGGCACGCGTGCCATAGGTTGCCAACCCCTAGTCGAAACATAAACCTGCTTACTTTATAATGCAGTAAAAATCAGTTGAATTACTTAAAATAAAAAAGTTCCCTGTGTGGGTACTGTAGTAGGAAGAGAGCCTGAGACATAAGCCCTTGTATCAGAGGCCTGGTATGAGGCAAGACCTGCTCACAGAATCTGGCAAAACAGGGCTGATATTGCAGAAATACACATTCCTAAGAAATACTAAGCATAGCATACTCACGCAAACATATCCTGATATCAAGGATGGTACAAAAACATTCCTCGGATAACAGGAACACACGGACCCCTTTTAAAAGATAAGGTCAGCAGAACAGTACTGTGCACAATAAAGATGTTTTAATCAAACCAACATGTACAAGGTGGTGGGTGATAACCAGCCATGTCAGGGGCAGTACGTAACTTGTTTGTATCAGGGTATAAAGATGTATCTCAGAGGGATTATCTTTGTCCAACCGAGGGGGGGAATGGAAAGTGTCGCCAATCACTGAGTTGCGTCCGTTGTCATGGGCATATATGTCTTACATGGGCAGCACATGAACCGCTGGCTCAGGGAGGCTAGCTCCCATCCCACCCTGCTCCTTCTGCCCAAGACTCGGCCCTTTGTTGTGCCCCGACAGAGCCCAGAGTCCCCCCCACTGCAACCTCTGGCTGGCCCCCACCCCAGGCTAGTGCCCTCAGACCTGCAGCACGGCCCCAGCCCCGGAGTGCCGGGCAGCACGGCAACGTGGTCCAAGTCTCCCCAGGCCTGCAGCTCCAGGAGGGCAGGCAGCGCAGCGATGGCACACGGGAAGAGTTGCCAGCAGAACAGGAAGCAGGAGGGGAACTCAGGGCGGAGCGTGGGCAAGGTCACATGTGGCTGTTTGGATAGGCTCAGCCTCCTGCAGCCTATGATACCTGCCTCCCTTGATGTCTTAGTATCCTTGTAGAGTCTGCCAGGTGCTATGCTTTGTTGACAATAAACGTGGCGCCTTTGTACCTTAATGGATCTTGTGGTCATTGAGTGATTCCTTTGAGATCTGTCTGCACAGAGCTGGGGCAGCACACAGGGAGAAAACACATATACACTGAACATCTAACCACAGGTACTATAATCATCCATGAAATTAACTCAAATGTGTACAGTCCTTCACCATTTTGATACAAAGAAACAGGAGCACACACTGGAGTGCTGGAACAAATTTTTATAGTGAAGGCTCCGAGAGCCATTGAAACAAACTGTCAACCCTGTATATGATGGAAACCACTTCAAGTCATGAGGTGCTGCAGCACACACACACACCCACACACACACACCCCTAGTTCCAGCACCTATGGCACACATGCTTTATGCAGACTCCTCAAAATGTAAGAGGCAGCCCAATCTGGCTTAAAGAAGCACAAGTACTTGAGTATCATCATCAACTAAACTTTTCTCTGAGATTTTCAAAGTGAAGTTTCAGCTTTCTTTGTTAGGGATGAAAAATGTGTTTCATATCCAAAATACTACCCACTTTTAGAATGCATAATATTCTGGAAATTAAATGTGTTTAGGACTTTTAAGGAATTTTAAAAGGTCTACTTTTTAAGGTTCTAGTTTTGATGTCTGTAGATGTGTCGACTCACCCCTGCGACACCTCCTGCTGGTGACTTCTGGGAATTAGCTCAATTCCAGCTCCAGAGCACCCTCTGCAGGTCGGTGATCCACCTGTCTTCTGCCACCATGTCCCTCCCTGGACCCGGTGCCCTTTTACATGGGGTACTGCTCCCTAGCAGTAATCCCCTCAGTCTTAAGGTCTCCCCTCCCCAGGGAACCCCCACCTACTATCCCCAGCTTGCCTCAGTATATGGCTACTGCCCATCATTGCCTAGCCACCTGCGCCCTGGGGCAGATTACAGTATCAGCCTACTCATCACTGGCAAGGTTGGGTTTGCACCTGCTGCCTTGGCCTACCCCTGGGCTGCTCTCTGCAACCCCCAGTACCTTTTAGCCCAGTATTAGGCTGCAGGCTGGCGCTCCCTAGCTCCTCAGCCTTTCCCCAGCCCTGCTTGACTCAGGTCCCCTGTGTCTAGCTTCCTGCAGCCAGACCCTTCTCCCTCTACAGACAGAGGGAGACTATTTGGGCTTCTGGCTCACAGCCTCTTATAGGGGCCAGCTGGCCCTGATTGGGGCATGGCCACAGCTGAGCCTACTTTTCCTAATCAGCTCAGGCTTCTTGCCTCAACCACAGCCCTCTCCTGGGCTGTTTTAAGCCGTTCAGGGCAGGATCAGACTCTTGTCAGTTTTACTTAATTGACAAGAGCCTTCCTACCCGGCTGCCTGAGAGCCAAAGAGCTGGCGTGCTCATCCTCTCGGCTTCCTTCCAACCCTGGAGCCACAGGAGCTGAGCACCCCAGCTCTGTTCTTGTCTAACTTTGTAGAGCTAGGCAGGGAGGCTGAGTGTCCTGGCTCTGTGCCTTTTAGGCCCCAGAGCCTTGGCAGCCATCTGTCAATTTCATTTTCTGCCTGGAGCAGGGTGCTTTCATTTTAATTGACCTCCATGGAAAAAAAATGCAGCAAAATGGAAAATATCCATTTTGCAAAAAGGGTATTTTTTGTCAGAAAATCATCCTGACAAAATTGAAGCCAGCTCTTCTTGACCACAAGAGAATAGCTCTCCAACTGATACTGGGATTCCGTAAACAGTGTTCACCTTTGAAAAGGGATGTTGATAAAATGGAGACATTGCAGAAAAGAGCTACAGAAATGATTTGAGCACTGGAGAAAATGCTTTACAGTGAGACTGAAAGAGCTCAGTCTCTTTGGTTTATCAGAAAAAAAGATTGAGCAGTGACTTGATAACAGTATACAGGTAGTCAGGGTTTCCTCCCCACTCTGAACTTTGGGGTACAGATGTGGGGACCTTCATGAAAGACCCCCTAAACTTATATTCTACAAGCTTAGGTTAAAAACTTCACCAAGGCACAAATTCCTTTCCTTGTCCTTGGACAGTATTGCTGCTACCACCAAGTGATTTAAACAAACATTCAGGGAGGGGCCACTTGGAGCCCTGTCCCCCTCAAAATATCCCCCCCACCATGTCCTTTCACCCCCTTTCCTGGGGAGGCTTGACAATAATGTACCAACCGAATAGGTTAACAAGGTGAGCACACTAAAAACCAGGTTCTTAAAAGAAGAACTTTGTTATTAAAATAATAAAAAAAAAAAGTAAAAGAAGCACCTCTGTAAAATTAGGATGGAAGGTAATTTTACAGGGTAATAAAAAGATTTAAAACACAGAGGATTCCCCTCTAGGCTAAACTTTAAAGTTACAAAACAGGTATAAACCTCCCTCTTAGCACAGGGAAAATTAACAAGCTAAAACAAAAGATAATCTAACTCATTTCCTTGCTATTACTTACATTTTCTGGAATTTTAGATGTATCATTTTAGAAGGAGCTGGATTACCTGTTTGATCTCTCTCTTTGTCTCAAGAAGAAACACACACACACAAAAGCACAAACAAAGCCTCCCCCTCCCCCCAAGATTTGAAAGTATCTTCTTTCCTTATTGTTCCTTTTGGTCAGGTGCCAACCAGGTTATTTGAGCTTCTTAACCCCTTACAGGTAAAGGAGGGATTTTATGCTACCCTTTACTGTATGTTTATGACAGGTACTGTGACAGGTTCAGTTACAGAGATACCTTGGGACTGTCACCTGACGTGCTGGAATGACCTCTGAGCCCATTTTTCCTGCCAGCTCGGAATTCCAGAACCCTGCCTTGTTGAGCCAGACATGCTAGCCTGCTGCAACACAGACCCAGGTCTGGTCCACACCTCCAAAGCTGCAGACTTTAACCAAAAACTGCTTAGCAGGTCACCTATCTCCAGCACCCGACACCCAGTTCCCAATGGGATCCAAACCCCAAATAAATCCATTTTGCTCTGTATAAAGTTTATACAGGGTAAACTCATAAATTGTTCAATCCTCTTTAAGACTGATAGAGAGATATGCACAGCTGTTTGCTCCCCCAGGTATTAATCACTTACTCTGGGTTAATTAATAAACAGAAATGATTTTATTAAGTATAAAAAGTTGGATTTAAGTGGTTTTAAGTAATAACAGAACGAAGTAAGTCACCAAGCAAAATAAAACAAAAACACAGACGTCTAAGCCTAATACATTAAGAAACTGATTATAGATAATATCTCACCCCCAGAGATTTTCCAATAATCTTATTTCACAGGCTAGACTTCTTCCTAGTCTGGGCCCAATCCTTTAACCTGGTACAGTCCTTGTTAGTTTTAGCAGACATCTTAGGTGGAAACTAGGGGTTTTCACTGTTATCAAGTCACTGGCAGCCCCCTCTGTCCTGCTTCACCCCTTTTTATAGCTTTGGCCAAAGGCAGGAATCTTTTGTTTCTTTGGGTCCCCACCCCTCCTTCTAAATGGAAAAGCACCAGGTTTAAGATGGATTCCAGTATCAGGTGACATGTTCACATGTCCTGTGTGACCCCCAGCCTCCGTTCTTCCAGAGCTGGCTTGCAGGAACCCAGGAAGGTTGCAGGTAGATAAACCATCTACAATCAATTGTCCTAGTAAATGAGAGCCATCAAGATTCTAAACTACCATTAATGGCCCACACCTTGCATAATTACAATAAGAGCTCAGAGTTATACTTTATATTTCTAGCTTCAGATACAAGAATGTTACATGTATACAAACAGGAGGAATATATTCAGTAGGTTATAATCTTGTAACAATACCTTACAAGAGACCTTTTGCATAAAGCATATTCCAGTTACATCATATTTACACTCATAAGCATATTTCCCTAAAACATATGGAGTGCAATGTCACAGGTACCTTCTCAGGGAGAAAATAACAGGTACTAAAGGGCTCTTTAATCTCGCAGAGAAAGGCAGAACAAGAGCCAATGGCTGGAAGCTGAAGCCTGGCAAATTCAAAGTGGAAATAAGGCACACTTCTTTAATAGTGCGGATGATTAACCACTGGAACAAACTACCCCAGGAAGGGGGGATTCTCCACCTCTTGATATCTTCAAATCAAGACTGGTTGTCTTTGGGGAAGATAAGCATTAGCAAAGCACAAGTCATTGGGCTTGGTTGGGTAACAGCATGAAATGTGATATACAGGAGCTAGGCTAGATTATTCTTATTTGCATGGGAGGCAAGCTTGTAGAAATTTTGGTGGTGCCCAGAACCCACCCCCCAACTCCGCCCCCTCAAACTCCGCCTCCACCTGCCTAAGGCTCTGGGTGGGGTTTCAGGGGGGAGGTCTGGGGTGCAGGTCCTGGGTTGGGGATTAGGGTGCAGGAGAGGTGCAGGCTTTGGGAAGGAGTTTGGGTGCTGGGTGCAGGCTCTGGGCTGGGGCAGGGGGTGGGTGTGCAGGAGGGGGTGAGGGGTGCAGGCTTTGGGACGGAGTTTGGGTGCAGGCTGGGGTGGGGGTGTAGGAAGGGGGAAGTGGTGCACGCTGGGGCAGAGGATCAGGCTGCAGGGGAATGAGGGTTGGGGCTGAGGATGAGGGGTTCATGGTGCGGGGGGGCTCAGAGCTGGGGCAGAGGCTCAGGGTGCAGGGGAATGAGGGCTCTGGCTGGGGCAGAGGCTCAGGGTGCAGGGGAATGAGGGCTCTGGCTGGGAATGAGGGGTTTGGGGCATTGGAGAGGCTCAGGGCTAGGGCAGAAGGACAGGGTAAGGGCAGCCTGCCTTGCCATTAGCGGATGGCAGGCGCTAGGACCCTGGGGCAGCAGACAGCAGTTCTGCCGGGAGCCGTTCTCTGGCAGCACAAGCAGGCAGGGGACGCAGCGGAGGGGGGACGCAGGGGGAGGGGTGGAAGGCGGAGGCCGGGACCCGCTCCAGGCAGGGACACGGCAGGGTGGTGGTGGGGAGACCCACGGGGGCCAGGGCCAGGACCCGATCCAGGCAAGGCCGGGAGAGAGACCCAGCTCCAAATATTGCTGGAGCAGGGCCCCCAGCCCTGAATATTCCTGGAGCCCGGGCACCTCAAGCCCATATAACCTGCCGCCTATGCTTATTTGTATTACCATAGTGCATAGTAGTCCTTTGTGGTCTTAAATTATGCATCTGTGCATCCACTAGTGCACCTCCTCAGATACACAGTCATGCAAGACATGCAGCAAAGTTGTACATCTTAGTAGATTCACAGGACAGCTAAACTTTTGCACACCTTCCATTCTTCCCTTTCTGTGTATGTTAAGTAGTATGCAGAAGGGAAACCCTTCTGCTGTGAACATCTGAGAAGAGGCGCGCCCATCTTGTGAATACTACGTGTTTTGACAGAGAACAATTTTGTTCTTGGCACTCCTTTTTGTTTTTTTTTTAAGAGGCAGCCTAGTTAACCTTCAGGGCTTCTTATCTTTTTAAAAAATTGAATGAAGTTCACACTCAAAAAGCTTAACCAACTTCGTTGAAATTGCTACTAGAAATAATATAAAAGCTGTTTATAAAATACAGGACAAGATCGTTACAATTAAGAAAACCCTATGTATAAAAGAAATTGGAATAGCAAGTTAAGGTCATCTTCATAAGTATTCTCTTACCTCACAGGGCATACATTTAGTTAACAGTAGTGAAGTGAAAATTCACCATGTACCTTTCAATATATCTACAATCAGTCAACCACATGCACCTTTATGAACTCTCTGAACATATTTCTCATTATATAAACTTTGCCCAAATACATACATATATTAGATAGGCATATGTTGAAAGGGTTACAGTTGTAGGAATGTGTACAGTGAATTTTCACACCATTGTTAACGGAATGGATATACTGTCATGGGAATGACGTGTAAATATAACTGGCCACTTCTATTCCTTTTATGCTCATTTTTGAACTCTGATGTTCTTGTGCATTATTATATTTACTTATTTTAGGAACCTTCATTGTAGGTAATGTATTTTTGGAAACACATTTTAATAAAGGGTGCATGTGGCTAACTTTGTGTACATTGGGCCTGTTGCATCTGTCATGGGAGCAAGTGTGTTGTCTGGACCTGACAAGAGTGAGAGGCTATTGGAGAGTTAGGTGTTGCTCTTGGCCTTTGTCCTGCTTTCAGTAAACATTGTTTTTCTTGCTAGAATTCTTTAAACAAAAAAAAAAAAGCATGATCCCATTTATGAAAGCTACAAGCTGTGTGAGGGGAAAGGAAATGCTATGTACTAGCAGAGTGTCAGTTATTCCCTGGGAAAATCAGTTCTGTTTTGGGCTATGATAGGAAAGACAGGGAATGGAGGGTAGAATTGCCCCTTGGTACCAGCCTCAAGTGACTGTTTTCCCTAGGCTTGGCAGAAGAAGTAACCTGTGACAAACACTTTCTTGCATAAAACCCCCCAAATCTCTCCCCAATGCAAATTAACTCCTTGTTTACCACACTTCTGAGCACACTCAGTATGTTATAACTGCTGATCATATGCACACCGCAGGCTCAGAAATGCTTAGAGCACATTCAATGCCTCTTCCTCAGAGGCACTTTCTGCTTCTGTGCATTTATTCTGCACAGTATGTTCAGAAGAATAACTGAATGGGCGTAAAATATCACATTTTGTACTATATGTGTGGGGTTTTGTTCCTCCTTCCCCTGCTTACAAATTATGGTAATGTTTCATTATGTTCTTCTATTTAATCTGTCCAGCAGTGGCTGAATTTGGTGCTTCTGTGTCCAGAGCTCTGCTGATAGAAGAGATAAATGGTACATAGTTGATATCATGGGAGTAGGAATGCAACACAGGACACAGCCTGAGGTCTTGTTTTTCACCACAGCACCTGATATGACAAAGGGGCTAATACAAAAACTTGTTAATGTGCATTCATCCCATAGAAGATGAAATGGCTGAGTTAGAAAGGTTTGATATCCAGCTACGTATAATTATATTCTTTGAAAAGAACCTTTAGTGAGTCATCTAGTCTGTTTCCCTGCATCATGACAAAATTGGTTTTATTATCTGATTTCAGCTTTCAGAGCCATTAGCAATGTAGCCCTTTGTTAATTGCTGATTGTCATACATATAATACCTTAGATGATGTGCTGGGTGCTTGGAGGGCCAGGTGGTAGAGCAGTTAGCACACCTGACTTCCAGACCCTTGCTCTCTGTTAGGGTAGTAGAGGTGACTCTAAGCCAGGAATCTTCAGCTCTCCACCTGAACCTGGGCCTTGTCACTTAAGGGGGTTTGGTAGGAAGACCCAGGCCCTCCCACTCCACATCCCTGTGGGAAGCAACACCTATATCAGTTATTGGGAGTGGACCACGTCCACCCTGACTGAATTGGCCTGTCAACACTGGTTCTCCACTTGTAAGGTAACTCCCTTCACTTCATTCTCCAGTATATTTATGCCTGTATCTGTAATTTTCACTCCATGAATCTGAAGAAGTGGTTTTTTTTTACCCACAAATGCTTATGCCCAAATAAATCTTTAGTCTTTAAGGTGCCACCAGACTCCTTGTTGTTTTTGTGGATACAGACTAACACGGGTACCCTGCCGATACTTAACACCAGCAGGGTCCTCCCAGCAGCCAGTATACGTCCGCTGCCCTGGGCTACTTCCCATTTATATGTACCTTCAGTTTGGAGCTTGGCCACATGGGTGAGAGACAGGTTGGAGTTGAGATTATTTTAATTTTGTTTACTACAGTAGTGCATCGGGACACATTGAGAACAGGGCCCACTTGTGCTAGGTACTATACAAATAGTAGCAGACGCTTCCTGCCCCAGAGCTTTGACACCCCAAAGAGACACTCCAGGCAGAATGTGCAATGTGATAGCTGCAGATGTCATGAGAGTTATACAATTTTTTTTAATTTTTTTCGGGTGGGGTTTTTGATGGGAAAAGATTGTCTAAATGGAAAGACCAAGGAAGGGGAGAAGACATTGAGGGTCAGGGGGCATGTGTGCAGTGAGGCTGAGATGAGGACACTG
Organism: Gopherus evgoodei; assembly: GCF_007399415.2. NCBI lineage: Eukaryota > Metazoa > Chordata > Testudines > Testudinidae > Gopherus > Gopherus evgoodei. The sequence goes on along the minus strand of NC_044330.1, from coordinate 51,307,797 downwards.
TGAAGGAGGGCTTGCAGCAAACAGCCAAACAGGACAGGGGAGAGAGAGCCCCATCAAAACTGTCCAAAATATTGATGTCATTACCAGCGTCCACAGGTCCTTGCTTAAGCTGGTCTTGCTGGCTTTAGTCTCTGGCGGTCTTCTCCCCTTGGTTTCTTTACCCAAGCCCATGTGGTTGAGGGGAGAGATAGCACATATGCTTCCAGAGGGCCCCCAGGTTGCAGTCCTGATTGACCGGATCAATGGTACAGACAGAGCAGAGGGAGTGAGGAGGACTTGGGAGGAAAGATCAGGAGTTCCATCTTGGTTTAAGTTGAAGAAACCAGAGGGGGAAGCTGAGGTGTGGAATTGGATGGAGGGAGGCTGCTCAAGAGTGGAGAGGTAGATCTGTGAGTCATTAGCGTACAGGTGGTAAGCATGAGTCAATGAGATCACCTGGAAAGAGGAGAGGAGAAGAGGGGCCCTGTGGGACTTCACAGAGGAGAGGAGAGGAGGAAGAGGCTAGATGTGAATGCCTCAGATTTTCGGTGTGGGTAAGTATCAGTTGATGGTTCTCTGATTTATTTTAGCTCTGCAGTTGTTCGGGCTTTAGAGCAAGGAGTGAAGAAAGCAGATATAGATCCTGCTGTGAAAGCTGTTGTGATTTGTGGGACAAATGGGACATTCAGTGCAGGTAAGATTCTCTCTTTATTTAGTATATACACACATGTTGAGTCAATAATTATTCCAGCCTCTCATGGGAATTTTCTCACAGTAATTAAAAGTATCATGGTGAACAATTCTGTGATCCTTCAGAGTAGAAGCATGATCTGTAGTCTCACTATGCTTACATTATTCTAGCAATAACAGTCAACAATGACCAGATGTGTCTTTAATGTAGTGTTTTTAATAGATAGACCAAATTAGGCTACAGAGGATTCTTTTTACATCTTCACATGTAGTCAGCCCTCCCACTGTGTAACATTAAATATAGGATTTGTTTACATTAGTGTTTACAAACATGGGTGAGGAATAGAGGCTATATATAAAGCAGAAACTTTGACTCCAACCTCTGAAAAATACACAACATTTAAATACAAAGAAAAAAAAATCTCTTTAGTTCTTCAGCACTTATAGATTGGTGTCTCCAGGAACCAGGACCTTGCAACAGTTACGTAGTCTTCAGATCTTCTCCAAAGTCTTTCATCCCACTGGGGCTCTACAGACATTAGGTGGTACTCAGATCTTTACATGTACTTTCTACCTGCTTAGATCAGCCTCCAACTAAACTAAGAGTTCATTCTCCTCATTTGGTGCTTCCCCAATCTAGAATCCCAGCACTCAAAATTCCCAGCATGGTGTTTCCTGTTTTATATTCAATTTCCTTGTGCGTTGGGAAGTTTCCTCCTGAAGTTTTGTCCCAGCCTGGATTTTCTGTCCTGTGGAGTGGGACTGGATGGCAAGGGAATTGGGAAGGGCAGGTGGGATCCCTCACCCTTTGCCTGGAGCAGTGATACTCAGACTGAGGCTCAAGAGCTGCAAGTGTCACTTTAATGTATCTCCTGCAGCTCTTTGCAGCACATAGTATTAAAACATGGTGTGATTTAATTATTAACCAATCTAAGTGGTTAACCAATCGGGATGCTTTTACTGTGTTATTAACCAATTGCAGCTGATAAAATAATACTACTTGGTCAGTAGTTTTGCTGTGAGAAATATATAAGTATATAAACATTTCCCCATCATACTGTTTGAATGTGAATACACAGTACTATAGTAAATGAAACCATGAACTCATATTACTGTGGCTCTTTTGGGTAATGTTGATCACTAATTTGGCTTCTGAACCACTGAGGCCTGAGTATAACTAGCCTAGAGAGTCTCTTGCTGCCCCCTAGAGAGCATCTCACACACTGCCCATAGGCAGAGGCTCTGCTGAGGCAGACAGTGGCCTGTGATTGCGGGGGTAACTCTCATCATGATCTGAGATCAACTCAGGGAGGCACTCCCTGCAGGGAGCTAATTAAGTGTAGCCCCATCAAGGTAATCTGCAAAGAGAAACTATCGACTCATCATATCATAGTGTTGCCTCTTGCCCTGAAATGGAAAGGGCTGTTTTACAGAGCTGCAAATCGAGACTGTTGAAGTTGTGACTTTCACTGGCATTGAGAGCCCCTAGTAGTCCCAGGAGTTGGGCTGAGGACAGATCCAGGGCCAGAACTGAGAGCTGCTGTATGCCGAAGGTGGGGTGTGGCAGGACAGCCTTACCTTCTCCTTGATGCACGGCTGCCATGTTATTTTATGCCATGTGGCTTTATATCTGCGTACAGACCTGTCACTACCCCCGAAACTCTCAGGCTGTGGTAGAGGTGTCTTGTGATGGCAGCTGCTGCAGTAGGGGTCTCTCCCCAGCTGAGCCACCACTGAGTCTCCCCAACAGGTGGGGAAAGAGCAGACCCCACATGCCGGGGGCCTGTGGGGAGTGAGAATCCAGTGGGGAACTAAGTGGCTGGTTCCCTTACATGTTCACTTCCAGAGTGTGTAACCTGTGGGATGTTCATGGAGAGGGTAATATTGCTCTTCAGCTGTGAGCTGGACTGCATACTGTCAGCCTGACCTCTTCTTTAACCAAACATTTTTGGGAATTTCAGTGCTAGCTCCACATTGATGGTGATTATTACGCCAGCCTTGGAGTTAGTTGTAGCTTATCTATCCTGAAGGTTTTATGACTAGGCCCAGAGAGAAGGTTGAGATCAGGGTTCTCCTCAAGGGATCCTCTGTGCTCATGAGTGGGTTTGATTATTTTCACTGCTTTCTTCACCACATCCAACCTACTCCACACATCTGTTCATTGTGGCTGCTGTCCTTCAAGTTCAGGATTGAATAGGAGCCCATAGTCTGTCAGTATTAATGCTTAATTGTCTGGAAGGAAGGGTGTGCTAAGCAATGACAAGTGTTTCATGGTCTTGTTAAGCTCCTCTTGTTTCCTCAGGTGCTGACATTCGAGGGTTTTCCTCCGTTCAGGCAGGAGACAGGCCCAGTCTGACATCAGTAATTGATCTAATAGAGAGAAGTGAAAAGCCAGTGGTGGCTGCCATTGAAGGCATGGCGTTGGGAGGAGCACTGGAGGTGGCATTGGGCTGTCACTACAGGGTTGCACATGCGCAGGTAACATGCTGTTAACCATCGAGAGTCCAAGAAAGGGCAACGAATGTATTAGAAGGGTATGTCCTCCTACACAAGGTCCTACACAGCGTAAAGTGCTTAGAGGTGCTCTAAATGCAAGGGGAAATGGGAGGATCTGGACAGGGAGCCCAGGGGAACCTGAGGCTGAATTAATAAGAGTGCTGCTGCATGACCTTCCTGGGAGCAGAAGAAAGGCTAGAGGGAAGAGCTCATAACTAAATGCCTCATTTGCCTGCTGAGGATCCCACTTAACAGCATCATCCCCACCTCCTCCCATTCTCTACACTGCCCTTGGGAGTAAGGGAGCAGGTGCATAGGAAGAGTGAGACTTAGGCCTGCTCTGCGCTATAAAGTTAAGTCAACTTAAGTCACCTTGTCTCAACCGATTTGTGCATCTGTCTACACACAAATTTGTCTCCAGCCAACATAAGGATCCCATTGCGATGACACAGTAAAACCACCTCCCTGACTGGCATAGAGCCATAGTCAACCTACTGAGGTGGATGCAGTGCGAGTGTAGACACTGCATGACATGGGTCCATCCTAACAATCTTCCAGCAGCTGTCCCATTATGCCCCATTCCTTGCAACAGTGTCTGCTCTGGTCACAGTTGCAAACTCCACTGCCCAGGTGTCACGAAGACCAGAAGCCCCCCCAGCCCTTATAAAGTTACCCACATATATCTGAAATGCCTTTTCCTGATTGCCCACCTGAGCACACCTAATAGCTCTCTCTTGTTGTGTGCAACTGCCCAACCAACCATGCCGGCTGCACACGCTAGACCTGCTCCTGCCTGGAGCAGACAGGAGATATTGGATCTCCTGGGACTATAGGGAGAAGAACTGTGCAAGCACAGCTATGGAGCAGCTGTAGAACCGTGGACATCTGCAAAAATATTTGCACTGGGGATGCAGGGAAAGGGGTACAACAGGGATCAGCAGCAGTGTCAAAGTAAAGGAATTGCACCAGACATATCACAGAGACAAGGAGACCAACTATCAATCTCGTGCTGTGCTGCAAAGCTGCCACTCTTACAACTGGCTGCATGCCATACTTGGTAGAGATCCCCTCAGCACCCCACAGACCACCATGGATACCTTGGAGGAGCCCGAACAATGAGGAGCTGGTGGAGGAAGAAGAGTTGCAGGGAAGGGGGGAGATGCAGCGGAAGGATCTAGCCATGCCATGAGCCAGGACCTGTTCAGGACTTCACCGCAGTCTAGCCAGTCCCACCAGCTGAGCACGGACAAGGCCAATGAAGGGGAAGGAACCTCTGGTAAGTGTGTGCATGCATTATTTCTTACAGTGTTTAAATCTAAAGACGGCACCAGGCCATATCCAAGTTCACAAGCCACGAATATCAACTTTTCAATTTTACATGTACAAGAAGAGGCAGAGGTACAACACACAGAGGTTGAGTTGGTATTTGCTTTCATTCCCCTGTTGGCTTAGGCGGGAGGCTTCATGTGGAGCAGTTTGTTTACGTACGCTGCATCCTCTTGGAAAATCTTGATAAAACTTTCATAGAGATACTCTGTGATCCTCTGCCGAAGGTTTCTAGGGATGGCTGCCCTATTTCTTTCTCAGTGGTGGGACACTCTCCCATGCCACTCTGTGATGAGTTTGGCTGGCACCTCTGCAGTAAACAGGCTAGTGACATCCAGATCCGGGCAGCTTTGAGCCACAAGTAGCAGCTGTGCTCACTGTGCCTTTGTGACCCTTAGGAGCGAGATATCAGCTAAAACCAGCACTACTGGTGAAAAATACTTCTAATACTCAGTATCATTGCCCTGTGCTTGTACCCATTGAAATAGGCACCGACATTTTATTGTTTCATGAAACCAAAATTCCTTCAACTCCTCTCCCTTCACCACTGGTGGGCATACCGACTATGGCTGGGGCTGGAGAGCGGTGCTGTGCACGTGCTCCAAAGCTGACATGTCAATAAGTATGTCTTTTAAAAAGTTTTTAAGGGAATTAGTTTCAACCCCCCGTCCTTATCTTCCCCTTTCTCTTGTGACTGTAATTCCAATGACACATATATCTGTTTTTATCAGCAGCTGCTGCCATTGCAACATTTGCCCCCTCCACACCATGAGAACGCCTGACCTTGATGAGGAGGAGAAGGAAGAGGACTACCCAGGACACCTGGCATGTCCCAAATGCTGCAGACCCTAGTTGACCTACAGGTCCAAAAGTCCCAGACTTCCCACCCTTTACAGTCCTTAGAGAACTCGATGCTAGCAGCTCCCTGCGCCCCCCAACATACCATGTGGCATCACAGCCTGCATCCCTGCCCCTACCACTTCTCATCTAGGGACAGCCAGGAAAACCACAGCTTCACATCCACTGGTCTGTGAGAACCACTATTGGTATATGTGTAGCCACAAGGGACTACATTTGTGCACTGAAATGGACAGGTATGTTTGCTGCTTTTCCAATTTTAAAGTTCCATGCTGTTAGTTTGTGTTAAAAGTTTGTATTGCATTGCCTGTTGTGTTTTGCTCATTGTCTTTCTGCACTGTTTTTGCCACTCAATAAATTTCTATATATTTTTAAGCAAAACTATCTTTATCTGTTCACAACACATATTGGAGAATGTGAAATGGTACTCAAAGCATACAGTACTTGTAAATGTACAGCACCACAGAACTCCTGATTTCAGTAAAACACACAGTAATAGTTATAAATGCATAGCAAGCACTAGACATTTCTTAGTAGCATCCAGAGCTCCAGGTCCAGAGATTGCACAAGCACAGAACACTACTGTGAGTGATCATTAAAGTGCTCTTTCAAAGCCTCCCTCAACCATATAGCTCCACATTGAGCTCTTGTAATGGCCCTTGTGTCTGACTGTTCAAAGTCTGCTAACAGCTGCTCCACCTCCACTCTGGCAGCAGCTTTTCCCCTTTTGGCTCACAGATATTATGCAGGACATCAGAGGCCGCTATGTGAGTAAACACTGTCAGCATCCCTTCAGTCTACCAAAGCACATGCAACCATTGTTCTGCACCTGCTGAGCTGGTAGTTGAATCTTTCTTTGGTGCTGTCGAGGTAGCGGGTATCTGGTTTCAAGAGCTAGAGAAGCAAGACGTAGGCTGGGTCTCCCAGAATCACTATTGGTATTTCAACATCACCAATGGTAATTCGCTGGTCAGGAAAGAATGTTCCTGCTTGCAGTTTTCAGAACCATCCTGTGTGCTTAGTGATGTGAGTATCGTGCATCTTCTCTGACCAGCCCACACAGATATCAGTGATCCCCAGTGATCCACCAATGCTACATCACCATAGTAAAATAGCCCTTTCTGTTGATATATTCTGTATTAAGGTGGGCTGGTGCCAAAATAGCGATGTGTGTTCCATCTATCATACCACCACAGTTCAGGAACCCCAAACTGCAAGTCCATCCACGATGGCCTGTGCACATTGCCCAGAGTCACCGTTCTGCATAGCAGGAGATGGTTAATGGCCCTACACACTTGCATGACAATGGCCCCTGCTATAGATTTTCCAACTCCAAAATGATTTCCCACTGACCAATAGCAATCCAGCATTGTAAGCTTCCATAGTGTGATTGCCACTCATTTCTCAACTGTCAGTGCAGCTCTCATTCTGGTGTCCATGCACTGGAGGGCTGCGGCGAGCTCAGCACACAAATTCAGAAATTTGGCCTTTCACAATCGAAAGTTCTGCAGCCACTGCTCATCATCCCAAACCTGCATTATGATACAGTCTCACCAGCCAGTGCTTGTTTCACAGGCCGAGAAGCAGCACTCCACCATCTGCAACTGCTCCATGAATGCCACCAAAAGCCTTGAATTATTTCACTGTGTTCCTCAGCAAACTGTCCTCCAAGAAATCGTCATGCCCCCATTGTTGCAGTACTTCCTATGGATTTGCAAATACATGAAAATTGTGTGTCCTGTATTTGCAGTGCTCATGAGAATAGCATAGAGGTCTGCAGGCTCCAGGTTTCTGTCAGAGATGGCAGACAGCGAAAAGGGCTGCGTGGCTTTATGGAAATAAAAAAAGCACAATCATTTTAGGATATGGATGGCATTATGGGATGGAACTTGACTCCTAGTTCCTAGAGATCCCTAGGTGAGTCATTTCTATCCCACAACACATTGCAAGAAGTTCCCAAAAGGCATTGCACTGTAGGATGGCATGTGGCACACTGGGATACTTACCCATGATGGAGTCATGCCTCATCCCATACACAATCGCACAGATCATATTCTACATGTACTTACACATTAAAAGCAAAAGGCCACTCAAATTTTTCATGCACACATGTAGAAAACCAATGGAATATTGAAAGCCTGAATTTCCATTCAGCTGATGAATGTATGAGTGCCAATAGTGCCCAGTGAAAAAACAGCACCTTTAAACCGGCATAATTCATCAAATCATCACAGGTGTTCACCAAACTACTGAAGGCAGATCTGTGACCTAAGTTTATATCCCTACCAAACTTCAAGTTTCTACTACTTTGTTGTGGCATTAGAGTTCTTTTGAAAGTTTACAAATAGAGGCAGAGTAGGTGGCCACCCCCCTAGTTAATATTACCAAATACTTCCATTATAATCACCTAATTTCAGTTGCTTATAATTTGCTAAACTTTAATCATGTGAATGGTGGTTTGGTTTTTTTTAAGTTTCAATAAAAATAATCCAGTTGTTCTCAGGAATTAGGTTGGGGGGAAATAGGCAATTTTGCCAATGTTGAATTTTATTTTAACAATTTCTTTGAAAGAGCTCTAATGTGTCCCTACTTTTGAAACTGGAATCTGAAACTTAGCAGGTGATGTTTGTGGAGTCGGGGGGGGGTCTCTTTTACTTTTCCCATTATAATGTATCCAGATTTAGCAGAGTTATAAACTGCTGAAAAACAAAAGTTGCACCTTTCTGGGGTTCCGCAGAGCAGTTTGCTAGAAGGAATGGAGTGTGACTGTGGTTCTGCTGTGCGTGCATCTTTTGTATATAGTATATAATTATTGTTTTCTTTAATTAGACCCTCTATTTACCTTCACTTGGCTCTAGGCCTGGGTAGGTCTTCCAGAGGTCACCCTTGGGCTACTTCCAGGTGCTGGAGGAACCCAGAGACTCCCCAGACTGATTGGGGTCCCAGCCGCACTTGACCTAATCACCACAGGTAAATTTCTTTGGCTTTGTTTAGAATAGGATGGAAAGATGTGACACGGGATCATTTTAACTAGCTCAATCTACTGAACATCTTCAAAAACTCTAGTCAGACAATGCAAATTGTATTTTAACACATGCTAATCTGGTTGATTCAAAACAACTTGCCTTGTCTTAACTTGAGTTTTTGAAGATGTTAGCCTGAGCTAGCTAACACAGTCTTACCTTTAAATGCTGGTTTAGACAAAACCAGAATGTTAGAATAGACTGTGTATATGTGTGAATGCACAGACACAATGTCTGCAGACACTCCCAAGGCATACTTATGTGTGACACTATATGGTACATTCATGTGTGCATGCGCTCATACCTATGCATCTCTTGCAGAATGGAATTAGCTGTGGTCTAACTGGGGGACAAAAGGAATGGCTTTGTAACATATATCTTGATATTTTATTACCATTTTCTTTCTTGTAAGAGGGAGTTGCCATTTTGTCTGTACACAGTAGATTACTGAAACCTTTAGGTAATAAAACAGTGGGACTTTTAAATGAAAAGGGGTTTTGCTCCTCAATACCCTGCTTTGCTGAGAGAGCACAACTGGGGAAATATAAGGTGTATAATCTGCTTCAAAGTTAATTAGAACAGGAGAAAACTGACAGAACAGGATGTACCCAGCCTTCAGTTTTTACTGCTAGCTCCCCTTTGTTTTTTCCCACTCGTTGTTATCTCAGCACACCTGCTTTTGCCATTCCAGAGCAAAGCCAGTTAATGATTTAGTTAGCAGTGCATGTTCCTGTCTGGTGTGACTAATGCATCCCAACTGGGAACATATCTCAGGCCAGCCAAATAGAGAAGTTTTATCAAATGGAATGAAATGAAATCTCTGACAGCAGGAAGCTGAAGCCACCTCATTTCTTCGTTACAGGGAAACGTGTGCTGGCTGCTGAAGCGCTGAAGCTGGGCATCATTGACGAAATCGTGGAAGAAAACACAATTGATGCAGCAATCCACTTGGCAAACAAAGTGTCAGGTAAGGGAGGAAGTGTAATAATGACAAGGAGCCCATTGGTGAGGAACAGCTCAGCCTAGTCAGGTTAGCAGGCCAGAAGGAGAACAGCTGGTGCTAACTGGAAGAAGGCCTGCTGTGAAAAGAGCACCCTTGCTCTTTTCCAAATACCGTTTCAATCTCCTGCATCTTTGCTGGGTTTTGAATTCCACAGAAAACAAGCTTTAAATAGAGAGCAGTTCTTTTCCTGAAGTATGTCTAAAAAACTAAAATATGCCGGTGAGCGTCAAAGCGCTCAACAAATTCAGATGAGGCAGAGAGATGAGGCCAAATACAGTTAAAAATTCCCTATGGCTCATGCATACTAAACATACACCCTTCCATACCCCTGAGGAACAGCACTGCTTCCTCCCCAGGTGGTTTTCTGGGTTGATAAGAGGACTAAGCACACTTTCCATATAAAATATATTCTTGGACAGCCAGGCTTCTTGTTGCTGTGCACAGCACAGCTGCATAATCAATACTGGCTGCTCTAAAAGAACTCTTGATAATGGCAAAACCCCAGCCAGGCATAATGACCCAATAAATCTGTCTCTAAATGCCCATTTCTTCATTTTTTTAGCCATAAGCTGTTGTTACTTTGCCATTGTCTGAGAAGAGGCTGAGCTGTGGAGAAGGGAAATACATCAGATATGGCAATCCTATAAAGAGGTCATTTAGAACCTAAATATCACTAGGCCAAATTCACTGAAGCAGGAAATGTTTTCACCACTGTTCTGCTTTGGTTCCTCTTCTGAGGAGAGCTTCGAAGTGAAAATGAGATAGGGTCAGAAGAGGCTAAAATAGGGAAAGAACAAGTTAAAAAATTACCTAGACAAATAGATGTCTTCACTCACCAGGGCCTGATGAAATGCATCCAAGGAGCTGACTGAGGAGATATCTGAGCCACTAGCAATTATCTTTGAAAAGTCATGAAAGATGGGAGAGATTCCAGAAGACTGGAAAAGGGCAAATTTAGTGCCAATCTATAAAAAGGGAAATAAGGACAACTCAGGAAATTACAGACCAGTCAGCTTAACTTATGTACCCAGAAAGATAATGGAGCAAATAATTAAGCAATCACTTTGCAAACATCTAGAAGATAATAAGGTGATAAGTAACAGTCAGCATGGATTTGTCAAGAACAAATCGTGTCAAACCAATCTGATAGCTTTCTTTGACAGGGTAACAAGTCTTGTGGATAGGGAGGAAGTGATAGACGTGGTATATCTCGACTTTAGTAAAGCTTTTGATACTGTCTTGCATGACCTTCTCATAAACAAACTAGAGAAACGCAACCTAGATGGAGCTACTATAAGGTGGGTGCAAAACTGGTTGGAAAAACATTCCCAAAGAGTAGTTATCAGTGGTTCACAGTCATGCTGGAAGGACATAACAAATGGAGTCCTGCAGGGATCAGTTCTGGGTCCGGTTCTGTTCAATATCTTCATCAATGATTTAGTAATGGCAGAGAGAGTACACTTATAAAGTTTGCGGATAATACCAAGCTGGGCGGGGTTTCAAGTGCTTTGGAGGATAGGATTAAAATTCAAAATGATCTGGACAAACTGGAGAAACAGTCTGACCTAAATAGGATGAAATTCAATAAGGACAAATGCAAATTACTCCATTTAGGAAGGAACAATCAGTTGCACACATACAAAATGGGAAATGACTGCCTAGGAAGGAGTACTGTGGAAAGAGATCTGGGGGTCATAGTGGACCACAAGCTAAACATGAGTCAACAGAGTAATGCTGTTGCAAAAAAAGCAGACATCATTCTGGGATGTATTAGCAGGAGTGTTGTAAGCAAGGCATGAGAAGTCATTCTTCTACTCTACTCCGCGCTGATTAGGCTTCAACTGGAGTATTGTCCAGTTCTGGGCACCACATTTCAGGAAGGATGTGGACAAATTGGAGAAAGTCCAGAGAAGAGCAACAAAAATGATTAAAGGTCTAGAAAACATGACCTATGAGGGAAGATTGAAAAAACTGGGTTTGTTTAGTCTGGAAAAGAGAAGACTGAGAGGGGACATGATAACAGTTTTCAAGTATGTAAAAGGTTGTTACAAGGAGGAGGGAGAATATTGTTTTTTTTAACGTCTGAGGATAGGACAAGAAGCAATGGGCTTAAATTGCAGCAAAGGAAGTTTAGGTTGGACATTAGGAAAAACTTCCTAACTGTCAGGGTTGTTAAGCACTGGAATAAATTGCCTAGGGAGGTTGTGACATCTCCATCACTGGAGATTTTTAAGAGCAGGTTAGACAAACACCAGTCAGGAATGGTTTTAGATAATACTTAATCCTGCCATGAGTGCACCAGACTGGACTAGATGACCTCTCACGGTCCCTTCCAGTCCTATGATTCTATGAACTCCGCCGGAGTTTGCACATGAGAGCCAAGCCAGGAATCACTGAGTCAGCACGCTCCTTGGCTGTCCTGGCCACATACCTTTTCTGTCAACACCCCACCTTCTTCAGGAATTGTGTTTGTCCACTTCCACCTCTTCCCAGCACAAAGAATGTCTCAGTTGCTTTTCCCTGCTGCAGCCTCTTTCCTAGTGGACCTTCGGGCCTTGTGCCAAGAGCTATGCCAACAAAAGCTAGCTTAGTCCAAAGGGTGAATTTAGAATTCTAGACGACTGTATGCAGGGCCAGTGCTACCATTAAGGCAAACTAGGCAGTTGCCCCCAATTTTTTTTTACAGCGTTCCTCCCCGAGCATGTGGTCGCTGCTCCACTTCTCCCGCCTCTCAGGCTTGCAGTGCCAATCAGCTGTTTGGTGCCACAAGCCTGGGAGGAGAATTAGAGCGGGGGTGGCAAGCTCGGGAAGGAGGTGGAGCAGAGGTGAGCTGGGGTGGGCGGGTTGTGGGGGGGGTGCCCCAGGGCTGGCGGGGGGGACACAAGGTGGAAGTTTCGCCTAGGGCACGAAACTTCCTTGCACTGGCCCTGACTGTATGCACCATTTTTTAACATTATTTAATTTATGGGTTCTTGCTCAAGATCAGTGTTTTGTAGCATTCTCACCTACATTTTGTCCAAGAGCTCTCTAGCAGAAGAGGTCTTCTGCAATAGATACTTTCCCCTCTCACTGTGTTCAGGTTATTTTTAAGTTTTTCAATTTTTATCTTTAGCAACAATCAATTATTTCCATAAGCAGTCCTTCTTTCTCTCTCTTTTTTTGTTCAGACAACCAAGTTCTATGGAAATATAAAACTCTTAGAGATATGTGTTAATATACTTTGCTGTTGGTTCTAAGCAAAGCAAAGAAACTTCTGCTCATCAACCCCACATGCCTGTTTTAGATGAAGGTTCCATGTTTGTCCCTCCCCTATGTTTTAGAGAAGTTCTCACCCTTCTCAGCAATGTCTTTCCAAGAAGCAATAGATTCACTCTGAAGTATGCTCCAGGTTGATGACCCTGTGTAGGGTCTATACCAGTGTTTATAGCAGAGATCTGTAACTTTGGTAGACACATTGCTAGACTTGGCAAATACTCTGGTTTTCAGCTTAATATTATTTGAAATCAGATAAACCCCCCAGACATTAGAATGCTTATTTTCTTCTCTGTGACAAGTTAGTTATGCATTGTGCAGTGACTGAGAATGGTGAAAGCCAGCATGACCTCAGAGGAGAACCTCAGGACTAGATGAATCATCCAACATTCTGTTCTTTGATGCCATTTGCTTTTGGGATTTACATATCTATTGTCATTACTAGAAAATTTCTATACTTCAATTTCATCCTCAATGACTAACAAAATTAACTCCATGAATACTGTAACAAACAAGGATTATAGCAAGAAGCTCAGGGCTTTTTAAACTGCTATGTACTCTTTCCTTACAGCTTTCACGGTATCTGCTTCAGCTGTCTATTTTTCCCAGACAGCATTTTCAAAGTCAGCCCTGATTTCCCACCTACTCTGAGGATTTGCCACCAAGCCTTGTTGAAGAACACTGAAATCTGAAAATGTGTCAATACACTATTTAACTGCATAATCCCTGAGCAAGATGAAAGAATGAAGTGACAGAGAAATCATAGGATAGATTTATGACATGGATCTTTGTATACTTGTCTGTCATACTATGGCAGACCAGCAGCATCCATGCCAAACACCTTAAAAAAAAGATGCAGCCATCTCAGCTACTTGGGCTGAACTTATGAGCTCAAATTTCTGTGAGTGCTTCCCAATTGGCTCTTGTATCTTATGGGAACCAACAACCAAGTTGCATAAGAAATACCAAGATTTGAGTCCATTATCCTTGCATATAACAGTAGGCACACTTTCTGATAGGACTGGTGAAGAACCTTTTTTCACATGTAAGCTGGATAATGGCTTATGTAAAATAATTTGTGGTGGAACTGCTAGAATTTCTATATTCGATCAGATATTTAGCCAAGTAAATGGAAGATCAGTTTCAAAAAGTCAACTTGGAGATTATTTTCTTTCAGAGCTTTGCTGTCTGCTCATGCTGCAGATTTTATGGCTAAAGCTCAGTCTTTCAGATTTCATACTGATAAGTTGGTACTGTGCAAGGCTTCCTTGGTTTAATACAATATGTGCTTAACAGAATTGTCTATACAGTCTTCACCTGTTGGAGGAACATCCTTCATCCACAATGGTTGGTACAGTGCAAGGCTTCCTTGGTTTAATATAATATGTGCTTAACAGAATCGTCTATACAGTCTTCCCCTGTTGGAGGAACATCCTTCATCTAGCGAAGGACACTTACTCAGGTACAGTTTTGTCTATTTAAGGATAAGAATACACAGATACCATCTACAGAAGTAATACTCCACGTTTACTTATTCAGTGAAAATCAAGACTATATGCTGCAGGTCATATAAATTAACATAGTCTTCAAGCCTTAGCTTTTTCAGCCAAAATAAATATACTTACTTCTGAAAATATCCATTATAAGAAAGGAACAGAGACTACATTGAAAACTACAGACATAGGTGAATTTCTTGAAGAGCTGCAAGCTGTAATTTATAAGTGGAATGTTCTTTCATGAGGCTGGGGTTTTTTTGTTTTGGTTTGCTTTTTTTTAAATAATGGTCCCGGCTGCTAATTTAGCGCTGCATTACACAGTCTGGCCACTGGATGGCACCAGAAAATTGACATTCAACTGTCACTTGGCTAATCGCTTGCTCTCAGTGCAGGAAGGCACATATTCTTCAAAGACCAGCCACACTGGGAGCCAAGCAGAACCTGAGGCAGATTTGGGTCAAAGCAGCACCTCCTGGCATCAGGCTGTAGGTGGGAAAGAGGAAGTCTGAGTGCCCATTTGCCAGGTGTGGTGATGTGTGTCTCCTGTCTGAGTAGAAGGGTGCCTATGGGTATCACTGATACAATTGCAGGGTAACTGGGCAGATCCTGATTCTTCAGTGGTGACCATTGGAAGTAGGCACAAACCAACTGTATCTCTCAACCATCCTCGGGGGATATTCCCAGTAGCCTTGCCTCTTTTCAGTCCCAATCTGAGGCTCACCATTGTGGCTGCCTACTGCTCTAGACAAAGAGGGATGCACATACTGCCCTCTTGAGCCAACCATGTTGTTCCTGGCTTGATCAGAGGTGAGCAATTGAGAGCAAGGGATGGCATTTGTCCCTCTGATGGATTGGGGGCACTGCCTTTTATGTGCTTCCTGTCTCTGCTGGCCTAGGGAGTGAGGACCAATCTTAGCAGCTGGTCTTCAGTCTCTTGTCTGGAAGTTCATTGTGTTGGAACCAGACTGCGGGGTTGGGTCTCGCACGTGGAGCTGAATAATTTTTCAAGAATTTAGGCACCTATCTCTCTTACTTTAATGGCATGATAGTTATTGTTGTTGCAAATTTTACAGATCGGGACATTTTACATCCTTGGCTTCTAATTGGTACCACCTAGAATATAGCTGCTGGTAATATATATCTTTCTTAGCTTTCATTGGCTGAGGGTTCTTGTGCCCTCCAGGTAGCTGTGGCTGACAATGCTGCCCTTTGTCCCCATTTCCCTTATTTTCCTTACCAGGCCAGAAGTGGCCTGGGCTGGTCTCTCGCTCACAGGTTTGGATTTGGGTTATTTCTCATTGTGTTAGTAATTTGGTGCTGATCGTTTTCAGTTATTTTTATTGTGATAGTAACTACGAGCCCCAGTCAAGGACTAGTCAAGGCCCCATTGTGCTAGGTTCTGTACAGACACAGAACAAAAAATGGTCCCTATACCAAAGATTTTACAATCTAAGCAGGGAGTTCTGTTATGATAATCTGATCAGGTTGCATAGGTGCTAGAACTAAGGTGCTGGGGATGCTGCTGCACCCCCTGGCTTGAAGTGGTTTCCATTTTATACAGGGTTTACAGTTTAGTTCAATGGTTCTCAGCAGCCCCACTATACAAATTGTTCCAGCACCACTGTCAGGGTGTTAAATACTTATGTTTTGTCACCAGTGCAAGGAATTTTATTTGTCCGGTCTTTAGTCTCGATATTCCTAACTACAAGTGACAGTCACTGCCTTAGGGCTATGCTGAATGTCTCCCATAGCATATGGTAGAATCTCTTTCCATGGGCCTTCTCAAATCAACAGAAATTTTATGTAAAATCTCTTAGTATAGCTCATCAGTATCAGTTGTTTTCAGTTATCAGATCCTCCCACAAATCCCGAAGTACAGTTTTGAGTAGCAGATGAAAACCCACTGTATATATGGCCTGACATTGAGGACTGCAGATTTGCAGGTAAAAATTGTAGATTCAGGAAAGGAGAATAAATAAGAATAAAGCTGGAGAAGAATGAAACCATCCAGTTTTGGAAGGTTGAACCAAAATCTGTTCAATCTCAGTCAGAAATCTTTCTTCAGATATACTCTGAAGAAAAGCTGAGCTGCTTGCACAGGAGGTATTTTTCCTTCTCTTTTTGGATTCTTCACAAGTTTTCACTAAATAAATTTGAACTTTTTTTAAAAAAGCTCTTTGTTTCCTGGCTGTCTAACTTATCTCATGCCCAGGAAATCAATCTATCATGTGCCTAGTATTTTTCTCAAATGCTCTTTTGGCTTGAAAGAAGAACTGGAGCTGAGATGGGCAGCTGCCATTATGGCTCCACTAGTGTTTCTGCATTTCAGCAGCTCATATGGAGTGGGCACTACTCTACTGCTTTTCTGTCTCTTCAGGCTAACAGGCCAGAAAGACAGCTGCACAAGCTTTGTCATAGCTAAGATGATGCCATGAGAGTGGAACAGCTGGGTGGGCAGATTCTAGTAATCTGCCATCGTTGAAGCAAATGCTCTCCTCTGGTTGGGCTGATGCTGCAGGGGTTAAGAAACTCCAGTGGAAGACCACAGAACTATTATGCTCCTCTGGGCACCAGGCAAGGAGATCACTGCAAGGTGTGGGGGTCTGTAACTGCTCCTGTCTTTGAGCTGATATCATAAGTGATAGCCCACTGTGAACTACTCTGTTGTGTTTGGTGTGGCAATGTCCAGCATTACGTCTCAGGGTGCTGGAAGGGCTAATTACTTAATGGTCTTACAATGCTGTGATGCTGTAAAGCACCATGTGAATCCTTAGCAGCATGAATGGAATGGATCCTGAGGTTCTTATTTTATTTTTCTCTCCATCTTTAATCAGGCAAACTTCCCCTGAGAACACAGGGAGTGTGTGAGTGAAAATGAAATAAAGTTTGTATTTTTGGAGGGGATGCCTGAAATGTAACGTATTTTAGTCAATTAAAATCCCTTTGTGCCATCACCATAGCAACCAGTGTCTTTTAATAACTTATGCACTGGTGGGACTCTGATTAGCCCCTTGCTGGTGTGTAGACACAAACTGCCCTTGGCTATTCATTTATTGCCCTCTGGTAGAGTGTAATCCTGTTGAATGTTCCCAAAAGTGTCATGGGAAATTCATGCTGTTAAGTCAGAATTGATACAGAAACAAATGACATTCCCAAATCTTTCACATGAACACCCTGTGGACCAGACTCCTAACTGGGATGTCTCTGAGTAGTAAAGTAAATTGCAAACTAATTACTACTACAACACTGGAAATGGATGTTAGCAAAGGGGTATGGGAAATGGAGAGATGGAGACAGAGAATACAGCATGCTTGGTGGTTTATGCTCCTGAATCGGTGAGCATCAGAAATTGAGGAGAAGTGCTTGCTTGGAATTTTGCCTTGCTAGAACATCTGGAGATTGTGCATTTGGAGAATCACAATTGTGAGAGAAGTCAGGAAATTGAAGAAGAGTTTTAGACGTTTTACAAATTACTCTCCAGTGTCACATGAAATTTTTACACACCAAGCATCAACCGAACCAGCAGAAGGCATTGACTTCCATGTAGAAAGGAGAAAAAATCTGTAGTCTACCAGGAAAACAGTAAGCTTGCCAGTTCTGTAACTATATTTCTCAACTCTCCCACTCAGGTCAGCCATTAAATTCTCGCAGACTCAGTCTGAAGCAGGTTCAAAGTCTGCCCAACATGGATGCCATTCTCAGAGAGGCTCTTGTGAAAGTGAAAAAGCAGGCCCGGGGGTGTCTGTCTCCAGAGATGTGTGTCCAAGCAGTCAAGGCCTCTGTGCAGCTACCCTTCACAGAAGGTATTCGGAAGGAGAGAGAGTTGTTTAACTTCCTGTTGCCCTCAGGCCAGGCCAAAGCACTGCAGTATGTGTTCTTCGCACAGAGAGCAGCACAGAAGTGGACAACATCCTCTGGAGCTTCCTGGAAAACTGCTTCAGCTCAGCCCATCCGAAAAGTAGCTGTGATAGGTAAGTTGGTGAGATCCAATGTGCTTGCCAGCAGGGCTGGCTCTAGGTTTTTAGCTGCCCCAAGCAAAAACATTTTTGGCTGCCCCGCACCCCAGCCCTGGGATCCCCCCTGCATTCCCCTGCTGCCCCAGCCCTGGGTTCTCCCCCTCCGCCTCACCACCCCAGTGCTGGGCTTCTCCCTTTCCCCCTACCAGTGCCCTCCCCGCACCTCCCTGCTGCCCCAGCCCTGGGCTCTCCCCGCAACCTGCACCATCCTGTTGTCCCAGGCCTGGGTCACTGGTAACTCTCTCCCAGGGCGGGTCTTTCAGCAGGAATTTTGGATGTGCACAGAAGACAGACAGGATTGGTTCCCATATGGTTACAGAACTGCAGTAAAGTGGAACAATTTTCAGCTTGTGTGATTGGAGGATATCTGGATGCATATTATAAGACTGTCCTACATAAATGAGGCAAAGTTGAGGTGCCTTTATAGTTCTTTTGTTTCACTCTTTCTTTCTATGGGGAATTTCCCAATGCAATATCACTGTCTTCCTTTTAAACAAATAAAACTTAAAAAAAAAAAGGCAATGGCTGTTGAAAATAACAATTCCAATCCTAAAAACCACTGGGAAGCATTTCTTGCTCAATTTTATCCTACTTTTTCTACAGTAAGTTACAATGGATCATATATTTGATTTGGGAGAAATGAAGTAACAGCTGCCTGAATTGAGCTTAAGCCCTCCTGAATTTTGAGGTTGTTCAAATCTGGAAGGCAGGTGCTAGATTCCCTTTCTGAATATTAGCTAAATCTGGAAAGGAAAAGTCAATTTCTGCTTCTATGGCTCAGAAGTGGAAATCCTCCTACGTGCCTGGTACTGTATCTAAAGCTGCCCAGGTCCAGAGCCTCCCCCTCCCTTACTTTTCATTTTAAATTCTAGTGGGATCCACATACCTCCCTTGCTAGGCTTCAGATAGAGAGGGGCACTGTCCATTTAGTCCACCCAATTCCTTCTTTAGGGGCTGCAAGGTGAGGTCACACCAGTATCCCTAATCCAGTCTGGGGAAGTCTTCTGAAGGAGATACCTGGGGCAAAGCCTTCTATTCCATGGGCACACTTGTTCCCCATTCACAGTGCCACCCCTTTCTACTCATAGCAAGCTGCAGCATGGCTCAGCTACCTCACTCTCTACCCCTCCCTTTCCTGTTGATAGCTGCCAAGGGATTGCTGGGAAATGTAGTTCTTTCCCCGCTCCAGGGCTTGCTCTATAGGCAGGGAGCTAGGCAAGGAACTACAGCTCCTAGAGTCCCATGGGTTCTCAGCTCTCATGCTGGATCACCAGCTGCTCTGTGGCTCCGCTTCTGGAGGAGTGTGAGAGGGGAGGAAGTGAGCTGGGGGGAAAAAAAGATGGCCTGAATGCCACCCTCTGCAAATGTGCTGCCCCAAGCACCTGTTTGTTTTGCTGGTGCCTAGAGCTGGCCCTGCTTGCCAGCATGGCAAATGCCAGTCTAAATGAATTGGAGAAGTGTGGTGTTTCCCAGGAGTGCTGGGAAAGGAAACAATGGAATAATGTTGGGTACCTTGTAGGACCATGGCAGCCCCAGGAAACTTGAATGACTTCCTACAACGGGGTTCTGGGAGCTGCTTTGGAGTCCTGAAGCTGCCCAGCTTCCCCCTTAATTTACTCTCCATTCGTTCCAAAGGCCTCATTGCAGTAAGACCTTACCTTTGATGGAAGACCTGAGGAAGAGTCCTCTGGAGGCATCAGTGCCTCTGCATATACCCTCCAGGGATACCCGCTTTCATGGAGGCAGAGCTCCTCCAGCCTCCCAAGTTAAAACACACAAGATTGGTATATTCTAGGAAGGAAACCTGTTAGTACTAACTGCTTGTAACAGTATAAACCTCTGCTAGTGAGGACTGAGATGAGGTTAAATGGCTTAATCCCATAGTATCAGATCATTTCTGTGTGCTCCTACCTCCAGCTATCCTGATATCACTTCAGCTACAGATTCATACTCAGTTCATATATAGATGATTTCATTTTGAAATAGTGTTGTCCTGAGAGCTTACTTAATTCCATATTATAAACAGAGATCTGTATGAAATTCTTCTTCTTCTAGTCCAGTTTTGTCATCTGTGAGTGTGTGTGTATAGAGAGAGTGAGTGTGTGTTTGTCAGAGATATATTAATACAAAAATGTTTTGTTGACAGCTGCATTTTAAGAAGCTTTCATCTCATCATGATCCACGCTTGCCATTTTGCGCCCTACCCCCGGGAAGATAATGCTTTCATTAAATTTTTATAAATGCAATTTAAATAAAACCCTTTGATGCACTGCACAGATCTAAAAAAAAACAAACCACCACCAACCTTCTGCTCTGCATGTTGATTGCTACACTCTGTGTAAAATGGCTAGATAAGAATAGAAAACTGGGAAAGTGTCCATTTCAATTTTAGAGATATCCAGTCAGGTTTCCACTGTTTTTCCCCGTCGGTTATCATATACAGGATCTTCATTTCCTGCAGTGCACTCAGAGCCCTCTTCAAGCTCATCTCTGCCAGAAGAAGCTACAGAAGGTGTTTCTTGAACTGTCCCTTTTCCTCGTTTGTTTTGCTGAGTTAATTAATGTCATATATTGAATGGTCATTTACTACATGAATCTTTGGACTTTAAGTACTGTACTTAAATCTGGCAAACATTAATCTCTCAACAAGCTCATATTAAATTGTCATGAGGTCCTTCACTGGTGAGATGGCATTTATGCAAGCAGCATGGAGTACTATTGGGTCTATCTTGTTATTCATTACTGAGCAAAATGATTGAATTCATGTAAATATTATTTGTCCTATCCCATTTTGCATTTTTGTAAGAAGGAATAGGTGACAGGAAGCAGAGCTTAGACTTGAGATTCTCTGCTGTTTGGGGGATAAATCCCACTTAGATAAGAGTCATTTGCAAAACCTCACTCTTTCATGGAAATTAATCGGCTCATAGATTTTTATGGCCAGAAGGGGCCACTGTGATCAGTGGAATCTGACCCCCTGCATAGCACAGGCCATTGGACTTCTCTGAGTTAATTCCTGCTGTGACAGACTGACGGTGTCCTGAAATATGCTGAACAAACCTTCAGGAATTAAGATAAACTTTACTGAGTTAAATTAAACCTTACTGAATGAGGGTTAATGCCTTTAGGGTAGATTGTATCAAAAATATAATAGTGTATGTGTTCTTGTGGCATTGTATGTACCTTCTCCAGTTGAGAAGGGGATGCTAATGTACTTCCTCCATTAGCAACCATTTGAAGCTACCCTCTGTAGAGATATACTAGTTCAAACTGGTTTCTCCAGGGACCAACTGACAAAGAAAGGGTCGGATACATAGTCTGGTTTTTAAGTGGCTCAGGGCCTTCTCCCTGATCCAGCAAATGGACAGGACTCCAGGACCATGCAGGGCCCCAATCCTTAGGGTAGGGTTGGAAGGGCTGGATGATTGTTCTGAGCTGAAGCTGTGATTAACTTGTAACCACAAGGAATCCCCCTTGGGTGGGATACTGAAGGTCTTCTCTTACCAGAGCCTGTCTTAGGAGTGAGGTTAACTCTGATAAGCTTTTTAGCATGCGTATAGATTCTTTTTATTGTTTTTAATATATTTTCTCTGTAAGGCTTGTTACCTTACGAATATAGCAGGCTTGCGTGGGAAGTGGTATGTGATACCTAACAACTGTCTCTGAAAAGAAACCAAGCAAGTCTATTTGGGCAGATTGTGCTGGGGATGATACAGTGAAGGCAGGCAACTGTACAGCCTGGGAATACCCCAGTCAGAAGAGAGGGGGACACCTGTCTCCACCCAGGAAAGGCAACAGCGGAGGAGCTAGAAGCCTGAGACTGGGTACCTATGCTGGACTCCGGAGGGGAAATACTGATGCGATTGCCCTGAACTGTGGCTCCTTCTTCAAGTCTAAATACTGTGGTTGACCTAGAGCACATCTACTAGAAAGTCATCCAGTTTCCTTTTAAAAGTTCCAGTAATGGAGAATCCACTACATCCCTTGGTAAATTGTTCAATGGCTAATTACCCTCACTTTAAAAATTGCACCTTAGTTCTAGTCAGAACTCGTTGAGGTTCAACTTCCTGCCACTGGATCATGTTAGATCTTTGTCTGCTCAGTTGAAGAGCCCATTATCAAATTTCTGTTCCTCATGTAGGTACTTACAGACTGTGATCAGGTCACTGCTTAACTTTATCTTTGTTAAACAGATTGAGCTCCTTGAGTCTGTCACTATAAGCCATGTTTTCTAATCCTTTAATCATTCTCATGACCCCTCTCTAATTTATTAACATCCTTCTTAAATTGTGGACATCAGAACTGCATGCACTATTCCAGCAGCAGTCACCACAGTGCCAAATTCAGAGGTAAAATAACCTCTGTACTCCTGCTCAAGATTCTGGTTTATGCATCCAAGGATCACATTAGGCCTTTTGGCCACAGTGTCATGCTGGGAGCTCATGCTCAGCTGATTATCCACCATGACCCCAAAATCTTTTTCGGAGTCACTGCTTCCCAAGACAGAGTCCTCCATCCTGAATGATGGCCTACATTCTTTGTTCTTAGATCAGGGGTTCCCAAACTTCATGGCATTGCGGCCCCCTTCTGACAATAAAAATTACTACACAACCCCAGGAGAGAGGACTGAAGCCTGAGCCCACCCAAGTCTCACTGCCCCAAGCTGGGGACAAAGCCTGAATCCCACTGCCCCAGGGGGGTGGGGGGGGGGAAGGAGGGCAAAGCTAAGGGCTTCAGCCCCAGGTGTAGGGGCTTGTAACCTCCCCACTGCCCAGGCCTGAAGCCCAGGCTTTGGCCCCGGGCTTTGAGTTTGGCCATAGGTGGTGGGACTGGGGCTTCAGCTTCAGCCCCGGGCCCCAGCAAGTCTAATGATGGCCCTGGCGACCCCATTAAAACGGAGTCATGATCCACTTTGGAGTCCAGATCAGCAGTTTGAGAACCACTGTCCTAGATGTTTGTCCTCACATTTGGCTGTATTGAAATACATACTGTTTGCTTGCACCCAGTTTACCAAGCAATCCCAATCAATCTGTATCAGTGATTTGTCCTCTTCATTATTTATCACTCCCCAAATCTTCAAATCTTCATCTTCAAACTTTATCAGTGATGATTTTATGTTTTCTTCCAGGTCATTGATAAAAATGTTACACAGTATAGGGTCAAAACCGGATACCTGCAGGTCCTCACTAGAAACTCATCGGCTCGATGATCTTTCCTCATTTACAATTACACTTTGAGACCTGCCAGTTAGCCAGTCTAATCTATTTGAAATGTGCAATATTGATTTTGTATCATTGTAGTTTCTTAATCTAAATGTGTGAGGTACCAAATCAAATGCCTTACAGGAGTCTAAGTATATTACAACTGTGACAGAAATGGCAATGTCCTACAATATCTTTGGGAGATCTTACCGAATTCAGTTGATGTATCTTTGTGGTGGAGGGATTGTATGTAATTTCATGAGGGACAGTAACCACAGCTCCTCCAAGATCTAAGAACAAATGAGGGTCATTAGGCAAATTCACTCAGATTGCGACATCTCCAAAGAAGTACCACCATCTGGAGAGGCTCACATATACTAGTTCAAACTGGATTCTCCAGAGACCAACAAAGAAAGGAATTTTGGATAAATAGCCAGAGTTTAAACTGATTCAGGACCTTATTTCTGATCTAGCAAATGGACAGGATCTTCTGTTCAAAGGGGAGGGAACGGTCCCTGTGGAAGGATTGGAAGAACTGACACCTGCTAGAGTCTAAGGTTGAAGTTGAGGTGACCTCTGTTTTCACTGTAATGCTTTAGGAATAAATGTGTGTGCTTAGAAAGAGTTGTGTGGTAAGTTGTAATTGCTGGCAATTACAGCTTTTCATACCTTTCGGCTAGAAAACAAAGCACACATATGATTTGTTTAGGCACTCTGGCTTGCTGGGAATATTAGAATGCAGGGAGGGAACTGTACAGCCTGGAAAATGCCTGGTCAGGGAGGGAGTGAGGCATAGGTCTCTGCTCAAGAGAAACCATGGCTGAGGAGTCAGGAGTCTAAAAGTGGATGCCCTCAGGGAATCAACGGTGGAATACAGGTGCAGTTGTCTTGAACTGTGACAATATCAATACTGTTACCTTTATCAACAAACTTGTTATCGCATAAAATAATGATATCAAGGTGGTCTGACAAGATCTGTTTTCCCTAAGTTCCTGTTCATTGTCATTCATTCTGTTTTTTAATTCATTATTAACTGAATGCTATATCATCATCATATCATTGCATAATTTTGCCCAAGTTCAATGTCATACTGACAGGCCTATAATTACTCAGGTCATCCCTTTTACCTTTTTAAATTTTGGCATAACATTAGCTTACTTCCAGTCCACGTAGAAGTTCCCTGGTGTTCCAAGACTTATTAAAACCAATATTAATGGTCCCAAGAGCTCCATGGCTAGGGCTCTTAAAACTCTTGCATGTAAGTTTTCTGGACCTGCTGATTTAAAAATGTCTGACTTTAGTAGCTGCTGCTTAACATACTCCTGAAATATTAGTGGAATGGAAAGACAGTCACCATCATCATATGATATGAATGTATCATCTGGCTTTTTCCCAAATACAGAACGGAAATATTTATTGAACACTTCTGCCTTTTCTGCATTATTATTATTGACAGTTCTACCATTTCCATCTTCAATAACATTGTTAAGGTTCCTTTTGCTCCTGATAAACTTTTTAAGAAATACTCTTCTTATTGTCCTTAACTCTTTTGGCTATAGAGTTCTCTTTTTGTTTGTGATGGGAAATGCACTTTACACCAACCCTGAAGGGGTTAAGGTGGCTCAGAAAAAGCTAGTTAATCTTAACACTAGAGGGGAGAGTTGGGCTTGACTGATAAGGCTAATTGATGATGAAGCTCAGCTACGGCGGGCAACCAATAGAATGACCAAGGGTAGGTCAGACAAGAGCTGATTGCTACCCACAAGGAGGCACCAGAGTGGTAAGTGGACCCTGTTACAGTGTCCTTTTGCATCCCTTATCCATTTTCTACAGTTTCTAGCTTCTAGTTTATATTCATTGCTAACAATTTCCCCTTTTTCCATTTTATATACATGTCTTCTTTCTTGCAGTTGTTTTGGCTCATAATTGTTTCCATTAGAAACTGGCCTTTCTAAACCACCAAGTTTATTGATTACTTGCACGTAAGCAACCACTGACTTTTAGTTCTATGATCAATTCCTCATGATCTATCAAGGTGAAGTCTGATATAGAATCCCCCTGGATTGGATGCAATACTATTTGAGTTAGAAAATTGTCATCTATAACATATAGAAACTCCAGTGACATTTTTAGTATTGGCAGCAGGAAACCTCCAGTACATGTCATTTAGATTGAAGACCCTCATTACAGCCCAGGTTTTCCCCCCTGCACATTATAGATTAGTGCTCAAGGATTGTCACTTGATAAATTGCCCTGTTCTGTTCATTCCCTCTGAAGCATCTGGCACTAGCCACTATCGGAAGATAGGTCACTGGGGTAGATGGACCATTGGTCTGACCCAGTAGGCAATCGGTCTTATTTTTTGGTCATCCTATCTCCAAGTGTGATTTGGTGTCTGTAGCAGACACCCCTCTTGTGTTTTAGCCATAGATCCATATGATAACAAGCATTCAAGATAATTTACTTCCTAATTGTCAGAGACTCGGAAACAGGCAATACCATTTTTGACTGAGTTACTCTCCCTCTCCACTTTTGCCCACTAGACCCTTCCTAACCCAATTATAACCATTGATTTTAATATTCCAATCATGCAAATCTTCCCACCTGGTTTCAGTAATACTGTTGTCATAAATATAAAGGGAAGCGTAACAACCTTCCTGTATACAGTACTATAAAATCCCTCCTAGACAGAGGCACAAAAATCCTTTTATCTGTAAAGAGTTCAGAAGCTCAGGTAACATGGCTGACTCCTGACCAAAAGGACCAATAAGGGGACAAGATACTTTCAAATCTGGAGTGGGAGGGAGGCTTTGTTTTCTCTGTTCTTTGTCTGTCTGTTCCATGTGGCTTTTGCCGGAGACGGATCAAAGAAGCAAGCAGTCCAACTCCTATAAAGTTAGTAAGTATTTAGCAAGGAAATGCATTAGATTATCTTTTGTTTTGACTTGTGAATTTCTCTGTGCTGGGGGGAATGTGTATCCCTGTTTTTTCTTTTTGTAACTTTAAGCTTTTGTCTAGAGGGAAACCCTTTGTGTTTTGAATCTGATTGCCTGTGAGATTATCTTCCATTCTAATCTTACGGAGGTACTCTTTTCATCTTTTTTCTTTCTAATAAAGTTCTGTTTTTTTTAAGAATCTGATTGGTTTTTTTAGTATCCTAAAAACCCAAGGCTGGTCTCTGCTCTTCTTGTTTATTCTCAAGCTCCCCCAGGAAAAGGGGTGTAGGGTTTGGGGGGATATTTTGGGGAAATAGGACTCCAAGTAGTCCTTTCCCTGATTCTTTGTTTGAATCACTTGGTGGTGGTAGCATTACCTAATCCAAGGTACAAGGGAGAATTTGTGCCCTGGGGAAGTTTTAACCTAAGCTGGTAGAAATAAGCTTAGCAGGTCTTTCATGTGGGTCCCCACACCTTTACCTTAAAGTTAAGAGTGGGGAGGGAACCCTGACACTGTCTACATCAAATTTATGTTAATAAATGAACAATTCCAATTCTTCTTGTTCATTACTCAGGCTCCTAGCTTTGGTGTATAGGCAACTAATGTATTCTTTTCATGTCCCTTGGTGCTTTGACGTCTTGATTTTGTACTAAATGAATGCTCAATGTTCCACGAAACCAAAACCCTCTATCTTACATTACTGCCCTGGCAGCAGTTAACCTCTGGAATGTCTGACTTCCATCTTTCTTTGCTCATGAGACAGGAAAGGTCTCAGAGATCACTTGAATATTCTCCTTCAGCCCCATGCTGAGTTCTGTAAAGTTGTCTATAGTCTGCAAGGTATCCTGTGAAACAATGTCATTGAGGCCAATGGATTCTTGCCTGCTGAGTTCAGAAGCCTAGTCAATCTTAGAGTGATGTCGCATGTCTTGGCGCCAATAAGGCAGCACACCATCCTGCTATCTGCCTGTTCTTTGCAGAATGTTCTTTCCATTCTCCTTTGCATAGCATTCCCATCTAGGTATTATCTGTCTTCTGTGGATGGCTGGAGATCTCTTCACAGATACACTTGATAGTCTTCCAGCTTGAGCTGAGCAGCCATTCTCAGGAATGTCCAATACACCTGTTCCATTTGACTAGCTGTCTCTTCAAAGACATTTTCTGCAGTTTCCATGCTGAGAAGCTGATTGGATAATTTTAGCTGTGTGGAATTCCTCCCAGTCCTTTCTGGTAGTTACAGCCTGCCTGTCCTCATTGCCTCCAACAGAGTAGAATGCCAGCTCGACCTCTTGCTCTGGTGGTTACTAACTCTCTGATTTCCACACTCTCTCATTCTTTGGCCACCAGTTAATTTCTTCCTTAATTCTGGGGTGACGATGCTTCCTGAATCTGGTTGTTCCAGTACTCTACATCCTCTCTGATGCTCTGCAGTGTCAGTCTTTGTAATTCAAAACAAGAAATCTTTCCTTCCAGCACAATCACCAACTCACACTTTGTACCCAGGAAGTCCCTTCTGGCTTCAGGCAGGAAAAAAAACATTCCCCATCTGTTGCAGGTTGCAATCACTGATCTGTTGCTGGCCATCACACTATTGAGCATAGAATTGTACCTAGAAAGAGAACCTCTCATGCACCTTCCTGTGAACTCCATACAGAAGTCCCCTGTTTGCCCCTACTGTTCACCTGCTATGTCACATTAATAATTTCAACCAGAAATATTAACCCCAAATAATCATTGAAATGGAGCAGCCTCAATTTACATCAGTCTGCCAGCATTTGTTCTGCATGATTTTAAACATACTGCTGGAACAATACTTGCATATTCTGAACATGCCACAAAGCATTTCCCTGATGTAGCAATTTTAATGTAATGACATTTTAAAGTCAGATTACAATTTAATATAGTTTGAATTTAGTACCTATTTCTGTAATATACGGAGTCACTCTATATTAGTTGTATCTTATATGACTGATCAATAACTGAAAACCGTGATTTGCTCAATCTGCCCAACAAGTGGATTTGTCACGTACGTATTTATTGTATAATGAAGTGGGTAGAAGAGTAGTTTTTGGCTGCATGGCAAAGAACTGAAAGGGGGAAGATCTGATGTGGTTGTATTTTTGAGGAAGACATGAGCCTGCTGCTCTTGGCATTGCAATGGGTGTGAAATATGCTAGGACAGTTCTGATAAGAGCTTGGTTTATTATTATTGAGATAGCTAAGAGGAAATGAGAGAAGACAGCCCTGAATCCCTGAGCACACAGTTCTGAGGAAGCACCCCAATCCATACAACTTGTGGAGTGTTTGCTGGTCAGATCCCTGGGTTTCTGATGCTGGAGACTGCATAGTTCGAGGTGCAATTCAGTCATTTTGGACCATCTCAGCAGAAGTTTCTTTTTCTTCTTTCCCCCAGGTCCCTCCATATCCCAGAGAGTCCTGACAATTCTCTACCATTTTTCTGTTCTTTTATACTGTCATGACGGAGTGCATTCACTGCTGGTGGCACTTCCTCTTGGTCGTTCTGAGGATTAGCTCCAGCCAGACATTGCACCCTCCTTTGATGGTGTCTCTTCTGGCTTCCTCTCACCCTGCAGACCCCTCTTGCTCCAGGAATTGCAGCCTCCTCCTCTGGAGGACTGTCATTACATGGTTTCCCCTTCCTCGTGTGTGTCTGAGTGTGTGTAACCAAGTCTTTCCAGGACAAACTGTCTCAGGCAGTCCACTGTCCTCTACCTGGCATGTGCCATGTCCCCCTTCTCTGGGTTCACCAGCCTTCCAATTCCCTTCTCCCAGGAAGTAACTATGGACTACTCTCTAGCTGCTAACACACCTCCCTTCTCTCAAGGAGTGACTGCAGCCTACTTCCCTACAGCCCTGTCTGTTGCCAACTTCCTGGTTTTATAAATCCAGCTCAGCTCCTCCCCCACCTGGACTTCATCAACCAATTAGGCCCTAGCACTCCCTGGGTTTCCTCCAGGTGCTGCCTATACAATTTCCTCCAGGTGCTGCCTATACAATTTCCTCCAGGTGCTGCCAGATTACAATTTAATATAGATTACAATTTAATATAGTTCAGGCAGGAAAAAAAACATTCCCCATCTGTTGCAAGTTGCAATCACTGATCTGTTGCTGGCCATCACACTACTGAGCATAGAATTGGCCTAATTTACCCTCTCAGGGCAAGTGTGGGGAGTACACCCATCACATATACACCTCTACCCTGATAGAACGCTGTCCTCAGTAGCCAAAAAATCTTACCGCGTTATAGGTGAAACTGCATTATATCGAACTTGCTTTGATCTGCTGGAGCATGCAGCCCCCTCCCATCCCACCCTGGAGCACTGCTCTACCGCGTTATATCCGAATTCATGTTATATTGGGTCATGTTATATTGGAGCAGAGGTGTACATTCTTCCTCAAGATCACCAGCCTTACAACCAAAGAAGATCTAATGGGGTCATCAGCAGATGTGCCTCTTAACCTGCTGAATGTCCAAGTCTCCCGATGTCTCGACCACTCAATTTTAGAAAAAAACCCACAAGTGTTATCCCTCCTGGGTATTCTAGTGTAACAAGGCTCCAGATGTTTCCACTGCTCTTACCACCAGGCTACTGAAAACCTCCTTTCATACAGGCCATTGAAGATAGTAACTTGGTAACCAACTATTCTGGGCCAAAAATGAACTTGGCAAGCTCAGGTCTTATCCATAGGCTCAGGTCTGTGTCCTAGAGGATGAAGTACCACAAGGATGTCTCACTGCCTAGGACAAAATATAGTCTTTGTGGCTCACCAGTGGAAGATCTGAGGTCCTGATGCCGAATCCACTTTCAAACCCCTAGTTGTTGACGAAAGATCTGGTGGAGGTGGGAGGAGGGGCAGCAGGCTGGCAGCATGTTTTTGGTGTTAACATCTGTATTCTGTATGCATTAAGTTTATGGGAATGGACAGAAGGACATGTACAATCATTTTAAATTACCTTTGTTGGTTATGTAAATGAAATTTTAGTGGTATGTTAGCTTTGATTATGATGTTTCAGATCTTATTTTTCCGACATTGGACCCAACACAGGCATAAATAAGAGTTCTGCTGATATTTCCCATCAGAAGTAAAATGGCTGTGTTTGAAAACACATTTTCAAAATCTTTGTTCTTGTTGTCAAGATAGGAAATGTTTTGCGTAGCACGTTTGTATGTATAACACGCGGTAGAGCTACATCAGTGATGACAGGCTGCTTGTGGAAAAAATACTCCACCTTGTTTGACCTGCATTATGGAGACTTGGCTGAAATTATGTCACCAGTAAAACAAGCTCATTCTTCATAAAGCAGCTTTAGATTAATTTTTTAATCTCCTTGGTTTGTGTTTCTTTGTTTGGCTGATAGACTTTCATTTGAAAACCCAGTCCCCTGGATTTTGGATTTAAAAAAATCATTTTGATAGAATTACTGCAGACCTTGTCTAGTTGTGGCTTTATTCTGGATGTTAACAGTGCTCACATTCAGAGTTCCCCTTTGCTTTATAGGAGTGCATGGCACATGAAAAAAACCTTTAAACTCCACTGGCATTTTACTTTTTATGTGGTTCTCAGACTATTTTTGATTTATTTATATTACTGTAGAATGCAGGAGCCCTAGTCATTGTGGTAGGTGCTGCGCAAACCCAGATCAAGACTGTCTCTTCCCCAAGGAGCTTACAATCTAAGTATATGAGACAAAACATGGAGAAAGACAGGGGAGTACAATGAGACAATATGAGTGATAGGCAGTGGGCCAGTAGCCCAACCATTGTCAAGTTTTTTGTAGGCATTGCAGCAAAGAAGAGTTTTTATGAAGTATTTGAAGGAGGATATTGAGTTAGTTTTGTAGATGTTTACAGGGAGTTCCTCCCAAGCATGAGGAGCAGCATGGGAAAAAGCACAAAGGTGTTTGTTTGAAAATTTGACAAATGAGCAATGGAGGCTGGCATCATGGATTAGTTGAAGGCAAGAATCAACGTTTCAGTAGCAAACAAGAGAATGGTAGGGTGGGGCTAGGCCATAAACAGCCTCGAAAATGAAGACATGTAACATATGTCTGATGTGCTAGAGAAGCAGGAGCCAATGGAGGGATGCAAAAAGCGGGGGCGACATAGTCAAAGAAATAAGCTAGGGAACTGATCTTTCCAGCAGAGTTCTGAATGGATGTGAGCAGGCCAAGATGGCATTTGGCAAGAACAGGGAAAATAATGTTGCAGTTATCAAGGTGCAAGATGAGAGTCTGAACCCAAGTTTTAGAATTGAGGATGGATAGGGAAGACCGTTTCTGAACAATGTTATGTAGAAAGAGTCTGCAAGATTTAAATGTAGCCTGGGTGTGAAGATGTAGAGAACAGTATGAGTTGAAGATGACAGCCAGATTACAGGCCTGAGGGACAGGCAGGATGATGGTAGTCTCCACAGTGGTTGAGAAAGAGGGTTGGGAGGGAGACTAAGAACTCTGTTTTAGCCAAGTTCTCTTTAAGCTGATGGCTAGACATCCATAAGGGTTTCTTAGCCTTAACCAGTGAAAAACACTCAAACAGGTCTTAAAAAGAAAGCTTTATATAAAAAGAAAGAAAAAGGACATAAAATGGTCTCTATATCAAGGTGACAATATACAGAGTCACTTGCTTAAAAGAAAAAATAAACAGCCTTCCCCAAACAGAATACAATTTAACACATTCCAGCAACTACACAAATGTAAATACAAAAAAACAATAGAAACCTATTGTCTTACTATCCTTGTACTTACAACTTGGAAACAGAAGATTAGAAAGCCTGGAGATAGAAAAATCACTCTCAGAGCCCAGAAAGAGAACAGAACAAGAACAAAGGACTCACACCCAAAACTTCCCTCCACCCAGATTTGAAAAAGTCTTGTTTCCTGATTGGTCCTCTGGTCAAGTGTTGTTTGTTACCCCTTTCCAGGTGAAAGAGACATTAACCCTTAGCTATCTGTTTATGACACAGGCCAAGATTTTAGTTTGGACAGGAGTGGAGAGGTAGACCTGACAATCATCTGCATAGTTGAATTTATGTTTATGGATGAGATAATGTACAGAGGGAGAAGAGGAGAGGTCCTCAGACAGAGCTCTGTGGAACCCCCAGAAGAAGTTGGAGAAGGGATGAGGAGAATCCTCCAAAGGACAAGCTAAAGGAGTTGAGGGATGGGGTAGCAGTTGGAGAGGCAAGTGGGGTCCAGGGTAGGATTTTTAAGATAGGAGAGACTAAAGCATGTTTATGGCACTTTTTGTTTTTTTTCCTCCTATTTCCCCTGGCTCCTTTTCATCTCTAGGCTCATGGATTGTGCTGTTCACCGTTATTGTTTGGACTTCCTCTCCTGGAGTTATGTCCTAAACCAGGGGTGGGCAAACTTTTTGGCCCAAGGGCTACACTGGGTGGGGAAATTGCATGCAGGGCCATGAATGTAGGGCTGGGGCAGGGGGTTGGGGTGTGGCAGAAAGTGTGGGGTGTGGGAGGGGGTGCAGTTTGCAGGAAGGGGCTCATAGCAGGGGGTTGGGATGTGGGCTCCGGCTTGGCACCCAGGGCCGGCTCTACCTTTTTTGCCATCCTAAGCAAAAAAAAAGAGCGCCGCCCTGCCGTAACCCCCGCCCCCCAAGTGCCACGCAAGCCCCGCCCCCAAGCGCCACCCAAGCCCCTGCCTCCCCAAGCGCTGTGCCACCCAAACTCCCACCTCCCGGAGCGCCACGCCGCCCGAAGCCCCCTCCAAATGTTGCGCTGCCCAATCCCCCCCCCGAGCGCCACACCACCAAAACATGGCTCCCCCCTCCAAGCACTGCCCGGTGGAAACAAAAACAAACAAAAAAACTCCTCCAAGGTGCTGCCCCAAGCACATGCTTGGTCAGCTGGTGCCTTGAGCCGGCCCTGTCGGCACCCCTTACCTTGAGCAACCCTGGGGTGGCTGCAGCATGCAACGGGGCTAAGGCAGGCTCCCTGCCTGCCCTGGCCCTATGCCACTCCCAGAAGTGTCTGGCACCATGTCCCTGCAGCCTCTGAGGGAGTGCGGAGCAGAGGGCTCTGTGCACTGCCTTGCGGGTACCTCCCCCAAAGCTCCCATTGGCCACAGGCAAGGTCAGCGCGTGGAGTCCTCTCCTGCAGGGGCTACAGGGACATGGTGCTGGCCACTTCCGGGAGTGGCGCAGGGCCAGGGAAGCAGGGAGCCTGTCTTAGCCCCGCTGCGGGCAATCCTACAGGCCAGATCCAAAGCCCTGACGGCAATCCCATGGGACTTAGTTTGCCCACCCCGTCCTAGACCCTCTCCAATCTGGCTTCCACCCCTTGCACTCCACTGAAACTGCTCTCACCAAAGTCTGTAATATGACTTCTTCCTAGCCAAAGCCAGTATATCCCATCCTTCTCCTCCTTGATCTGTCAGACTCCTTCAACACAATCAACCATGCTCTTCTTGAAATTTTGTCCTTTGTCCTTCCTTAGCTCTCAGGACTCTGTCTTCACCTGGTTCTCCTCCTACCCATCTAGTTGCTCCTTCAGCTTTGTTCTTTGGAGGATCATAGAATCATAGATTATTAGGGTTGGAAGGGACCTCAGAAGATCATCTAGTCCAACCCCCTGCTCAAAGTAGGACCAATCCCCAAATGGCCCCCTCAAGGATTGAACTCACAACCCTGTGTTTAGCAGGTCAATGCTCAAACCACTGAGCTATCCCTCCCATTATCCAAATTTAACATTTGTTGTAATATTTGTATTATTTTAACAGCATTTTCAGTTAGCCCAGTAGATTGTGGGTAACCTGGACTTGATGTAATATGCTTGAAATCATATGCTATGGCAAAACTTAATCTCTTGACTGTGAAATTGAAGTCCATTATCAATCATTACCACATTGAGAATGCCATGCAAAAACTGATTTAATTTTATTAATGAATTGTTTGGCACAAATGTTTTCTAGTATAGCAATTTCAGGAAAATGCAAAAAATAATCAAGAACTATAGCATAAGCATGTCTTTTATATTCAAATAGATGGAAACCTACTTTAGACTAAAGTCTTGTTTTCTAGAATAAATGTAATAGGCTGTTTAGACTGAGCATTTCTACATTTTTGATGTATGTCACTCTCTTTTATGTAAACCTCTATGTTTTGGTTCATTTGTGGTCAATACAGAACCTCTCTTTCTCTACCTTTACTTTTTTCTATGGCTAAATGTCCCTCATGTATATGTTTCAATATTACTACCCTATGCCTTTAAACAGAATTCCTTGAATTACTGAAAAGTCTTTAATAAGTTGATTATATGGCTTCATTATCACTTTATTATATCATTTTTCAATAGCTGTAATAATCTTTTGTAAATTCTCGGTCTGTCTAGTTGCTTGTACAATTTCTTCTCATACTCTTTCTGATATAGGAAACAATTTTTAAATACATCTACATGTGCCACATCTTCCCCTTCAATTACATTGGTTATATCATAAACTCTAAAAAGAGTATCAGTAACAATTAATGATTTTCCTGGCTGATATTCTAATTTTAAATCAAATGCCAAATTCCATTTCTAGAGTTTGAAATTCCACGTAGCACAGAGTCTGGAAGATCAAGTTCTGTACTTCACTAGGGTTAAATTCTAGTTTGTTTCCTCTTGCTTACGTATGACAGTTTTCTGCATGCATGTTCCAAAAATAGATGAAAGTTCTATAGCGCTAATTTACAGCTGGAGAACTTAGGTACTCAAAAGTGCCTTTCAAAGGGTCACACTAGAAGTCAATGGCAGAGCTGCAAATAGAATCTAGATTCCCTGATTTCTACTGCCCTGCTCCAGCTACCTCCCATATGATAATGTATGAATTGGAGAAACGACATAAATTACGCAGGGATATATGTGCTCTGGATACCACCGCAAAATGGTTCTACATCCTTGAATAGACATTAGCTTGATGTTACATCTTCACTTTTCAAACAGTGCTCCAATTAGCACTCTAAGTGCTCTCAAAGACAGAATTAAAATGTTTTTCCCCCAATTTTCCATTTACTTTTTTCCCATCTACACTCCCCTGTTTATTTGCACAGAGACCTACTTTACGTGCTGGAAGTACCAAAGGAGCCTATTTTCAGAGGTGTACTTAACAATTCCTGGTACTTACAGACTCTGTTTCTCTCTTGCTTTTATCACTAGGACTGGGAACAATGGGCCGAGGCATTGTGACTTCTCTGGTGAAGGCCAAGATGTCCGTAGTAGCTCTAGAGCAGGATCAGAAGCAGCTGGAGGTAGGAGCAAGAGCTGTGACATCCCTTCTAGAACGTGAGGCTTCAAAAATGCAGTGGATTGGTCAACGCCCAGATGCCTGTGATCCCGCCCTTCTCCAATTCACTGTGGACTTCAGTGTGTTACAGGATGCAGATCTAGTTATTGAGGCTGTGTTTGAGGACATGGCACTGAAGAAGGAGATCTTCCATAAGTTGTCAGCAATCTGCAAGCCAGGGTCCTTCCTGTGCACTAACACCTCCGCCCTGGATATTGATGAGATTGCTTCAGCCACCAGTCGCCCTCACCAGGTCATTGGTACTCACTTCTTCTCACCTGCCCACGTAATGAAGCTGGTAGAAGTAATCCGTGGTCGTCACACGTCGCCCATCACCATTGCCACTGCCATGGGTTTAGCCAAAACTATAGGCAAAATAGGGGTTGTAGTAGGGAATTGCTTTGGATTTGTTGGGAACAGAATGATGGCTCCTTATGCTGAACAGGCAGTTTTTCTGCTAGAAGAAGGATGTAAACCAAAAGAAGTAGATCAAGCTCTAGAGGGATTTGGTTTCAATATGGGGCCCTTCCGAATGTTAGATCTTGCTGGGCTTGATGTGGGCTGGAGATCTCGGAAAGGGCAGGGCCTGACTGGACCTGAACTGGCTCCAGGAACTCCTGCTCGCCTGCGTGGCAGGAGGAGATACAGCCCACTGCCTGATCTTCTATGTGAGGATGGAAGGTATGGCCAGAAGACTGGCAGGGGCTGGTACCAATATGAGAAACCTGGGGCTAGAATAGCTAATCCAGATCCATGGCTTCACAATTTCCTGATTGGGTATAGAGATGCCCATCATATTAAGGCACGTTTCATAGACGAGGAGGAAATCCTGGAGCGCTGTCTGTATACCCTCATCAATGAGGGCTTCCAGATCTTAGATGATGGAATAGCTTCTGCCCCAGAAGATATTGATGTAATCTACATCCATGGCTATGGGTGGCCAAAGCACAGAGGTGGCCCCATGTTTTATGCTTCCACCATTGGGTTACCTCGCATTCTGGCTAAACTGCAAAAATATTCTGAGGCCCATCCTGACATTCCCAGAATGCAACCCAGTGCTTTTCTGAAGAAATTGGTGTTCGTGGGAAGCCCACCCTTGAAGGAGTGGATGTCCCATGCAGGACACCAGAGCAGTAAGCTGTGATGTCCCTGCAGCCTGCTCTACTCGTTCAGCCACTTGTCTAGTGGTGAAAAGTATCTCTCACTGCCATAATCAGTGATGTCTGTTCCAATCAAACCCAATGCACAGCAGGTTGAAGAATAATGTCTGGCTCAGCTGAGCAGAATAACTACTCCCTCTAATGGTAGTTGCTGTCGCTTTCCTTTCCCTGCTCACAATGCACCCATCCCTCCCATCTCACTAGTGCACCACACATGCCCTCAAGCTGCTGGTAGGAGACCCCTTCTGGCTGACTGTTTCCTGACAAGCTGCACTCACCTGACTGCTGGATCCTAACAGCTGGTGTTCTTAACTGCCTGCCTCTCCTCATTCCTCTGGTGAGGGAGGGAGCAACTCCTGGCAGCTCTTGAGACAGTTGAAAGTGGGAGGGTAGGCCGGGGGTCCTGGCTCGGGGAGACAGAGCCAGTGAAGATTCACTGCAGACAGGTATCCTCACCTAGCTCTGCCTCCCAGCAGCTACAGATCTCTTGTTCCTGCCACAGAACCCTCTAGTGACCAAAGGCAAAACGTAGGAACTAGTCCCTGTGGGAGAGCCACCGGAACCATCCAGTTTACTAAGGATTCATTTACACGATGGACCTTCCCCTCCCAAGGGGAACAGATTAGACTGTCCCAGATAATGGTCTCTTCACGGAGTGCACGTTTGTGGGGTTTTGGATTGGCTGGAGGGAGAGGAGAATGGTACAAAATGGAACTGTGCATTTTGGAAATAAATTGTGATGCAGTGAACAGAGCATTCAGGGCTAGTATCAAGGGATAGCACTCAGCACCTACCTCCACCCCCAAAATAACACGAATATACACAGCACAATCACAGAAGACTATGACCTGCTTATTAGCTAGTGGCTGGAAGATCACATCCTTTCCCCCTCCTTCCTGCCCTCCAACCTCTTCCTCCAGACAAAAGTTCCTCCTCTCCAAGAGGGAGTGTGTGTGTGTTTCCAGAACTCCTCACCTGCTTTTCTAGCCTGACTGCTGGCAGCTGCTCAGCGCAGAAGGCATGGAGGGCTTTGTGCACTATAAGTGACAGGAGAAAAGCCTTTCTGTGGCACTTCAGTGTTTCAGATGTACAAAGGGCACCATGGAAAGTAAATGGGCTCAAGAGCTCTGCAGATAGGAGTGGTGCTGCAGGCAGGGAGGGAAGTCTCCAGCAGATAGAACAGGAAGAGAAATATTTGCTTTTCTGAACTTAGCCCTGAGGGGTAAGGACTCCTCTTGCTCTTGTGCAAAGAGCACAGCTCCCAGTCGCTGGCGGTTGAGCCTCATGGCTCCAGAACACACGGATTCTCTTCTTAGAAAAAGCAGCTTTTCAAGACATATCTGAAATCAGACTCTGCTTTGTTTCATTAATTTTTAATAAAGCTGATTTTCATTTTCTGTCATCACCTACATTGTATTATCAAGCGTTGCTGCATTGTCCCCCCACATGTACACTGGTCACTTTTTTGCCCAGTGGTAGCAGATATCAGGGTCTCGCAGGTCAGTTTCCCAGGGGTAGACACCCACAGAGCCCCCGGCATCAGGTTAGCAGATCAAACAGCTTCAGCCACCTGTGATTGTCTATAGATAAAAGAACCAGTTGATGGTAGCCATCAACACCTTCCAGCATAACAATGCACCCCATGTCAGCTATTGGGAGGGAGGGCGGAGAGTTTTAAAACAGTGACGTCCTGAATGACACATCTCCTACAACAGTGGCTCTCAAACTTTTTTACTGGTGACTCCTTTCACATAGCAAGCCTCTGAGTGCGACCCCCCCTTATAAATTAAAAACACTTTTTATATATTTAACGCCATTATAAATGCTGGAGGCAAAGCAGGGTTTGGGGTGGAGGTTGACAGCTTGCTGACCCCCTGAGGGGTCCCAACCCCTGGTTTGAGAACCCCTGTCGTACAAAGAAAGAAAAAAAATGGAGGGAGAAATAGGGGACATACAGATCTCCTGGCAGGAGAGGGAGACTGGAAAGGAAACACAGCACCTCTAGCACATAGTGGAAGTGGGAATGGGTGACAGAGCCCCTGGCATGAGGGAATAGGCTGCCAGGAGTTCCTGAAATAGGAGGGGCCGGCACACAGGGAGTTTGTGGGAGGAATGGAGAGATGCAATAAGTGCCTGGTGCGTGCAAGGTGCTCAGCCTACGCAAGCTACCAAATGTGCAACCTTCTAGTTTTGGCTAATCAAGCACAATAGTACAAATGTACAAACCTTTTCTGAAGAGCCCAAACATTGGCCCTGGTCATGAAACTACAGCCAAGATTTTCAAAATCGGAGTGTAAAGGTAAGTCTCCTAAGACATTTTCAAAAGTCCTGAGTACTCAGCAGCTCTCATTTTGTTCTATTTGGATTTATATGCCACGAACATCTCCATGGTCTGAACCAGGGGTCGGCAATCTGTGGCACATGTGCCAAAGGGGGCATGCAGGCTGATTTTTAGTGGAACGCTGCTACCAGCCAGGGTCCTGGCCACCAGCCCACTCAGCCCACTGCCGGTCTGAATTACGGAACCCCAGAACTGCAGCAGAATGAGCGGCTCAGTCCGCAGCTAGTCTTGGGTTCTGGCTGCCGGCCCCTTGCCAGCTGGGGTCCCGGCTGCTGGCCCTGCTCAGCCTTCTGCTGGCCTGGATGGATGGAACCCAGACTGAGCGAGGCCAGTGGCCGGGACCCTGGCTGGCAGGGGCCAGCGGACAGAATGCCAGATTGGCAGCGGGATGAGTGGCTCAGCCCGCTGCCGGTCTGGAGTTCCATCTGCTGCCCGCGCTGCCGGTCTGGCACACAAAACCTTTTACTGGCACGCATAACCTTAAATTAATGAAGAGTTAGCATACCACTTCTCAAAGGTTGCCGACCTCTGGTCTGAACACTACCAGCAGTACATTGAGAGACATAACTAGCATCTGCTATATGTGTGGTTCTTTTTTCCTGTCCTCAGATGGAAGACTGTAAGGATTTTTTAAATTTAATTACATTTTATTTTGTGTGCCCTGTGTACTGGCAAAAGGCAGGCTGAAGATGAGTGTCTTGCACCTGAAATGGAAAGTGCTGAGGTTTGTGGAGTTTCTTAGGACTGGTCTACATTACAAAATTAGGTCAATGTAAGCCACCTTGTATTGACCTAATTGTGCATGTGTCTACATTTAAATTTATCTTCCACCAATGTAAATGCCCCATTATGCAGCCATAGTAACACCACCTCCCCATGTGGCGTTGAGCCATGGTTGATATACAGAGGTTGATGTAGCACAAGTGTAGATATTGCATTAATTATCTCTGCACTAACGGTCCTCCAGCAGCTGTCCCTCAATACCTGATACTGACTGCTCTCATCACAACTGTGAGCAGGGCCGTCCTTAGGATTTATGGGGCCCTACGCAGTATTATTAAACTGGTGCCCCTATGCCGGATGGCAACCCAAGCTCACAGCCTGGTGGGGGAGGGGGAGGAGGGACTTGACAGCAAAGGATAATGAGATGCCCAGCCTGCCTCATGGTGGCAGAGAGTCACAGTTCCCAGCAGAGACTTCCATGCACTCTCCCTCATGCAGAATGGACATGAAGAAAGTACCTAATTAAAAGCACTAACATTTGGGAATAAAAAATGTCAGTCACAGGTTTTTTGATATGCCCTGAAGTTTGTCAGAGATTTATTTGCAAAAACTTCATAGTAAGGGTGAGTCAGCTCTCCTGCTGAATACAACATTACATATAATGGAATACATGATGCAGCTCTTCTCTGTTTTACATTTTCTTCATCAGTATTTCTAAGTTGAATTTATATTTTAAATGTACTCAAATCTTAAACCAGCATTCCAGATTACTACATATTTAACTCACTGAAACAAAGACATTCTTTTAAATTAATCAGAGAGGTTTAGTGTGTTCATAACAATGTTCATTGCTTTTAGAAAAAGGGAACAGTAATTTACTTTGTGTGATCTCCATAACAAGAGACATGGTTATGAAATTTCACCAACTTTAAAAAAATATGTTTCCAAAGATTTTAGGTATAACAAGGATTTTGTCTTACTAAGGTACTGATTTTGCTGGAGGGTTCTTTTAAAACTAGTTTGTCGGATAGTCAGAAGTAAAGAAAGGAAACTCTTTGTCCAGCTATCTGGAAGGGAAGGACTGTTGTCCCTTTAAGGGCTCTCTTCAGTGGGGAGTGGGGGGAGGCGTGGTGAAGGGATGGACAGAAAGGACAGGAAGACTTGGAAGCACTTTTTTTTTTTAACTATAGTAATTAAAATGTGTATTTTAGATAAGGGAGTCTTTTGAAGGATTTATTAAAAAAACTATGTGTGAAGATCCACACATTTAAGGCTAAAGATGATTGTGCATCTAAAACTCTATGCAAGCATTTTTTAGAAATGTGATTTTATAATCTTCACCAGCTCACTAATGAAATATTTTAAAGCAAATTTTAAACTAAGGTCCTGTAGACTGACATGTTCTGTGTAAATATTACATTAATGCACAACTGTTTTTGTCAGTAAAGTCAGAAACTGACAGTATAAAAATTTATTTGGGCATAAGCTTTCGTGGACATCTGATGAAATGGGTTCTAGTCCACAAAAGCGTATGCCCAAATAATTTGTTAGTCTTTGAGGTGACACAAGGACTCGTCCTTGTTTTTGCTGATACAGACTAACAGGACTACCACTCTGAAACCTGTCAGTATATACCTTGGGGTTGGCAAATGCCTGTTAAATGGCTTTATTACCCCTTGAATGTCTCTTTAACAGTTTCAATGTTGTGCTAATAGGTCTGGCAGGCTGGAGGTTTTTTCACTTTTAACTACTAGATTCCCTCCCAAGGAAGACTCACCAGGCTAGAGCAGCCATCTGTGGGAGCCTGCAGGAAGGGTCAGAACAGGGATAGGAAAACAAGAGGGTGGACACTAAGACCCAGTGGTGCCCCAAATTTTCAGGTGCCCTACGCAGCTGCCTATGTTGCCTATGCCTAAGGACGGCCCTGACTGTGAGTGCTGCTGCCCAGGAGTTACATACACCAAAGCCCATCTCCCCCCACATTTAAAACCCCCACCAATTTTTAAAATGTCTTTTCCTGGTTGTCCAGCTTGGGGAGCACACCTCTATCTGCTCTCCATTGTTGCACGTAGCTGACCGTGCTGGCTACATGCTCCAGACATGCTCCTGCTTGGAGCAGACAGGAGAAACTGGATATCCTGAGCTGGGGGGAGAAGAGGCTGTGCAGAAACAGCTTAGAACCAGCCGTAAAAATGTCGACATCTACAAGCAGATTGCTTGGAGGACACAGTGGAAGGGTTGCACCAAGGACCTGCAGCAAGGAGACCAACAGTCAATCCAGTGCAGAGCCGCAGACCTGCCTCTTTTACAAAGAGCTTCATGCCAGACTTCGAGGAGACACCACCAGCAGCCTGCACACCACTGTAGATATCTCCAAGGAGCCTGAGTCACAGGCCCCTGTTCTGAACAGTGAGGAGGAGGAGTATGGGGGGCAGGTGACCAGGGGATCCAGCTGCACAGTGAGCCAGGACCTGTTTTTGACTCCAGCACAGTCCAGTCAGTGCTGGTAGTCGAGCACAGGTGAGCCTGGTGCAGGGGAAGGATCCTCAGATAAGTGTGTAAATAAATTTTCCATTACAGGGATGGCACCTCCAAATTAGCAGGACACAGCTTTCAACTTTTCATTAATTTACTTGTGCTAGAAGAGGTAGTGGTACAATCAAGAGAAGCAGAGTTGCTACCTGCTTCTCATTCCCCTCTGGAGTTAAGCAGAGGGGGCCATGTAGAGCAGTGTGTTATGTACACATGGATGTCTCTTAAATCCTCCTGAGAGATATCAATGAAACATCCATGGAGATATCCTGCAATCTTCTCCTGAAGATTTCTAGCCTTGCTATAGAGAGCTCCATTGTGCCTGAGGAGCAGAAGTGTCAAGTACATTCCTGGTTCTGCACTTTCCCTCCCCTTTTCCCCATCCACACACCCTCAATTTCAGCGTGTGTGTACACATGCACGAGAGACAGTTCAGACCCAAACAGACCATTTAACCCTCTAGTCTGACCTTCTACATAACAAGGCCATGAAAAATTCTTGCACTGAGCCCACCAAAAGGAGCCTTGTACTTGTCAAGTGTATCTTTTAGAGAGACATCCAGTCTTGATTTAAATACTCCAGTCATGGAGAATCCACCACATCTGACATCTCTTGGTAGTTTGTTTGGTTAGTAATCTACAATAACCCCTTTTCCACAAAGTCTCTGCTTTCCAGGATACAATTCCTCATCCTATAAGTATGCACAACATTCTGAGCTGCCTTTTAAAATGCAAGTTGTTTAGTTTAGCACAGACTATCAAGCAATCCAGATCACTCTCACCTGTCTTGATTGTTATTTATCACTTGCTACCAATCTATGTCACTTGAAAACTTTATCTGCAATGGTTTTATATTTTCTTCCAGATATTGACAGAAATCTGACCAGCTAGGGTGAGTCTGTGGTGATGTCAGTTAATATGGTATGGTGGGAGCAAGGGCAGCTTTAGCAGGAATTCATGGGTGTAGCTACAGCCACAGAAACCGTGCTGCAGGGGCTTCTGTCTCACAGGGTTGGGCCTGGTTCCCTGCTGTGAGTGATGCAACCTGGCACAGGGGCTGGAGCCGCTGCTGCAGGATGAGCTCACTCTCCAGCCTCCTCCATAGGGCCTCCCATCCTCAGCAGGTCAGGATTAGGGTGGGGGCAGAAGGTGCTGCTGTGGTCATTTAGTGGTGAAGAGGAGGAGATGGTGCCCATGGACCAGGAATGCACCCATTGAAATGGGAGGCTCCATCCACCACTGAGTTTTAGTCACCAGATGGTTACAAGTTTTTCTCTTAGAATGGGAGCCTTGTTCAGTCTTTGAAGACAGGCTGCATTGTTGTTAGTTTTGTGGGGTAGTTTCTTTTTGGGGAACTGTTGAAAGTAGTGTGCTAGGTTGCTTTTTGCCTTAAT
Source organism: Gopherus evgoodei (assembly GCF_007399415.2). Lineage (NCBI taxonomy): Eukaryota > Metazoa > Chordata > Testudines > Testudinidae > Gopherus > Gopherus evgoodei. Next base: position 51,264,076 of record NC_044330.1, on the reverse strand, counting down.
CCAGGGGTCCCCAACGTGGTGCGCCCACGGAGGCATCTAAATGTGTCCGTGTCCTGGCCGGCGGTCGAGCATCTGCCAAAATTCAGCGGCATTTTGGCGGCAACACCTCTGGATGACGCCGCTTGCCACTGACAAGCAGATTGCTGCTCCGGGCCAATGGGAGCTGCAGGAAGCAGCGCGGGGCGAGGGACTTACTGGCTGCCACTTCCAGCAGCTCCCATTGGCCCAGAGCAGTGATCTGCAGCCAGTAGGAGCCACGATCAGCCAGACCTGCGGACATACCAGCCCAGCCCACCCGAGGCTTTCCCTACACAAGCGGTGACCCATGTTTGAGAAACCCTGATCTAGAGGTCACAATGCTTAAACAATTTGAGTTTCTAGTGCAATGCTGTGACAAAAAGTGCTAATGGAGTCCATGAAAGAGAAGAGTAGGAGTAGGGAGGTGATTTTACCTCTGTGTACAGCATTGGTGAGACTGATATGGAAACACTGCATCCAGTTCTGGGGTCCATATTTTAAAAAGAATGTTGAAAAATTGAAAAGGGTGCAGGAAAGAGCCACAAACTGTGCAATTTCCAGACCTTAACATGTTTGCATTTCTTTTAAGTGTAACCATAATTCTATGTTTCCTGGGTTTATAATGCTTCATTTTGAGGTAAACTACTGTATCCCAGTAACATGTCTGCCCTTAAGTTACTGATCTGTATTCTCGCCTTAAGATAGAGTTAAAATAGTTTTTGTCTTGGTATTTAATAATCAACTGAATATTCGCTGGGGACAATTTGAACAATCTTGCAGACAAGTCATGAACAGAATAAAAGGCTAAATTGACCAAATAAACTGTTTGATCAGTTCTATCAATAGTCCATTTTACTAGAGCAGTCCTCAGACCCAGGATTCTGACTAACAACTAAAAAATACGCTGATGACTTGACTATACTCTTGCCAATGCAACACTATCTATGAAGGCGTTTATTCCCACCAGAAGCACACTGCAAGACATAGGCTCTAGAGGTCATCCTACAAAAGAATGAAATCATAATTAGAAAAACAAAGCAAGAAAACCCCAGGCCAAATTAAAATGTTATTTTGGAAACAGAGATGCTGAATACATGCTGAAGTGTTACATAGCTAGCCCTGATAATAAATATCACAAAGAATTTCAAGCTAGCTATGAAAACATTAGAAGAGGAAAGGCAAGGAGGTCTTAAACTATTTTAAAATAAAATCTAGATAAAAGTATTCACTAGTCTAATTCTGCCACTCAGGTACAAAGTCTGGGGCCAAATCTTAACAGCTAATTGCGCTTATCAGAAGAAAATGGCAATGGAAACCCTAACTCTACCATTCTGCAAACAAATGTGTTTACCAACCAGAACTCACCCAGCAATGGCTGTTAAGAGCAGAAATAGGACAATTCCCCTTCCTAATTAACACCACCACATATTCAATTTCCAGTACCATATGAACTAAAGCAGAATATACTCGTTCCATAATACATCTAGACTGCAATATATACCCTCAGCTGGACCATGTCAGCTGACCCGGGCTCATGGGGCTTGGGCTAAGGGAGGGGTTCTCAACCTTTTTCTTGCTGAGGCCTCCCCTCAGCATGATATAAACATGCCAGGGCCTGGCAGGAGAGAGGGAAGTGCAGTGCTCTAGGCCGAGGCGTGGGGGGACCCTTGGGCATAGGCATAGATTTACTTCTATTTTGTGGGGGGTAAGGGCTGGTGGGGCTCAAGCCAGCTCCGCATAGCAGAGTCCAGGGAGGGAGCGCCACCTCCATCCCCTGACTCACTCAGGAGGCCACTCAGCCTGTCTGGGCTGTGGGGGGATGCAACCAAAAAATATAACTCAAAGGGGTACTCAGTTCAAAAAGTTTGAAAACTGCTCAGGGTGCAGGGAGAGAGCAGCTAGGGGCTGTATGAAATGAAGGGGGTAGCTCAGAGTGCAGGCAGGGAGTAGCTGGGGCTGTGAGCGGCCAGAGGGGTGGAGGCAGGGGGAAGCTAGGGGCTGTGTGTGGGCAGGGGAGTAGCTCAGGGTGCAAATGGGGTAGTTAGGGGCTGTGTATGGGTCGGGGGGATTCCCAGCTTCAGCAGGGAGGAACACTGGGGCTCCCAGCTTCAGCACCGTGCTGCCCCTGCCTTGGGTGGAGGGGGGGAAGGTTTGCCAGCTGCAGCCCTGAGCCACTTCCAGCTTGGGAGGGTACCGCTGGCTTCAGCCCCGTGCTGCTCCCAACTTGGGGGAGGGGCGCTGGCGTGGGCTGGTGCTTGGGGCAACGGCTTTCAGCCAAGAGGCTCTGCGGCCCTCCTGAAAGGGCTCATGGACCTCCAGGGTGCTGCAGACTCCCAATTGAGAACTGCTGGGCTAAGGGACTGTTTAATTGCGGTTTAGATCTTAGGCCTCGGGTTGGAGCCTGAGCTCTGGGACGGTGGGGGTAGGAGAAGGAGAGTCCCCATGAGCCAGACTCAGCTGACATGAGTCAGCTGTGGGTTTTTAGTAAATAAAGTGCTTCACAACTAGAAATGACAACTAAGGGAAGACATGCTGCTTCTACATCCAGGCATCAGCATCACTACAGCGCCGAGAAGTGGGGTGTAGGGAAACAAGCTCACTCCAGACTGAATATTGAAAACATCAGACAAAACCCAAAACCTCTATACAAATCGTGGAAAGGGAGAACAGATGAGAAACAGGACAGACTTTTAATAGATCTCTACATACAACTCTCAAGCAACTCACTACAGTGAGTTCAGGAAAATGAGGCGAACTGTTCCCAAATACAGAATCAGTGACCACAAACTGGGAACAACAAAGCACAATGCAAACCCAAAGAGCAATGACTGTGCAACCACCATGAGAAAAGAAACTGAAATGGAAAGATATTTTCTACTCCAATGTCCACAATATGAAGTAATATACCAGTGATATTTTCTTGAGTTACCAGAAATAAATACATAAAAATAATAAATAACACTTGGTGCTGAAGCAAATGAAAAAAAGGTCTCATACTAGGGGAAAAAAGATGAAAGGAGAAATAGTGTAATATAATTTGCCATCAAATTAGACCTATTAATGGCAAATGGCTACAAGGGAATAAAACCCAAAGATTGCTGTGATGATCTATCCTGGGAAGATGCTGAATTACCTCTGCCAGAGACCTCAGTTGCCTGGGTTTGTCTACACGTTGCCAGCACTGCTATGTCTTGTCATCCCAGCAGATCATTCTGATTATGAATTTGCTGGAGGAGGAAAGGGGGCTGCTAGGGTGCAGAAGGAGCAGTGTTTCTGCAGTGGGGAGGGGGATGCTGTTCAGCTGTACAAGGAGTGGGGGGCAGGGGGCGCGTGGGGCCAGGGATAGGCCACTCAGCAGTAGGTTACATAGCAAACCGCCCCTGACTCAGCAATGGAGCATCCTTGTCAGAGGGACAAAGGGATCCGGATCCTCCAAGCTCCGCACAGGGCACATCCTGGCCGCCCGGCTCTCAGCTTAACACACATTAGTGACTTGATGGGGGGCAGTGACTCCCTCCCAGCTGTGTACATGGGGGGCAAAGTCGCTGAGGCGGGGGGAGGCAGAGTCTGCCCAGCTGTGGGGGGGTGACAGCGAGATGCTGGGGCGCGGGGGAGGCAGAGCTGTGGGGGAACTGCCGTGTTGCGGGAGGCAGGGTCGCTTTGGCGGGTGATCAGAGGCTCCTCAGCTGCGATCGGGGTCGGGGGCGCTGGAGCCCCCCGGATAGGGTCGCGGTCCCGCCGCCTGCAGCCCCCAGGCGGGGTCCGGAGCGCCGCAGCCCCGCCTCGCACTGGCCGGCCGGCCGGGGGAGGCGCCTGCTGGCCGGGCCCCAGCGCGACGGGGCGGGCACTGGGCGGAGCCGGGCGGGCTGGCCGGGCTCTGCCCGCGGCGCTCGCTGCCCTGTGGCGCGGGGGACGCTCCCCGTTGGCGGCTCGGCTCGGCGGCGCCATGAGCGGGGCGGCGGCCGGGAAGAGCGAGAAGCGGGACGAGGCTCAGGCGCTGGCCCGCAGCTGCGCGGGGAGACCCGACTTCCAGCCCTGCGCCGGGCGCTCGCTCTGCGCCACCCACAGCCACGGCCGCTGCTTCCGCCTGCACTGGTGTTGCCACCTGGGCTGGTGCCACTGTGAGTGCGGGGGCCGGGTCGGAGCTGGGGGGGGGTTGGCCGGCGCGGGGCGGGGGGGCCGGGGTCGGAACTGAGCGGGGGGCAGTTGGCCGGGGGGGCCGGGTCTGAGCTGGGGGGGAGTTGGCCGGCGCGGGGCGGGGGGGCCGGGTCGGAACTGAGCGGGGGGCAGTTGGCCGGCGCGGGCCGGGTCTGAGCTGGGGGGGGAGTTGGCCGGCGCGGGTCGGGGGGGCCGGGGTCGGAACTGAGCTGGGGGCAGTTGGCCGGCGCGGGGCCGGGTCGGAGCTGGAACTAAGGGGGGGGGGGCGGCCGCGCCCCCTGCTTGAAGCAGTTACTGTCAGATGCAGGGTTTACAGTTTGGTTCAATGGCGCTCAGCATCACCACCGTACAAATTGTTCCAGCGCCATTGGCGGGGGTGGGAGCGTGGCTGGCGTGGGGCTGGTTGGGGGCTAGAGCGGTGCTGTCACGGGGGGGTGTTGGCCAGGGAGGGGGCTGTCGCGGGGGCGGTTGGCCAGGGAGGGGGCTGTCGCGGGGGGGAGTGTTGGCCAGGGAGGAAGCCAGAGTGGTGCTGGCTTGGGGGAAAGGGCTTGTTTGGTTTGAAGCGGGGCTGTCATGAGAAGGTTAGCCAGGGATGGGGCCATGGCTAGAGCGGGGATGGCATGGGGCAGGGGAGATGGTTGACTGGGGAAGGGGGCTGGGACTGGAGTAGAGCAGGGGTGGGGTTGGGCTGGGCTCAGAGTGGGGCTGGGGAGGGGGTCAGGGCTGGCACAGGGTGGGAGTTGGCTAGTGCAGGGTCAGAGCTATGGGCACGGGGTGAGGCACTGCGCTTGGGCTGGGGATGCATTCAGTGGCCTTGACCGTGGTGCTGATCCAGGCAGAGGAGGCTGGGGAGGTAGATATTGGCTGTGCCCCACTCCAGGAACGGCTTTGTGCCCTTCCCTGATCTGGCTGAGCCCGCTCAGCCCTGGTGGTGGCCATGAGTGAAAACGTGGTTGCTGGACTGTGGTCCTTATCCTCTCTTCACCACGGTACTGTGCGAGTGATGGCCCAGGATGGTGCTTGTGTGCTCCGGACAAGGACTTTAGGCCAGCCACTGAAGACCCTGATCAGAGAATCGAGCCTAGATTTTAAAACTGAGCCTGGTGCAGACTCGGACTGAGATGTGCAAGTTAGTCAGTGTGGTGTGTGCAGAGGGGGGCGGGAATTAGGGTAGCCATCCCTCTGCTGAAAGCTTGGGGAGCAAGCAGCATACCCCTACAGCTGTCCCTCTTCTTTGTATCATGTGCTCCGCCTGCTTCAATCTGCTTCAACAACTGCCTTTGTCAATTCACTGTTTGAATTCAGCAGTTGAAAACTGGAAATAACATTTTTTTAAGGGTGAGTGTAATTAACCAGTAGAACAGATTTCTTAGAGGCATGTAAATTCTCCATCATTTTGAGTCCTTAAATCAAGGCTGGGTGTCTTTCTAAAAAACATGCTGTACTTTGAAAGTGGATTGTTGGTCTGGATGTAGGAATTGTGGGGTAAAATTCTATGGCTAGTGGAGGTTGGACTTCTAGTCTTAAAATTCATTAAATGTACAAATACTTATACAGTGCAAGCATCAATCAGTGAGGCTTAGAGTCATAGTACATCACTGCTGAGTGTTTGTGATATTGAAGGATCTCCACCTTAACTTGATATAAGATGGGAATTAAGACCAAATAAATGCTTTCCATAGTTAGGTGTCCAAAAATGAACACCTTGGTTTGAACTTACTCATGCATTCTTTAATTGTAAAGTATGAATAATTTTATTTTATAAATGTAAAGTTTTTGGTATTCCAAGGATAAATTTGGGGGGAATTGCATTTTGAGGTATGGTAATGAGGAGACATTCTGTCAGTAACACCAACTATATAGAAGAAAGTGGATAACATTTGCATATTATTTTTTTGCACTTTCTCTCACATTTTGCCTGGTGTAGTTAGTGAGTTTTTCAGTATAATTTGCATCTGTCTGAGGCTGGTCAAAAAGTAAATTTTATCAGTATGCCAGGGCCATTTATTTATTTTTTTTAACTTGGGGCAAAGTTACAATAAAAAGTTAACATTACTTATGAAGGCTCAGGTTAATGTTCCAAGAACCTGGATAAAGATTTTGGTTTGCTGACTGGGGAGCCCTCTTCCTCTGAGTATGATAGAAAGGGAGACCAAGTTTGTCAAAACCTATACTCTCCTTGGTGCATCTCTTGGGTATGTAAGTGGTGTGAAAACTTTTCTATTACAAGGACAGTCCATATTTTACTGTACCACAGTATGTTAGGAGGAGGGGGTGGGTCACACATGTGCAATAATGTGCAATAGAGTTTAGCAGCTGCTAATAAAAATAATTAATAAAATGTTCTCTGTAAAATGCAGTTTGATTTTATTGGCGCATTAAGTAAGCAGGTCAGAGACTCTCTAGCATAGGCGCCAACTTTTTCTAGCGCCGGTGAGTGCTCAACCCCCAGCCCCAACTCCATCTCTGCCCTGCCCCCTCTCGCCCCTGCCCCACCCCCAGTCCAACCCTTCCCCCAAAGTCCCCACCCCAACTCTGCCTCCTCCATGCCCCATTGAAATCCTTCCCCAAATCCCCACCCTGGCCCCGCCTCTTCCCCGAGAGCGCCACGTTCTCCCTCCTCCCCCCTCCCTCCCAGTCAGCTGTTTTGCAGCTCAAGTGCTGGGAGCTAGGGGGAGAAGCAGAGCCGTGGGGTGCTCAGGGGAGGAGGCAGAACGGAGGCGGAGGTGAGCTAGGGCAGGGCGGGGAGCTGCACCCACCAATTTTTCCGCGTGAGTGCTCCAGCCCCAGAGCACCCATGGAGTCGGCACCTATGATCTCTAGAAAATTGGCATTTTGTCATAAAATGAATCTCACTAATAATTTCCTTCCCAGAGCATTTAATTCCTGGACATAACCGTCACATATGCAAGCACATTTCCCTGCAACCCCTCCAGTCAAGCACGTCTCTAGTAGCAAAAAATATGATGGATCTTAACTGGAGTCATCATCAGAGCCGCACAAAGGTTTTGGGAACCTGGGACAAAATGTGAAACTGAGGGCCCCTCACCCTTCAAAAAAAAACATTACGATGGAGATGAAAGAGTTTAAGAAGAGGGGAGGAGAATGAGGGGCACAGAGTAGGCCCAGGTCTGTGGGGTTGCTTCCCTCCCTGCTGGGATGGGGGCCAAGGAGAGTAAGGGCGGGTCAGAGAGGACCGAGGCCTGTGAAGATGCTGCCTGTCCTACTGGAATGGTGGGTCTCTGCCTTGTATGTGGCCCGGGGCTGCTCTTGGTCCTGTCTTTCCTTGAGCTCCAGCTCCACTGCTGGTAGGAATGGTATTCCTGACTCTACTTCCACATCCAGGCTCTTGGCTTGGCAGATTGCCTCGGGACCTGGTGTGATGAAGCCAGTGGTTGCAATGGTGGGATCTGGGCCAAATGTGAGTGGCGCTGCAATCTGTGACCCTGTGCGCCAGATCGCAATGCCTCTGGCTCAAATTTAGCCTAGAGATCCCTTTGTCATTTTGGGGGGCGGGTGCAAACTGCGTCTTTTGCCCCACTCCAGGTGGTCCTGGTTACTATTTGTTTATCTTGAGCCAGAAAAGTTGCTTTCCCAGTTCTGTTTTTTGATACTTTCAACCAGCCTTGCAAATTGATTGTTTTCCGTCTACAGAAAATACAATATGTTAATGTCCCAGCTTATGCTATTAAAGGAAGCTTTTGTGTTTTACAGGAAGATTCACTGTAGTTTTCCTTTATCTTACAACTTCTTTATCTTTTTTCTTTGTATTTTTGTATAAATGCATTTTTAAAGATTCTTCTTCCTCCTAAAATACTAATGGGATCAGTCTATTGATCATAGTAAAACTGTTTCTCTTTATGAGACTCTGCCCAATCAAAATAACATTGCTGGTTTTCAGACTGTCAGCCTGAAAGATTGTTTTTTCTTACAATGGTTGTGCCCATGAAGGTTGATAAATTGCAGCATAAAACACTTGGCATTTTATCTCTAGCACTGTTCAAGCTGCAGGTTTTGTGTAAAGGGAGGAGCAAAAAGTGACAATCCTGAAAAGTATATATGATGGCTCAAGAAAGTGGAAGGCTTTCTTAAACAAAATTTAAATTTAAAATTTCGTTTTGGAAATCTAGATGTATCACTTTTGATGAACAATACTTTTATTTTTCTGACTGTATAGTTGTTATACACGTTCAATCATTATTATACAGTTCCTCTCTCTTGGTATTTTCCATTTCTTCCTTCTGGTCTCAAGTGAGCCTATTCCATTTTATATTATATCAATGTTATTGACATTGGGTGGGGGAGTGAGCCACGGTTTTGAGTTTCTTAATCTCCCTTCTGACCTGCTCTTGATTTTGGAAACTCAGTATCATCCTTCATATTAAGTATAACCAAACACGGTTCTGGAAGAAGTCTGTGTATAGGTTTCCTTGACTATAGCCCCAAGGAATAATTTTTGACTAATTTGTGTAGGTTTGTTTGCAGTCACAATATTCCTATTACTGATCTTGGCTAGTGGAATTGACCTTTTGCTAAATGTGACAAGTGTTCTTCAGTAGAGCTGGCCAAATTTTTTTTGGTGAATAGTAAATTTGCTGAAATATGCAGTTTCAAGGTGCCCAAAGCTTATTTGCAGATTTGGCAAAGAGTTTCAGCCAAAGAAAAAATGAGGACTTTTTTCAAAAACGTCAAAAGAAGATTGTACATCCTCAAAACAAACCATTTCAACATTTTGTTTTGAAAATGCTGATTCAAATCAACCTGAACAAAATTTTTTTGGTTTTCATTTTGGCAAGAAAAACAGAAGAAAATGAGTTTGGGTTCCAAACAAACCAAGTCTTGTTTTTTTGGGGTGGGAGTGGTTGGCCATCAAACCAAAACATTAATTATTTGTGCAGTTGTGTATCATCCTCTTCTAGCCTAGCTTCCCCCTTCATGATTTCTTCAAGTCTTTTCCAATCTAGTTAATATTTTCACTTGCTTTGAATGAATGCTTCACCTTTTCCTGTCTATAATTCTGCTTATTAGATTTCTTTTTTTCCTCTGGAATAGGAATACTTTTTATATTTAGTGGTATTTTAACACTGCTATGTGAAAATAGAGTTTTGAGCACTTTTGGGTTGGGAATATAAGAAAACCATACTGGGTCCATCTAGCCCAGTATCCTGTCTTCTGACAGTGCCAATGCCAGATGCCCTAGAGGGAATAAACAGAACAGGTTAATCATCAAGTGATCCATTCCCTGTTGTTGCGAAGGAACTTAGGTGTAGCCAGTCATGTCACAGCTTGGCAATTACATGGTTCTCTCTTTACAAAGAGCGAGTGAATCCCATTTCAAACGCTCTCTGATCCAGACACTGTTTTGGAGGCAAGGGAGGCCAAACTCTCCCACCAAACTAAGAAGTTTTTGTTTATTTCAGTTGGTCAAGCTATTGACTGAAGCATAGTAGTATGTAATCGTCCAATTACAGAGTGTATCACAATGTGTACACACGTAGGGGGCAAATTGAGGTTGCACAGGCAACCTTAATTCTGGTATTTCCTCACTTTGAGTGCTTGACTTTGCAACTTTAACATAGTAATTTTTGTCTGTAAGTTCCTAACTTTTTACAAATGCAAACTGAAAAGACAATTCCGTCATGTGGAACCATATTAGTTCCTATATGGGTCATTGGCAGGGTTGTGACCTTTAGAGGTATAGCACAGATCTCTGCCACTTTAGTTAATAGGTTAACTGATAGCAGTAGTAAGCTGTTATGCTCTAAGTGGCCCTCCCACTAGAGGATGAAGGTACATTTTTGCCACAGGGTTACACAGCTATATGCTGACAACAGAGGGAATAGTAAGAGTTTGGGATAGTGGGTTAAATTCTAGATTCTGGAAGAAAGTGTTCTCTAGTGGTTGTAGCCTTTTTGCCTATGTCCTGCTCTCCTACAACACTGCCTCTCCCCCGGGTCCTGATCCTGCCCTATCTTCCTTGCTCCTATCCACACCTTCCCCCAAACTCATCTCCATCCCTTAGCGTGTCTGAGTACCAGCAAAGTGGGCACTGAAAGAGAGATGTTCTCCCTGCTCTGTTTCTGTCCGGTGCCACAGTGGTCCCTGGCAGCCAGGAGGAGCAGTTGCAGGAAATGTCCTGCTCAGCCCTTGTAGCTCTGGAACGGTGCATGCACAGTCACTCTGTGGAGATCATATGTGTTCAGTCCAGTCAGCACACAGGAGCTGTGTGAGGATGGAACATGCTCAGTGTAGATGGAATCTTCTGAGAATTTAGCTGTCAGCCTTTAACAAACCTCTACTGAGCATGTGCAAACTGTTTTTGGTTGTGGTTTTTTTGAGGGTTTATAATTGGCAACATTCAGGTGGATTTTCACATGGATGGCAAAAGGCACAGCTTCAAAGCATGGAAGTGCTAGAATTTCTCCATGAAACAGTTGTGAGAGTTTTTTAATATGAGGAAAACACTGCCCTCTTACATTGTTTTCAGAAACAGCTGAACCATTTTTGCTGAAATGTTAAATAAATAAACCAGAGGCAACCTGGTATGGTAAAGTTTGGCAAAGTTGTAAACAACTGAAAGCAGGGATATATAATGGCAAATGTTAGGTAACTGTAACTTGAGTTGCCTGTGAAAAAGACTTCTTCAAGAACTCATTGCCAGAGATGTTTCAGCTGCAAGGGAGATATTTCCAACTTTGTTCCCGCTTTAGTTTGTGCTGGATAAAGATCTTTAGAGTAATCAAACATTTTTGTACATAATTTGTCATAATTTATAATCTCATTTTTTATAGCAATAATCAAATATTTTTGCTGCTCTTCTTTTAAATACTAAAGAGACTTTGAAATTTATTTCCCCTTTCAAACAATCCCCATTACACACACAGTTTCTGGTGTTTAATTTCTTTAAAACTGGGTCCAGTTTGACTTTTCCCCGGATCTTTCTCATGCCATTTTCAGTGCTAAGAATTTGTCTTTGTATACTGCTTTAGCAGCACAAAGGGACTTGAGCTATAAAAAGAGTGAGGGGGGACAACAAAAATAAGGCTTATAATGGAAAGCTGCCTAAGTCTTTAAATATAGGGCTCACTTCTGTGACAAGATACAGTTGGAAATAATCCTTCATTAGTAAGCTACACATTATGACTTAAAAGATCCTTTCCATATCTGATTTCTGTGTCTGTTAAACTTGCCAGGTGAGCAGAAGTTGTTCCTGCATAGCGAATGTATGTAGGAAATATAGATCTCCCTAACATTGAATATCTTAGACTCATAGACTTTAGGGTCAGAAGAGACCAATATGATCATCTAGTCTGACCTCCTTCACAAAGCAGGCCACAGAACCCTACCCATCCACTTCTATAACAAAAGTGGATGGGTAGGGTTCTGTGGCCTGCTTTGTGCAGGAGGTCAGACTGGGTGATCATATTTGTCCCTTCTGACCCTAAAGTCTATGAGTCTAAGATATCTTTTCCCTGTCTGTATGTTTAAAGATTGATTGTCACCTCTTCTCTTCTGATAAACTAAGTAGACACATAAGTTTAAGGCTAGACAAGCCCAATATGATCATGTAGTCCAGGGGTCGGCAACCTTTCAGAAGTGGTGTGCCGAGTCTTTATTTATTCACTCTAATTTAAGGTTTCACGTGCCAGTCATACATTTTAACGTTTATAGAAGGTCTCTTTCTGTAAGTCTATATCATATAACTAAACTATTGTTGTATGTAAAGTAAACAAGGTTTTCAAAATGTTTAAGAAGCTTCATTTAAAATTAAATTAAAAGCTGATCTTGCACTGCCAGCCTGGGATTCTGTTCACCTAGGCTAGCAGCAGGCTGAGTGGGGCCTGCGGCCAGGACACCGACTGGCAAGGGACTGGCAGCCGGCACTCCAGACCTTGAGCGGAGGGTCAGAGTTCAGGGCTGAGGGCTGTGTGTGTGTGTGGGGGGGGTCAGGGCAAAAGGCTGGGTGTGGGGGGGGTTCAGAGGTCAGGGCAGACAGCTGGGGTGTGTGGAGGGTGTAAGGCAGAAGGCTGGGTGTGTGTGGGGGTTCAGGGGTCAGAACAGAAGGCTGGGTGTGTGTGGGGGTTCAGGGCAGAAGGCTGGATGTGTGTGGGGGTTCAGGGATCAGGGCAGAGGGATGGGGGCTGTCGGGGTGCAGGGCAGAGGGCAGTGGGGATTCAGGGCTCAGGGCAGTGGGGGGTGTAGTGCAGAACGCTGGGTGTGTGGGTTGTTCAGGGGTCAGGCAGAGGGCTGGGGTGTGTGGGAGAGTGTAAGGCAGAATGCTGGGTGTGTGTGGGGGTTCAGGGGTCAGGGCAGAGGGCTGGGTGTGTGGGGGGTTCAAGGATCAGGGAAGAGGGCTGGGTGTGTGTGGGGGGTGTAGGGCAGAAGGCTGGGGTGTGTGGGGGTTCAGGGGTAAGGGCAGAGGGCTGGAGCATGTGGGGGGTGCAGGCCAGAGGGCTGGGTGTGTGGGGGGTTTCAAGGGTCAGGGCAGAGGGCTGGGGGTGTGTGTGGGGTTCAGGGTTCAGGGCAGAAGGCTGAGGGTGTGTGTGGGGTGCAGGGGTCAGGGCAGAGGACTGGGGTGCTCCGCTCATGGGTGTGCTTCTAGCCCCCTGCCCTGAGCAGCTCATGGCTGGGGGCTGGAAGGGATATGCCCAGTTCCATCCCCTTCCCCAAGGCCCCATCCCTACCTCTTCTCTGCCTCCTCTACAGAGCAGCCAGCATGCTGCCACTCTTCCTCCTCCCCCTCCCCCTCGCAAGGGCCATCAGCTGATTGGCGCAGGGAAGGAGAGGAGGAGCGGCAGGAAAGCAGCACACTGGGGGAAGAAGCGGGGGAGGGGAGAAGCTTGGCTGCTGCAGGACCAAGCTTCTGCCTCCTGCCCCGCAGGGAAGAGCGATGGGCGGGGGGGCTGAGGGGGGCTGGGGACCGGGTCCGTGGCAGGCAGCAGCATGCCACTCAATATTGGCTTGCGTGCCATGTTTGGCACGCATACCATAGGTTGCCGACCCCTGATGTAGTTTGACCACCTGCATAATGCAGGCTGTAGAATTTCACCCAGTGAATTCTTGCATCAAGATAATAATGTGTAGTTGAACTAGAGCATCTCTTTTAGACTTCAGATAATGGGAGAATCCACCACATCCCTTGATGAATTGTTTCAATATCTAATTACTCTCCCTGTTAAAATTGTACATTTTATTTCTGACATGCACAAGGTTGGTGAGATAATATCTTTTATGGGACCAACTTCTGGCCGTTTTATTTTATTTCAAGTCTGAATTTGTCTAAATTCAGTTTTAAAGCCATTGAATTTGGTTGGGTCTTTGTCTGCCAGATTAAAGAGTCCCCTACTATCAGAAATCTTCCCATGTAAATACTTATTCACCATGATCATGTACTTTGTGCAAAGAATTCACATGATAAACTGGATTAAATCGGATTTGAAAATTAAGATGGTGTATCTGGAAGTAATGGTGCAGAAACACTTAGATGCTAGGGTGAAGAATGCTATATAAAGCCTGTAATAGAAAAGAGGAGTTTTTACCAGTTAATATCATAAAAATGTTCGTAAAGACAACTTGATGCCTAGAGTAGCATAAAGGTTGCTTCTCTCCCCATATTAATGGCCTTTCATCTCATTTTGAATAGTTATTGTAACTTAATTTTACCAAAGAGAATAAAAATGAAACAGAATGACATCTTATTTCTATTCTCATATACAACTCTAAGGGCTACTACTAGATGTCTACTGTTTCTACTGTACTACTTTTGATATTGGTATACCATTTTAGATCTAGAACACATCTGTTAGTTGCTTTGAAAGTTTAGTCGCAAAATCACAATATGAACAAAATATTAAATCTGTACAGCTGCAAGATGGCCCATATATGCAGAATTTATCAGACTGTGGAGAAACATTGATAGGTTTAAAAGAACCTTCTGCATTGAGTTTTGATATCTTAAATTTGAATTTGGGTAATCTTTAAAAAAAGGAAATATGTTTACAAAAATCTTAATATTGCTTTGTAGAAATAGGCAAAAAGCAGGCTTTAAATTCAAGTTACCCACTGCAAAGTCAAATGCCTATTGCAGGGTTAATTCTTCTGTCAGCTACAGTATTGAATACAAATTGTTACTCACTTTTCTCCAAAGTTCCTAAGAAAGGGAGAATTATACACCAAAAAATTTCCCACCAGATGAAAACTATTAGTTACTCTATATGAGGGTGAAACTGCATCACCTGCTCTCTCCTGCCTTTGAGAAGCTCAGGCTCACAGAGAGTGTTCCTTTGCCCTAAAGTCAATGGCCTGGTGGTCTTTAAGAGCCCTGGAAAAATTATTCATCTCATATATAACTGTGATCAAAAGGCTAAGTGAGTGTTTTTGTGGGTCCAGACCGAGACTTGTCATAGGTTTCTTGTTGGACAATATATGGAGCTGTGGATATTTCAGGTGGGAACTTGCACTGCCAAAGGAAAAATGCAGTAAGATTGTTTCCCCTTAGCAGATGTCAGTTTTCCATATTCTGGAACAAATTTCTAAAACTCCCTGGAGAATTAGAGTATTAATTGAAGAAGATATTCACTCTTGAGTCCATGCTTCTAATCAGAGCCCAAAATTCTAACCCTTGATTCCAGCAAGTGACATTGTGCCACCACTCTTGTAGTGGAATGAGTGATAGGCATTGTTGTACTTGCAGTACAGATGGGGTACAACGCTCCCCCTTCTGGAATAAACAGATTTGGTACTTTCGAGCTATTTGAGGGTTCCCCCATCAGGCTCACTTGAGGAGTATAAACCCAAGAGCGCGTGATTTCAGTGCAACCTGAACTAAGTTCCCTCTAAGCTGCATGGCCGCGCAGCAAGCTATCAAGGACTGCGCAGATGGGGAGAGGCGTCTCTCCCCCAGTCCCGGCCCCGGAACTGCCGCGGCCTGGGAGAGGCTCCTCTCCCCAAGCTCCGGAGCTGCCTGCACCCCAAACCCCTCATTCCTGGCCCCATCCCAGAGCCTGCACCCCCAGCCAGAGCCCTCACCCCCTGCACCCCAAACCTCTGCCCCAGTCCTGAGCCCCCTCCCACACTCTGAACCCTTCAGCCCCACCACTGCCACACATCACCTCCATATTGGTGCACATAGCATTCATTGTGCACATGGATGTAAAAGATTAGAGGGAACATTGATCCTGAAGCATCCTGAGTCTTGTCGGCTCAGCTGGATGTTTTGAGGCTGTTAAACTGCATCTCTAGGATGTATCATAATGGCAGGCCTATGCCAGAGTGATCTGCACTGACAGGCTCACATGGGAGTTTTGAGACTAGCACCCTGAAGGCTTTTGCCCTCAAGGCTTTCAAAGCTGGCACTGTGTTAGACTTACTGGACGCACTGTGGACAGCTTTCAGGAGCTCCCCACAGAACCTGAACACCCATGGCAGTAGCTGATCCCAGAACTCATTGTTCTCCCCAAACCACCACCAAACAGGGTTGGGTTTGTCCATGAGGGATTATTTCTTAAAACATTTATATTTTATTTCCTGCTCATTTACATATGCTGACTTGCAGGCTTGTATCAGTACAATCTTATGATTTAGCAGAAATATACAAATGACTTGGTAAGACACACCAGCATTTAATTTTTTCTTGGAGATAAAAATAAAATAAACTTTAACTGTGTAATTCTGAAGGTGTGTATTTCAAGCTCCATTGTTGTTTCTACTACATATTGTGAGTTTATATACATTAATCTAAAAAATTGCTGCTAATGTATCTGTTTTCAGGTAGTCTAGAAAATATGCCCCCCCTCCCCATGTTGTAGTATTTATGCATTTTAAATCTTTTTTTTATGTTTTTACTGATAGTTACTGATAACAAAGTAAATTTGGAATACATACCAGATGTCCCTTCATGAAGTTTTGCCAGTATTCCATTCAATATGTTAGCGTACTCACATATTAAGTACATACTCTTTCTCTGCCTCCCCACACCCCCAAAGCCAGTCTGAGTGTGGCAGCTAGGGATTGTTTTTAGTGTATCTGTTCTTTAGTTTAGGCAATTTAAAAGGTGTTACATATGCTTGATTTATATAAGATTCCAGAACTGTCATCTGTCTGTCACTCTGAAATCTGAAATGTCTGATTCAGTGTGAAGTGGTGGAAACAGCTACAAGCATGGCTGAGAGCTCTTTTTGTTCAGCATATTCAAGTTCAGTCATCACTGAGATTGGCTGTCTGTTATCATCCCATTTTTAAGTTTTCAGCCATTTTGACTTTATGAGTTATATCTGTGTGGTGTACATTGTACAGCTACAGCAAAGCATATGTTTGTGCCATGTATCTATGCCAATGCCTTGACCATTGGGATATCACCACCCTTACTCTACAGTTAGTTTGCATGCAGCAGTTTCATTCATTGTATAAGGAAGACTACATGGATTACTTGACCCAACTGCAACAGTTCTTCAAAAACATACGTACCACACCACCCCCTGTCATCATCCACACAAATCAACACAAAATTTTGCTCCTAATGTTTTAGCCTCCACAAAGAGGCTGTTGCTTTATCTGATCACTGACTAAACTCCAGTGTAATGTGGAGCAATTATAGTTCTTGGTGGATTGTTTGGTTAGCTCAATCTTTGTTTGAAAAAATAGTTTGAGAATATAGCTCCTTGGTCCCAAGGTATGTATAGTTTTTCATCTGCTATTCCAATATGCAAGGAGTGTTTGGATTTCAAAGGACCCACCTTCCATTCAGGTACCAAAATATAAGTAGCCAGATTTTCAGAAGAGCTCTGTATCCACTGTGCTGAGCTCTTCTGAAAATCTGGCAAAAAGTGTCAGAATGGGAGGTTTTGGGTGCTGAGCTCTTGAAAATGTGCCCCCCAGTTTAGACTATAGCTCTTATTTAAGTCTTCGAAGGAATAAAAACCTTGCCCCTGATACGGTGATAGATATAAAGCAGACCCCCACCCCCGCTAGACTAATTTTTCTTCAAGGCTAAAGTGAAGCCATGATAATTTCTAAGGGCTAAGTATTGAAATTCCACTTTATCATCTTGGCAATGTCACTCCCTTGCCCGTTACGACCTTACTCTGCAAACTCTGCCTAAAACTCCTCAGTGGTTCTAAGAGCTTTAGTCCGGCATTTTCTTTAAATGTTTGTACTTTGGCACTGTCCTCCTTTGTGTGTGCTACCACTCTGATTTATTTGTCAGCATACTTGATCATAGTTGAATTTGCATACACCAGCCACGCACACAGACTCTTGTGTAGGCTTCAGTTCTTGTTCAGCAATACAAACAGGCTCAGCTATATAAGGGAGCCTGCTTGCAGGTGGGTGCATGTGCAGTCAAAACTTTCTAAGAAGGTATGATTGCTTCAATAATACATGCTTCCCCACTGTGATGGAAGTAGCTCTGCAGACAGCTGGAAGTACTCCACAATTACAAGTTGAGTACAATTGTTAGGAAATTGTCTCTCTGAAATTTTTGTCTCTTACAGGCATTGGAAAAGTCCCTGCTGTTACTAGGAATGAAGTTTTAATCAATCTGTTTCAAACTGTAGAGTAAATAGAGGCTCTTGGAACTGAGCAATCCATAAAGAAGTAGGTTGATGGCTGCTTTTTAAAAAAAAAAAAACTTGTATAATGAGCTGATGCTCTTTGTAGCCTTTCTTGGCTTTTCTGATACTGGCTGAATAAGAACTCTGATACTGGTGGAGTTTCTGTGAACTCTTTTCAGATTCACATTTAACAAAGACTTTGAATATCTATTGCTCTATGATTTATAGTTTGAGGCATGGTTTTGTTTTGTTTTCCACTATTTTTGCATTAGTGCCTAAAAACTATATGCTATTTAAATGGACTTGTGTATGTTATTGATACTGCCCTTTATACGGAGCTTGACTTGCCTCACTGAATGCCATTTAAATTGACACTTTTTATGCTAATAGGGTTAACGTAGACTACTTAATTTGAAGGACATTATGTAAAGTCTCTTACTGGAAAGGGTTTGAGAGGTAAAAACAAATATTAAGAAAGGAAAAGTCTGGCGCCACAGAATTGTAGTTTTAAAATCTTGACAGAATGGGGCTTCAGGTGCCAGTATATTTTTGCTACATGTATACTTACTATCCCATGTCAGGTCTTTATGTGTGGTATAAAGACCAGATAGTCTTTGATAGAGTATTTGTGCTTTTCTCATAGACTTTAAGGTCAGAAAGGACCATCATGATCATCTAGTCCACAGAACCTCACCCATCCATTTCTGTAATAGACTCATAACCTCTGCCTGAGTTGCTGAAGTCCTCAAATCATGATTTAAAGATTTCAAGTTACAGAGAATCTGCCATTTACACCAGTGTCATGGTATAAACCCCCACTCTGAACCTTAGCGTCCAAAAGATGGGGTACCAGCATGAATTCCTCTAAGCTCAATTACCAGCTTAGAACCTGTAGCGCTGCCACCAACCAGGAATTCCAGTGCCTGGTACACTCTGGTCCCCCCAAAACCTTGCCCGGGGACCCCCAAGACCCAGACTCTCTGGATCTTAACATGGGGAAAGGGTTTACTTTCCTTCACCGTTGCCTCTCCCAGGCTTCCCCTCCCTGGGTTACCCTGGAAGATCACTGTGATTCAAACTCCTTGAATCTTAAACAGAGAGGAAAATTCACCTTCCCCCCTCCTTCTCAATCCCTCTCCCAGACTCTCCCTGAGAGGGAAAGTAATCCTAACACAGAGAGAAATTAACCTTTCTCTCCCCCTTCCCTCCTTTCTCCCCACCAATTCCCTGGTGAATCCAGACTCCGTCCCCTGGGGTCTCACACCAGAAGAAAACCCAAACAATCAGGTTCTTAAACAAGAAAAGCTTTTAATTAAAAAAAAAACAGTAAAAATTATCTTTGTAAATTTAAAATGGAATAGGTACAGGGTCTT
Organism: Gopherus evgoodei; assembly: GCF_007399415.2. Taxonomy (NCBI): domain Eukaryota; kingdom Metazoa; phylum Chordata; order Testudines; family Testudinidae; genus Gopherus; species Gopherus evgoodei. Next base: position 51,244,977 of record NC_044330.1, on the reverse strand, counting down.
TTAGCTATAGACACTGGGAACACTCTCCCAGCCTAAGTATACAAGTACAAATTAAAATCCTCCCAGCCAAATACACATTTGCAAATAAAGAAAACAAACATAAGCCTAACTCGCCTTATCACCTAGTACTTACTATTTTGAATCTATAAGAACCTGTATCAGGGAGATTGGAGAGAAACCTGGTTGCACATCTGGTCACTCTCAGAACCCAGAGAGAACAACCACCAAAATCTAACAGCACACACAAAAACTTCCCTCCCTCAAGATTTGAAAGTATCCTGTCCCCTGATTGGTCCTCTGGTCAGGTGACAGCCAGGCTCACTGATCTTGTTAACCCTTTACAGGCAAAAGAGATATGAAGTACTTCCATTCTATTAACTCTTACTTATCTGTTTATGACAACCAGTTTAAACCTTCAAGTGACTCATGCCCCTGCTTTAGAGGAAGGTGAAGGCCCCACAGGGTCTTTGCCAATCTGACCGGAGGAAAATTCCTTCCTGACCCAAAACATGGCAATCAGTTAGACCCTGAGCATGTGGGCAAGACCCACCATCCAGACTCCTGGGAAAAAATTCTCTGTAGTAACTCAGAGCCCTCCTCATCTAGAGTCTCATCTCTGGCCGTTGGAGATAGTTGCTGCTAGCAGTCACAGATCAGCTGCATGCCACTGTAGGCAGTCTCATCATCCCATCCACTCCGTAAACTTATCAAGCTCAGTCTTGAAGCACGTTAGGTTTTTTTGCCCCTACTGCAAAAAGCTGTTCCAGAACTTCACTCCTCTGATGGTTAGAAACCTTCATCTAATTCCAGGCCTAAACTTGCTGATGGCCAGTTTATATCCATTTGTTCTTGTGTCCACACTGGCACGTAACTTAAATAACTTCTTTTTCTCCCTGGTGTTTATCCCTCTGATGGATTTGTAGAGAGCAATCATATCTCCCCTCAGCCTTCTTTTGGTTAGGCTAAATGAGCCAAGCTCTTTGAGTCTCACCTCATAAGTTAGGGTTTCCATTCCTCGGATCATGTTAGTAACCCTTCTGTGTACCTGTTCCAATTTGAATTCATCTTTCTTAAACGTGGGAGACCAGATTTGAACACACTATTCCAGATGAGGTTACTATTCCAGTAACGGCAATAACACTACCCTGTCTCTACTGGAAATATCTCGCCTGATGCATTCTAGGACTGCATTAGTCTTTTTTCACAGCTGCATCACAATGGTAGCTCATAGTCATCCTGTGATCAACCAATACACCCAGGTCTTTCTCCTCCTCTGTTGCTTCCAACTGATACGTCCCAAATTTATAGCAACAACTCTCATTGTTAATCTCTGAGTGCATGAACTTGCACTTTGCAGTATTAAATTTTATCCCATTTCTATTATTCCGGTTTACAAGGCAATATAGATCTTCTTGTATGATATTCCAGTCCTCCTCCATATTGGCAATACCACCCAACTTTGTGTCATCTGCAAATTTTATTAGCACACTCCCACTTTTTGTGCCAAAGTCATTAATAAAAATGTTAAATAAGATTAGTCTCAAGACTGATCCTTAAGGAACTCCACTAGTAACCTCCCTCCAGCCTGACAGGTCACCTTTCAGTATGACCTGCTGTAGTTGCTCTTTAAATTAGTTCCTTATTCACCTTTCAATCCTGATTTTAATCCCCATCTTCTCCAGTTTAACTAGTAATTTCCCCTGTTATCTTCTAGCTGTTTACAAATTGGTGGTTAAATCATTTGTTCTAGTATCTTTCTAGATATCAAAGTTAGACTGATCTGTCTATAATTCCCCAGATCCTCTTTGTTCTCCTTTTCAAAGATAGGTACCATGTTTGCCCTTTTCCAGTCTTCTAGGACCTCTCCCTTCCTCCATGAATCTGAAAGATAATAGCTAATGGTTAAGATTCCTTCAGTATCCTAGGGTGAATTTCATCGGGCCCTGCCAACTTGAATACATTGGACTTATCTAAATATTCTGTTCTTTCCCTATTATGGCTTTCATTCCTTCCACCTTCTTGTTAATATTAATTGTGTTGAGTATCTGATCGCCATTAACCTTTTTAGCAAGGACTGAAGCAAAATGGGCATTAAACACCTCAGCCTTCTTGATGTTATTAGCTCTCCTTCCCCACTAAGTAAAGGACTAACACTTTTTTCTTTGTCTTTCTCTTGCTCCTAAAGCGGGGGTAATCAATTATTTTTTGTCAAGATCCAAATTTCTTGGTCAAGGTATAGCCAAGGTTCAGACTCCAGAGAAAATAACACAAAAAACCTGATGATGATGATAAGTAAATGAGAAGATTTGGGGGTTCATTCAAAAGTGTTTGGCAGTCTGGATTTGTCCTGCAGTCCGCCTGTTAACTGTCCCTGTCCTAAGGTATTTAACGAACCTCTTCTTATTACCTTTTCTGTCCCTTGCTAGGTGTAAGACATTTTGTGCCTTAGCCTTTCTGGTTTTGTCCCCACGTGCTTGTGCTATTCTTTTGTTTTCCTTAGCAATTCATCCATGTTTCCACTTCTTACAGGATTCCTTTTCAGGTCATTAAAGAGCTCCTGATGAAGCCATAATGGCCTCTGGCTGTTCTTTCTGTCTTTCCTTTGCATTGGGATAGTTTGCAGTGGTGCCATCAATACTGTCTCTTTAAGAAACTGCCATCTCTCCTTGAACTTCTCTGTCGCTTAGATTTTCTTTCCATGGGGTCTAACTTACAAGTTCTCTGAGTTTGCTAAAATCTGCTTTTTTGAAGCCATTTTTCTTCATCTGCTGTTCTCACTCCTTCCTTTCCTTAAAATCATGAAATCTATCATTTCATGATCACTTTCACCCAAATTGTCTTCCACCTTTAGATTCGCAACCATTTCCTCTCTGTTGGTCAGAATCAAGTCTAAAATGGCTTCCCCCCAATTGCTTCCTCCACTTTCTGAAACAAAAAGTTGTCCCCAATCCATTCTAAGAACATTTCCAATAGATATCTGGGTTGTTAAAGTCCCCCCATTACTACCAGGTCTTTTGTTTTGGATATGTCTGTACTTCACATTGCTTAATAATGTCACTACATAATTTTCAAAACTGTTTCTTTAATATTTGAGAAGTACTCTGTCAATATAAACGACCTTATAAACTAGGTTAGATTATTTTTTTAACCATGCAACCTGTAATCTTACTATTTGGTTGTAATATCCACTTTTATTATACACAATGCTATAAATAGTCTTGCTATTTTGTTGTTACAGGCACTTCTATTGTTTGTTCATTGGGCATAAAGGACTGTTGGTGCTAGAATAATTTGTGTAACCTGTAAGTTTTTTTAAAATACTAGCACATATTTTTTTAATGACTGCTACTAACATCTTCAATTATTAACAGTGAAATTTCTAAAAAAAGAAAAATCTTTTCAACATTTATGCTGTGAGTTACTTTTCCTTAATTGGGCCAATGAACACAAAATGGTCATGTTCAAATTCTGTTTCATTTGCACTAATGCAGTCTTAGTTCACAGCATTTCAGCAGCATGATTAAATATATTGTGTTCATTTAAATGTGGACAGTCAGGATAATATTTATTCAGGAGTGTGATGGGCCCAAGGCATGGTCCATAAGGTACAAGTAGCTGTTTTAGTTTACTCCAGTAGTGTGGTATGCTGCTTTTCAGTTGGAAATGTATGTTTCAGCAGTGGTGAAGCCTCAGATTTCTGGACAAGGATATTTGTAATTTAGAAATGCAAAGAATTCTGTAGTTACAACATGTGCCCCTCCTGCCCTGCATGTGTGCACGCACACAATCACTGCTTCCCATATTTTTTACTAAGGCAACCCACCAACTGCGTTTTGTCTTTTGTGTGTGTGGCCGACAACCCTAATCCTGGCCCGATGCAGAGGGAAAGACAGGTGGGAGGTGGGTTGGAAGCACGCCTGCCTTGCACTCATCCCTGCAGTGGCAGGTCCTGTCCCACAGGGCTGGGACCGGCTCCAGACATTGCACTCAGGGACACGGGGTTGCAATGTCTGAGTGGTGCACCAAGTCAGAACTCTTGGAATGGGGAGCCAGGCCCAGCCCGGGGATCCAGGAGCCATCAATGCAGGTGAGTGCGGGCTTGCTCTCCTAACAACCTCCACCACTCTGGAGGCCTCCCTTCTCCACTTGGCCGGGAGAAGTGTATGTTTGTCTAGGTCCAGTGTTTGGTCACCACGTCCAGGGCTGGATTTACCCATCTAGAACCTTCCCATGACCCACTGGTGAGTTAGGATCCACAGTTTGCGAAACATTGCCATATTCTACAATACCTGGCAGCCTGGTTTTCTGTACATCTCTGGCTAGCATGGACAGGAAGATAAGATTGTATAAGTGCACTGGCCTGACCAATGCAGAAGGGGACAGCTATGGTTTCGCCTCAGTGCTGTGAATTTACTTACTTCCTGACTTGGAGGGATAACTTAGGGGACAGGCAGCATCTCATGCTCTAATGGAAGCCCATAGCAATAAGGATTTGAATCTCTAAACCAAGATCTATGTGATTTGCCTTTAAAAGAAGATAAAAAGGAGGATAAAAATGACAAAGGTGCAGTAACATATAAACCCCAAAGAAAAAGTGTGAGATTTTCTGCAAGTGTATTTGATCCAGACATAAATCTATAGAAGGAATTTATGTGAGAGAACAGGGAGTGAGACACACAGCAAGTGCAGGAAGAGCTGAGGGCAGAGAAGAAACAAAACTATGGGGTAATATGAAATTACTGAAAGGGTGCAAAATACACGGGGTGAAAAAGGAAATAAGTAATAAGAAAGAAAATGGTGGGAAGCAATCATAGGAGAAAGTTCAGCATTACAATAGGAATGAAGGATAAGAGTGGTTTTACAAAAAAAGTTGGAAAGAAATATATGGAAACAAAATCCAGGATCCATAGTTAGATTTTTAATGTTATTTTAATAAAAAAAAATTTCATTTAGTAGAATTGATGGGAAAGAATTCCCCTTTTATGGATATCAAAAAAAAGGAGTTAAATGGTAGTGCCATACTTTCTCACGGTATCTGACAGTAAAGCAAGGGTTGGGCCCAGCTACACTGAGAGGCAGTTTCCTTGTGGGAAATGGGTAGACAACTGTTGTTTTGCTTTTGAAAGCTACAGTTTCATAACAGGCTAGTTAAGTTGCCTACACAATTTACAAAATGAGTAGTCGGAATCCAAATGTGTTCAGGAGAACAACCACACGGAGCACTTTAACAGCAAGAGGCAACACCACGTCACAGAGACACTTCTCAAGGAAGCCGCTGATTAACATTTCACTCACTCATGTCAAGGCTTTTAAGAGACATAATTTGATCTCTTCCTCTGTCAGGTATCCCACATGGAAACTCAGTTCAGTATTATATGCTTGTAGGTACAACCTCCATTCAGGCCCCAAAGTAAATTTTTTTTTTCTTTTCAAAGGAATAGTTCTAGACACAATTAATTCAGCTAGCATAGTGTCAGAGCTAGGAATATTGTCATAGAGCAGGCATACTCTGTATTTCCATTAATCCAAAAAAAGTTGTTGTGAAGTAGTTAAGGTTGCTACAGTCATAATGTAACATTGCAAAAGAAATGCAAAAGAACATTGTCAAGAAATGAAGAGTTAAGCCACGTACAATTGCACATCCTCTATCCCTCCGCCCACAAGCTGCCTCTCTGGTTTCAATTATCCCTGACCCAGTACTTACCATTATGCCTAGCCTGATATCTCATACATGTACTTTTCTGATACCTCCATAATGGATGAACCAGCAATCAATGTACACTTTATTTACAAGGGTAAAATATAGAGGAAATATATAAAAGGAAGGGGAGGATGGATTTGGAGAGGATACATCAGTAACAGCCTATACTTGCAAGAAACAATCTCTAGGGTTGATTTTTTTGGATTCACAAATTCAGTTTATTCCATACTAGTGGGTTCTGTAACATAGAGGAACCCACATACCATGATGAAGCATTGCAGGCCTGAAGCTGCTTAAGTGGGGTGAGGTGATGAAGGTGCTGATTTGCCCAAGGGGCCAACCTCTCTGTGGCAGGAACAGGCAGTACTCATGTGGGAAAAGTCCCCATGGTGTAGGGGGCCCCCTCAGTATTTCCAAGACCATATGCTGTCTCCCAGAGTAGTTTGGCAAATCTTTTTCAGGGCAAAATAGGCAACACACCAGGCAGGGGATCACCCATGCTGCCTTCAGATAGAGCAGTCCTCCTCTCATCTCCCCTCCAATTGGCTTAGTCAGCCTTCCATCCCCCAGGGTTCACCTAATCACAAGGCTCAACACCATTGGTGAGGTGAGCACATCTGTTTTCCTCATCTCTCATTTGTCCACCAGCAAGCTTGCTCCCTTTTTTGTCAGACATTTTAACCCAGATTACACATGCATGAGCAAGAAATGTTTCAGTAGGTCACTGACTGCCCAGAGGTCACACTATGCTCAGTTCTTGGGGTACCAAAGTCCCATGGGAACTCCTCAGAGAGAGAGAGAGAGAGAGAGAGGTTTCAGAGGAAGAGGCTGCCCAACCGCCCTCCACGACCACCCAGACATCATCTAAACAGCAGTTTTGATGGGTTGGTCAAGGATTCAAATTCTCCTACTCCTCTCATTTTACAGTTGTGTCCTTTAGCCCATGTCCTGCCCTTTAGGGACTGACTTGTCCATTTCCATCAGGCTAGGGAGCAGATCACCATGGACCAATGATTCTTGGATGTCATAACATTGTGCTACACCATCCAGTTTTTGGCACTCCCTCTCTTCCATCCCACTTCCCTGATCCTCTCACAAGCTTCTAATAAGGCAGGAAGGTAGACTCTCTTCTTCAGCTAGGAGCAATAGAACTGGTCCCTTCCCGTTACAGGGACTGGGGGTTCTACTCAAAATATTTCCTAGTACCAAAGAAGTACTGAGGCTGGAGGCTGATCTTAATTCTAAGACAACTGAATAAGTTTGTGAAGCCTCAAAAGTTCAGGATGTTTACTTTAGCAACGACAAGTCCTTCTCTAGAGAAAGTGGATTTATTTTCATCCCTCTGCCTATGAGATGCCTCCTTCCATATAACTATACACCCATTGCACAGGAAGTACCTAAAGTTCTCCATAGGCGAAGATCATTTTCAGTACTGAGGCCGAAGGGAAGCACTATCTCGGCCCCAAGTGTGTTTTCAGATCAGATGCAGCGCATGGCTCTGCAGTACTGTCTTCAGTTTTGGATCCTGTTCTAAAGCACCCTTCTTCTAGGCTCAAGGATACTGCTCAGAAGTCACCTGAAGTGGAGCACTCATAGAGACACTATTGAAAGAAGAAGGAAATGTACTAACCCTATGCAGTAACTGTAGCTCTTTTGAGATGTGTCCCTGTGGCTGCTCCACTACCCACCCTTCTTCCCCTTTGCTTCAGTTGTTCGCTAAAGGATGACTGGGTAGAGACGGAACTGAGGGTGGTTCACCCGCATACCCTTGTATAGCCTTGGTGTCTGCCACTAGGAGGCATAAGGTACATGTGTGGGTTGAACAGGTACTGTTAACTAGAAATCGCCGATCAAGGACTCAAGAGGCACTGTTAACCACACACTGTAGGACACCCCACCTTTACTCTTCTGGGAGCTCAAGGCCTAACCTGGTTGATTTAGGTATCCCAACCTTTGCCATCTTGGACTCAGGGCAAAAGCTGGTCAATTTAAGTATCCACCCGTATCCAGTTCCTAGGGCTAAGGGTATACTCTTCTGCAGGTTTGCAGGATCTTAGACCGATGAAAGAGGCTTACACAGTAATATCGTTATCTTATATTTATTAACAATTACCAAGCAGAATACACATGCTAAGCTCACCAATCCTGATCATGCAGGTGGACTTTCCCTGTTGGCCAGGCAAGGTCAGTCTCGTCTATAACTTTGTTGTGCGTCATGGTCGTGCAGAGGAGTCTTAGCTACTCTGATCTTAGGCTGTGTCTTTGAGGTGAGTACTTCTTCTTTTTTCTTTTTCTTTCTTCCAGGTCTTTCCTCCTCCTTTTTCTTCAGCTAGTCTCCTTTGTGGACCCCAGTTTATATAGTGAAATTTGAGTCCTGCTTAGCTATACCTTAACCAATCATTTAACTAAAATATTACAAAATAATTCTTTGACCAATCCTAACATATTGCAAAATAATTCTTTAACCAATCATACCTCACCACCTTAATTGATTTAAATCTTACAAAATTAGTTATGCAACAGACAATTAAAAAAATACAGATAAATAATAGAGAAGTAGGGACCATAAAGGCAAAACAATAGAAGTATAGATTTTACAATCACAACTGTTAAGTGATTCCTTGCCAGGCAGAATGGCATCAAGCAAAATTTTCTTTAACCATCTTAAGAGATTCCTTGCTTATCTGGTGATGGCGGGTACTATTAGGAGGGGTACCTTCTTAACAGCCCAATATTACATTGTTTTGATATACCGTATATATTCGATCATAAGCCAGTTCATTTATAAGCCAACCCCCAAGATGGATAAGTAAAAATGAAAAATTTATAATTATAATTCAGGGATCAGCAAACTTTGGCTCCCGGGCCATCAGGTTAAGCCGCTGGTGGTCTGAGATGGTTTGTTTACCTCGAGCATCTGCAGGCTCGGAGGTAAACCTAAGTAAACAAAGTGTCCCGGCGCGCCAGCTGCTTACCCTGATGGGCTAGGACAGCAACTGGTGGGGAAATTTTTTGGGGGGGAGAAGCTGGGAGTGAGGGGAGTAACCTCTGTAACCACCCCCCACATGACCCCACCTCTACCCCGGAACCCCCACACTCTCCCCATCCCATCCCTTATCTGGGGAGGGCCAGGGGAGGATGTCTCTGACCTGGCTGGAGCTGCTCCAGCAGGCAGGGCAGCGTGGCCGCAGCCTGCTCCGGCAGGCCAGACCGGGCTGTGCAGCTGCAGCATGTTCCAGCAAGCTGGGCTGGTGCTCCAACACCCGGGCTGCACGGCCACAACCTGCTCGGGAGGGTGGGGCCAAGCGGCACGGCTGCAGCCTGCCAGCCCCGGAGCTGCAGCTGCTTCGAAGGCTTGAGGGAGAGCAGCGTGGCCAGAAGCAGAGAGACTCTGGCCCCACCTCTTCCCTTCTGTCTCTGCTGGCTGTGCTGCCTCTCCTTGCTCCCTCTGTTGGGGAGAGGGGCTGTGTCCCACCTCTCCCTCTCTATACCTCGCCCCTTAGCGGCACTCTTCCATTCGCAAGCACAAGAAACACCCTACAGGCAGCTACCCAGCCTCACTAACATCCCCACACGCACCCTGCTTCCGGTTCAGGGAGCCTGCACACCCGCCCCAGCTGTTTACCTGTTGCAAATCCAGCGAACTCCTCAGTCTCTGCCCACCAAGCCCTCCATCCATGAATGCACAGGCTGGACAGTGCTGCCCCCCCCCATGGCTCCTCCGGCCATGCTGCACCCCTCTCGCTCCTCTGGCCGCGTCACCTCGCCCTTGGCTCCTCACAGCCGTGCCGCGCCACCCCCACGGGGGCGGGGGGAATCTCCATCACTGGCCAGTTCAGAGCAAGAGTGGCTGGTTCCCAGCAGCTCAGCCCAGGAGTTACTGTGGGGACTGGGGGTCGGCCGAGGTGAGCACATGGTCCTTTCTGGCCTTGGGAGCTAGGAACCCTCTGGCCCCAGGCTCCCCAAGATGGCAAGGGCGGCTTTCAGTAGGGGTGGCACTGGGCGACCCTGCGGGCTCCGTGGGGGGGAGGGGAGCCCCAGGGTGAGGCTGAGGCAGACGAGGCCCCTTGCCCGTGGCTCTCCTGTGGGGACTAGGCAGGGTTGGCACGGGATCTGCTCCCCAGCACAGAGCAGCTTGGAGGAGATTACAGCAGAGACCTGGCAGCTCCAGGGAAGTGTGTGTGTAGGGGGAGGGCTGTCCATGCTGCTCAAGGCCCCGGGCCACCCCCGAAGTCTGCATCACCCCCCATCGCACTCCTGAGCCCCGTCTCCTTGCAGGAGGCAGAGATGCCGGATGAAGTGAACATTGATGAACTCCTGGCAGCCCCGGAGCCAGCAAGCGAGCAGGGCTGGGGATGCGGGGGGAACGGGGTGGAGCCGAGAGCAAGCTGGCGGCCTCATGCAAAACCCGGCTCCGGACTCTGAGTCTGGAGCCCAGTGCTGGCTGTGCAAAAAGGCGCCGCTTTTGGAAAATGTGCTGAGGGGAAGCGGCTGTTTCCCCTGCACCCCACTAGCTACGCTCCTGATTATTTTCCATCTTTTGGACCAGAAGCCAAGTACCAAAAGGAGAGAAGAGCACATCTTAGATGTGTCCCAGGTTTTTCTTAGCAGAGCTACATTTTCCACAAAAGCAGAAATGGCAAGTGTTCCAATAAGCTATTTCCTGTGCATTTACGTGGTTCAGTACCTGCATCTTGACAAAGCATTGTAAGTTACAGCAAGCATTCATCAGTGGAAGTGGTTTTCTGTAGCAGAATCCTTCAGCTCATCGTGTAATTATGAGTTAAAAATATACATTAAATGGCAGATTAAAACATATATAAATTGTTAAAGACAGGTGGGGAAAAACATCTCACTAAGGGTTTGATCCAACTTGTATTAACGTCAGTGGAAAGATTCTGTTTGTTTCAGTGGGAGTTGGGTTAGGCCCTGTGTCCTTGGTATAAGTACTGATGGTCCTGGCCTTTAAGATAGAAAGACGTAAATTAGGCTTTAGTTGATTTCTTTTCCATAGAAAGGAGATGCCCTCCAATGCAACCATTCCTGCTTTGTGTGAGGTGATATTTTTAATAAGTTGAAGGTTATTTTCTTTGAAATTCCCATATGTTTTTGTCAGTAGACATATAGCACTGTTAGTTGGTTACATTTACAGTCATTACGTTAGAGTAAGGAGGCTAACATTACTTGTCACAGCTTTTGTACATGATTCGTTCAGGAAGTATACCTTCTCATCATCTCCATCCTGACTGACCCTTCCTAGCTGCAGAGCTTGGTGGCCTTGGCTTTCTCAGAGAGAACTGATCACGTAAAAAAAACGTTTCATTTGTCTGTGTGTTTAAAAAAAATCAATTTGGGCTTAAAACTAGCTGTCTTTTTAAAAATAAAATATATTCTCTGCTTTTTAAAGATATGCTCCTGGTGCCAGTAACAGCAGCAGAAATCAGTTTATGTAGAAGATTTATTTTTCATAACATGCAGAGCTCATCTGGGTGTGTGTTTTTGTATAAAGGTTTGTAGAGTTTTTTGCCTAAGGTGATTCCAGCTCTCCATTATGCTACTCTTCATGGCTTGTCTGGGGATATGTTTGAACATATTTTCAGCTACTACAAGGTCAAACAATATAGCTGGTAATCCTCTGTTAATAGAATAGCCACTGTTTCCTTCTACCCTGAAATTAGTGCCAGCGTGGCAGATTTCAGAGACATATTGTGAATTATGCCATTGCTAGCAGCATGCAGTAACAAACAGCAAACATCTCAGATAACACCTGATCTGTTCCCTACCCTCATTTTGATTTCTCAGCTTTTCTTTCAGAAGAGTAATTTAGACTGCTGCACCTCCTCTCCCATATATGGGAAAACAAGGCTGTTGACTCAGACTTTAAGGTCAGATCCTCTAGTCTGACCTCTTGTACATTCCAGGGCACAGAACCTCACTCACCCACTACTGTAAAAGACCCACAACCTCTGGCTGAGTTACTGAAGTTGTCAAATCATGATTTAATGACTTCCAAGTTACACAGAATCCACCATTGACTGACTCTGACAAAGTTATAAACTTTATTATTTTGAACATATAGATGGAAATTCAAGACTTTTCTTTATATATCTTGTACCATAGAGTGTGTGTTGTTTTTTTTTATATTTGAGTGCAAAGAAAAGACTCCAAATGTAAACACTAATGTGAATTCAGCAGTTTTGATCAGCTGCCCATGTATGTATCAAACTGTGTCAGGTTCACTATGGAAAACACTAATCTGTGGATTTTCAACACTTTGTTAGCAATGGTCAGAGAGAACTCCTGAAGCTGAGGACATTGTTTCCCATCTAAAGTGAACAGTAATTTCCCCAACAAACTAAACATTCCAGCACGTTGTAAGTCTTCTCTTGCTCTCTCCCTTTCCCTGCATTATACATTTCCCTGCACAGACTTATTTTTTACTGCTTATTCCATCAGTTTCTCCCTCTTTCTCCTGCCCACCCCAACATCCGTAGCTAAGGCTTGGAAATCTAACAAACATCTAATAACCAGAGAATGAAGCCTACTAGCCAAAGTCAGATACAAAAAATGGGGCTGTCCCCTCCACTGGGAAGGGGCATCAGCCAGCTGTGAAGCTAGCCCCCTGCTCCCAATTCTGGGATTCCTCACAGTGTTTTCCTTGTACTGAGCTTGAGAGTTACAGCTTTTGCACTGGCCACTGGCTTTTTGGTGTGTAAGTATAAATGCCTCCCATGTGCTCTGGCACTAGAAAGGAGAAGGGTCTATCCTTCCGTACCCCAGGTTACCTGGCAACGGCGTTGATCAATATTTCCCCATATTCTCAGCCTCCCTAAGCTGGAGGGATACACAAGCTGTATAAAGTCTGTAAACCAAGTCCAATTTCAAGAAAAAAGAAAATTAGAATAACAGAGTTGAAAAATGAGTGTTGGAAACCAAAGTAAGTGAAGGACTGTTACTGAAGAAAGACAGAGCCTTCTTTTGAAACATAGAGCAACTTTTATACCAATTGTTGCATAACTTAAGGCATTTTCCAACCTTTTCTGTTCATCTCTTGCCTCCAGATCCCAGCAGAACTCACTTGGCAACAGAGAAGCCCTATACAGGAAGTTCTTCTTTCATGTTTGACATAAATCTATCAGAGAGACAAGGTGGGTGAGGTACTATCTTTTATTGGACCAGCTTCTGTTGGTGAGAGAGACGAGCTTTAGAACTTACACAGAGCTCTTCTTCATGTATGAGATAAGTGCGAAAGCTTGTTTCTCTCACCAACAGAAGCCTCACCTACTTTGTCTCTTTAATATCCGGGGACCAACATTGGTACAACTTCACAGCACAAATCAGTAATGGCTAGCATGTCCCTTCACCACAATACAACTCACTTTGTTAATGCATTGAGAAACCTGTGGTGGCTTTTTAATCATGTATATACAAAGATGGGGGCGTCTAAAATATTCCTTCTTTGTTGTTTTCATATCATAACCACTGTAGTTTGTAGAAATCTTACTGAGATATGTCAGCTTTACAATATCCTGCTGTGAAGTCTCTGTTTAGAATGGGGAGATTATAAAGGAAGGGTAGAAATTTGTAATGTAATTTAATTTTTTGAAAGTAAAAAATATGAGGGAAAAATGCATGACTAAGGAGCTTCTTTGGTTATCTACAAACAAAAATGGAGCCTTAACATTTTTGACCACAAATTCCCTTTAGGATTGGGCACTTGTATTTGAACAATGACAGTGCTAGAAAAGGAAACCCAGGCAGTGCAAACCAAACCTCTTTATACTTGGGGATTGCCCAGAATCTTTGACACCATAGATCAGTCAGGCAACTCATTATTATACTGTAACTACCGTCCTAGGAATCACATGTTGCATATATAATAATTGTTGAAACGGATCTTTAATGGCCCACAGCTGGGTGGATTGTTACTGGTACCAGTGAAAATTTGAAAACAGTATGCTTAATTTATTTGAGTATTTGAGTAATTTATTTGAGAAGGAATCTCAAAAACAGTAAGGGTTATAGAATACACATCTCCCTAATAAGCCTTAATTCCTCAAACATAAAATCTCCGTAAGAATGCTGGCCTTACACAATATCCTGATTGGCAAACAAAGCAGGTATAGCTACCAGTCCTAGATGGAGACTTCTTGTCTTCTCTTCTTCTCCCCTCTCAGATACTTGGTCTGTCAAATGTGCCCTGAAGCAGGCTTTTGGTTACCCCGAGGCCTTCTGTCTTACAGCATCATGGACCTCTTCTGATGTTAATTGGGGAGCTAACTAATTTACTCTGCTTAGCATTTTTACCTTTTGTTCTCAAAGGAGTCACAGGTCCCAGAAGTATGCCCTGTGGGCATTTCATTACTGGTTTTCTCTAATTAATATTTTAGAAAGAGACTGCAACATGGAGACAGACGAAATATCAATTGATGTTTACCCTCTCATCAAACATTCACTTGAGCCCTTAGTGTGATGCCATTCAGAGGGGTCATTTTGACCCAGGTCAGCCTGTACCAAGCTCACTGATAGCATGTTTTTACATTTTCTTTACCTGGTGAGCTGGTTCTCGGCTGATATATTCCAAAGGTCGATGTTGAAACATACACACAGATATAGCCTTTATTAACCATTCAAGTGCAATTTTAGCACTTCCATTAGTAATGGTAATTAGTAAATTTCCACATCAACTATCTGATGCTTAGAGAATCCTGCCCCCAGAATCCTTTAGCAAATTCAGACGTATCAAGTCATACCAAATTCATGCTTAGCACATTCATTCATATCAGCCACAGTAATTCACAATAAAATGGCACCATCCCAATAATAATATCTGAGATGTAATTCTCTCAAAGTACTTTACGTAAAGGTGGGTATTATCTCTGTGGGTTTTAGCTCTCAGATGTTAACTGACTTGCCCAATGTCAAACTGAATCGGGTATAGAATGTGTGTTGCCTGATGTTCCAGTCCCCGTTCTAAGCGTATTAAGCTGTACTGCATTCACCGTGGTTTTTATCATATGACATTTGGCTATACTTATTTAGGACTATGCTATCTTTTTCCTCAAACAAAGTGAAGAAAACCACATATAGTTCAGAAAGTCCTCTGAATGGAGCAAGAGCCTGACAAAGGAGTTGGCTTAGATGTGGGCATCATTCAAGGACACCAGACGAAAACACAAAAGGTGTGTTGGCCTATACAAGGGGGAACCGCATTCACATTCCATGTGTAGTATGCACATTCCAATAATACCCTGCGTTCCCTACTCCTGGAATTGTAAGGCACACACCAAAGGGGGAGTGCACAGTGGTTGGAGGTTTTTCCAAAAAGTTCAATGTGTCCCCAGAGATGGTAATTTTTAGACATTCCCTGTCCCCTTGCTGTGGCATGGGGACAAACACCATGATTTTGGAGCCCTGTTACAGGCATATGCTGTATGTTTGTACTGACTAAAATAATAAAGTATTCTGTGTTTTCAGAGGACAGGATCCGTGTTTTGAGATACTTACACTTTGGCAAGCCAGCTAGGAGGGGCTGTGAGCTTCTGGTCCCTGAAGCTGGAAAACAGCTCCTCCAGAGAACAGAATCTAAAAAGCTATACATCTAGCACCTGCAAGTAGGTGTAGTGCAGGGGATGTACTGAGCACAGGAAAAAAAGATGGCTAGTGCTGAGCTGGAAAATATATGCATACAGCTAGAGAGGCAGTTTTACCAGCTATAGACTGAAAATCTCATTATTTGTGATCACTTAAATGTTTCAGGAGAGAATTGAAGCAGAGTTATAGGAAAGACCTAGTTAGCTCTAATTAGATATATTAATCAAGTCTCTGTCACTGGACCTAATCAGTCGGCCACTAAGGAAGAAAACCGGAGAGAATGCAATCCCAGTGAGAGAGAAACAGCAGTACGAGCTCTGCAGTGTGCACCCCTGCTACAAATGGAGTTCAAAATGACAGGACAGATTGGCTGTTTGAATCGGAAGGTTGGATGAAGTTTTTCTAGTGCAGATAGGAACAAGATCATGAAGGAGCTATGCAGAACTTTGATGTAATGGAAGCAGTGGTTAAAGCCATTACCCCTGGAACAAGCCCTTGGAGTTAGATGGAAGGAAATAGTACCATGACATTACCAAAGTTGAGAATTTTAAGATCCTACTGTGAAGTGATGGATGCAACTGAACTGTATTGTAATCTTTCCAGTGCTGCCCAGGGTCCTAAAGATATACCTCAGGATTTTCTGGTACTTGCCTTGGATTTGTGACAGAAAGTACTGCTTGCGTCACAGGAAGCTGATTCCACTCTGAAATAAGATCCACTCCTCATGCAAATTGTGTTCCTTCTTTCAGTCTCCAGTGGGCTGCAGAATAACAACATTCAGACTTTACAATCTCTTAATCTGTGACTGAACTATCTCCAAGATAGCTCAGTCACAGGTAAAGCTCTTTTGGAAAAACTAAATTCTGTAACTGGCAGGAAAAGAGGAAAAACACAAAGTAGCAAGAGAGGCATGAGGAAGAGCTGCAGACCCAATGTAGTACAACAGGTCTTTGTTGTTGGAGAGCCAGACACTGACGAGATAGCAGCACCAATTTAAAAAAAACAACCCTTGTGTCAGCAACTTAATGGATGAGATTGGAGAACTGAAGAGGCGCCTAGCAGAAGTAAGAGCTACAAATGGAGATGGCTGTTATCAAGCTGGTTCTGAAGTACCCCATCATGACAGAAGGAGACCACTCCAATCCATCCCACAGAAAGCTCTTCAGAGGTGAGGCCATCCCAACTGCTAGAGTGGGGGGAAAGGTGATAAATGCAACTACTGTTTGCAGTGTGGGAATGAAGAGCGCTACTAATCTGGATATCATAATGATACCCCAAGGAATGGACTGGAAGGGAAACTACACTCAGTTGCTCCAAAGGGACCTCAAGAGACCAACCAGGCCTAAAGATCCCACCGAGAGACAGTTGCCATAAATAAGAAATTGAGAAACCCATGGGACTATTGGAACTAGACATAGAATCATAGAAATGTCAGACTGGAAGGGGCCTCTCTAGATCATCTAGTTCAGTCTCTTGCACTGAGGCAGGATTAAGTATTATCTAGACCATCCCTGACAGGTGGTTTTCTATCCTGTTCTTAAAAATCTGCAACGACGGAAATTCCACAACCTCTCTAAGTAAATTGTTCTAGTCCTAAACTACCCTGACAGTTAAGAAGATTTCCCTAAACCTCCCTTGGTGCAATTTAAACCCATTGCTTCTTGTCCCCATTGCTTCTTGTCCCCCCAGAGCGATGCAAGTTTCAGTGCTGTAAAGTGGCAGCGTAGACAGTGCTACAGCGCTGGGAGCTATTCCCCTTGCAGAGGTGGTTTTATTACAGAGCTGGCAGAACTGGAGCCACAACTACACAGCCAAGTTAAAGTGCTGTTGGCTGTGATTACTACAGTTACACCTAGCCTATTTTACCCATTTGTACTGAATGCTTCAGCCACTTTCTTACTGGTATGTCGTACCGGCCCGTACTGGCTTACTTTCACCTCTGTTTTTCCTAGATCTTGTAATCTTTTTTTTTTTGTTGCTGTCCGCTGAACTTTCTCCAATTTCCACATCTTTCATGAAGTGTGGTGCCCAGAACTGAGGCCTTATCGGTGCTGAATAGAGTGGAAGAATTACACTTACAACACTCCTGTTTAACACATCCCCAAATGACGTTTGCCTTTTTTTTTCTTTTTCTTTTTTTGCAACCATTTTACATTTTGACTCCATAATTAGTTTGCGATCCACTATGACTGCCAGATCATTTTCTTCACTACTCCTTCTTAGCCAATCATTTCCCATTTTGTATTTCTGCAGTTGATTGTTCCGCACTGAATTTCATCCTATTTATTTCAGACTCTTTCTTCAGTTTGTCAAGATCACCCCAAATCCCTCATTCCCAACCCCATCCCAGAGTCTGCACCCACAGCCAGAGCCTTCACACACCCCCGCACCCTAACTCCCTGCCCCAGCCCTGATCTCCCTACTGCTCTCCAAAATCCTTGGTCCCAACCCAGAGCACACTACCACAACCTAAACCCCTCATCCCCACCCCCACCCCCACCCCCACCCCCGAGTCTTCACCGCCAGGCGGAGCCCTCACATCCCCCTCACACCTCAACACCCTTCCCCAACCCAGAGACCCCTCCCACACTCTGAACCTCTCAGCCCGTAGCCCAAAGCCCCCTCCTGGACCCCAAATCCCTCATCCCCAGCTCCACACCAGAGCCCACACCCCAAGCTGCAGCCCTCACCCCCCTGCATCCCAACCCCCTATCCCAGCCCAGATCCCACTCCTGCACCCTGAACCCCTCATTTCTGGTCCCATCCCAGAGCCCTCACCCCCTCCTGCACCCCAACCTCCCGAGCCAGACTGGTGAAAATGAGCGAGTGAGGGTGGGGAGAGCGAGTGACAGAAGAAAGGGAGGATGGAGTGAGTGGGGGGGCAGGGCCTCAGTGGAGGGGCGAGGGCTGGGGCAGGGCAAGGGTGTTCAGTTTTGTTTGAGTAGAAAGTTGGCAACCCTATTCGATGCCTTTTGAATGGGGTTAAAGCAGCGGCATAGTGGGACACTGATGCACAGGTGTGCATAGTGCCATGCACATGGATGAAGGAGACTCTTCCTAATGTAGCAGTAAAGTAGCTCCTGGGGTTGCTTGAGAGAGATCAAAGCCTGAGCCTCACAGCTGCTACTGGCACCCCCATTGCCTAGGACAGGTGGATTGAAACACATTTTCAGTAGCAGACCACGGCTCAGGAGATGGAGATTCCTGGCGTGTACAATGTCATTGATCAGGTTGTTAAACAGCGTTGTCAGGAATGGTCAACCCACCATGGTCATTTGTCAGCAGCTCTTCCCCATGTTCAGCAGAAAACAATGAATGTGTTGGTACTCTTTCTAAAGGCAACAAAGTCCGGGGACCTTAGTATGGTGGGAGTAGGGAAATGTGGGACATAATACACTTGAAATGTTGGGCTCAGAGACTAGCAGAAAGACAATCTAACAGCCATGGCTGAACCAGGGATTCGGGGTCAGTGGCCAGAAGGGTTAGAGCTCAGGGAGAACCTACTCCGAATTCTCCAGGGGTCTTCACGTAAAGTCAGTATTCCCATCAGTTCAACCTGCTGAATGGTAAAATGTCCAGCCAGGTGTGCAGTGAAAATTCAGTGAAGGGCAGTCACTGTCCTTGTTCTGTGAAGGGAAAAAAACTAAAAATAACCAAGACAAAAGCAGTTTGATTTTGCTTGTGTGTGCATTAGGAAACTTCATCACTCAGTTTTTATTTGGGCAGACGATGGCGCAATGGAATTGTCTATCAGAATTACACACACTGCAGTGAGTGGTGGTAGACTTCTGGGTACAAGCGTGTGGTGGTGTTTTTTTTAATCTGGATTTTCTTTGGTATAACCACCTTAAATTGTGTCCTTTGTGCCTGATTTTCTAGTGTGGTTGGTTTTAGAAAACAAACAAAAACCTACTGTGTGTAAACTGGAGCCAGCCAATATTTTTCAAATTAATAGTTTCTTTTTTAAAAAAAGTCCTTTTTGAAAATGAATTTTTTCACCAAAAATCAATGTTTTTTGGAAAAAATTTGTGCCTTTCACAATTAAAAAACCCTACTAAACACACAATTGAAAATTTTTGTTCACCAAAAATCTGGTTGTAGGTAAACTAAAAGTGTGATGGTCATTTTGAATGACATATCAGTCAGCTGCAGCGGCACAGGAGGCGGCGAACAGAGCGGCTAACGGGAGTTTCAGTGGGAGTGCTGTTGGAGGAGCAGGTTTTTGTAGTTTTTGTAGTTTGTGGATTGTATTGTGGAGTTTGTGTGTGTGTGTGTGTGAGTGAGTGTGTGTGCAGGCTGCTAGGGGCTGTGTGCTGGGAGCGAGGCTGAGCCCTGAGTTGGGGGCGGGGCTTACCTGATTAGGGGTCCTATATAAGGAGCCAGGCAGCGGCACAGTCTGCTGCAGCGGCACAGGAGGCGGCGAACAGAGCGGCTAACGAGCGTTTCAGTGGGAGGTTACAGGGGAAGGTTACAGGGGAGACCAAGGCAGAGGAACCAGGAAGGCAGACTAGGGAAGAGGCAGGGGTCTGCCAGCAGCCCAGCACTTGTTGGTGGCCTGCGGTGCAGTGTGAGGCATGGATTGCCAGGCACAGAGTTGGAGTGCTAAGATGGAGGCGGAGGTAGCAGGTGCAGACACACTGAGGATGACCGGATGCGGTAGCTGCGGCATGTACATGGTCCTAGAGGGAGCACCTGAAAGGAGTTTCATCTGCATGAAGTGCCGCCTGATAGAGCTGCTGGAGGAAAAGGTAAGGGGACTGGAGATGCAAGTGGAAACTCTGGCTGAGTTTAGAAGGGGATTTGAGCAGATGATGGAACACAGACATGATGAGGCACAGGGGACAAGCTCAGACGAGCGGATAGAAGCAGGACCAAAGAACTCTGAGGAGGGGCTGCTGGGTGAGGAAAGTGGACGGTGGAAGCATGTGACTAGGAGAACCAGGCAGAGGAAAAGACGGGCCAGCGATGGAGAAATAGAACTCAGGAACAGGTTTGCTGAGTTGGGAAATGAAGATGGAGCACAGCAGGCTGGTGAAGGAGAAAGGGCAAGGAAGAAGAGGCGAGCAGCTAGTCCTGCAGAAGGAGGGGAGGAGTCAATGGAGGCGACACCAAGTACGAGCCCTAGGAGGATTGTAAGGGCAAATACAAATCGAGAGGAATTGCGGCCAGCTGCTGTGGGGGATAGACTGCAGAATCGCACTGTCGCCAGGAAAAGGCAAGTCTACGTGATTGGAGATTCTTTACTGAGAAGAGTAGACAGGCCTGTAACTAGACCTGACCGGGAGAACAGAAGGGTGTGCTGTCTGCCAGGGGCTAAGATACAGGATGTGGACCTGAGGCTGAATACGATCTTAGCGGGAGCAGGAAAGAATCCGTTGATTATCCTTCATGTGGGAACGAATGATACGGCTAGTTACTCGCTGGACTGTATCAAGGAGGACTATGCCAGACTGGGGAAGAAGCTCAAAGAAATCGAGGCTCAGGTGATCTTCAGTGGGATTCTGCCAGTTCCTAGAGCGGAGCGACGAAGGAGTGACAAGATTATGGCGATCAACAGATGGCTCAGGGAGTGGTGTTATAAGGAGGGCTTTGGGATGTACGGTCACTGGGAAGCATTTACGGATAGACGACTGTTCGCTCAGGATGGACTTCTCTAAGCAAGGAGGGAAATAGAATTCTAGGATGGAGGTTCGCCGACCTCATCAAGAGAGCTTTAAACTAGGAAGTTGGGGGAGATGGTTGGGAGATGTTCAGGAGATCTCCACGCCGGAATATAACCTGGAGAGGGAAGTAAACAAAGTGAGAGGGGATACCCTTGCGGTCCCAAGAATTGATCCAAGGAGGAATAGTGGAGTAGAAACCAGAGTAACGGGTGATGCTGGTGGTAGAAGGTCTCTGCACGACGGGGGAAAGAATGTCACTGACGCCAAACGCCGAAAATTAAAAGGTCTGCACACTAATGCGAGGAGCCTAGGTAACAAGATGGAGGAACTGGAGTTACTGGTGCAGGAAGTGAAACCGGATATTATAGGGATAACCGAAACCTGGTGGAATAGTACTCATGACAGGAGCACGGGTATTGAAGGCTATGTGCTGTTTAGAAAAGACAGGAAGAAAGGCAAAGGTGGTGGAGTAGCCTTGTACATCAATGATGAAATTAACTGTAGCGAAATAAGAAGCGATGGAATGGATAAGACAGAGTCTGTCTGGGCAAAAATCACACTGGGTAAAAAAGCAACTAGAGCTTCCCCTGAGATAGTGCTTGGGGTGTGCTATAGACCGCCGGGATCTGATTGGGATATGGATAGAGACCTCTTTAATGTCTTTAATGAAGTAAACACAAAGGGGAAATGTGTGATTATGGGGGACTTCAACTTCCCGGATATAGACTGGAGGACGAGTGCTTGCAAGAATAATAGGGGTCAGATTTTCCTGGATGTGATAGCCGATGGATTTCTTCATCAAGTAGTTGAAGTACCTACGAGAGGGGATGCTATTTTAGATTTGGTGTTGGTGAGCAGTGAGGACCTCGTAGAAGAAATGGTGGTAGGGGACAACCTTGGTTCGAGTGATCATGAGCTGATTCAGTTCAAACTAGATGGAAGGATAAACAAATGTAGATCTGGGATTAGGGTTTTCGACTTCTCGAGGGCTAATTTTAAAGAGTTAAGGAAATTAGTTAGGGAAGTGGATTGGACGGAGGAATTAGTGGATTTAAATGCGGAGGAGGCCTGGAATTACTTTAAGGCGCAGCTGCGGAGACTGTCAGAAGCCTACATCCCAAGAAAGGGGAAAAAAACCATGGGCAGGAGTTGTAGGCCAAACTGGATGAGCAAGCAACTCAGAGAGGGGATTAGACAAAAGCAGAAAGCTTACAGGGAGTGGAAGAAAGGCAGGATCAGTAAGGAAAGATACCTTGGTGAGGTCAGAACATGTAGGGATAAAGTGAGGAAGGCTAAAAGCCGCATTGAACTGGACTTTGCAAAGGGAATCAAAACCAATAGTAAAAGGTTCTACAGCCACATAAATAAGAAGAAAACAAAGAAAGAAGTGGGGCCGCTATACACTGAGGATGGAATGGAGGTTAAGGATAACCTAGGCATGGCCCAACATCTAAACAAGTACTTTGCCTCAGTTTTTAATAAGACTAGTGAGGAATCTAGCGATGATGGAGGGATGATAAACGGGAATGTGGATATGGAAGTGGATATTACCACAACTGAGGTAGAGGCCGTACTTGAACAGCTCAATGGGACGAAGTCGGAGGGCCCAGACAATCTCCATCCGAGGATATTAAAGGAACTGGCGCGTGAAATTGCGAGCCCGTTAGCGAGAATTTTTAAGCAATCGATAAACTCGGGGGTTGTGCCGTATGACTGGAGGATTGCTAATGTAGTTCCTATTTTTAAGAAAGGGAATAAAAGTGATCCGGGTAATTATAGGCCTGTTAGCTTGACGTCTGTAGTATGTAAGGTCTTGGAAAAAATTTTAAGGGAGAAAGTAGTTAAGGACATAGAGGTCAATGGTAATTGGGACGAATTGCAACACGGATTTAGTAAAGGTAGATCGTGTCAAACCAATCTGATCTCCTTCTTTGAGAAGGTGACGGATTACTTAGATAAAGGAAATGCGGTAGATATAATTTACCTAGATTTCAGTAAGGTGTTCGACACGGTTCCACATGGGGAACTGTTAGTTAAATTGGAAAAGATGGGGATGAATATGAAAGTTGTAAGGTGGATAAGGAACTGGTTAAAGGGGAGACTCCAGCGGGTCGTATTGAAAGGTGAACTGTCAGGCTGGAAGGAGGTCACTAGTGGAGTCCCTCAAGGATCGGTTTTGGGACCGATCTTATTTAACCTTTTTATTACTGACCTTGGCACAAAGAGCGGGAATGTGCTAATAAAGTTTGCGGATGACACGAGCTGGGGGGTATTGCTAACACGGAGAAGGACAGGAATACTATTCAGGAAGATCTGAACCACCTTGTAAACTGGAGTAATAGAAATAGGATGAAATACAATAGTGAAAAGTGCAAGGTCATGCACTTAGGAATTAATAATAAGAATTTTGGATATACGTTGGGGGCGCATCAGTTGGAAGTGACGGAGGAGGAGAAGGACCTTGGGGTACTGGTTGATAGCAGGATGACTATGAGTTGCCAATGTGATACGGCTATTAAAAAAGCAAATGCGAT
The DNA here is from genome assembly GCF_007399415.2 of Gopherus evgoodei. Lineage (NCBI taxonomy): Eukaryota > Metazoa > Chordata > Testudines > Testudinidae > Gopherus > Gopherus evgoodei. The sequence continues at coordinate 51,221,485 of NC_044330.1, read as the reverse complement.
TTTGGGATGCATCAGGCGGGGTATTTCCTGCAAGGATAAGGAGGTGTTAGTACCGTTATATAAGGCATTGGTGAGACCCCATCTGGAATACTGTGTGCAGTTCTGGTGTCCCATGTTCAAGAAGGATGAATTCAAACTGGAACAGGTTCAGAGACGGGCTACAAGGATGATCCGAGGAATGGAAAAACTGCGTTATGAAAGGAGACTCAAAGAGCTTGGCTTGTTTAGCCTGGCCAAAAGAAGGCTGCGGGGGGATATGCTTGCTCTATATAAATATATCAGGGGGGTTAACATTAGGGAGGGAGAGGAATTATTTAAGTTTAGTACTAATGTAGGCACAAGGACGAATGGGTATAAATTGGATATTAGGAAGTTTAGACTTGAAATTAGACGAAGGTTTCTAACCATTAGGGGAGTGAAGTTCTGGAACAGCCTTCCGAGGGAAGTAGTAGGGGCAAAAGACTTTTCTGGCTTAAAGACAAAGCTTGATAAGTATATGGAGGGGATGTTATGATAGGATCGTTAATTTGGGCAATTGATCTTGGATTACCACCAGATAGGTCTGCTCAATGGTCTGCGGGGAGATATTGGATGGGATGGGAACTGAGTTACTGCAGAGAATTCCTTCTTGGGTGCTGGCTGGTGAGTCTTGCCCACATGCTCAGGGTTTAGCTGATCGTCATATTTAGGGTCGGGAAGGAATTTTCCTCCAGGGCAGATTGGCAGGGGCCCTGGAGGTTTTTCGCCTTCCCCTGCAGCGTGGGGCACGGGTCGCTTGCTGGTGGATTCTCTGCAGCTTGAGGTCTTCAAACCAATTTTGAGGATTTCAATAACTCGGTCCTGGGTTAGGGGTTGTTATAAAATTGGATGAGTGGGGTTCTGTGGCCTGCCTTGTGCAGGAGGTCAGACTAGATGATCATATTGATCCCTTCTGACCTATGAGTCTATGAGGGGTAGAATTGTGTAAACACTTTTGAAATCCCCATTGGATCTCTTCTAAATGAAAACAATGTAGAATTTTTTTTTTTCAAAACTAGTTTTTCACTTTCAGGCTGGCTCTTGTGATCTCTTCTGAAAAGCCCATTGTATTTTCACTGGCAGCCCATGGCAGTGGACTCTGGGGCAATTCAGAAGTGCTTGTTTCGCCATAATTTCTGTCTGGCTGATGCTAAACTGCTGGCAGGAATGCTGAATGCGCTGGACTCAGAGTTTGTGTGGTGGGAAGAAACCATCTTTCTTGAGAGCAGAGAGAGAGGGAAGTCCCCCTCTTCCCCTCTCCAAAAAAAAGCAGCAGGGAGCAGCAAGAGAGCAATGGATAGCTGCACTGGAATGCCCACAAGCCCCTAGAATCAGTGAGCAGGAAAACCTTATTTCATCCAGGGTATCTCATCCCACTGTCTGGGGGCCTCATATATCTGATCATATATTAGGATTTCCATCGGGAGTACAATTCTCAACACAAATATGTGAAATCTATGAGTGGGACATATCCTTCCTGTGAGAAGGATCAAAGAGAAGCAAATGTGGGATGCTGGAGGAAGCTGTCTGTCTCTTTCTTGTCTCTGCCCATGTCCAATGTCTGTTAGTTCACTGGTTTGACTGCTTCTGGAATCCTGTGCCAGTTCTGGTGCCCAGAATTCAAGAAGGATGTTGATAAATTGGAGAGGGTTCAAAGAAGAGCCATAAGAATGATTAAAAGATTAGAAAACATGCCATATAATGATAATAGATCGAGCTCTTTGAATCTTAGCTTAATAAAGAGAAGGTTAAGGAGTGATTTGAACTACATGGGGGACACATATTTAATAACGGGCTCTTCAATCTAGCAGAGAAAGGTCTGACGCAATCCCATGGCTGGAAGTTGAAGCTAGACAAATTCAGACTGGAAATAAAACATTAAATTTTTAACAGTGAGAGTAATTAACCATTGGAGCAATTTACCAAGGGTTTTGGTGGATTCTCCATCACTGACAATTTTAAAATCAAGTTTGGCTGTTTTTCTAAAGGATCTGCTCTAGGAATGATTCTAGGGAAGTTCTCTGGCCTGTGTTACATAGGAGGTCAGACTAGATCACACTAGTCCCTTCTGGCCTTGGGATTTGATTTTATACTCCACAACACTCAATGCTGGGATGGCTACAAACGATACAGTCATTAATTCCACTGCTGGTGCCTGGCCTAGCACTGTACCAGGGCAGGGTTGAAGTGAGGAGATTTTGGTGTGACACTGTTCCTTGTGATAATTCACACCCTTGTAATGCATTAGGGCTTTTGAAAAGGATGATCAGGATGTAGGCCAAGTTGAGAGTTTAAAAATGTACATAAATCTTCATGACTCCCAGCTTGTACAGAGGTAGGAGACTGTTTGCAAGACCTACTAAACCATGGATGAAGCAACAAAGTGTCCTGTGGCACCTTATAGACTAACAGATGTATTGGAGCATAAGCTTGGATGTGTCACTAGATCCAGCTCTGTGTCTGCTAGAGGTGGCAATATTAGGCACTCCCTGCCCTGGCTGGTTGGGGTTGCTGTGGTCTGACACTGTTCTCACACAGAGTCCTAAGTCTCTGCTCTGCACAACATGTGCGCTGTATGTTTGCACTGGGAGACTTCTAGACAGTCAAAAAGAGCAAGATGCTAATGAGGGGAACTGCAACAAAAATCCATGTTTCTGATATTAAAGTTCTTGCTTACACACTTAAACATTCACTCTGGTATATGACCATGTATGGTTCTTTGCCTCTGGATCAAAAGATTGTAACTTCTTAGTGGACACCAAGGCTTGGCTGAGCGCACACAGTCCATTACTCATGGTAGGGAGTGCACTCCTTCAGAACAAAAGTTATGTGGATGTCCGTACAGCTCAGCTGTGGTAGCTTAGAGTCCAGGGTACTTTTAGGGAAAAAAAGATGTAGGATAAACAGTGTTCCTTCTCCACCTATGGTGGATGTTGCAGTCTGAGCTGCTCTTAAGCACAGAATGACTACCTTGCTTCACTTGTGCTTATGTAGCTCTGCTAGGTTCTAAAGCACTTGGGATACCCAAAAGATTCTATTAGATGTGTACAAAAAGGGAGGTTTGTTTTTACCTACTTACAGCTCTGACATTAGAAATTTAAATAATTTACAGCTTATTTTTTTCTTCTTAGGTAAGCCTTGTGCTTGTAACTGTTCTGTAATTGAGCTTGATAGTTTGTGAAAGTCATAGTAAGACTTAAACCTTTTAGAAGGTAATTATGTAAACTAAATGCTGCATTTATGGTCCTTTGAAGTGGTCTCAGATTTCTGTCTTTCATAACAACGTACTGGTTTTCAGTTCTTTCTCCTTGTTTCTTTCTTTAGCATAGCTTTACAGACTCCCTGTTCAATTCAGCACTGGAGTCCTCTATACAACCAACATAATCCTATTTTCTTATTACATAGCCAGATAATCAAAATGCCATAGGCACTCCCAGAGCTTTGGAGTTCCCTTGTTTTCTGCCTTAAAATTTCATCTACTACCTACACAGAGGCCGTTTTGAGATTAGAGAAAGGGAAATGCAAATACACTACAAAATGAACTCACTTTGACAAAGACTAGACTAATTTAATGTTAAAATAATTCAGTTCATCAAAGGAAATATCTGTCAGGACTGATCCCTGTTTAAAGGACAAGATTAATGTGAAATATTCCTCATAGGAGTTTTCTGACTGCTTTCTTTTGTTTTTTAAACCAGTTTGGTGAAACACCATGTATTTTTCTTTGATATTACTAATAGGATGATATAATCTGTTTGTAGCAATTATGGTTTTTAACTGTTATTTTTATATTCCTTACAGGTAAATATGTCTATCAGCCAATGACTCCTGTGGAACAGCTTCCAAGCACTGAAATACCTGTCCAACCTAAGGAATCCACAAACACGATTCAGATCTCGGTCTCACTCACTGAACACTTCTTGAAGTTTGCACCTGTCTTCCAGCTGCCGTTACCCCCTGACTCCCCACGATACTGCACAATTTCCGACCTCTTTATCGACAATTACCGTGTGAAATGCATCAATGGGAAGATGTGCTATGTCCAGCGGCAGCTTCCTGCTGCGCCCCATAAAGTGAAGCCTGAGGAGCTTGCTGTTCGCAATGCCTTAATTTCAGAAGAGAGCAATAAACCAAAAATAGATCACTGCTCTTCCCCTTCCAGCTCTGAGGACTCTGGGATCAATGCTGTTGGGGTTCCCTTTATGGAGTCATGTGATGAGGACACTGAGGAAGGGGCAGAGCTAAGTTCTGAAGAAGATTATAATCCAGACAGCAGTTGGGAGCCAGACGAATGCCCCCGTCTGTCGCCCTCACAGTGTGAACTGGAAGTGATCGAGACTATAGAAACCAGCGTGTGACATGCTGTGTTAGAATCAGTCCCACATACACTAACCAATATTGCTTTTATAGCATTTATATTTGTTTTCTTTCTGATAAGTCCTTTTTTCCAGTGCACTTGAGACTTTTCAGCCTCCTCACAGAAGAGCAGTAACAAGACTTGCACATCAGTGAGTTAGCTATTTGAATAACTAATTCTACCAATTAATTTTAATGCGCTCCCTCACTAATCGGATCTCCCACTTCTACATTTAAGCAATGATAAAAAAAATTATATGGCTTTTATGACAAAGTGGGCCTTATCTTAGTCTGGGGCACTTCCTTTGCAGTTAATTGTAACAAGAATTGCACCCTCCTGCTGTTTTCTTCTGTCGGGACATTTATGATGTACTTTCACAGCACAGGGGGTATTACAGAGCAGCATGGGGAAGGTTATGCAGTTGGCCTGATGGCTGAGAAGTCTTTATTCTCTTCTTCTGTCACACAAACACATACATCTGCACCCAATTTGGAGATCCGAGGTACTTCCTCTGTTCTCCTGCCAAAGGCTCCCCTGATATCTGCACTGGAGAAAGGGGTGTTCTGTGATTCCTTTCAAACCCTAACAGTTCCCCCTCTTCCAGCTGATAAGAGAGCAGTGCAAAGTGCCTCCTACCCTCTTCCAGGCTATGCATAATGCATCCACAATAGCTAAGTTCCTGCTAACTTAAAAGCCAGGGACTGAGCTAAACTCCACTGATGAGTGAATTGTTTTGCTGCCAATATATAATCTAGCCAGAGCCAGTCATTCTTTCTTCTGATGTAAACAAAAAAAAAAACACGCTAGTTTTTGTTTGTTTTTATTTTAGGTGGAGATTTTGGTTGTAAAAAAGGCCACTCCTGATTTAGCTGTGAAGTGACAGCTAAAGGAGAGAGAGCTCAATCAGAAATGGTTCTAAAATAACACACATGTTCTGTGAAGAACCATCCTGCATTAAAAGGGGGGTGGGATAGATGAACAAATAGTTCAGTTCTGTCCTTTATCTGTCTGAGTATTTGCATCATCTTTGGTTTGATTAGGATTGCTTAATTGGTCCAAACTGTTGCCATTGCTAAGACCAGGTCTGAATCTCTCTGATTTTAAGGCAAATGCTAAAGACAACAGGTTGGGGTGAAGAGTTGCAGGACAGAAAATGATTAATTGGTCTAACACTTTTCCTCAAGCCCTTCTTTCTAATTTGATCTCAAGTGTTTTTGTGCTATTTCCTCCAAATTTAAATTTATTGGCACTGATTAGATGAAAATCTTGATAAACAAGGATTTTCTACCTTAACTAAGACTTTAAAGTCCCAGTACATGTATTTGTTGTAGAGTTGTTAAACAATACTGGGTTACAGTTACCAATAGTCGTGCTATTAAGAAATACAAGTCTGTGACACCTTAGTTTGTCTGTGTGTATTTTAGCTGGAGAATGATAAAGAGGTACTCTCTAATCAGTTCAACAGTTAGACACTGATGGATTCTAAATCACACTTAAGCAAGATGGTAAAATAAACATTTTTCTGACATGCTTCAGTCCCTTGACAACCTCTAAATGTATTCTTCTTCTTTGAAAAGTTCTGTATGACTGAACCAGTTAGGTACAGTTATAACAACAGTTCTGCTTCTGACTGTAAACATAGCCTTGTTGTAATTCTTTTGTTTGCTATTTACCTTTCAAAATTATTGGAGAGAATAAGGATATATAAACGTACAGATTTAGTTATCAATACTAGAATCTCTTACTATATGTTGTAGAATGGAAGAATCTTTACCACTGTATGCTGACTTATTGCTAATTTTTATACACTTTGTAATTGACACCTTTAGAAAATACTTAGACTACAGTGTGTGTGGTAGGAATTTAACATGAATTGTTATATAAAGTAATGTACTTTTTGACTAAAATAACACTTTGAGAGGAGAAATAACAGGTTTTATAGTTTTGATGAAGTGTATAAACAGTGCAATGCTTGTTAAATAGATGAGGAATTCAGCCCATGTGCATGAGCAGATACCGTCTTACCAGGCACTTCAAGAAACATGCTGTTTGGTTGGCATTTAAAGAAGATTGTAGAAAAAAACTATTTAAATGGGATTTTTTTTATTTTTTTTTTTAATATGGGGTTTAGCTTTGTTGGGTAACCAAGGTTTTTACTTTGGTAGTGTTCTGTCTTATGCATTCTCATGAATTCCATAGGTAGAAGAAAACATTAACTTAATTAATGCTATTGAATTTGTATTATAATCAGTCAAATGTAATTTGAGACTGAAGAATCTGAAAATCTGTCATCTTGTGGCCTGCCTAGCTGATTTAGCCCCCTGGAGGGGTTCTTCCTGCTGATGACTAAGTGTATTTTCAGGGATCTAACATTGTCAGAGGGGCCCTGCTGGAGAGAACAGTGGAAATCATTACAAATTATATTTTGGGCGTAGGAACAGAATATTGAAAAGGGCAACCCGAGACCTCCGTCGTCTGAAGGGGGAGACCACCCTTCTTCCTTTGAACTTACGCAAACATGCCTGCTGTCAGCAGGGCTGTAATAGTGTCTAGTAAAAATTAGTCGGGTATTCATGACTAAGATTAACTTAATATCCTCTGGTGACACAGAGTCCATATCATCGTCAGAACACATCTCTTTCCAAACTGTTAGTAACTACTGTGTCTGTCTCTTTACCATGATCTGTTTAAAAGTCTTAAGCACAATGGGCTAAATCCTAATTTGTATTACACCCTATAGAACCCCATGGATTTCAGTGGAGTGCTTGGGGATAGGGAAGGGCAAGATTTTGGCAAATGTTTTAACAGCTAATTCTATAATACATTTCTCAAATTTATGTTCAGTTCTTGAACCAGACTCTGAACAGATCGCTGTGTGTACTACTTCAGAAAAATACTACTTTCTTAAATAAATGTGATTTGTTTTCTTTCGCACAAGCACAGATTTAGGTAGATTTCTTTTACAGAATAGCTTTCTGATATCAAAGTTATATGCTCTAATTTGAGTGACCGACGCGTGTCCTATTTCAGCTGTATGTATTTCCTCTAATAAAATACTAAACCATTGAAGCACAGCTTGTCTTAAGTAACTCTGTAACCTGTATATTAGAGTGACGTGTTTCACAGTTTTAAAGTAACAGTCACTCTGACCCCAATTCAGCAAGACATCAAGCTTTCCGAACAGACGTAGCTGTGTTGAAGTCACATGCTTCAGTACCTTGCAGCATTGGAGCTTCAATCACACACATTGTCTGAAAGTTTAAACAACACAAGTTCTGACTTGAATTTAACTGAAGGAGCCCTTTATTGGCTACTGGTGGCCATGCTTCCAAAAGGACGTTAACAAATTGGAAAGGATTCAGAAAACCGCCACAAGATCATTTGAGGTCTGGAAATCATTCCATATAGTGCGAGAGTAAAGAAACTCATTCTATTTAGTTTATCTAAGGCCTGGTCTACACTGGGGGGGAATCAGTCTAAGTTACACAACTTCAGCTACATGAATAACTTCAGCTGCGTGAATAACGTAGCTGAAGCTGACGTACTTAGAGCTACTTACTGCGGTGTCTTCACTGTGGTAAGTTGAGGGCTGATGCTCCTGTCGACTCCGCCTGCGCCTCTCACCCTGGTGGAGTAGCAGAGTCGACAGGAGAGCACTCGGTGGTCAATTTATCGTGTCTTGACTAGACACGATGAATCGACGCCCCCTGGATCGATCACTGCCTGTCGATCCACCATGTAATGTAGACAAGCCCTAAGAGAAGGTTGCAGTAACTTGATCACAGTCTACAAGTTCCTACATGGGGAAGAGATTTTTAATAGTAGAGAGCTTTTTAATCTAGCAGAACATGGCATAACGAGGTCCCATGGTTGGAAGCTGAAGCTAGACAGACTCAGAGAAAAGGTAGGTATATCTTTTTAGCAGGGACTGTAATTAACTATTGGAACAATTTATGTAGTGACATGGTGGAGTCTACATCACTGTTTTTAAATTGAGACTAAATGCCTCTTTGACTTCTTGTGCATAATTTAAATTATAGGCTTGAAGCAGGAATCAGTGGGTGGCATTCTATGGCATGTGTTGTGTAAATGGTCAGACTATACCAGTGTTTCTCACATGTGGCCCCTAGAGGTTTTTCTTGCAGCCACAGCCTCTTGGAAAGTGATTGGGGGGGGGGGGCAGAGGAGGAAGCAGTGGCTCCTCCCCTGGGGCTGCCAACAGGAGTTGGGCCCAGCCCTTCCCTGGAGCCACAAATGCCAGAGCAGCAGGGAGCTGGTGCGAGTTCCCCACCTACCCAGGAGTGGTGGGGCTTGGGCTTCTGGCTTCAGCCCTGGGGTGGTGGGCACCAGGCTCCATCCCCAGCTGGGGGGGGGGGGAGGCTTCAGGCTCCAGTCCTGGGCTCACCCCCATCATCATCCTTGGCCCCACTGCCTCCTTACCCACCTCGCCATCCACAGCTTAATTCTGGCTTGCCTGCGCTATGCAAGCCTGCTGTGAAAAGCTATATTTATATGTTTGGTTATCACTTTTCACTGCCTCCCAGCTAGCAAGTCTGCTGTGAAAAGTGATACACAATAGTTTTCATAGCAGCAGCCTTCCTAGCTAGCAAATCTTAAAAATAAATAAACTGTCAAAAAAAACCCCCACAAGAACGTGAAAAGCTATTCTGTGTAGGTCCAGTAAAGAATAAAGACACTGTACATTATTTTTATTACCAAGTCTCAAAAAAACCCTACATAAATAAATTACAATGATTTTGACGTGTGTATGTGCATATTTGTTTTTCCTAAAGTTAATTGTTTTAAGAAAAATTGCCAGAGCGGCCACCAACAAGAGTTGGTGGCTGCACTCTGAGGCCATGAAAAAAATTCTTGAGACACCTTCTGGACTTAAAAATTCTGAATGAAATAAATGATGGAGAGACATTTGTGATCTGCAGATTACTTTCTATTTCAGCCCACTGGCTTTGCCAGTCAGCTATTTAGGACTGGCAGGAGAGATGCAAAGTACAGCAATCAGCCAGTGAGGGCGATCAAAAAGACCAGATTACTTTTAGAAGTGGGGTTCAGAGGCATGTAGCTTGAAAGGTACATTAGTACCAAAGCGTAAATATTACTCCATCCACCTTGCGTTTAGCCCAGAGGAAAAGTTTATAATGAAATGACACCAAATGACTTGCTAAGAATTATTTCCTCAGTTATGATGGTCGTGGGTACTTCCTATCTAGACTTGCAGACACAGCAGAGGACAGAGGAGTAGCTTCAGCATAAATATTGCATGAGAGTTGTAGTTAAAATAATCTTTAAAAACCTGTGTTTGAACGTTAGAAACTTGGCATTTAGGGCTGGAAGTAGGCCAGGTGGCTTCCTGTGGCCCTCTGGCAGCACATGGGGATGCAGCCATTGGGGATCAGGTCTCAGCTGGCAGAGCCATCCCATCGCTTGTCATGTGGATTTGGGGCCGAGCTTCTAATCATTCTCACTCATTTGTGAACCTGTCTGTTTCTGCGCTCTCCTGTTTGAGATGGGGTGAGTAGAGAGCATCCAGCATTGCAGAGGGGGATGCCACTGCTCTCCCGCATGGTATTGGGGTTCTGTCATCCCCAGGCTGTTCCTCCCTGCCCTCAGGGTTGCTTTCCTATCTGCTGTTGTCACCTCTGCTTTAAGACATGAGCTTGGTGTGAAGATCTCTCTCATGACTGAAATAACTCAGCTATACCTTGTTTGGGTCAAGATAGTGAGTTAATTTCTGGCACACTTCTATCTTAGGTCTTACACACACACACCCACACACACACACACCTGCTGTGCTCTGCAGCTGCTGCTGCATAACTGTTTTCTGACTGACCCTCCCTCTCCCCCAGCCCATCCACCCCTCGACTGGTGACTGAGGACAAAGAAAACTGATGTCAAAATTTAAAATATTCCCCAAACTTTGCAGAAAGAGTCATTTTAACTCTTGTCCCATGATTTTTGCCTCACTCTCTCTCAAAACTGACGTCACTGCCTCTCTCCACCCAGCGCTTCCTGCACCATCTATAGCTGAAGCCAGTCAGATGCAATGGAGCACAGTGAGTGGTGGTGTCTATAAAGCAGGGAGGGTCCAGTCCTGCCCTCTGAATGAAATGTCAGCAGAAGCAGCACAGCACTAGGCTGTGAGTGAACGCTGCCCCCATTCACTGCTCTGCAGTGCCTTTTGGGTGAGGTGAGCTGAGCAGGGAGAGGGATGGTCACCATTGTATTCTGCGGGGGGAGGAGGGCTTTAATGCACATGTGCCTAGAGCTGCAGTGTTAGTACAGCCTGAGCCTCAGATTATATGGGCCTGCCCTGGGTGCCTGATTGGAGTAGAGATGTACCCTAACCCATGTCCTTTTGGGCTAACCACTGGGGGGAAGCTCTTGCTTATGCCTAAGCCCCCCTGCCCTCCAAGCAGCATCCAGCTGATGTGCTCCTTTTGTTTGTGATTCTTAATGTCCCCTCCTGTGCGGTAGTCAGCTGATGGGAGGAAGCAGAACAACACAGGCTTGTGGCCCCAGGAGAGGTCAATGGACCATTTGTGTTGGGCTGGATGTAACAATGTCTGTTAATGAGCATTTCACACTTCTTAATGGTGCTCTGCTGTCTGGTCATATGGTCACAGAATTTTACAGTACACCTGCTCAAATATTACCTCACAATAAGGGCTACAGCACGCATAAGTGAGACTAATGCATGCAGCAATTTACAAATATTCCCTAAAGGCTAAACCCAGTCTTATAATTCTAATACCTATTTTAACAACACTAACACTCAGTTGATCCAACTGATTCCAGCTATGGAGTTGTCAGTGTGCAATTAAGCTAGGGTCCTTTGGCATGAGCCGGCACCTAGTCTGCCAGCATCACAGGCAGTCCCCCTCAAGGCAACATAACGGCTCAGTATTGCACTGGACAAGGCAGTTTCAGCCACAGTGACATGCATTTTGGTCATTGGAATGAGATGAGCACAACATCAGAGACGTGAACAACTTAAGCATTAAAAACAATTAGACCAGCAGTTAGCAAAAGATTGGGGTCAAACCTATTTTAAAATAAATAGCCTGGGTTTGTCAGGCGGAACAGCAGTGTCATAGCCTGGTGTGAGCTGTTAGCAAGCATCCCAAAATAGACCTCTTAGAGGCCAGCAAACTGTAAGGCCAGGTTAAGTAATGCACCTGGACTGAGCGAGACACTGCAGTGCTTGCATGCGTGTGGGCTTGTGTCTATGTTGCATGGTCATGCAGTGAGGAAGATGCCATTGTTGTAGGCACCTGGTCTGCCTCCCCCCCCACCCCCCAAATATGGCATCCTCCATGCATGTTCTGGTGTTAGAGGGCATGGTCCTGTGGGTACAGCCAGGCTGGAAATCATAGTTTGTGTGTATACATCGATGGCATGGCCTTGGGTACCATTGGCCTAGGAAGAAAGCCTTCCCTTGAACAGATGGCAGGTCCTGCTGCCCTTGGCGCATGTCAGCCAATAGCACCATGGTCAGGCAGGGTAGTCCTGTGCCCCCAGCACCAGACAGACTAACCGGGATGGGGAAAAAAACCTGACTCACACACTAGAATATGTTCCCCTTCCACCTTGGGCTAGGGTCAGGTGCTGAGGGCGAGCCTGTGAAGAAAAAAAAAAATCACAACCTTGTGCTCCTTGGTGTTTACCAAACTTCCCCAGGCTTCCATGTCCCACTAGTGGCTGTAGGGGAAAGGCAAGGGTCCCTGTAACTGAGCAGCATGGGCTTGGTGCCAGATGTGTGCACTTGGCAGCATGGAAACCTCAGAAGACCAGTGCCAGACCCCCAATGACACCTGGCCTCAGGCAAAAGGCATTTGGCTCTGAGGGAAAGACTGAAAATTGTCCCCTAGCAGCATTTTGGGATCCTAGTGCTGTTAAAAGCATTGTATAGTGACAGCCCTGTCCCAGAGAGCCAGACCTACATGCTGTCCCACTCTGTCTAAAGTGAGGCTTATGCGAAACCTGCAACCACCACCAGGGTATCTGACACCGTGAGCAAGAGGTGGGAGTGGGAGCACCAGCGCTCAAGTTCATACCCAAAGGTTTCAGCTTACAGGATAACCAGGAGCCTGAGAATGCCACCTACTGATCCAGCCAAGAAGAGCTGGACTAGCACATGACTAGTGTATGCTGGCTTGTTAGGCACCAGGTTTATAGGAGGAGATGAAATGGGAAATTACAAGAAAAGGGCAGCAGCACCAGCTGAGAGCTGTGTCAGTGGGCTCCCCTAGGCTTCTGGTCAGGTACCATTGCTATCGCCATTTCTCGGGGGAGAGGGGTGCAGGGCATGTAATAAAGGTGAGACCCTGGAAGTATGGAAACTTCTAAAAGGCAACTAGATATGCCAGACAGTTTAGGGACCAAGTTTAGTCATAAACTTTGGTAGCTTTCAATGTTGTGTGTCTTTTTGTGAGCGAGCTACTGGATTCCTGTTCCACCATGGAGGGCTACTGAGCTTCCCCAAGCAACTAAAATCATGGTGGCAAATTACTGCAGATGCCAGGCCACCAACACCAGAGAAGTGCCAGGCCCTGGGGAAATTGTATATGCTAGTTCAGCCACGTTCAAGAAACCCAGGTGACAAAGCAAGAGCTTGTACCATGGGGGAAGCCTGGACTGAGTCAGAGATCCAAAACTACGTGAGACTGTATCCAAGAGGGTTTAATCCTGCTGGAAGGGTGTGGGTGTGAACCTGTCAGAGCTCCATGTGGACACTAGGTGACACCTCTTAACATGGCATCTGTGTAGACCAGTTACGTTTATTTCTGAAATGCTTTTGTTTTAAAATAAATGCCTTGGCTTTGTGAAAGCCAGCTTGTTACTGGTGACCCTGTCACTGTCCCTGAGAGTGGCCTACAGGTGCAGGACTAAGGTTAGGCCTGTTGAGATAGTCACAGTGAATTGCAGGAGGACTGTACCCCTAAACTTGCAGTGCAGAGGGAGAGGACAATGGGTTCTGGCCCACAGAGTGGTGATACCTGGAGGCCTGAGGGGAGCCCCATAGACCATCACAGAAGTGGCTATCACCAATCAAGTGTGGATGAACACAGAACGTTGACACTGACATGAGGGGATCGAAGAGATGGCTTGTCAGAGCTCTCAACCTGAGCAGTAAGGCCCATTGCAGAATGAGAGGCTTGACTGCCAGTATGGCTAATAGGACTGATACAAGAACCTGTCTACCTGGTAGTTCTCTGCCAAGGAAACTGTGACTATCACTCAGAAGGAAGTCTGAACATTTGGATAATTAACTCAAAGACCTCCTGATTCAGGACCCACTGGAAGGAGTTGACCTTGCAGCTGCTGAGCCAGTCTGCCTTTTAGTTCATATCTCCTTTTATAAGAATCACTCTAAGGAATAAAAGAAAGTGTTCCACTCATCATATGACTTCCATTGCTTCTGTTCCTTGTTTCCCTTCAGTTATTCACAAATACAACCATGTCAGTCAGTGTTGTCTGACTGAATCAGGACATGGTTGCCCTCTAGGCTGGACTGAAACCATTGCAGCGCCAGCTTGACAGCACTTTGATCTAGCAGGTTTAGCCTATGGGTCCTTGCTCCTTGAAATGTCAGGCAGTCAGCACTGCACCACTGTTAAATAAATGAGCAACCCCTGCTCCTCCCAGCAGGAGGAAAGGTAAAGATGAGTTTGGCACTACTCTAGTGGGAGGTGCTGAGAATCCCCCTTCATTAATCTCTGGCACTGCTCTGACTTCCTACAGGGCATGTCAGACCCAGCTCAGTTGGCTGGCACGGGGCAAACATATGCTAGGTCAGATGTCTTCACAGAATGACCCTTTGACAAATCTCACCAAATTGGTATCATAGTAGCCCTGCTAGAGGCTACACAGAAACAGAGTGAGACAGTCTCTGGCCCAAGAACCTCAGAGTTTGAACAGACAAGACAAAGGGGAAAGTGAGGCACAGGGAAGGGACATGACTTGGCACTTGGCTCTTAACAGGTTAATGAAAGAGCTGGGAACAGAACCCGGCTATCTTGCGCCCCCATCCTGTGGTTGATCCTAGGCCATACAGCCTTCCTGAGGGAACTGCCATCAACAAAAGTCATTGTCTGCCAGGAGGCCTCCAGGGCTTGTTAGTCAGAAAATAATTCACGGGGGGTGTTGGGAAGCTGGAAGAGAAGGAACATATGTTACCAAAGACCCTTCCCCCCCAGGGAGCAGCCACACAATAACAAAGGCCTGATGGTCTGAAGACATTTAAAGGATTTGAATAGAAACATCTTTGAAATGCCTCCACTGAAATCTATGTGATGGAAGAGCTGGCCCTTTAATGCAGGGACATGGGGCCTAAAAGGGCAGTGCAGCACTGCGAGCCCTTTAATCTAGAAATAGCAGGAACTCTTTTTTCTTCTCTTTGATTCCCAGGCATTTCTGCAGCATATTAGCATACAACGCTCCACTTCCTGAACATGAAAGGGCTGGCCGCTTTTCCCACCCTGCCTGACAATCAGCAGGAGTGATTATTCAGCCTAATGCAGGGGAAAAATACAGCCTTCATTAAAATTGTATCAGAGCCACCTTCCTCCTTTCCTCTGTAATTCACTGCAGTTAAAAAAAAAAAAAGTCATTTCCCACTTATTGTTTCTTTGTATCAAATGTCAGCATTTGAGCAGAGGGAAAGGTCACCATTCTTATCTCCCCTTTGGGCTGACAGCACTGGCTTCAGATAATTCCCCAGCAATGGCTCTTCTCCCATCAGTATGCACAGCTCTGAGAAGTACCAGGGAGGGGAGGTGGTGTGCTTTTTTCTAATTGCTTCTAGGTGAACTCAAGGCCTTTTCCACGAGGCTTGTAATGCTTTCCTTTGGATGACACTTTAGGCTACTCTGTGCCCATTTAGTGCCCAAATGGCGCAACCGGGCCACCTGCAGATAAAGTGCGTGCTGAAGTACTATACAAAGTACACATCCAATGTCTTGTGTCTGGGAAAACAGCCTTCCTATAGTTCAGATGCCTTGGAACAAGGTGACTGAGTTTGTGTCCATTTTCCTATTCAGCTAGAAATCATGCATGTGCATTTGCATAGAGGAAGAATCCCACAGTGGAAATGTCCCGCCCATACCCCTGCAAACGCATCCTCAGTCACAGGCTCCCAGCTACCAAGGTGTCCTTGGGAGTCGGCTGAAATCTGACCACGCATTGGGAACTGCTGATTACAAGCAAAGTGACATTTCTATCAGCTCCCCAAGAGGACCCTGGTCTCTAACAGAGGACAAAGCTATTTATTTTTTCCATGAGACAATCTTGTTGGGTAGGAGGGCCCCATTTTGAGGGAATTAAGGGCATAAGAGATCCCTGACTTCACCATTCAGATTGTAGCCAACAAACATGGAAGCTAGTGGTGTCAGTGCCTGTAGAAAACAGATAGCCACAGCCACTGTCACCTCCCTTATAGATCACTCACAAACGTGGTAGTAGCATTTTTACTTAGTTCTGAAATAATCAAGGCATCAGTTTGTCTCTTTCTCCTGTTCACTGGAGCTCTTGGGATTGCGAGTGTTTCCAATCACTCCCGTGTCTGTAATGCACTGTTCCTCACTCTCTCTCCCCCTCCATTTCCCACATCTCTCTCTCTCTAGCCCAGGGACGGGGTGTTAAACATTGTGTGCAGGCAGGATCTGGACCCCAGGACTCTCACCTCTGTCCACAGCTGACCCTGCACATTTCATAGGCTCTGGCTGGCAGAGCTGGAATGTGCAGGGCTGTGCACTACTGCCCGATCGGCCCTAGACCTCTGCGCTGCTCCTGCTCCTCATCTACTGGTGAGTAGCAGTTCCTGGAGCAGCCACTGCTACAACTGGGGCTACTCTCCATGCCCCAGGACTGGGCTTCTGGCTCTTGCTGCTGCCAAGCCCCAAGACACTAGGCTGTGGGGAGCAGCTCTCTGAAAGAACAAGGGGATTCCCCAAGGGAGGCTGAGGGGTGGGATATTCTCCAGAACAGGGGCTGTCCTCAAGCCAGTAACATACCTATTTAACCAGGCAGCAGGACTGTGAAAAATGATTACTCACCTGTCGTAACTGTTGTTGTTTGAGATGTGTTGCTCATGTCCATTCCAAGTAGGTGTGCGCATGTCGTGGGCACGGCTGCCGGAAAGTCTTCCCCTAGCAGCATTCGTCAGGTCAGCTGTGGAGCCCCTTGGAGTGGCGCCTTCATGGCGCTCAATACATGATCCTGCTGACCCAGCACTCCCTCAGTTCCTTCTTGTCGGCTACCACAACAGAGTGGAAGATGGGCAGGTTTGGAATGGATCTGAGCAACACATCTCGAAGAAGAGTTACAAGAGGTGAGTAACCATTTTTTCTTCTTCAAGTGATTGCTCATATCGATTCCAAGTAGGTGACTCACAAGCCTTTGGGGCCAGTTTTGTTCAATATTGAGCCTGGTTTTGTTCAATATCTTCATTAATGATCTGGAGGATGGTGTGGATTGCACTCTCAGCAAGTTTGCAGATGACACTAAACTGGAAGAAGCGATAATACGCTGGAGGGTAGGGATAGGATACAGAGGGACCTAGACAAATTAGATGACTGGGCCAAAAGAAACCTGATGAGGTTCAACAAGGACAAGTGCAGAGTCCTGCACTTAGGACAGAAGAATCCCATTCACTGTTACAGACTAGGGATCGAATGGCTAGGAAGCAGTTCTGCAGAAAAGGACTTAGGGGTTACAGTGAATGAGAAGCTGGATATGAGTCAACAGTGTGCCCGTGTTGTCAAAAAGGCTAACAGCATTTTGGGCTGTATAAGTAGGGGCACTGCCAGCAGATCGAGGGACGTGATCATTCCCCTCTATTTGAAGTTGGTGAGGCCTCATCTGGAGTACTGTGTCCAGTTTTTGGCCCCACACTACAAGGAGGATGTGGAAAAATTGGAAAGCGTCCAGCGGAGGGCAACAAAAATGATTAGGGGGCTGGAGCACATGACTTATGAGGAGAGGCTGAGGGAACTGGGATTGTTTAGTCTGCAAAAGAGAAGAATGAGGGGGGATTTGATAGCCGCTTTCAACTACCTGAAAGGGGGTTCCAAAGAGGATGGATCTAGACTGTTCTGAGTGGTAGCAGATGACAGAAGAAGGAGTAATGGTCTCAAGTTGCAGTTTGGGAGGTTTAGGCTGGATATTAGGAAAAACTTTTTCACTCAGACTGGTGAAGCACTGGAATAGGTTGCTTAGGGAGGTGATGGTATCTCCTTCCTTAGGAGTTTTTAAGGTCAGGCTTGACAAAGCCCTGGCTGGGATGATTTAGTTGGGAATTGGTCCTGCTTTGAGCAGGAGGTTGGACTAGATGATCTCCTGAGGTCCCTTCCAACCCTGATATTCTATGATTCTAAGCCTTACCTAGGCAGTGGAGTCGGAGTTCAAGAATGCTGATTGTAGCACTGCTCTGCTGAAAGCCGCGTCGTCCCTGCATGTGCTGGACGATGGCGTAGTGTGAGGTGAAGGTATATAACAAGAACTAAGTTGCTGCCTGCAGATTTCTTTGAGCAGTACCTGGGCCAAGAATGCTGCTGACGAGGCCTGGGCACTAGTGGAGCGTGCGGTAAGAGCTGGGGTCAGCACCCCAGCCAGCTCATAGCAAGTGCAGATGCAGGACGTGATCCAGGAGAATACTATTTGAGAGGAGACCAGGAGACCTTTCATCTGGTCCACCACCGCTACAAATAGCTGGGTCAATTTTCTGAATGGCTGAGTGTGCTCGATGTAGAAAGGTAGGGCTCTTCGGACATTGAGGGAATGTAGCCACTGCTCCTGGGGACTAGCATGAGGTTTCGGGTAAAAGACAGGTAGGAAAATGTCCTGGCTTGTGTGGAAGCTCGACACCACCTTGGGGAGGAAGGCCGGGTGCGGTCTGAGTGACATCTTATCCTTGTGGAAAGCCGTGTAAGGCAGTTCCGAGGTGAGGGCCTTTAGCTGAGAGACATGTCTTGCTGAGGTAATGGCGACTAGGAAAGTTGTCTTCCAGGAGAGATACAAGAGGGAGCACATGGCCAACAGTTCGAACAGAGGCCCCATGAGCCTTGAAAGGACCAGGTTAAGGTCCCACACAGGGACAGGCTGACGGATCTGACGATATAAACAGTCCAAGCGTTTGAGAAAGTGACCAACCATGGGGTTGGCGAAGGTGGAAGGCCAAAATGGCAGCGAGGTGAATCCTTACGGAGGATACCCCTAGGCCTTGCTGTTTCAGGTGCAAGGGGTACTTTAAGATGAGCAATACCAGCGCCCGGGGGGGGAGGGAGGGAGGGAAGGGACATGGCGCTGGTCTCACCAACATGAAAATCTTTTCCACTTCACAAGATATGTGGCTCTAGTGGTGGGCCTGTCTGACTTGGTCTGAGCACAGAAGCTCTGTGGGGTTCAGCCATGAAGCTTCCAAGCCATGAGGTGGAGGGACTGTAGGTTGGGATGACAGAGGCGACCATGGTCCTGAGTGAGTAGGTCGGGGAGGAGAGGCAATGTGACCAGTACATCCACCGACAGCTCCAGTAGTGTAGCTGGTGATGCCATGATGGAGCAATCAGAATCACCTTTGCCCCCTCCTTGTGGATTTTGAGCAGGACTTTGTGCACAAGAAGAGAACAGAGGAAAAGCACAGAGCAGGCAACCCCTCCAAGGTAGCAGGAATGCGTCCATGAAGGAGCCCGGGCTGTGACCCTGGAAGGAGCAGAATGATGTGCACTTCCTGTTGCATCGGGTGATGAACCTGGGGAAACCTCCACCTTTGGAAGATGGGGTGTATGACATCCAGTCGGAGAGTCCATTCCTGCGTGTGCAAGGACCTGCTGAGGCAGTCCACCAGTGTGTTCTGAATTCCAGGTAGAAAGGATGCTTCCAGGTGAATGGAGTGGGCTATGCAGAACTCCCACAGATGAAGGGCCTCCTGGCATAGAGGGGAGGAACAGGCTCCCCCTTGCTTGTTGATGTAAAACATGGTGGTAGTATTGTCCATTAGAACTGTTACACAGCGACCTTGCAGTTGGGCCTGGAAGGCTTGGTAGGCAAGGCGCACTGCCATTAGCTCCCTGACATTGATACGAAGGGAGAGCTCATTCTGTGACCACAGGCTCTGTGTCTGAAGGTCCCCCAGATGTGCTTTCCACTCCAAAGCTGAGGAGTCCATAACCAGGGACAAGGAAGGCAAGGGACTGTGGAAAGGGATTCCTCCGCACACCGCTCGGGGGGGTCGAGCCACCAGCAAAGGGAAGTGAGAACCTGTCCTGGCACTGTGATCACCGAATTCAAGCTGTCGTGTCCCAGGCGGTAGACCAAGGTGAGCCATGCATGCAATGGCCTGAGCTGGAGTCTGGTGTGCTGGGTCACGTAAGTGCAGGATGTCATGTGGCTGAGGACATTCATGCACCCTCTTGCTGTTGAGGTTGGGAATCGCTGAAGTCCTTGAATGATATCTGTGATAGCTTGGAAACGGGACTCTGGTAGGAGGGCCTGAACCTGAACAGAGTCTAGCACCGTCCCAGTGAATTCTATCCTCTGGGTCGGTTCTAGGGTTGACTACTCCATGTTGAGGAAGAGACCCAGCCGTCTGAACATACAACTGACCAGGTGGAGTTGGGTCTGCACCTGCGCCCTGGTGCGGCTCCTGACCAGCCAATCATTGAGGTAGGGGTATACTTTCACCTGCTGTCGATAGAGGAAGGCAGCCATGACCGACATGCACTTGAACAGTCGGGGGGCTGTTGAGAGGCTGAATGGAAGGGGCGTGAACTGGTAATGCTCATGGTTGATGACAAAGCACAGGAAGTGCCTGTGCACCGGATGAATCACTATGTGGAAGTACACGTTCTTCATGTCGAGGGTGGCATACCAGTCTCCCAGATCCAGGGAGGGGATAATAGTGCCTAGGGAGGCCATGCGGAACTTCAACTTTATCATGAATTTGTTGAGCCCATGCAGGTCCAGCATGGGTCTGAGAACCCCTTTGGCCTTGGGGATTAGGAACCCTTGCCCCTTAGCTCCTGCGGAACCTCCTCTACCGCTCCCATGGCAAGGAGTGCCTGCACCTCCTGGATGAGGAGTTGCTCGTGAGAGGGGTCCCTGAAGAGGGATGGAGAAGGGGGGTGGGAGGGTGGAGAGGAGCAGAATTGGAGAGAGTATCCTACTTCCACCATGCAAAGGACCCAGCAGTCTGAGGTTATTTGGGACCATGCATGGTGGAAGTGGGATAAATGATTCACAAAGGGCGGGGAAGCAGGGCCGGCTTTAGGAAGTGCGGGGCCCAATTTGAACATTTTCGGCGGGGCCCTGGCAGGGATGACTTAAAAAAAAAAGTGTAAAAAAAAAAAAAGCCTTTTATTTCTTCCATGTATTATTTTCTTTCCATAACTATATAAATAATACAATTATATATTATGTACATTGCATCATATATGCTGATTGCTTATTAATGACTGCCATTTCACATGTGTGGGTCCCTGCCACTCCCTGCGGGTGTGCACATGTGTGGGTCCCAGCTGCTCTCTGCCCCCCCCCATTGAAGCAGGTGTGCAGGGTTACTGCCCTGGGAACTGCAGGGCAGCAGTGAACATGGGGCTGGTTGGAGGCAGGGTCTAGCTGCGGACAGGGCAAGGGGTGCAGGGCTGGCTGGAGACGGGTGTGTGGGGTGGGCTGGCTTCAGGCAGGGCCGCAGGGGGATGCAGCAGGGGTTGAAAGGGCTGGAGACAGAGGAGTGTGGAACTGGCTGGCTTTAGGCAGAGGGGTGCAGCAGGGATTGGCTGGAGACAGGGCAGGGGCTGCGGGGCTGGGAGTGGGCAGGGCTGGTGCGGGCAGGACTGTGTGTGGGGCTGGCTGGCTTTGAGCAGGGCCACAGAAGTGTGTGGCAGGGGTTAGCTGGAGACAGGGCAGGTGGTTCGGCAGGGACTGGCTGTGGGCAGGGGGCGCAGAGCTGGCTGCAGGCAGGGCGGGCAGGGCTGGTGCGGGCAGGGCAGGGCAGGGGGTGCAGCAGAGGCAGCTGGAGCCCCCACCCTTTAAATAGCCCCCAAGGCTCCCGCTATCCCAGGGCTCTGGGGGTTATTTAAAGGGCCTGGGGCTCCCCTGCTTCTATCCCCCCAGACCTTTTAAATAACCGTGGGAGCCCTGGAGAATACATGGGGGCGGGGGGGCTCCAGTGGCTATTTAAAGGATGGGGTGGCAGAGGCAGCTGGAGCCTTGGCCATTTAAATAGCCCCCAGAGCCCCCCGCTATCCCAGGGCTTTGGGGGCTATTTAAAGGGCCCAGAGCTCCAGCCAGGAGAGCAGGGCAGGGCTTGTGCTCCGGCCGGGGCTCCAGCTGGGAGAGCGGGGCCGCAGGCGGCTTGCCATGCTCCGGCCAGGGCTTCGGCAGGGAAGGCGGGGTTGTGGGGCGGCTTGCCCCGCTCCGGCTGGGGCTCCGGCTGGGGTGGCGGGGCTGCGGGGCTTGCCGCGCTCTGGCCAGGGCTCCATCCGGGAGAGCGGGGCTTGTCGCACTCCGGCCAGGGCTCCAGCTTGGATAGCCGGGCTGTGGCGCAGCCGGGCTGTGGCGCAGCCGCGCTCCCGCCGGCGCTTTGGTCAGGGGAGCGGGGCCCTGGAAGACCCCAGAGCAGACCGCAGCCGGGGTAAGTAAAAAAAAATTTAAAAGGCGCTTAAGGATCCAAGGATAAGTTTGGTA
This sequence comes from Gopherus evgoodei, assembly GCF_007399415.2. Classification (NCBI taxonomy): domain Eukaryota; kingdom Metazoa; phylum Chordata; order Testudines; family Testudinidae; genus Gopherus; species Gopherus evgoodei. The sequence goes on along the minus strand of NC_044330.1, from coordinate 51,199,410 downwards.
TGCCATTCTCAAGCTTCCTTTCAAAAGGCCTGCTTGGAATCAGACAATGGTTTGGTCAGGCCCTGGCCTCACCCAGACGGGGAGCTGGAAGGCTTTCTTCTGCCGTTACGTCCCCTCCACCTGTAAAAGTCCTGCCTCAGTCAAGGAGGGTAGGAGCGCTGTTGCGGCTGCTGGGACTTGTACTTCCTTTGGGTTGCCGGAGTGTGCATACCCAAGGACTTCATGGTCACCCTCAAGTCCTTTAGGCCATGTAGCCTAGAGTCAGTCTGTTCCGCGAACAAGCACCCCCCATCAAAGGGCAGGTCCTGCATCATCTGTTGAACGTCCGGCAATAGGCCCAAGGCTTGTTGCCAGGAGGTGCTCCTCATGGCAACTCCTGAGGACAAGGTGTGCACCGCCAAGTCTGCAGTGTCCACTGAGACCTGTAAAGAGGTCTGTGCCATTGCCTTGCCCTCTTCTGCAATGACCCCAAACTCCTCCCTGGACTCACGAGTCACAAGCTCCTTGAACTTGAGCATCGAGTTCCAGGAGTTGAAGTTATAATGGCTCAGGATTGCCTGCTGATTGGCAATCCTGAGCTGGAGCCCCTCCCCCACCCCCAGGGAGTACACCTCACAGCCAAACAAGTCCAGTCGCTTGGCCTCTTGATTTGAGTACTAGGTCCTGCTGCCCCTGCCTCTCTTTCTCGTTCACAGCCGCAACCACCAGAGAGCAGGGCTGCGGGTGCGTAGAGAGATATTTGTACCCCTTCGAGGGCAGGAAGTACTTGTGCTTGACACCCTTGGCTGTACGGGGAATGGTCTTGGCATTGGCCTGAATAGTTTAATGAGGGGCAGGGCAACCCGACAGACCTTCCGGGGCCAAAACGTCTACCATTGGATCCTCCAATTCCACCACCTCCTCGGCCTGCAGGCCCATGTTGCGCACCATCCTACGCAGAAGGCCCTGGTGGGCACAGCTGTCTAAGGTGGGGTGGCCCGGATATGGAGGTGCCTGCGATGGCCTTGTCAGGGCACAGAGGCCAAGGGCAGGGAGAGGGTCCTCCTGACCTTCCTGCTCATCGGAAGTCCTATGCCCTGCTTCACTGATTGCCTCTGCCTCAGGAACTGGAATTGGAATCGATTTGGGGGCACGGAGGGGGAGGAGGGGACACGGTGCCTCCTCTGCACCTCTAGGGATGGGCTCATTGGCGGAGGCCTTTGGCATCCTTGGCTCAAAGGCAGCCAACCAGGAACCTATAGACTGTGCACCCTGGGCCTGGTGGTATGCCCATGGAGTCCAGAATGGCCACGGAGTTGGCTCCTGCCACTGCGCTGTCCATGGCTGGGCATCCACGGCCTGACCAGTGCCAGTCCCGCTCCAAGTACCTGGGACTGGGATCAGGACTGTGAGGGCCAGTGTGATGCCGAGCAGAGCTGAGCCGGCAAGCAATGCCGCGAGGCTGGGGAGCAATGATGTGACCTAGAACGGTACCCAACCTGGAGCTATGCTGGGATGTCGAGCGGCGCTGGGTCCAGTGCTGGGTCCGGGACCAGCTCCTCCGGATCGGTGCTGTGATCAGGAGCGCTGGCGCAATCTGGAGTGGTGCTGTGAGTTTGATTGGTGCCGTGAGTACGGCTGGCACTATGACAGGGAACGATGCTGGGACTTGACCAATGGTGCCAATGACTGGATCATGGTTGGCTTACCTCGAGACTGTGCCATATGCTGTGGTACCGGAGGCATGGCATGGATTGGAGGAGACCTTGGTGCCGTCATGGCGATGAGGTCTCTCGTGGCTGCAAAGGCGTCTGGGGTGGATGGTAGCTGAACTTCTTCACTGCTGTGGTTTGGGAAGTCCAATGGCACTGGACTCAACAGCTCCCCTTGTGGGGCTGAAACTGATGGTGCCATGTCCACAGGCTTTGGCCTAGGCACTCCTCTCTGGGATGAACCACATTGGCCAGCTCCAGGGGAATGGGTCTCTGAGATGGAGAGCCACTTCTCTTGCTTCTAGTGTCACTTTGGCACCGGGGAGTAGGAGTGGTGCCAGGTCGATACTGCCGGTTTTGGCACCAGGGAGTAGTGGTGCTGCGGGTCTCAGCCAGAGTCCATCCATGATGCTACTTCCACCACTGCCGCTGGGGCACTGCACACCAAAGAACTCAGTGCTGAGTCTGGGGTTTAAGTGCCGCCTCCATAAGGAGCTGCTTAAAGTGAAAGTCTCGCTCCTTTTCGTCCTAGGACGAAACCCGTTGCAAATCTTGCCCCTATCAGTCGCTCCTTGGCATAGGCCTGGAGCAGGACTTGCAGGGCTTGAATCCTGGATACTTGGGCATGAAAGCCCTCCCAAGGAAAAGTGGTCGGGGTGGAGGGTAACCCCCCCCCCAGCCAAATTGCTACTAACTATAATAATAAAATAATAATAAAAATAAACTACAAAAATTAAAGAAAAAATAAGAACTACTATAAGAACGACTATAAAACAAGCTAGGGAAATGTGGAGAATTCACTAAGCAAGACACCACAGTTCCAACGACCATCACGGGTGGTAAGAAGGAACTGAGGAGGCGCTGGGTCGGCAGGGTCACATATTGAATGCTATTCAGGCACTACTCCAGAGACCTTCACAGCTGACCTGATAGATGCTGCTAGAGAAAAACTTTCCGGCGGTTGTGCACGCAACATACACACACCTACTTGGAATCGATATGAGCAAATACTTGAACTCATAGACTCATAGGTCAGAAGGGACCAATCTGATCATCTAGTCCGACCTCCTGCACAAGGCAGGCCACAGAACCCCACCCATCCAATTTTATAACAACCCCTATCCCAGGACCGAGTTATTGAAATCCTCAAAATTGATTTGAAGACCTCAAGCTGCAGAGAAACCACCAGCAAGCGACCCGTGCCCCACGCTGCAGGGAAAGGCGAAAAACCTCCAGGGCCCCTGCCAATCCGCCCTGGAGGAAAATTCCTTCCCGACCCCAAATATGGCGATCCGCTAAACCCTGAGCATCTGGGCAATAGTCACCAACCAGCACCCAAGAAGGAATTCTCTGCAGTAACTCAGTTCCCATTCCATCCAACATCTCCCCGCAGACCATTGAGCAGACCTATCTGGTGGTAATCCAAGATCAATTACCCAAATTAACAATCCTATCATAACATCCCCTCCATATACTTATCAAGCTTTGTCTTAAAGCCAGGAAAGTCTTTTGCCCCCACTACTTCCCTCGGAAGGCTGTTCCAGAACTTCACTCCCCTAATGTTAGAAACCTTCGTCTAATTTCAAGTCTAAACTTCCTAATATCCAGTTTATACCCATTCGTCCTCGTGCCTACATTAGTACTAAACTTAAATAATTCCTCTCCCTCCCTAACGTTAACCCCCCTGATATATTTATATAGAGCAAACATATCCCCCCGCAGCCTTCTTTTGGCCAGGCTAAACAAGCCAAGCTCTTTGAGTCTCCTTTCATAAGGCAGTTTTTCCATTCCTCGGATCATCCTTGTAGCCCGTCTCTGAACCTGTTCCAGTTTGAATTCATCCTTCTTGAACATGGGACACCAGAACTGCACACAGTATTCCAGATGGGGTCTTACCAACGCCTTGTATAACGGTACTAACACCTCCTTATCCTTGCAGGAAATACCCCGCCTGATGCATCCCAAAATCGCATTTGCTTTTTTAACAGCCGTATCACATTGGCAACTCATAGTCATCCTGCTATCAACCAGTACCCCAAGGTCCTTCTCCTCCTCCGTCGCTTCCAACTGATGCGCCCCCAACGTATATCCAAAATTCTTATTATTAATTCCTAAATGCATAACCTTGCACCTTTCACTATTGTATTTCATCCTATTTCTATTACTCCAGTTTACAAGGTGGTTCAGATCTTCCTGAATAGTATCCCTGTCCTTCTCCGTGTTAGCAATACTCCCCAGCTTCGTGTCATCCGCAAACTTTATTAGCACATTCCCGCTCTTTGTGCCAAGGTCAGTAATAAAGAGGTTAAATAAGATCGGTCCCAAAACCGATCCTTGAGGGACTCCACTAGTGACCTCCTTCCAGCCTGACAATTCACCTTTCAATACGACCCGCTGGAGTCTCCCCTTTAACCAGTTCCTTATCCACCTTACAACTTTCATATTCATCCCCATCTTTTCCAATCTGACTAACAGTTCCCCATGTGGAACCGTGTCGAACGCCTTACTGAAATCTAGGTAAATTATATCTACCGCATTTCCTTTATCTAAGTAATCCGTCATCTTCTCAAAGAAGGAGATCAGATTGGTTTGACACGATCTACCTTTACTAAATCCGTGTTGCAATTCGTCCCAATTACCATTGACCTCTATGTCCTTAACTACTTTCTCCCTTAAAATTTTTTCCAAGACCTTGCATACTACAGACGTCAAGCTAACAGGCCTATAATTACCCGGATCACTTTTATTCCCTTTCTTAAAAATAGGAACTACATTAGCAATCCTCCAGTCATACGGCACAACCCCCGAGTTTACCGATTGCTTAAAAATTCTCGCTAACGGGCTCGCAATTTCACGCGCCAGTTCCTTTAATATCCTCGGATGGAGATTGTCCGGGCCCTCCGACTTCGTCCCATCGAGCTGTTCAAGTATGGCCTCTACCTCAGATGCGGTAATATCCACTTCCATATCCACATTCCCGTTTATCATCCCTCCATCATCGCTAGATTCCTCACTAGTCTTATTAAAAACTGAAGCAAAGTACTTGTTTAGATGTTGGGCCATGCCTAGGTTATCCTTAACCTCCATTCCATCCTCAGTGTACAGCGGCCCCACTTCTTCTTTCTTTGTTTTCTTCTTATTTATGTGGGTGTAGAACCTTTTACTATTGGTTTTGATTCCCTTTGCAAGGTCCAGTTAAATGCGGCTTTTAGCCTTCCTCACTTTATCCCTACATGTTCTGACCTCACCAAGGTATCTTTCCTTACTGATCCTGCCTTTCTTCCACTCCCTGTAAGCTTTCTGCTTTTGTCTAATCCCCTCTCTGAGTTGCTTGCTCATCCAGTTTGGCCTACAACTCCTGCCCATGGTTTTTTTCCCCTTTCTCGGGATGCAGGCTTCCGACAGTCTCCACAGCTGCGCCTTAAAGTAATTCCAGGCCTCCTCCACATTTAAATCCACTAATTCCTCCGTCCAATCCACTTCCCTAACTAATTTCCTTAACTCTTTAAAATTAGCCCTCGAGAAGTCAAAAACCCTAATCCTAGATCTACATTTGTTTATCCTTCCATCTAGTTTGAACTGAATCAGCTCATGATCACTCGAACCAAGGTTGTCCCCCACCACCATTTCTTCTACGAGGTCCTCACTGCTCACCAACACCAAATCTAAAATGGCATCTCCTCTCGTAGGTACTTCAACTACTTGATGAAGAAATCCATCCGCTATCACATCCAGAAAAATCTGAACCCTATTATTCTTGCAAGTACTCGTCCTCCAGTCTATATCTGGGAAGTTGAAGTCCCCCATAATCACACATTTCCCCTTTGTGTTTACTTCATTAAAGACATTAAAGAGGTCCCTATCCATATCCCAATCAGATCCTGGCGGTCTGTAGCACACGCCAAGCACCATCTCAGGGGAAGCTCTAGTTGCTTTTTTACCCAGTGTGATTTTCGCCCAGACAGACTCTGTCTTATCCATTCCATCGCTTCTTATTTCGCTACAGTTAATTTCATCATTGATGTACAAGGCTACTCCACCACCTTTGCCTTTCTTCCTGTCTTTTCTAAACAGCACATAGCCTTCAATAACCGTGCTCCAGTCATGAGTACTATTCCACCAGGTTTCAGTTATCCCTATAATATCCGGTTTCACTTCCTGCACCAGTAACTCCAGTTCCTCCATCTTGTTACCTAGGCTCCTCGCATTAGTGTACAGACCTTTTAATTTTTGGCGTTTGGCGTCAGTGACAATCTTTTCCCCGTCGTGCAGAGACCTTATACCACCAGCATCACCCGTTATTCTGGTTTCTCCACTATTCCTCCTTGGATCAAATCTTGGGACCGCAAGGGTATCCCCTCTCACTTTGTTTACTTTCCTCTCCAGGTTATATTCCGGCGTGGAGATCTCCCGAACATCTCCCAACCATCTCCCCCAACTTCCTAGTTTAAAGCTCTCTTGATGAGGTCGGCGAGCCTCCATCCTAGAATTCTATTTCCCTCCTTGCTTAGATGAAGTCCATCCTGAGCGAACAGTCGTCTATCCGTAAACGCTTCCCAGTGACCATACATCCCAAAGCCCTCCTTATAACACCACTCCCTAAGCCATCTGTTGATCGCCATAATCTTGTCACTCCTTCGTCGCCCCGCTCTAGGAACCGGCAGAATCCCACTGAAGATCACCTGAGCCTCGATGTCTTTGAGCCTCTTCCCCAGTCTGGCATAGTCCTCCTTGATACAGTCCAGCGAGTAACTAGCCGTATCATTCGTTCCCACATGAAGGATAATCAACGGATTCTTTCCCGCTCCCGCTAAGATCGTATTCAGCCTCAGGTCCACATCCTGTATCTTAGCCCCTGGCAGACAGCACACCCTTCTGTTCTCCCGATCAGGTCTAGTTACAGGCCTATCTACTCTTCTCAGTAAAGAGTCTCCAATCACGTAGACTTGCCTTTTCCTGGCGACAGTGTGATTCTGCGGTCTATCCCCCTCAGCAGGTGGTCGCAATTCCTTTCTATTTGTATTCACCCTTACAGTCCTCCTAGGGCTCATACTTGGTGTCGCCTCCATCGACTCCTCCCCTCCTTCTGCAGGACTAGCTGCTCGCCTCTTCTTCCTTGCCCTTTCTCCTTCACCAGCCTGCTGTGCTCCATCTTCATTTCCCAACTCAGCAAACCTGTTCCTGAGTTCTATTTCTCCATCGCTGGCCCGTCTTTTCCTCTGCCTGGTTCTCCTAGTCACATGCTTCCACCGTCCACTTTCCTCACCCAGCAGCCCCTCCTCAGAGTTCTTTGGTCCTGCTTCTATCCGCTCATCTGAGCTTGTCCCCTGTGCCTCATCATGTCTGTGTTCCATCAACTGCTCAAATCCCCTTCTAAACTCAGCCAGGGCTTCACTGCCACATGCAACATGTGCAGAATCCAGCAGCATATGCACTAAATGGAGCCTGATCACAGTGCACCCAGCTGGCACCACTGCAGGCAGCCAGCACAACGTGATACTTTGGGTAAAGGGCTCTTTCAGTAATAGTATGGAGGGTAGAGGCAGTGCGTAGGTGGTCCAGGGATTTTACTAGGGCTGGTATTGTCTAAGTGGCAGCGTTTATATGGTCACTGTGTAGTACCCTGTGTCCCTCAGCTGGGGAAGTGAAGCACTTTATAAATACAATTCTATCAAACTACCAATTTAGGTCCAGCCCCCTGGGCTGGTTAGTGTCCTACGTACATTGAGCTGGGGCTTTATATCCTACAGTATCCTTCAGTGGTAGCCCAGTCAGTGCACCAATTAGTGTGATTCACATAAAAAAGCCAGCCATTCATCTTGGGACCTGCATAATAGTTCACACCACACACCCTGTTCCAACTGCAGGGTTGGGGCCCATGCTGTAGAACACTGTTGGAGGGTTTGCTTAATGGTTGGGAGTTCCGCGTAGAGTGAAACATTTGCTGGGATTCTAAAAATACTGTAAAGTTAACAAAACCAGGGGAGGTATTACAAATTATGACAGGGGTTTGGAAAAACAAAATCTACCCTTGCTAACCACGGAAATGCACAGCCTTAGCAGAGAGATCTGCATGGAGCATGAACTGACCACTTGCTTCTAGTGCGCACTCTCCAGGAAAGGAATCCAGTGCCATGTGGTGATGTTCAGATGCCTGTAGTTTTGCCACCTGAGAATTACTTTTCTTGTGGATACGTAGGAGGCCAATCCACAACACTGTCAAGTAATCAATTCCATCTGCGCTACAATCCTCTCTCACAGAGGACTTGGGAGGAATGGCTGTTCTAGACCCCTATGTGGGAAAGGAAGAACATATTGAAAACTCAGATTCCATCCTTTTTTGGACTAACTCATGTCCAGGCCACTCTGAGTAAAAAAGGAGAGGAGAACAAACACGAAGACCGTTGCCTTAAGAGCAACCACCATAATGGCTGTGACACTCTATACCTCAGGGGAGCACTCTGTAACCATCATATTCCTCATTTATATACAATTATCTTGCATATAAAGCAGGCCATATAAGGTGTCAGGGGAAAGGTTATGATTTGCTGAAAGTTACTGTTTTATCTAAATATGTATAATATTAGTACATATGAAGTGATGAGATTGTATTTTATAATTGTCAGTAACATGCTGTAAGGTAGGGAATCAGCCAGATACTAGCTCCTAGAGACAACAGCAAGGAACGTAACCAGCGCCCGGGTGGGGTGTCAAACCACCATCAACAGCCATTGTCCAGCAAGGGAGTTACAATTCAATGACTCACCTGCCTAGGGCCACACCAGGGGAATTGCTCAAACTTGCCTGGGGACTCAGCAATGCCACCAGACATGCCTGGACTTGTGCTCCCCAAGCACATGGACTAAGGGTATAAAACAGAACACAATGTCCCCATGCTTGGCCTTTCTCCTTCCCAGACCTATGCTGCAAGCAACAAGGACACTCAGAAAATTGAAGACTCCAGCAGAGGAGACTGGCCCAGGTTTCAAGGGTGAGAAAAACTGCTTAATCTAGATGTTGCCCAGTTTAATAGAGTTGAGAGTTTAGACTGCGTGCTTGTATTTTTTCTTTTCTTTTGGTAACGACTCTGACTTTTTGCTTATGACTTATCACTTAAATAAATGTATTGACTACAAAAGATAGATTTTAACTGTTTATCTTTACCAGTGAGTTTGCCTAAAGTGTTTCGTAAATCTGCTCAGGTTTACGATGGCTGGTATATATCCACTTTCCATCGATGAAATGGGGAACCAATTAATAAATTTGCACTGCTTGTTTTGAGCAGTGCAGGACAGTATATTCCTGAGGTACAAGGCTGTGAGCTGGGGGATTCGGCTGGTGACTTTCGCTTTGTGATTTATGAGTGGCTCTGGGAGCATTCATGCAATATAGCTGGGTGTGGGGCTCCACATGCGGTTGTGCTGAGTGGTAACAGGGCCTGGAGGGATTTGCTGCTTCTCACTAGCAAAGCCATGCGAGAGACAGACCAGGCAGGCAAGTTAGAGGAGCACAGTGGTCCCACAGTCCCAGGCTGCAACCCAGGGATCCCATCACAATGGCCATATACATTTACTTTATATTTCCTTGCACCCAATCAGAAACAGAAAAATGTTTGCGGAACCCACTAGAACAGCCACTAGCCCAGACACATAAGCTTGACTTAGAGTTAGTGGCTGCCAAGTTTGCTAAATGGTAAATTGCTATGTTTCTCTTGCCACTAGAATTCCTGATTAATGGAACTCTCTCACAGAGTTGCATCTATCACAGTAACCCCTCCACCAGCCCCTAGAGCACAGTTTAAATACAGACATTTACCAGGACTGCAGCATTTAAAGGCATGGCATTTTTATTAGAGAATGTAGTTTCACAGAAGCATTGTACATAAGTTCGTTTACTCACAAATATACGCTCTTCTGCAGTTTCAGCTCCTTTCAAGGGCTGAGTGTGTTTCATGCAGTCATACCACCCACTTTGCTTATAATCCAGGAGATCCTGAGGGGGTTAGGGATTAGTCTAAAAGATAATTTTTACTGATACTAAATTTAAACTCAAATAAATTAGCTATTTCCCTTATAATGTTGAGGAGGCATTTTGAGAAATGCTGAGTTTGGATATGTGATGTTCTGTATTCCCTTGGTCAATCTACCTAAGGAATAAAAATGAACGTATTATAGGTTCCAATTATTTGGATAAGCTATGGCTGCAGACACAGTCGCCCCAGGGTTAGTACAGCTGCCTCAACTTCCTGTGTTTGGCTCGAGTGAAGTACACAGAGTTGACAGCATAGTTTATAGCTTTCAGTGCATGCCACTGGACAAGAACTCTGACAGTGGTCTCTGTGATGTTCCTTCTGTTTTGTTAGAAGAATCAGAGGAAAATAAGCCAACAGAAACTACTACAGATTCCACCTGGTTACAAACCCAGCAGAACTCTCTGACACAAAGTGACATGTCACAAAGGATTCTGGGAAGGATACGATGGCAATGGGCAGCAAATTCAGCCTAGTAGGGCAGGGCCCATAGCCAACAAACTCAGTCTCTGGGATCGATGGTAGGAGCCTCCCCAGAATGTTCTTATGCAACCATGGAAGGACTGCACTGTCTGGCACGGGGAGGACTACTCTTCTGTCAGTGGAGGGGGAGCGAGATGCAACTGGAAATTCTTGTTCTGGAAGACACTGTTCAGTGCAGGGTCACCCTGAGAGACATTGAGGAGCCCATGTTTTTCACCACCATGAGTTCGAGACAATTCTGTCAGGAGAGCTAACTGCAAGACAAATGAAATACACCACTAAATACATAAAGGCCTGAGCAATCTTTAGGGAAGCATTTATTTTTAAGAGTGTGTGTGTGTGTGTGTGTGTGTGTGTGTGCGCGCGTGCACGCACATGCACGGAAAGTATAGGATCCCTCCTCCTCTCCCCTTCCTTTTACAAGATATTCAAGTAACAATGATACAAGTTTAAGACAAAGGGGATACATTCTCACTCACTGTAAGGTTAGCTGTGAAACTCATTGCAGCAGGATATTACTGAGGCAAACAGATTAGTATGAAACTCTAGCTGAACCCTTAACTACAGAGAAAGTGGCCACAGTGAGAATAGCAATGGCAGCTATGACAGCAAGGACAAAATTACAAGGGATTTTCACCCTCCTGATTCACAGTATGAGCTGATCACTAGCTGGAGGCAGAAAGGAGTCTCTCTGTGGGGTAGTATTGCTCACTGACACTTGTTTTGAAGATTTTATACCTTTCCTCTGAGCCATATGACATTGGCCACTGTCTAGAACAGGACTATTGCTGTATGGCAATCCTATGTTCCTAAGCACTGATCAATCTGGGGGGTTCTCACCTTCACCCTCTCTGCAACGTACCTCATTTTAGATGGCTCGCCCCTCCCCCCAAGAAGTATGTGAAAGACAGAAAGCAATCTATCAGGGTGAGCTGTGCTTATATTTTGTGCATGTACACACACACACACGACACCCTCTTAATTAGTGCATGGACCCTGGAATAACTGCAATTGTCAGAAGGATTTTATATGGCAAAACACTGTTTTGAAGTGAGTTTGGATGTTAATATTTTTTATTGTGGTAATTTGTGTATCTGAATTTTGGTAAGTTTGAAAACAGGGTGAGTGCACTTAAATGCAGAATGGATTTGAAGGTGATAGTCTGTGGGAAATTTTGCCTGTCTCTCAAGAGTGGAAGACCCTGCTTACGTAAGTTCCAAAAAGACCAGAATTTGATTTAATAAACCTTATCTTTCCATATTGCAGCAGCATTGAAAGAAGCTCTTGGGAAGAGTCGGCACCCAGACTGCTGTCTCCAACCGATGGCACAGAGTTGGGTACAATTTGATTCACCAGTTAAAAAGAAGAGATGAAGATACTTTACCCTGGAGGTTCCTCGATAGAGTCGACAGAGTTGGTCAAAAGCCTGGATTTGCTGGGAATCCAACAAGGACTCTGAACTTGACTAAAAACAAAAAGTTACAAGGTTACAAAAAGTTAGATTTAAATTTTGGTTATTTAATTGTGTGTGTCTATTTAGCTAGGTGTTTACACCAGCTCACTATCACGGGATCTGAGCACCCAGGCTACAGTTTGGTACGTTGTTAAAAAAGGGAACATGCTTGTTTTGCTTTACGTCACTTTTCTATGCAAAAAAAGAGTAATAAAGACTGAACCACCCAACACAATGCTCTAAATATACTAAGGGGTTATGGTGACATCATAAACCACTATAATTAATATGTACTTAGCATTACACTGTGCTTAATTCTTATTTCTAAAGTGCTTTACAGATATTAATTAAATTAATAATCTGGTAAGAAGCAGGGGGATAGCTGGTCCAGAATTACGGTACCCTTGCTGGGTTAGAATACGAAAATGTTTCTATTTTGTATTCCAAAACAATCACATTAACAATATGATCTATTGAGAGCTAATGATGCCAGATTAGCATTAATGAGGATTCCAGTTAGCTGCTAGTTTCTTGAATTTACTTTTACATAACAATATATAAAATAGTCATGCTAAAATATTTCCACTATGTTTTCAAATGTGCAAAAAAGATTTTTATGCAGGATTTTGTTTATATAGAGTCATATGTTTATTTACAAAGTCACCTTAACATGAACTTACCTTTAATCTCTTTAGGTAGGAAAGAAGGAGTCACAGTAGTGGCTCAAGACAAATCTCAAAAAGAGAACTATTACCACCTCGGAAGGAATGAAGTTGATGGGAGTTTTGCCATTGACTTCAGTGGAGCCAGAATTTCAGCCCTAGTGTATTACCCTGACAATACCAAGCACCAACACTTGAAACTTTGTGGTTGTGCTTTTTTAGTGAGGGTTATACAAAGGTATATTGCAGAAGTTGTGAGTGCATCTTCCTGAATCGGAGCCTTACGCTCTCCACTTAAGTATATTTAACATCCTAACTTATTTTGTATCTATTACCAAAGTTATTTTGTGCTTAAACAGCACCTTCAAATGCTTTGCAAACCTTACATTTCAAAACAGCACTGAGTGTAAGTATGGGACACACTGACACTTCACATACATGTAACCCAGGACACAGAGGTTGTAACCTGCCCACAGTCATACAGCAGGTCAGTAGCTGTTCTGGGAAAAGAACCAGGGGGGTCCCAATCTCCTGTTCTAACCACAGGACTACAATCGTTCCAAAATGAAAATGCTTAAGCAATTCTTTATGTTAAAGCAGCCAGTCAGTACCTACCGTATTAAAGTCAATATTCACGAAAAGCTAGGCACCAACTAAGACACACAATCTGATTTTAATGAATAGCCTATTAGTTTGTGTTATATTAGAACAGGTTAGGCTTGGCTCAGGCTAGCTGTTGTTGGATGTCTAGGCTTGCCACAGGCAGCAATACAAGGACGACCCCTTATCATAACCTTAGTCATAACCTTAGTCCCAGATTTGGACCTTAGCGTCCAAAATATGGGGGTTAGCATGAAAACCTCCAAGCTTAGCTACCAGCTTGGACCTGGTACTTGCTGCCACCACCCAAAAAATTAGAGTGTTTTGGGGCACTCTGGTCCCCCTGAAAAACCTTCCCTGGGGACCCCAAGACCCAAATCCCTTGAGTCTCACAACAAAGGGAAATAATCCTTTTTCCCTTCCCCCCTCCAGGTGCTCCTGCAGAGATACACAGACACAAGCTCTGTGAAACTACACAGAGTGACTCCCCCTCTCTGTTCCCAGTCCTGGAAACAAAAAGTACTTTCCTATTCACCCAGAGGGAATGCAAAATCAGGCTAGCAAATCCAACGCACACAGATTTCCCCTGATTTCTTCCTCCCACCAATTCCCTGGTGAGTACAGACTCAATTTCCCTGAAGTAAAGAAAAACTCCAACAGGTCTTAAAAGAAAGCTTTATATAAAAAGAAAGAAAAAATACATACAAATGGTCTCTCTGTATTAAGGTGACAACACAGGGTCGATTGCTTAAAAGAATATTGAATAAACAGCCTTATTCAAAAAGAATACAAATCAAAGCACTCCAGCACTTATATTCATGCAAATACCAAAGAAAAGAAACCATATAACTTACTATCTGATCTCTTTGTCCTTACACTTAGAAACAGAAGACTAGAAAGTAGAAACTACTTCTCCAAAGCTCAGAGAAAGCAGGCAGCCAGAAAACAAAGACTTAGACACAAACTTCCCTCCACCCAGAGTTGAAAAAATCCGGTTTCCTGATTGGTCCTCTGGTCAGGTGCTTCAGGTGAAAGAGACATTAACCCTTAGCTATCTGTTTATGACACGCCCCCCAAATTGCAGACAGGGGGGAAGCTCACTGGCAGCGATTTCCTTCTAGAACTTGAAAATAAACAGATTAATACAACACATGCACCTTTACATATACCCCTAAGTATATAACTAACAGACTTCTAACATTTTAAGAACACTTTTTAACTACTGAATTCTGGGAAACTCTCACGGGAGAGAGCATCAGCAACTTTGTTAGAAGCTCCTGTGATGTGTTGAATTTCAAAATCAAAATCTTGGAGAGCTGAATTCCAACGAAGAAGTTTCTTGTTGTTCCCCTTGGCAGTATGAAGCCACTTTAGTGCAGCATGGTCAGTTTGTAGTTGGAACCGCCGTCCCCAAACATATGGGCGTAGCTTTTCCAGGGCGTAAACAATGGCATAGCATTCCTTTTCACTGACTGACCAGTGACTTTCCCTCTCAGACAGTTTCTTGCTGAGAAACACGACAGGATGGAAGTTGTGATCTGTTGCTTCCTGCATGAGCACTGCTCCTATACCACGCTCAGATGCATCTGTGGTTACTAGGAATGGCTTGTCAAAGTCCGGGGCCCTGAGCACAGGGTCAGACATGAGCGTTGCCTTAAGTTGGGTAAAGGCCTTTTGACACTCATCAGTCCACTTAACTGCATTTGGCTGGGTCTTTTTGGTCAGGTCGGTCAATGGGGCAGCGATGTGGCTGTAGTGTGGTACAAATCGCCTGTAGTATCCGGCCAAGCCTAAGAAGGATTGGACCTGTTTCTTTGACCTTGGGACAGGCCACTTTTGGATAGCATCCACCTTGGCCTGTAGGGGGTTTATGGTTCCTCGACCCACCTGGTGCCCCAGGTAAGTCACTCTGTTTTGGCCTATTTGACACTTTTTGGCCTTAACAGTTAGTCCTGCCTGCCTGATGCGCTCAAAGACCTTTTCCAGGTGTAGTAGGTGTTCGGGCCAGGAGTCGGAAAAAATGGCCACGTCATCGAGGTAGGCAACTGCAAATTCTCCCAGTCCAGCTAGTAGACCATCTACCAGCCTCTGGAAGGTGGCGGGTGCATTTCGAAGGCCGAAAGGAAGGACATTGAATTCATACACCCCCGCATGGGTGACGAATGCTGACCTCTCCTTGGCAGGTTCATCTAGCGGTACTTGCCAGTACCCCTTGGTTAAGTCTATTGTAGAGATGAACTGGGCACGTCCCAACTTTTCCAATAGCTCATCGGTGCGTGGCATTGGATAGTTGTCCGGACGAGTTACAGCATTTAGCTTACGGTAGTCCACGCAAAAGCGTATTTCCCCATCTGGTTTGGGTACCAGAACCACTGGAGATGCACTGGTAGATGGGCAGATTATACCCATCTGTAGCATGTTCTGGATCTCCCGTTCTATAGCAGCTTGGGCCTGAGGAGACACCCGGTAGGGTGGGGTTCTGATTGGGTGAGCATTACCTGTATCAATGGAGTGGTATGCCCGTTCAGTCCGTCCTGGGGTGGCTGAGAACAATGGGGCGAAGCTAGTGCACAGCTCCTTGATTTGTCGCCGCTGCAGACGTTCCAGGGTGGTTGAGAGGTTCACCTCTTCCACGCCACCGTCTTTTTTCCCCGTCGTAGTAGACACCGTCAGGCCACTCAGCATCATCTCCCCGGACTGTAAACTGACAAACCTGTAAGTCTCTGGAATAGAAAGGCTGAGAGAATTAACATGGTACACTTTAGGCTTTAGTGAGGAATTGGGAAATGCTATGAGGTAGTTTACAGTTCCCAGGCGCTCTTGGACCGTGAATGGCCCTTTCCATAATGCTTCCATCTTATGGGCCTGTTGCGCCTTCGAGACCATAACCTGGTCTCCTACCTTGAAGGAACGTTCTCTGGCATGTCTGTCATACCAGGCCTTTTGCTCTTCTTGAGCATCCTTTAGGTTCTCTCTAGCAAGGGCTAAAGAGTGTCGGAGGGTGCTTTGTAGGTTGCTTACAAAGTCCAGAATGTTAGTTCCTGGAGAAGGCGTAAACCCCTCCCATTGCTGCTTCACCAACTGTAATGGTCCCTTAACCTCGTGACCATACACAAGTTCAAATGGTGAAAACCCTAAACTGGGATGTGGTACAGCCCTGTAGGCAAACAGCAACTGCTGCAACACTAGGTCCCAATTATTGGAGAATTCGTTGATGAATTTTCGTATCATGGCCCCCAAAGTTCCATTGAACCTTTCCACCAAGCCATTGGTTTGATGGTGGTACGGGGTGGCAACCAAGTGATTCACCCCATGAGTTTCCCACAGTTTTTCCATGGTCCCTGCCAGGAAATTAGACCCTGAATCTGTAAGGATGTCGGAGGGCCAACCTACCCTGGCAAAGATGTCTGTTAGGGCCAGGCACACAGTGTTAGCCCTGGTGTTGCCTAGAGCTACTGCTTCTGGCCATCGGGTAGCAAAGTCCACTAAAGTCAGTACGTACTGCTTTCCTCTGGGCGTCTTTTTTGGGAAAGGGCCCAGAATATCCACAGCTACTCGCTGAAATGGGACCTCAATTATGGGGAGTGGCTGGAGAGGGGCCTTGACCTGGTCTTGAGGCTTTCCCACTCTTTGGCATACCTCACAAGACCGGACATACTTGGCAACGTCCTTGCCCATCCCCTCCCAGTGGAAGGACTTCCCCAACCGGTCCTTGGTTCTGTTCACCCCAGCATGGCCACTGGGATGATCATGGGCTAAGCTTAAGAGCTTCCCCCAGTACTTAGTTGGAACCACCAACTGTTTTTGCGGCTGCCATTCTTCCTGGTGTCCACCAGAAAGAATTTCCTTGTACAAAAGTCCTTGGTCTATAACAAACCGGGATCGATTAGAAGAGCTGAGAGACGGTGGGGTGCTCCGTGCTGCCGCCCAAGCTTTTTGAAGGCTGTCATCTGCTTCCTGCTCAGTCTGGAACTGTTCCCTTGAGGCTGGGGTCACCAGTTCTTCCTCAGACTGTGGACTTGGGCTTGGTCCCTCTGGAAGTGATGTTGGTGATGGGGTTGTTTCCGTTGCTGGTGAACCGCTCTCCGCTGGTGCACCTGAGGGTATTTCAGGCTCTGGCTGAGCCTTTTGGGTATGGCTGTCTGTTGCTTCTGCCAGTTTGGGCTCGCTGGCGCCCTCTGGCATTGAGATTGAAGCTGGGGTTGCACTTGCTGGTGCTGGTTGCTGTTCCAGTTCCGGGCCTGGGACTGGAGATGCTGTGGCTGTTTCAGTGGTAGGCATGGAATCCGGGTCCACTACCTCTGTCTGGTTCTCTGGTAACACAGACGGGGCCTCTGTGGACGGCTCAGGAACAGGAATGGGTCTGGAAGCTTGCCTGGTTTGGCTATGTGTAACCATTCCCACTCTCTTGGCCGGCCTCACCTGGTTGGCCAAGTCTTCCCCCAGTAGCATGGGGATAGGATAATTGTCATAGACTGCAAAAGTCCACATTCCTGACCAGCCTTTGTACTGGACAGGCAGTTCAGCTGTAGGCAAGTCTACAGCTTGTGACATGAAGGGGTAAATTGTAACTTTGGCCTTTGGGTTGATGAATTTGGGGTCTACGAAGGATTGGTGGATAGCTGACACTTGTGCCCCCGTGTCTCTCCACGCAGTAACCTTCTTTCCGCCCCTCTCAAATTTTCCCTTCGCTCCAAGGGTATTTGAGAGGCATCCGGGCCTGGGGATCTTTGGTGTGATGGTGGAGTAATGAATTGCACTCGCATGGTGTTCTTTGGACAGTTGGCCTTGATAGGTCCCAGTTCATTACACTTAAAGCATCTTCCATCTGATGGGTCACTGGGCCGAGATGAGTTACTGGAGACTGGTGAGGTGGAAGGGTAGGGTGTCTGTGGCTTTACTTGGGTGGTATGTGGGGTCTTTGGCTGTCCTCGGTTGTAGGGTTTATGGTCTGTGTGCCCCCTGGGGTAATCGTTCCCCTTGACAGTAGCTTTCTTGCTTTCTGCCAGTTCCATCCATTTGGCTCCAATCTCCCCCGCCTCAGCGAGATTTTTGGGTTTTCCATCTTGTATGTACCGTGTGATGTCTTCAGGAACACCGTCCAAGAACTGCTCCATTTGTATGAGGAGGTTCAGTTCTTCCAAGGTTTGAATGTTGTTTCCTGTTATCCAGGCCTCATAGTTTTTTGCAATGTAGTAGGCGTGTTTGGGAAATGACACCTCTGGTTTCCACTTTTGGGTTCTGAAGCACCGACGGGCATGATCTGGGGTTATCCCCATTCTGTATCTGGCCTTGGTTTGAAAAAGTTTATAGTCATTCATTTGCTGCTTAGGCATTTCAGCTGCCACCTCTGCTAAAGGTCCACTGAGTTGTGGCCTTAATTCTACCATGTACTGGTCTTCGGGGATGCTGTACCCAAGACAGGCTCTTTCAAAATTTTCCAAGAAGGCCTCGGTGTCATCACCTGCCTTGTAGGTGGGAAATTTCCTGTGCTGTGGAGCAATAATGGGCGATGGGTTGTTAGGATTGGCTGGCACATGCAGCCCAGCTTTTGCCAAGTCCAGTTCATGTTTTCTCTGTTTTTCCTTCTCTTCATACTCTTTTTGTTGTTTTTCCATTTCTTTTTGTTGTTTTTCCATGTCTCGGCGGTGGGCCAACTCTTCTTCTGCTTGTTTCCTTCGGTAGGCCACCTCTTCTTCTTCTAGTTTTCTTTTGTGTGCTGCCTCTTTGGCTGCCTGTTCTCTTTGGAAGGCTGCCAGTTTGATGCTTTCTTCCTTTTCTTTCAGCTCCATCTCTTTTTGTTTTATTTCTAGTTCCTGTTTGTGTTTTTCCATCTCTCACCTGTGTTCAGCTTCTTTGAAGTGCTCTTCAGCCTCCATTTTTGTCTTGGTAGACATGGTTCCTGTTTTCTTGTGTTGGGGTGCCCTCCGGTGTTTCTCTTCTGAACTGCAGGCTCTGTTGCCTCCTGAAGTCTGCCTAGCAAGTGCCTTTAGCTAATCTTCAATGTTAAGTAAACCTGAAAAACCACTTTATTTCCATTTATATAGTGCTGGTAATGACTCTCAATGGGAGTGCTATTGTGTGACAAAAGACTCGTAATAGCACCTTAACGACTTCTTGCTTAACATGCAAGCCACAAACTGCCAGAGAGAGCAGAAAAAAAAATTCTCTCTGGTTCCCTTTTAAAACCAAACTGTTTCTCTGTGCTAAAAAGCCCTTAGCAGAGAAAAGAAAAAATATAATATTCCTACTGGCTTCTGGATTCTGTCTATATCCCAACCACTGCCACTCATGTCATAACCTTAGTCCCAGATTTGGACCTTAGCGTCCAAAATATGGGGGTTAGCATGAAAACCTCCAAGCTTAGCTACCAGCTTGGACCTGGTACTTGCTGCCACCACCCAAAAAATTAGAGTGTTTTGGGGCACTCTGGTCCCCCTGAAAAACCTTCCCTGGGGACCCCAAGACCCAAATCCCTTGAGTCTCACAACAAAGGGAAATAATCCTTTTTCCCTTCCCCCCTCCAGGTGCTCCTGCAGAGATACACAGACACAAGCTCTGTGAAACTACACAGAGTGACTCCCCCTCTCTGTTCCCAGTCCTGGAAACAAAAAGTACTTTCCTATTCACCCAGAGGGAATGCAAAATCAGGCTAGCAAATCCAACGCACACAGATTTCCCCTGATTTCTTCCTCCCACCAATTCCCTGGTGAGTACAGACTCAATTTCCCTGAAGTAAAGAAAAACTCCAACAGGTCTTAAAAGAAAGCTTTATATAAAAAGAAAGAAAAAATACATACAAATGGTCTCTCTGTATTAAGGTGACACAACACAGGGTCGATTGCTTAAAAGAATATTGAATAAACAGCCTTATTCAAAAAGAATACAAATCAAAGCACTCCAGCACTTATATTCATGCAAATACCAAAGAAAAGAAACCATATAACTTACTATCTGATCTCTTTGTCCTTACACTTAGAAACAGAAGACTAGAAAGTAGAAACTACTTCTCCAAAGCTCAGAGAAAGCAGGCAGCCAGAAAACAAAGACTTAGACACAAACTTCCCTCCACCCAGAGTTGAAAAAATCCGGTTTCCTGATTGGTCCGCTGGTCAGGTGCTTCAGGTGAAAGAGATATTAACCCTTAGCTATCTGTTTATGACACCCCTGAACTCTCATCACCTCAAAGTGTAGGAACCTCACCTGCCCAGATACATCTAGCCACTCCTGTAACATCCTCTTGGAGGCCAACCCTTCCCTTTCTCCCGAGGAGCATGAAGGCCAGGTGCCTGCTGGAGAAAGTGTGCTGCAGGACATAATTGCCATTTTGCCTGAGGACATGTCTCCTCGGCCTCTAACTTGGCCTACTACCCAATGAGGGGAGGAGAGAAGGCCCCAGCACCCTCTAGCAAAGTCAATTAAGCCTGGAAAAGGCCCAAAATCTACCTTGGGAAAGAAAGAATTCCATTCGGTCAGAGGCTGGGGCACTAACTACTGAGGCGCAGCTGGAGGGCAGGTACCACTCATGCACACAGCACTACCCAACACTGGAGAACTATTCCTGATGCTAATAGGGCAGGCAGACTGAAGCCCCTAGCTACTGTTGCATTCCATCTCCTTGAAATGCCATGTTGTATTATGTTAGTACAATGCCCTCTACTGTTGACAGTGTTCTATTACTCACTGTATAACTTGTGCCAACATGGCAGCCTCCTGAACACTACACTATACCTGCCTCCATCACAATCATAAATGTCTAAATTTCTTTTACTCTGTGTCCTTTTGTCTCTTTTACAATCTTTTCCTATCTTCTCTTCTCATTGGTTTTCCTGAACCCTTAAGATTTATTTTCCTTTTCGCTTTCATCTGTTCTCCTGTCTCCCATTATATTTTGTTATTGTGTGTTTTTATATTTACTTTGCTCCACACCTGCTCTGAGAGAAGCAGTGGACAGGACAGGATGTTTGTATGCATGTAAGAGCTGCCACTATCACACTCAGACAGCTTATTCATTTCAGCTTGCTCTGTGATGAACAGCTGGGGATGAATTGCCACCTACAAGCACAATGCAATCGTTGGCTGAAAGAGATGTGAAATCCTAGATGAACAGTATTGCTGTCTGAAGAACCACATTAAGCTGGTGAAGAGGTCTGAATTCTGAACAAACCTGCCTTCAAGAGACTGATTCTGTTCCTTGATGAATTCTAAGGGTATGTCTACACTTACATTTTATAGCGCTCTAACTTGCTAGCTCAGGGGAGTGAAAAATCACCCTCTTCAGTGCAGCAAGTCTGAGCACTTTCAAGCGCTAGTGTAGACAGACTCTGAGCACTCGGAGCCACACTCCCAGCACTCGGAGCTAATCCCCTCATGGAGGTGGATTATCAGGAGCACACTCGCACTTCAAAGCGCTGCCGTGGGAGTGTTCTCATGGCAGCGCTTTGAAGTTTCCAGTGTAGACATACCCTAACACTGCAGATTAAGACCTATAATAGATCACTCATGCCACAGTGTTGTTTTATAATCTGGTGACAAACTGAAACTGATGATATATTTTTGACTCATTTCCTTTGTCCTTCATGTTCGAAATGTAACTATTTACACTGTAAAAATGTTACTATCAATAACTGTTGGTCAAGGAACCAATAGATTTAATTTGCTGCACACTTTACAGAATATTTTTTGATCAAGGTAAATTTAGAAATAAAGAGACCCTTAAAAAGTAGGGTTTACACATCTACTCTAGACAGACATGTTATGTAGCGGTGTTTCTCTTCAGTAATGACTAGGCTTGGAAGAATTAGATTTTTAATTAGTAAATGTCAATTTCACCACAATTTCCATCCTTAACTGAAATTTACAAAGAAAAATGCTGCTTGAGAACTTAGCAGAATTTGATTTAAGGAGATTTACTTTGTATATTTTGATGGGATGTCGATAATTTCTGTTTAATAGTTGTAAAGTTTTAGCTTTTTGAATTTCAACATCTACTGTCATTAAATAATTACTGTCTGACCTTCTCCTATTATCTGACCCCTCCCCCATAATTTCCCAGCACTGTGAAAAATAGAAAAAAATACTTAAAACCCATTAATTGTGCACAAGTGTGAAAATTTTATTTGGTAAGAACTGAAAGAATGCTTAAAAATAATATCTTCAAAATTATAAAAAAAAGAATTCTGCCAAGCTTACTAATTACCTATGCTACTTGTAGAGGAAAAGAAAGGATAACAAGGAAAGCTGATCATACACTCCTCTCAGTCATTCAAAGACAAGAAAATGTGACATAATTGCATCCATTTTACCATTTCTCCACTTGTCTGTATGTAACTATCAGATTGTTCTCAGGGTTGATGAGTTGAAATATTGCAGGCAACTTTTCCTGTTGTCTTGGAAACAAGTGATGTGGGGCCTTTTCCTTTTTTAACCACATAACTAAAGGAATGTTTTTCATTGTGATAGGGAGTCTCTCTTAGCAAGTCTATCTTCGCAAGTCTGAGACCTGCGTTGGTGCACAGAGGTTAAACATCTAGTTTCATATTGAAACGTACTTTCTGCCTCAAATGCCATGGGCGGGCTGGGCAGCTAATTACTGCCCACTTAGCACCTCCATGTGAACTCAACAACATATATATTCCCATTTAGAAAGGATTCTGCAGCCTAGAAATGATCCAGAACAGTGCTAGTTGAGTCAGTGGTGTGTTTAAAAGGTCTAGCTGATTTTGCAAAAAGGAGGAAAAACAAATTCTCTGTTCCATATTTTCAATTCCAGGCTCCCCATTTTCTCTGGTGATAGTGCTCATCAAGGCGAGGTCACCATGAAGGCTAGGCTATTTCCTGTAGAATGTTTTTTGTATGTTTTTCCTCTAGCACTCTATGCTAAACCTGCAATTATACTTGATTCCACAACTGCACAACCCATCACCAGTTAGGGCCAGAGTAGAGCAGCAACATACAGTAGATATGAGTAGGGGTACTTAGATCTTGTGGTGTGATTAATAACCCACAGAGGTACTGCTTCCAGGAGCCGTACCTTCCACAAAGATTGAAACACTGGTTAGTTGATATGGTGACAAAGGGTATCATGCTATTCCCAAAGTGCCACTTGCAGAGGCAGTCAGTCAATCCATTCAGGAACGAGAGTATGCTAATCAGAAGGGGGAGGTGAGGCGAGGCCTGATTAAGTCCTTGGTTTACAATTCCACCACACCCTAGCCTGGAATCCTTACACCTTCAAGTCTGTATCCTGTCTCTGCTGGGGTGGGAGGCAGGAGGCTGCAATGGAGCTGGTTGAGAATCCCTGATTCTGGAGCTGATTCTGCAATGGCCCTGATATAGATTACAGCAGTTGGCTGGTGATGGTCCCCAAGGGACCATGCCTCAGCTAGGAGTTGCTGGAGTGCAGTGTACTTCTATGCCCGGGGCTGCAAAATGTGGGCAGCATGGAGCCAGAGATGAAGCGCTCTCTGCCCACCTGTGGTGAGGGAATTCCCAGCTGGAGAGATCTGGCCTGTTTCCACCCCCTTCAAACTAGTAGAGATGCTTGGTGACTCCAACTACAACCACATTGTTACAGCCTCTTCAACCTAGAAACTGCAGACAAAAGAGACCTACTGAGCGAAATACAAATAAGGATCACAAGGAGTCAGCATGATTGGCATTGATTTCTGCACATCAGTGGTTTAACTATTGACAAGTTTTCTGTAGGCTCTGCGGTAAAGGACTTGAGTTCTGAGGAGAGATTTGAAGAAGGATAACAAGCTAGTTTTGTGGATGTTTATGTGGAGCATCTCCCAAGCGTCAGGGGCAGCATGGGAGAAAGCACACAGGTACCTGTTTGAAAATTAACAAGTGGGCAGTGGAGGCTGACTTCACTGGACAGTTGGAGGCAAGCGTCAATATCTTGATAAGGTAGGGCTGAACAGGAAGGATCTTGAAAGTGAATACAGGCAGTATTTGATGCAGTAGAGAGAAGGAGCCAGAGAAGAGATGCAAAAATGGTGACATGATCGTAGTGAAGCTTAGGAAAATGATCTTTACAACAACATTCTGCCTGGATCTGAGCAGTTTGCAGTGTTGCTGTAGCCGTGTTGGTCCCAGGATATTAGAGACGCAAAGTGGGTGAGGTCCTATCTTCTATTAGTATAACTTCTGTTCAACCAAACTTTCGAGCTACACAGACCTCTTCTTCAGGATATGAGCAGGACAAGATGGCATTTGTCAAGGCCAGAGGGAAGGATGTTGCAGTAATAGAGATGCAAGATGAAGAGAGCTTTAGCAGTGTGGATGGATAGAAAAGGCTTTATTTAGACATGTTATGCAGAAATTAGAAAAAAGATTAGACAGCCTGGATGTGAGGATGTAGAGAGCAGTCCGAGTCAAAGAAAACACCCAAGTTACAGGCTTGAGTAACAGGCAGGATGGTGGTGGTGCGCCAGTGATCAAAAAAGGAGGCAGCATGGAGGACTTGGGGAAAAAGATTAGGAGCTCTGTTTTAGCCACTGACCTTGCACTGATGGCAAGACATCCACGAGATGTCAGAGATATGAGAGGCTGAGATTTTAGTTTGGACAGACGGAAACAAGTGTGTAGTAGAGAGGTAGATCTGTGAATAATCAGCACAGAAATGGTAGTTGAATGTATGTTTGTGGAAGAGATTACCCAGAGATAAGGTGCACAAGGAAAAAGAGAGGGGACCCAGGCCAGAGCCCTCTGCAAAACCCACAGAAAGCTGATGGGTGGATAAGGAGGATCCTCTGAGGGACATGCTGAAGGGGTAATTAGAAAGGTAGGAGAATAATTAGGTGACGACAAGGAAGGACAAGACTTCAAGAAAAGCATGATCAACAGTATCAGAGACAGCTGACAGGTCAAGGAGGATGAGGATGGAGTACTAAGTCTGCACTTTGGCTAGGAAGAGGGCAAGACATTCACAAGAGCAGTTTCAGTGGAGTGCAAGAGGAAGATGTTGGAGTAAAGAGAGTCTAGGATGGAACTGGAAGAGGAACTCCAGACAGCGATTGTGAACTGCATGTTCAGTGAGCCTAGAGATGAAAGGGAAAAGGGAGGGAGGCGGTAGTTGGAGAGGCAAATAGGGCCAAGGGTGGTGGTGGTGGTGGTGGTTTATTTTTGTTTGTTTGTTGAGATGGGAGTCTAAAGCAGGGGTTCTCAGGACAAATTTTTTGGTGACCTCAGAGTGTAGCCACCAACTCTTGCTGGTGGCCACTGTTACAATTTTAACTAAAATTCCTAATTAAGTTTAGGAAAGACAAAGAAATAAATATGCACATATACATGCTCAAACCATTCCAATTTATTTATGTGGGGATTTTTTGCAGACTCAATAATAAAAATAATGTACAGTTGTCTCTATTCTTTACTGGACCTAAACAGAATAGAAACACAAATAAGGTGCTTGTCCTATCTTTTTTATGGTTGCTTTTTTTTTTTTTTTTTTTTTTTTTAAGATTTGCTGGCTAGTAAGTCTACTGGTGTGAAAAGTGATTAACACCACATAAAAATATCACTTTTCACAGCAGCAGACTTACTTAGCCCTGACAAGCTCAGGGACAAATTAAGCCATGGATGGAGATGTGGGTAGGGAGGCAGTGGGGGCCAGAGGCAATGGGGAGAATGGGGGGGGGCTAGGAGGCAGTGAGGGCCGTGGGAGGCCGATGGATGGGACATCAAGGAACGTGAGGAACGAGCAGCCTGCTCCTCCAGCATTTGTCTCTCCAGAGGGGGGCAGGACCCAACCCCTGCTGGCAGCCTTGGAGGAGGAGCCACTGCTTTGCCCCCTCCCCATCACTGTCCAGGAGGCTGTGGCCGCAAGAAAAGCCCCTGGTGGCCGAATTTGAGATATGCTGGTCTAAAGTGTGTTTGTATTGTGAGGGGAAGAGCCACAGGAGAGATTAAGGAGAGGAATAAAGGAAGGGATGAGAATGTTGATGACAGAATTTAAGTCAATGAACTCTCCTCCAGAAGCTGGGCATGCTGCTTCCACAGTGCTCCCAGGAGATGAGAGAAAAACCTGAAAGCACAAAGCTGGACAGAGCAGGCTACTGGTTTGCCCATGATCACTGGGATGGTATGAAAAGCATCATTTCAGTAAGAGATGCTAATGTGCCAATGAAACCTCAAGAACTTATTGTTTAGAACTGCCTTGTTTGTGTGTGATTGTCACTGGACAGGCACATGCTCCAGCTGCAACACCAGATGACAGGGTGTGGAGACTTAGTGAGACACGTTCACACTTTGGGTGTGACAGTAACCAATGCCACTGGGCTGCCACTTGGGTTTTTAATCTAGGGCTTTCAGTGATAAAAGCATGAGCCGCCACCACCACTTGTTCAAAAGACTAAGGATTCTAGCTGGAGGAGACTCAAAGTTCTGTGGATCAGCCACTAGGGAGGAATGTGCAACACACACTGAATTATGGGTGTCACAACATGACAAAAAGATGTTAGGATGTCACAATACATATGCATGCCTCAAGCACACCACTACCTGCCAAGCCCTATGGTCACAGTGAGATATGGAGTGATGAGATCTTTATCCTCAACCTAATGAAGACCTATGACGTAACCCTCTTGATCTCCTGGGATCCCCAGAAGCAAGCCTACTTTAATTATATTACTGCTGACAACTTGACTCCCATGACAAATTGTGACTCTGCTCTTTTCTTACAACAAGATAAAGTGAGTAGAAGAGTGCTGGTGTTTGTAAGTGAACAGAAGTAGTAACTTGTTTGGGCTTGCACAACTTAGGGTTTTTCCTTGATATCTGCAAAGACGGAAAAAGCTTTTGTGTAGAAATGCTCCACTTCCTGGAACTAAAAAATGCGGAGCTCTGCTTGATTGTCCCCTTTATTCTTTTCTTTTGTCCTTTTAGACTTCTTAGGGGATACCAAGGCAGAGGCAGAGAACGCAATCACATTTTTAGCCACACTATTTTTGACATAGAAACCTGCCATTTAGAGAGAGACAAAGATTTGTTATTTCTGCTCTGTAATCTCAAACCTACCTATTGTTACTGCAGATACTATCTAAAATTGTGAAGATCATAAGAAAAAGTGACATCTTAAACATCTAAAATGCTTCAATTCTCAGAAAGCCAGAAAATACTAGTGTCTTTGGCAGTTGGCCAACTGCACTCTCAGATACTGTCAAGATATACCAGCTTACATCTTTTGCTGTATTAAAATGTAAGACTTTCTGAGCTCTGTAGGATTAATGAGATAGCACTGGTGAAGCACTGAACAAATGGGGTAAGGACTGTAGGAATGAAGAAAAATGTGTGTTTTCTAGTTTAAGAAGGATAAAGGATTAAATTAGCTTAATATGTTTCTGTAGGAGTGGTTATGTAAAGTGCAGGCCTATTAGCAGTTGTGGGAAGGCCTTGAAAGCATGTGAATTAATTAGAAAAACTGGACCTGAAAGGTACCTGATAAGACAGAAAGAAGAGGAGGCTCCAATGATCAGAGATTGTTAATAATAAGGAAGTGTGTGTGCTGAACTCAGTGATCTCAAAACCGCCAAAAACTGTTTTTTAGCCACGCTGGCAACAGGTGATGACATCCCTTGTTTGTTAAAGGCTATAAAAGGGTGAACTCTTAAAAGGTTCATTGCTAATACACTGGACCCTCGCTAGAATGTGAGATTTGGATCCATGCACAGTACCCCGTTAAAATGAATTGCAATTAAAGTAATTAAATTTGGGATCCATGGCCGTGACCGCGTTATATGCGAATTCATGCTATATAGATGTGCATTCTAGCGAGGGTCTAGTGTACCTCCTGCCTGACAAAACTGGAGCTGACTAACATAGGTCAAAGCACCCCTGGTTTTAGCTCTTTTTTAAGTACCGTAATCAAATATTTATGAATGTTTTTTTACTGTTTGGGTGTAGTAATTACTTATAAGTTAGGCTTTTGCACATGTTTAGAGCAATGGTATAGATACCATTGATCCACTGGATTAAAAAAAGAATTTATGGTGAAATTAATGTGTGTTACTACCTTGCATTAATAAATTAATAAATAACAAAATAAAATTATCATCCTGGACAAGGACAATTATACAACATTTTTAAGTGCATCAGGAAAAAACTTATCTCTCATAACTGTTCTTCGAGATGTGTTGTTCATGTCCATTCCAATCAGGTGTGTGCGCACGTACGTGCACATTGGCCAGAAGATGTTTCCCCTAGCAGCATCCGTTGGGTCGGCCTTGGCACCTCCTGGAGTCGCACCTCCATGGCGCCTACTATAGAGGTCTGCTGACCCACCATCCCTTCAGTTCCTTCTTGCTGGCTATTCTGACAGAGGGCTAGGAGAGTGGGTATTGGAATGGACATGAACACCACATCTCGAAGAACAGTTATGAGAGGTGAGTAACTGTTTTTTTCTTCGAGTGCTTTTTCATGTCCATTCCAATCAGGTGACTCCCAAGCCAAATTTAGGATGTGGGGTCAGAGCTAGCCACTGATTGGAGCACTGCCAGGTTGTAGCATTCACTGATACAGGCTATGATCCATGATGAAATGCGCTGGGCCAAAACTAGATGACCTTTCATCCTGTCCGCCACTGCCACAAAGAGCTGGACTGACTTCCTGAACAGTTTTGTTCTCTTGATGCAGAAAGCCAGCGCTCTGCGGACATCCAGGATGTGGAGTTAGAATGAGGTTTAGGGTAGAAAACCGAGAGGAAAATGTTCTGGTTGATATAGAACTGCGACACAACCTTCAGGAGGAAAGCAGGGTGGGGCCTGAGCTGAACTTTGTCCTTAAAGAACACGATGTAGGGCAGGTCTGAAGTCAGGGCCTTGAGCTCAGACACCCTACTGGCCGAGCTTAGTGCCACCAGGAACATAACTGTGTAGGAGAGGTAGAGTAGGGAGATGTTGCTAAAGGCTCAAAGGGTGGCCCCATGAGCACAGAGAGG
This sequence comes from Gopherus evgoodei, assembly GCF_007399415.2. NCBI lineage: Eukaryota > Metazoa > Chordata > Testudines > Testudinidae > Gopherus > Gopherus evgoodei. The sequence continues at coordinate 51,170,552 of NC_044330.1, read as the reverse complement.
ACCAAATTGAAGTTCTAGGCAGGAATCGGTTGGCGGACATGGGGGTACAACCCGTCGAACCCCTTTAGGAAGCAGCGGACCATGGAGTTAGCAAGAACCGAGCGGCCCTGTACGCCCGAATGGCATGTCGAGATGGCAGTCAAGTGCACTCTTATAGAAGGCAATGAGAGACCTTCCTGCTTCAGATATAGAAGATACTCCAGAATGTGCGGCACTGAGGCTAGCGTCGGGGGCAAGTCACGCTGCACCGGCCAGATTGAAAATCTCTTCCACTTGGCAAGGTACATGGCCGCAAGTCCAATGCGTCTGTCACCAACAACAGGGACAGCTGTGGGGCAGCAAAGGGGACTCCTGAGCACACCTGCTGGGCATCGGTCCACCACTGGAGCAAATTGAGGATGGGGCGAGGCAGAGTCATGATCCTGTCCAAATTGTGCAGGGCTGGTCGATAGACTGATGCTAGCCAAGACTGGAACAGCTGAAGCCCGAGTCTGGCGTGTTGTACCACATACATACAGGCTGCCATGTGCCCAAGAAGCTTTAGGCAGTTTCTCGTGGTAGTGGTGGGAAACTGCATGACTCCCTGGATCACGTTGTTGAGGGCTTGAAACCTCGCATGCGGGAGGAATGCCTGGGCTTGGGTTGAGTTCAGTACTGCCCCTTATAAATTCTATCCTCTGGATGGGGGACAGAGTCGATTTTGCTTTGTTTAGGAGAAAACCTAGGTTCTCAAAAGGTGGCTCTGATAAACATGACCTGAGTTTCCACTTGTGTCCTGGAGTGGCCTTTGATCAGCCAGTTGTCAAGGTACGGAAACACCTGTACCTGTGAAAATACACGTCCTCCAAGTTGAGGGCAGCATACCAGTCTGCTGGATCTAGTGAAAGGATGATGGAGGCCAAGACAACCATGCAGAACCTGAGTTTTTTCACAAACTTGTCGAGCTTGTGGAGGTCCAGGATAGGCCCGAGATCCCCTTTGACTTTTGGTATTAGGAAATACCACGAACAAAAGCCCTCACCCCTGTATTCCAGAGGAACCTCCTCCACCACCCCTAGTTATAGGAGTGATTGCTCATAAGAAGGATCCCTGAAGAGGGACGGGAAAGGAGGGTGGAAGGGGGGGAGGGCACAGAACTGGATGGAGTATTCCCTCTCTACTGTGCAAAGCACCCAGTGATCTGAGGTTATACGGGACCATGCACGGTAAAAAGGGGACAGTCGGGAGGAAAAGGCAAGGCGGGTTAGATCCAGTCTGTGATCCGGTGTGCTGTCCTCGACTGCACCTTCAAAAGGCTGGTTTAGGGTCGCAGGGCTGTTTGGGGAGGTTGTGGGCGGAAATGTCTCTGCTGCATGGTGGGGGTGTGCGGGCCCAAGGATTTGAGGATGGCTCAAGAGTCTTTCAGGCTGTACAGCTGCTTGTGTGTCTTTTCTGAAAATAGAGTCTCACCCTCAAATGAGAGGTCCTGAATGGTTTGCTGGACCTTGTAGGGTAACCTTGAAACTTGGAGCCAAGCACCCTGCCTCATAGCTACCCTTGTCGTCATCACTCTAGTGGCGGCATCTGCAGCATCTAATGCAGCCTAAAGGGAAGCCCGGGAAATTAGCTTCCCTTCCTCCATCAAGGCTGTGAACTCAGTCCGGGAATCAGAAGGGACAAGCTCCGTGAACTTTGCCATTGCTGCACAGGTATTGTATGAGTACCTGCTTACAATGGCCTGTTGGTTAGCAATACGGAGTTGCAAACCACCTGTCGAGTAGACCTTTCGCCCCACAAGGTCTAGGTGTTTAGCATCCCTGTTCTTTGGGGAGGGTGTTTGGAAGCACTGTCTCTCAAGCTGGTTAGCTGCATTGACCACCAGTGAGTTGGGCGGGAGTATAAATGTTAGAATTCTCTGGAGGGCAAAAATGCCACTCCTCGTTGCGCCTGGCAGTCAGTGGCAAGGAAGTTGGTGTCTGCCACAGGGTCTTAGTGGTGTCCACAATAGTCTTTATAAGTGGCAGGGCAACACGTGATGGTCCGGAGGGTGCTAGGATGTCCATCATGGAATCAGCCTCCTCTACTACCTTCTCGGCCTTGATGCCCAGACCCTGGGCAGCCCTACATAGCAACTGCTGTAGCACTCTCTTGTTCTCTTACGCAGGGGCTATGGCCATCCTCGCCAAATGCTTCGTCTGGTGACAAAGAGGAGGAAGCATGTACTGGGAGTGGAAGTTCCCTACCATCTGCCCCGAGGGGTCACGTGACTCTCGGCAGCACTGGAGGCAGTGGTGCTGTTGATGGTGCCGGGACCGTGGATGTCAAAGCACAAGTTGGTGCCGGCGTCAGCACTATGGGAGGGAGCTGCATTGGCACGCTCAAAGGAGCTACGGGAAGTGGGGGGCCCAGTGCTGGTGCCTGCATCGAGGTTGACAACGGTGCAGGCATGGGAGATGGGTGCGTTGATGCATCAAGGGCTGTGCCGAGGTCAGAGCAGAGCACTGTGCCAGAGTCGATGACTGAGCCGGAGGCAGCGGCGTTGGGATCATAGGTGCCAAAGGCATGTGCAGTGGAAGGTGGAACAAAAGCAGCAGAGGCCACAGAAGACGTTGCAGAATGGGGACCCTGGGTTCCTCCCTGGCCTTGGTGAAAAGCCCAGGGGGTCTAGAAGGGCCACTGAGGTGGATTCTGCCACTGCGGCGGTCACCCCTGAGGCTCTCTCCTCAACCTCAATCTGCGACTTCTGCTCCTCCCAGAGTGATAGGAGTCAGACTCTGATTCCGAGGCCTCTTGACACTGAAGACCATGGAGGAGCCGATCCTCAGTGTCTCGAACATCGAGAGCTCAGGGAGTGGGCAGGCTCTCTGTCCGAGCGGGTAGGCACCAAGGGACACAGTGAGGGGGAGCGCCTTGACATCATAGCCAACTTCCCCTTTGAATGCATGAGAGGATGGGACGAGTCTAATGGTGCTAAGTGTTCCTCCCTGGCAGGTGAGAATGGTGCTGTAAGATGGAGGAAGTCCTGAGCAGTCTGGTACGCTTCCGCTGTTAACAGGGGCTGCAGCTGCAGGTGCTGTGTAGGCACTGGTGATTGGGGGGGGGGGGCTGGACTTGACTGCCAACACTTGGACGCGAGTTGACACGGCCCCAGAAGGGGATCTGGAGGAGTGGCCTACCTGGGGTTGCACGGCTTAGCTGGAGGAGAGCGATCATCCGGCGTCTTCTTTTTTTGAGGCACTGACGAGCAGGAATGGTGTCTACTATCAGGCAGACTCTGCGAGGAGCCATGTTGGTGCCAAGCATCTCGGAAGGAGTCCTTTCTCGGTACCGATCACAGCGCATCAGGGGTCGGGTCTCCCGAGCCTGGGTCAGAGTGGGGGCATAGATCTGTCTCCATGAGGATCACCTTGAGCCGCTGTTCCCTTTCCTTAAGAGTTCTAGGACAGAACTCGCGTCAGATCTCACAATGATCTTTCTGATGGGTCTCCTCCAGGCACCGTAGACATGACGAGTGTCGGTCACTCTTTGGCATGCGCTTGGTGCAGGCTACAGTTTTTGAAACCCAGGGACCGCAGCATACCACGGTTCTGGGAACTGGAGTGGAGGGGGAAACCCCCAACAAACTCGACACTAACTATATACAACTAGATAAAGAATGAATTTGCCGAGCAAGAACTAAGGGAAGTGCCAGCCTTTGTCACTGGTGGTAAGAAGGAAATGAACGGTGGTGGGTGAACAGGGCTCTATATTAGGGGCCATGAAGGCGCGACTCCAGAGAGTGCCCAGGCTGACCCAACACTATTTCTGAAAATCCACCTTGACTTCAGTTATGATGGAAAATTCTCCTCTTTCTATTGACAAGCCTCCCCAGCAATTGATTCGTACCACAAACTATCTCCCTCAGGGAAAATAAAGGGCTAGTGACACTTAAGATGTGAGAGCAGTGGCCTCCAGTAGTCTGGTGCTTTGAGATTCATAGATTCAAAGGCCAGAAGGGATCATTGTGATCTTCTAGTCTGACCTCCTGAACACGACAAGATATAGAATTTCCCCAAAATAATTTTTATAGTAGATTTTAAAAAACATCCAATCTTGATTTAAAAATGGTCAGTGATAGAGAATTCACCATGACCCTTGGTAAGTTGTTCCACTGGTTAATTACCCTCACTTAAAAAATTACATCTTATTTCCAGTCTGAAGTTGTCTAGCTTCAACTTCCAGCAATTGGATCATGTTAGACCTTTCTCTGCTAGACTGAAGAGCCCGTTAGTAAATATTTGTTCCTCATATAGATATTTATAGACTGTAATCAAGATATCCTTTAACCTTCTCTTTGTTACACTAAATAAATTGAGCTCTTTGAGTCTATTACTATAAGGCATGTTTTCTAACCCTCTACAATTTATCAATATCCTTCTTGAATTGTGGCCACTATAACTACACACAGTATTCCAGCAGAGATAGCACCAGTGTCAAATATAGAGGCAAAATAACTCTCTACTCTTACTCAAGATTCCCCTGGTTATGCATTGTAAACGGGTGGGCTCACCCCTGCGGCGCCTCCTGCTGGTCGTCCTCGGGATCTCAAACTCCAGTTCGGAGGGCCCTCTGCAGGCCGGTGATCTGCCTTGTTCTCAGCTACTGGCCCCGTGTCCCTCCCTGGACCCCGGTGCCCCTTTTACGTGGGGTTCTGCCCCCCGGCAGTGACCCCTTTCTCTTTGGGGTTTCCCCCTCCTGGGAACCCCCCACCCTCTATCCCCACTTTGCTTCAGTATTGGCTACTGCCAGTCATTGTCTAGCCCCACGCCCTGGGGCAGACTGCAGTATCAGCCATTCATCATCAGCAAAAGGGTTTGGACCTGCTGCCTTCGCCTACCCCTGGGATGCACCCTGCAACCCCAGTACCTCCTGGCCTAATCCTAGGCCGCAGCCTGGGGCTTTCCAGGTAGGAGCTCCCCAGCTCCACTGCCTTTCCCCAGCCCTGCTCCACGCTAGGTACCTTGTCTGGTTTCTCAGCAGCCAGGCCCTTCTCCCTCTACAGGCAGAGGGAGACTGTCTGTGCTCCTTGCTTCTCTGCCTTATATAAGGGCCTGTTGCTCAGTTTGGGGCGTGGCCCCAGCTGCAGCCACTTCCCCCAATCAGCCCAGCCTAAAAGGCTGCTTTCTCCAGCCCCAGCCCCTTATCCAGGGCTGTTTTAACCCCTTCAGTGCTGGAGCAGAGATCCACTCTGCTACATGCATCTTTTGGCCAACATATCACACTGGGAGCTCATGAACTGCTGATTATCCACCACAACACTCAAATCTTTTTCAGTCTCAGCTTCCCAGGATAGAGTCCCCCATCCTGTAAGTATGGCCTGCAGTCTTTGTTTCTAAATGTACACATTTAAATTTAGCCCTATTAAAACACAGTTTGCTTGTGCTCATTGCACCAAGTGATCTAAATCCCTCTTATCAGTTATCTGCCCTCTTCATCATGTACCACTCCCCCAATATTTGTGTCATCTGCAAACTTTATCAGTAACGATTTCATGCTTTTTTCCAAGATCATAGATAAAAATGTTAAATAGTGCAGGGTCAAGAACTGATCCCTGTGGGCCTCTACTAGTAACACAACTGTTCGATGATGATTCCCCATTTACAATTACATTTTGAGACCTATCAGTTAGCCAGCTTTTAATCCATTTAATGTGGGCCATGTTAATTTGATATCTTTCTAGTTTTTTAATCAAAATGTCAGGCTGTACTAAATCAAAACTCTGTTTTAATACCACTTGAGCCAACATGACTTTCTGACATTACCTAAAACCACATTTTTAAAAGAGTTCTGGAACTTTATGTTTGGTTCTGGGCACTAGATCACAACTGGATGAGTCCAGTAAACGCAGTTTTATTTTCTGTTTGTGTTCAATTCATTCAAATATGGTAGAAACATTTTATCTTGACAGACGCTGATATTTTTGGTTTTGGATCTCAAAGGGAGGCAAAAAATCAGGTTCAGAGTAGAAACTCAGTTGCCACCTTAACTAAGAAATGGCTCTCACCAATCCATAATAATCAAACTATCATTAGGGCTTTACCAAACTAATAAATCCCTGTGAAAACACTGCTTTATTCAATATGAAATTAAAGTAAAAAACAATGGTAGATGAAATGTGTATAAACCCCAGCATTCAGCCTAAGGCAGCGGTTCTCAAACTGTGGGTCAGGACATCAAAGTGAGTTGCGAATCCATTTTAATGGGTTGTCTGGGCTAGCTTACACTTGCTTGGGCCTAGAGCCAAAGCCCATGCCCTACCGCCCAGCGCTAAAGCTGAAGCCCAAGCCCCACCACCCAGACTTTGGTTTTGGCACCCACCCCTGGGGCAGCAGGGCTTGGATGGGCACAGGCTTCAGTCTCTCTTCCTAGGATGCAGAAGTTCCATAAATTCATGGCTTCTATGCATAGCAAGTGAGACCTGGCTCCTCCTTGGTGACTGATGTAAAACATGCACATCCTATTGTTGGTGAGAATAGAGATTTAGGTTTCTCGTATGAGTGGGAGGGAGTGTTGGCATGTGTTGTGTACCGCTTGGAGTTCCAGGAGACTGATATGTAGTCAGGTTTCCGTCGCAGACCACTTGCCTTGTACATTGTGGTGACCCAAGTGGGCACTCCAACCTATCAGGGAGGCATCTGTTGTAATACTCACTGATGGGGGGGGGAGGGGCTTGTTGAAAGGGAATCCTGGAGCATACATTCCTTGGCTGTGTCCACCACTGTAGAAAGAGGATAACCCTTGGTGGTAGTGTCACACGTCTGTTGAGAGAGTGTTTACTGGGTGCATAGACCATGCTCAACCAGTGCTGCAGACAGCACATATGGAATCTGGCATACTTTACTATGAAAGTCGTAACTGCCATATGTCCCAGAATCTGAAGGCACATCCTCACTGAAGTTTGTGGGCTGATGTTCACCGTGGAAATAAGATTGATCAATGTGGTGAATCTGTGATTTGGTAATATTGCCTTGGCTTGTATGGAGTCTAGATTGGCTCTGAAAAACTCCAATTGCTGGGTTGGTTCCAGGGTGGATTTCTTTTTGTTTATCTGTAGACCTATTTGGTGAAACAGGTCTATTGTGGTCTTCAGCATGCCTGCCGTTTCTTGTTGGTTGGCACCCTTGAGAAGGCAATCGTCCAAACAGGGGAAGATGATGACTCCATTATCAGAGGGGTAGCCGTGTTAGCCTGGATCTGTAAAAGCAGCAAAAAGTCCTGTGGCACCTTATAGACTAACAGACATTTTGGAGCATGAGCTTTCGTGGGTGAATACCCACTTCATCAGATTAATGTCATGCTTCGTCAGATGCATGTCACAATGACTCCATTGTGTCTTACATGTGCTGCTATTACCACGAGCATTTTTGAGAATACGTGGGGACCAGCGGACAGTCTGAAGGGAAGACCCTGTATTGGTAGTGGTTGGGTCCTACTATGAACCTCAGGAACTGTCTGCGGGCAGGTTGTATTGTAATATGGAAGTATGCATCTTGGAGGTGCTCCACAGCACCCAGCAGTAGGAGGTGGTCTACTTCCTGTTGCAGAAGGTGCTCATGAGAGGGGTCCCTGAAGAGGGATGGTGAAGGAGGGAGGGTAGGGAGGTTGGCTGTGAGAGGAATGGTGTAGCTAGATTGTATGATATCCAAAACTCATCGATCTGCGGTTATTGCAGCCCAGGCATGGTAAAATGGGCATAGGCAGTGACCAAAAATTGTGGGATGGCGCTAGAGGTGTGGGGAGATCGTGCATACCCTCGACCAAGACTTCAAAATTGTGGCTTAGATGTAGATGGATGGGTGGACGAGGCCTGGTTCTGTGGACCTTGTTGTCTCTGAGCCCTTTGTTTGGGTCTGTTCTGAGTGAAGTGTTGTTGTTGACTGTTAAACGAGGTGTCTTGTGACCTCTGGTATGGTGTAAAGTGAGGGCGTTTGTCAGGCGGTGGGTGTATGCCTAGTGTACGCAGCATCGCTCAGGAGGCCTTCACGGTATGGAGGACGTTGTCTGTTTGAGATGAGAATAGTTTATCCCTATCAAAGGGGAGATCCTCCACTTTTAGTTGTAGTTCTTTTGGAATTCCTGAAGCCCGCAACCATGATGTTCTTCTCATAACCACAGCTGTTGCGGTTCTTCAGGCAGCTGGTGTTTGCTACACCCATTGAAGCTTGAAGCACTGTGTGGGCTATTAACTGACGCTCGTTGATAATTGCGTTGAGCTTAGGACATTTATGCTCAGGGAGGTCCTCCACAAGCTCTTGTATTTTACTATAGTTAGAGTAGTCGTAATTTGCAGGTAGAGAAAAAGGGTGACCGAAGAGTAAATTTTCCAGCCAAAGAGGTGCAGTCTCTTATGTTCTATATCTTGCAGTGAGGAGTGGAAATGAGGCTGTTTACTGCGCTGATTAGCAGCTTTTACTACCAGAGAACAGGCTTGAGGGTGTGAAAACAAAAATTCCATGCCTTTGGCTGGAATGAAGTATTTTCTGTCATCCCTTTTGTTGGTGGATGGTGCTGATGCCGGTGTTTGCCATATTACCTCTGCAGGCTCCATTATAGCCTCATCCATGGGGAGGGCAATCTTGGTCAATGATGCCAGTTGTAAGATTTTTTAACAACTTATGTTGTTTCTCCTGCACCTCATGTAAGGCAATTTCTTGGCTGTTTACTACTCTTTTGAAGAGTTCGTGGAACTGTTTCAGGTCATTTGGTGTCATAGTTGCAGATGGTGTCACCGCTTCATCTGATGCGGAAGATGAGCATGGGGCAGGTGGTGAATCATCCAGGTCTGCCTGAGATAGTATTTCTTCCTCTTCTCTCTCTCAGGGGGGTCAGAGGTTTCTCTGTGTGGTAACGATGGGTGTACTCTGGAACCTCTTGTTGCTAGGGAAGGGGGACCAGAAGAGGGGTTCTGGTATGTGGGCCAAAGACCCCATTGTGGCCATTGCATGGGGTAAGGTGGTAAAGGGTAAGGCCAGTGCTGTGCATACCAGGGCTGTGAATGCTCAGAGGGATGAGGCTTAGGCTTCACAGCATTCCATGTAGGTCTCATCTGTGATGGGGATGAACGTTAAGAGGAGAAGCGGTGGTCGTGCACATCTCCTTCCTCGCCACTATGCATGGAGAGTGGTGCAGGAGATGAAGGGTGGTACCATGCTATGGAGCTCGTGGTGTATTCGGTGCCAAGCAGTGGTGACTGCGGTACCGAAGGAACTGTTATGTCTGCAGGATGCAGAAGTTACGTTGGTCCTGCTTTGTGGTCGACCACTGGAGCGCTGACCAGTGCTGGATTTGGCTTGTTAGGAAGCAGCAAGTCTTGGGTTGGTGCCAGTGGCAGCAGCATTGATCGCAATGCCACTGCCTGTGCCGCACTCTGCACCGGGATAGTTGGTGCTGTGGAGAAGACTTGACGTCTCAACACCAGTGCAGCGCATTGGGGCTCCGCAGGGGTCTGCTGAGGAATGGTGCCGGAGAAGCCCAGTGCCTCCTAAGTGCTCACTCTGGTTGAGGGGAGCACTGAGGGTACAGACCTCGCTGCGGAAGCTCTCTTTTTCTGAGAGATCCTTGCTGGAGAAGTCGAGTCTTGCTTCCTGGCAGTTATGGAAGTTGGAGCCTTATCAGAGCTCAGGGATTTCGGTTCATGAAACTCCCCGGAGGATGTCTCTTGCGGAAGTTGGAGGGATTTCTCCAGCAGAAGCATTTTCAAGCAGCGATTCCTGTCACATCTTGCCCTTGTTGTTAAGTCGGTGCAATGTATGCATTTGTGGGAGATACGAGTTTCTCCCAGATAGCGAATACAGGATGTGTGGCTGTCAGAGACCGGCATCAGTTCATGGCAGAAGTCACACTTTTTAAATCCTGTTGAGCCCAGCATGACTGCAGTTAAGCATCTCCTGCCTCTTGAGAGATAAGGGTGGGAGTTAATTGTAATGATAAATTGTAGAAACTGTTCCCAAACGGGGAGTTAAGGAGAGAAAAAGTTGTCTTCTTTCTTCCCTTTTACTTTTTTTTGGGGGGGGGGGGAGGGGTTAAGAAAACTCTCTAAGAGGAACTAACAAAACTATGTAATTATATATAGACTAAAAAGAAGTTCCTATGTAACTTGTAACTTTCTTTTTCTTCAAAAGTATCAAAGAGCACTGCCGTGGACCTCCGTCTGCAGCCAAGGACGGTTGAGAAGAAACTGAGGGGACAGTCGGGTAACGCATGCTACAGGAGGTACCAATGGCTGCACAAGATGACTCCTGTGCATGCCCTTCCCCTGACCAAGTGCTGCTACAAGAAATCTCCAATCTCCGGCACAGGGATGCACCGAAACCTAGAGTGGAGCACCCACAGGGACACCACTCAAAGAAGAAACCTTCCTTCTCCCACCCCTTGAACACTCTTCAAGCCACCCCTCCCATGCCCCACTGAAGTTTACCAGTGTTTTAAAGGAGAGTGAAAGGGGCTTTTCTGTTGCTTTGACTGATGGCAAGCTGAGTTAATCTCTTACATAATTAAATGCTGCTGAGTAGTCATTGTTATAGGATTCTAAGGCCTGGTCTACACTACAACTTTAGGTCGAATTTAGCAGCGTTACCTTGATTTAAGCCTGGACCCGTCCACACAACGAAACCCTTTTTTTCAACTTAAAGGGCTCTTTAAATCTATTTCTTTACTCCACCTCCGACGAGGGGATTAGCGCTGAAATCGGCCTTGCCGGGTTGAATTTGGGATAGTGTGGACGCAATTCAACGGTATTGGCCTCCAGGAGCTATCCCAGAGTGCTCCATTGTGACCGTTCTGGACAGCGCTCTCAACTCAGATGCACTGGCCAGGTAGACAAGAAAAAGGTCCACGAACTTTTGAATTTCATTTCCTGTTTGGCCAGTGTGTTTGCAGAGCTCATGCAGAGCTCATCAGCATGATGTGCACATTGCCGGGGCACACTGCCTGTCCCATACTTTGTGAGAAGTCTATGACCATGTCCCTCTAGTCACCGTGCTGCCGTCGCCTCCTCGCCTGGTTTTGCGAGAAACAATTGTCTGCCACTGCTCTGATGGTGGGAGAGGCGACTGATGACATGGCTTACAGGGAATTAAAATCAACAAAAGGGGTGGCTTTGCATCAAGGAGAAACACAAACAACTGTCACACAGAATGGCCCCCCTCAAG